>NC_091290.1:36072030-36802030 GCF_032444005.1 Ranitomeya imitator
CCACCTGCCCAGGCTGTGATTTGAGGCCGCAGGTTCCCACCCGCTGTGACGTCACTGAGTTTAAATCCCCGGCGCCGCCGAGTGTGGACAAAGGCTGCAGAGCTCGGAGGGCTGCGCTCTGTAATTGGGGCAGAGCCCTCCGGGTGCAGCAGGATCCCTCCCTTCCTCCCTGAATACTCTGTGCAGCTGATCTCTGATAACAGCACAAGGAGCAGCGCAGGCTGAGAATCTGCAATCTCCTCTCATTGTCCGAGTGCTGGCATCCGGAAAGTGATTGTTCAGACTGTGACATCCAGGATCCAATTACTCCCAAGCTCTGATTGGCTGCTCAGCCCCTGGGGTCTGCTGGCAGCTCAGCTCTGGACTCATGCTCTGCTCTTCAGGCTGCAGTCTTGCCGTTCCTGGGTACATGACCGAGGAGTTCTAGAAGAAGGACTGATCAGATCCGGCTTCCATCATCCATCCATCCATCCATCCAGGTGTGATTCGCTTCACCATGAGGGCACAGTCTCCAGCTCATCTCCGATGTGATCGTGCATGGGTGAACAGATTGCTGGAGGTGACCACAGCAAGCCTGCAGGACCTCCATGTAATGAGACAACAGGTAGAGGAGAAGGTCAGGGGGGTCCTGGAGAGGCAGGAAAGTTCAGACGAAGGGGAACAGCCCAAAAGGCAAAGTGGTAAAAGGAAGGACCTGGATCAGCCAAGATGTAGAAGTTTAGAGCTGGAGAACATCCAGGAGGAGGTTCTTGTCAGACTGAGAAGATGTAAGCTAGAAAACTTTCAAGAGGTGAGTCCTCCAGAGGATCTCAAACAAAACAGTCCCGAATCCAGTGGCTTCAAACAAAATCTGGTAGAAGGTTCTCCGGCCAAAGTTCATACAAGAAAAGTAGCCCAGTGGAGAATGGATCCACAAGCTTCAAGGAGACCAATCCAAGAACTATCTGATACTGTCATCAGCAACCAACCTTGTCCATACCAGCCATCTACATGGACCAGAACAGATGGTCAAGAACCAGACCAGTGTGCACATCACATGGAGCAAAGCGAGGACCGAGAGGTGAGTCCACCTGTGGCTGGAGGATGACCACCCTGACGCTTAAACTATAAGCTGTATATATACATCTATCGCGCCATACATAGTGATGGCCCAAGAGCTTGCACTCTACGGAGGTGACACAGTAGCAGAAATGTGCAGGAAATGTTTATATCCTCCAACGCACTTTTAGGAAGGTCACAATCCAATCCTCTAAGTATCTGTATCTGTCTATTTGTATAAGAGCTGTATGTTTGTGTAAGGTGTGTGCAGAGACTTTGCCTAATTACAGGACAAAGTCTTCCTATCACTCAGGGTTAGCAGGTGGCACTTGCAATCCTTGACTACCATGGCTTTCCAGGACCTCCGCTTGCACCAGGTGTTTGAGGAATCCTGGTCGATCCGTTCTAGTTTTCCATGAATGTCAAAATAAATCCTAATTTCACTCCATAGACCCCTGATTCATTAAGATTGGTGTCTAGTACCCTAGTTTTAATGAAGGTACAGCTGAATTAAGATGTGCCAAATAAAGAATTGAGCGCCTCTTAATGAATTTGGGTCATCTTTTGTACACCGCCAGAAATCTTCACCGCACAGAGGACTAGCGTGCGTTTTTGTCATAATTTATACCACTTCCGTGGCTTGAATTATGATAAATTGGTCAGGGGTGCTTGGCGCTGACCCTTTCTGCCTGAGCTCCAACCACTTTTCAAAATGTTGACAGGTCTAAAAATCGCCAATAGTAGTCTGAAGCGTTTTACACCAGAATGGTATCAAAAACATAATGAACTGGGGCCAGTGTCAATTTCACAGAAAGCCATTGAATCTAGCCATCCCATTTTCTACATCATTGTTTGGCTTTAAGGGTATGCGCACAGAGGTAAGGTGGTTTGGGGTCTTTTTTTTTTTTTTTTTGTTTCTCCCCCACCATTCTACCCTGAACTATTTGCAGCTGTCTAAATGAACAGTGCCTAGTTTAGAGAAGTTTCCTTCACGATCTTCTTCAAATAAGTGTTGTGCTCTTTCTTTTCCCACAAGGTGTTTTTTTTTTTGTTTTTTTTTGTTTTTTTAATTTTTCATTAAAGACTCAGTTCTTGAAAAGGAATTTGGAGAGGTCTGCTAACAAAAAAAAGTGCACATACCAGTAACCTGGAAACCCAGTGCCTTTCCCACTGAACTAACTTCATGTAAAGAGTAACATTACCCCTAGACCGCAGTCAGAATCCTTGCAATCAGCCATATCTGATCACTTGCTTTGCACTGCAGAGGGGCAGGCACCCCGAAACACGCGTCTGCAAATATATATTCTGGTTTGGTTTTTATACTAAGTAATATGTCCAGGTTCCTTAGAGGGTCTATATTTTTAGGATCGCTACTTCCTATAGGTGACGGTAGAGTAAAGGTCCTCTTGCTCTCTGAAGAGACAATTTGGGTGTTTAATGTCCTATGAATATGCCTTTTAAAAATAAACAGGGTTTTGTTTTTTGTTTTTCTTCTGTATACACTTGAAGCTTTTTTTTTTTTTTTTTGCATACTACATACAAATTGCCATTTAGCAGACCCCATACACTGTCATGGTCTCCATGCTGTAGACTGTTGCTTCTCTAAGGTATATATTTGAAGGAGCCTCATGTAGGCAAATATGTCCCTGTAAACTTTAACATTTTGCGGTTGTCATTCTATTGAATGGCAGTTAATATAATTAATGGATATACAATATCTGCTGCAACATTTTGCCCCACACAGAGGGGTCCCGAGCCGGGTGCGAGACTGCACAGGATGCCAATTCTGTATATCCGTTCTAAACTGAACAGACAAATGGCAATCATAAAGTGACATGTGAACAGAGCCCGAGGCTTGAGTCTCTGGATCTAAACAAGTGTCCATTTAGGCTACTTTCACACTAGCGTTTTCTGCAATCCGTCACAATGCGTCGTTTTGCAGAAAAAACGCATCCTGCAAAAGTGCTTGCAGGATGCGTTTTTTCCCCATAGACTTGTATTGACGACGCATTTGCGACAGATTGCCACACGTCGCATCCGTCGAGCGACGGATGCGTCGTGCTTTTGCGGACCGTCGGGAGCAAAAAACGCTACATGTAACGTTTTTTGCTCCTGACTGACTGCTTTTTCCGACCGTGCATGCGTGGCCGGAACTCCGCCCCCACCTCCCCGCACCCCACAATGGGGCAGCGGATGCGCCGGAAAAATGCATCCGCTGCACCCATTGTGCAGTGCGTTAAACGCTAGCATCGGAATCTCTCCCCGACGCATTGCGACGGGGAGATTCCGACGCTAGTGTGAAAGTAGCCTGATTGGACAGAAATATTGACATCTGGGATGGAATTGAAATGATACATTGGTGTTTGTTTATTTATTTTGTGGTTTTAGGTACAAATAAATTTTGTGTTTGAAATTTGTATTTTGCTATTTGTGTGACCTAATCAGGAAAAAGTTGTACTACTTTTAATGTCCAGAGAGTTGAATTGCAACTCTGCCAAGGATCACGCTACTAAAGTCATGTTCTTACTTTTGCCTTGGTCTAGTTTATGAATCCTGAAATACTTGTACAGTAGTTCTTTGCTTTCTTGGCTCACTCTGTCACATTTTGCAAAATATGGCGCCATCCAGTGGCCAAAGTCTCTGGACTGTTCTGGTGCTATGTACAATTGACTTCCTCCATTGCCTACATATTCTACAGAGCTGTATAGACTGTCATGTTTCACGTCGGTGGCCGTCCTCAGTCCTTTTACCGTTCGTGTAGTAAGAGAGAACCGTCAATGGAACAGTGAGCCTTAAGGCCCCGTCACACATAGCGACGCTGCAGCGATACCGACAACGATCCGGATCGCTGCAGCATCGCTGGAGAGCTGTCACACAGACAGCTCTCCAGCGACCAACGATCCCGAGGTCCCCGGTAACCAGGGTAAACATCGGGTAACTAAGCGCAGGGCCGCGCTTAGTAACCCGATGTTTACCCTGGTTACCATCGTTAAAGTAAAAAAAAAAACAAACGCTACATACTTACCTACCGCTGTCTGTCCTCGGCGCTCTGCTTCTCTGGTCTGGCTGTGAGCACAGCGGCCGGAAAGGAGAGCGGTGACGTCACTGCTCTGCTTTCCGGCTGACCGGCGCTCACAGCCAGACCAGAGAAGCTGAGCGCCGAGGACAGACAGCGATAGGTAAGTATGTAGTGTTTTTTTTTTTACTTTTAGGATGGTAACCAGGGTAAACATCGGGTTACTAAGCGCGGCCCTGCGCTTAGTTACCCGATGTTTACCCTGGTTACCAGCGAAGACATCGCTGAATCGGCGTCACACACGCCGATTCAGCGATGTCAGCGGGACCTCAACGATCAAAAAATGGCCCAGGCCATTCCGACACGACCAGCGATCTCACAGCAGGGGCCTGATCGCTGGTACGTGTCACACATAGCGAGATCGCTACTGAGATCGCTGTTGCGTCACAAAACTCAGCGATCTCGCTAGCGATCTCGCTGTGTGTGACGGGGGCTTTAAGGTACTGTCACACTAGACGATATCGCTAGCGATCCGTGACGTTGCAGCGTCCTCGCTAGCGATATCGTCCAGTGTGACAGGCAGCAGCGATCAGGCCCCTGCTGGGAGATCGTTGGTCGCTGAACAAAGTCCAGAACTTTATTTCGTCGCTGGACTCCCCGTAGACATCGCTGAATCGGCGTGTGTGACACCGATTCAGCGATGTCTTTGCTGGTAACCAGGGTAAACATCGGGTAACTAAGCGCAGGGCCGCGCTTAGTAACCCGATGTTTACCCTGGTTACCATCCTAAAAGTAAAAAAACAAACACTACATACTTACCTACCGCTCTCTGTCCTCCAGCGCTGTGCTCTGCACTCCTCCTGCTCTGGCTGTGAGCGTCGGTCAGCCGGAAAGCAGAGCGGTGACGTCACCGCTCTGCTTTCTGGCTGCCCGGCGCTCACAGCCAGACCAGAGAAGCAGAGCGCCGAGGACAGACAGCGGAAGGTAAGTATGTAGCGTTTGTTTTTTTACTTTTTAGGATGGTAACCAGGGTAAACATCGGGTTACTAAGCGCGGCCCTGCGCTTAGTTACCCGATGTTTACCCTGGTTACCGGGGACCTCGGGATCGTTGGTCGCTGGAGAGCTGTCTGTGTGACAGCTCTCCAGCGACCAAACAGCGACGCTGCAGCGATCCGGATCGTTGTCGGTATCGCTGCAGCGTCGCTATGTGTGACGGTACCTTTAGTAATGTCGTCCTATCACTGTTCTCTACGCAGTCAGACCATATTTGCAGCCTATGAGTTAATGACTTGAGACTTCAGGTTTGCAGACATAATTTGGATCGCTGCGTTATCAGATTTTAGGACACATGTTGATCAATGTGTTACCTTCCTCACCCATTTCTTCTCTTCTCCAGCCTCCACTTCCCACTGAACCTCCATCATTGCGCAGAATTGGATCTGGATCTATGGCGCCGCGACTAAGATTGGGAAGTTCTGGAGTTACGACCGATCTTCTGTTTTCAAGGAGGATGAGTGGGAACTGTATGTCGGCTCATAGCTCAGGTACTGGAAACACGCCGCTATGTTTTACCGTCTGATGATTCTTTCCTAATTAGGGCGCCTTTCCACTTGAGAGAAAAAAAGCGGTCTGAATTGCGGACCAAAAAAACGGATGTAACGTCTGCGAGTGTCATGCGACTTTTTTTTTTTTTTTCCTTTGCAACATCCGTATGACATCCGTATTGCTGTCCGATTTTAACGCATGGGTCTCCTTTGAAAAGTCGGTAATTCTATGTGTATATATCTACTCTAAACTAAGCTATCAGTGTGATTTTACTGTACACCACGCTGAATTGCCGGCTTTTCAAAGGACACCGGTGTGTAAAAAAACGGACAGCACTCGCATGGTGCGAGTGCTGTGCGTTTTTTTTTTTTCTCGCACCCATTGACTTGCATTGGCGAGTCTTGTCCGAGAATCGCAGCAATACGCAGCATGCCGCGATTTTTTTTTTTTTTTTTTTTTTTTCTCAGTCCGATTTCAGCTGAGAAAAAAATCGCATATGGAATGTCACCTATTAAATAACATTGGTCTGAGTGCAATCCGTTTTTTTTTTTTTTTTTTTTTAAATCGGATTGCACTAGTCCGTATTCCTCGCAAGTGGAAAGGGGCCCTTAGCTTGATTCTGGCATAGTTCAATGTGAGAGGAGCTCTGACTCCAGTCAGATAAATCTCTGCATTAGCCCAGTTTTACATGTCTCTGAAACACACACTGTGCGCCAATTTGAAGACCTGGCCTTGGACCGTGTTCACCATAGACCATACACAGACCCATTATAGCCAGTGTACATGTGAGGAGATGGATATATTGCCCGCGTTTCCCACTTGAAGAACAAGTATTTTATCATAGTGTGAATTGTGCTATACATTAATAATGTGGGTTGTTTGACAGTAGAGAAAGTAAAGTGTTAATGGTTGGGACTAGCCCACCATGGAAGGGGCCAGACTGAAGAGACAGACAGCTTCCTGCCAAAAGGGCCCAGAGTGCGTAGAAAGAAAACGTTAAGGTCTAGTGTGAGCAATGCTGCACGATGCGGGTCTCCATAACGAGAGAGTGGGCAGGGGAGGATAGCGAGATCCTAGCAGAGAGTAAGGCTATGTGCACACGTTGCGGATTTTGCTGCGGGTCCACAGCAGCTTTCCATGCATTTACAGTACAATGTAAACCTATGGAAAACGCAATCCGCAGTGCACATGCTGCGGAAAAAAACGTGTGGAAACGCTGCGGGTTACATTCCGCAGCATGTCAGTTCTTTGTGCAGATTCCACAGTGGTTCACACCTGCTCCATAATAGGAATCCGCAGGTGTAAAACCGCAGGTGGAATCCACACATATTCTGCGGTAAATCCGCAGGTAAAACGCAGTGCCTTTTTACCTGCGGATTTATGAAATCCGCTGCGGAAAAATCCGCAGCCCTCAAAAATACGTGTGCACATACCCTTAGGGAGAAGTGACTGAGGCATCACGATTGATCAGAGACGGGTCCTAGGTCAGGAAGCCCAGCAGTATGGACCGGACTTTATAACTCTGACAATATCGGGAAAAGACAGGACAGAGCACTTAAGATGAAGAGAGTGCCCCGGGCGGGAGTTCCAGAACGTAACTACCAGCCATACTGGCAAAATGGCTCCCTAGGGGGAAGAAGGCGCAGAACTGTGAGTTGGGAACAGGACTCTTGCTGGCTGGGGTGAAGGAGACCGGAACGGTGAAAACCGAGTGATGAAATGACTGGAACTGTGTAGAAAATGCTCCATATTGTAACGGGAGCATTCATGTTGTGTACCCGCTATCTACTGTATATAATCCCACATAGTTATTGTTTTGGAAAAGCTTTCTTTTTGACTGGTGGTCTGCCTCACTGAATTGTCCAATACCTGGTCCTGTTACATGCGGCCTGCACAGGTGTAGCGCCCCCCACAGCACAAGTCCACACGCAGCCAGGACCTCTCCCTTCCTGTAACGTGCATAACGTATCACAGCATGTCCTGTTCTAGTGCTCGCATAGATCAGTGACCGGCCTGACTGTGGGTCTCCTGAACCAAGCTTGGATGTCTCTCCCATGTGCCTATTCAAGTCTCAGCACAAAGAAAAAATAAACACTTCATATGGCATTTATTCATTTTATACAGATATATTGATGTACAATAAAAAAATTATATTGTGGTGCTGTTAGTCCAAAAAAAAATCGATGTTAAATACTTCTAAGTCCAAAAAACAAAAGTATTCTAACTAAGAGCTCATGCACGTGGCCATATTTTTGGTCAGAGTGTGATCCAACAAAACATAGGATCGCAGTCGGACTAGTATTGTTTTATGGGGCTGTGCAAATATCAATAATATATATTATTATTATTTTTGTTTTTCCCCTGAGAAATTGCTACGTGCCCTTGCATTCAGATCACATTTGACCGTGCAAGTCAATGAGTCTGTGGAACCCATCAGACTGCATTTGGAAGACATCTGAGTGCAGTCTGATTTCCACGGGCTCACAGAATGGAGAGTTATTTATTTTTTTTCCTCCATCTTCTCATATGATCAAATCAGATCTCATTATGCTCACACTTTGATCAGAATTTGATTTGCATAATTGACGCTATTCCCTTGGATGAGCGAATACATGGTCATCTGCACCTGGTCTTGGAGTGATACCTCTTAGGCTATGTGCACACGTAGAATGGTCCTCTGCGGATTTCATAAATCCGCAGGGCAAAAACAGCGTTTTTCCTGCGCGCAGAAACGCAGCGGTTTACATTCCGCAGCATGTCAATTCTTTGTGCGGAATCCGCAGCAGTTTTACACCTGCTCCATAATAGAAAACCGCAGGTGTAAAACCGCAGTGGAATCCGCACAAAAGCCGCAGGGAAAACGCGGTGTTTTTGCCCTGCGGATTTATCAAATCCGCTATGGAAAAATCCGCAGTGGACCATTCTACGTGTGCACATAGCCTTATTGGCTAACCAGAAAAGTTATATTTGCAGGTTTTCAGAGCAAAGAGGCCGGATTGCAATTCTTTAACAAGAGGAAACTCTTAACATGTTCCTGTAAATGTATGAATAGGTGCTGCTGTTTAAAAGAAACTACTTTACACAACGAAGACACTACTGGCGCACTAGCATGCTCAGATAACGCCTTATCCCAGCATACTCGCTCATCAATAATAGTTATATTTTATAGTTAACATAATTTTTTTTTTATCGTGAAGTGCAGCGTGCATTAACTCATTTTTCTTTTTCTCTCCTGCAGGTTTCTATGAGACGAGTGACCTGGACTCCACATCATCATCTTGCTCTTCCCTCTGCAGTGACATCTCTTGTCACACTTCTGTTTCCTTGATGTCACCGCATAGGAGCTCTGTGATGAGACCCAGGTCTATAGATTGTAGTCTGGAAAGGAGAAAGGAGCTACAAGGTGGAATGGCACCGGCGAAGAGGCCAATGTCTGCAGGTAATGGATAGCAGGAACAGATCAGCCTGTGCATCATTTTGTGCACTTTAAAGCACAAGCCATGACCCATATAGATGCAATATTGCATTCACATGTCTGTATTTGTGCTGCGATCCTTGGGCCGACCGCACCTTGACCTGAATGAACAGCATCGTAGACTGATATGGGTCAGGAAACCAGCGGTCAGGCTGAGTATTGCATATTGTTTAAGAAGGGGGGCTATATAATAAAGCCCTTATTGGACATGAAAAATGTATTCACATGCAGCAAAAAAAAGCATTAAAAATCCAGTTTTGGTGTTAAATGGCAACTTTTGCTGTGACCCAATGTACAACTGCTGATTCTACATTGCAACGTAATAAAAGTGAATATGGCCGTGATATTAAACACCCAGCAACTTTAGGGTCGCAACGTGACCGCGCACACTTGGTTGACAAGTGTAGTCTCGGCCTTAGGGTAAGTTTTTGCTGTGTGTGTTTTTTTTTTTTTTTTTTGTCACTACTTTCACTGTTTTTTTGCCGCGTTTTTTTTCACCCATTGACTTGAATGGGTGTTGCAAAAATGCAGGTATCATTATTTGCTGCGTTTTTGCTGCTGAAAATCCAAGGACATTAGCATGGACAACCAGAAAAAAAAACACACCAAAAGCGCATAAACGCACCTAGACCTGCGTTTTTGACGCAGCTTTTTTTCTTGCCTAGATTTTTTTTTTTCTATTCCATGCTAATGTGCTTGGATTTTCAGCAGCAAAAACGCAGCAAATAATGATACCTGCATTTTTTTTCAACACCCATTCAAGTCAATGGGTGGAAAAACGCAGCAAAAAACGCACCTAAACCTGCGTTTTTGACGCAGCTTCTTTCCTGCCAAGATGATCAGGTTTTGCTGCAGGAAAAAAGAAAAGCAGCAAAACGCCCTGTCTGAACTTACCCTTATTCTTCAGTGTCTTGTAATGAGCTCAGATTGGGGACTACTATATAATTCCATATTTATCGTTGTTTTTGTTTTTTTTTAAGTATTCTGGTATTTTCTATCCATAGGGGCTCTGGACGGTTATTTCTTACGATCGTCTTCTCGATTTGATCTCGCTCAAGCCTATGATGTGTCTCCTTGTGAGTATCCATTCTCTGGCACTCCTCCACTCTGCGCAATCCAGCAGCGGCGAAAAACTGAACGATATATTTGCAAGTTAGCCCTGAAATTCCGCTGCAAGCCAGGAGGGTCTAATGTGCGCCCGGACCTTGGCCCACCGACTCCCAGACATCACGCTCAGCCCTATCACGTTCCTGTTAGCCATGTTAGTTGCCCTTCTTCGCCTCAAGCCACTTCACTATCTTCCAGCCTGGTGGACGTCCGCAAACACTCTGCTGGGTCTTGGGGACGATTTCTTAGCCGTGTGATGCTGAAGAAGGACTCCAGGATTGCAGCCTCCGAGTTAAATCTTGAACAGTATGGGAAACGTTCGCAAGATCCCTTGCAAAGTCAATCGATGGCGGAAGGACCGCTCCTGCGGGCAAAGTCATTCCGTGATTTGCTGTCCGTCAACCCCTTCAAGAGGAGCCAGAGGGGGTTGAACAAAGTGTGGTAGCTTTATTTTTCAGTGACCCACACAGGCCTTTAAATAGTTTTGTTGTTGTATGTAAATATATATATAAATGGTTTATACTCTAATTAAACAAAGTATAATGGTAAAAACTTCATTTAATTATTTATTTATTTTTTATCGCTCCAACCAGCAAATCGCAAGACGCTTGTTCACATGGCCCAATCGCAAGATCCATTTTTTTTTTTTTTTTCTTTAAGCTTTAACACACCCACAAACAAATACGATTACACAGTTATCACAAACTGTCTTTCAATGGCTACCTCCTAGAAGCTTTGGTTGCCAGAAAATAATTACCGTAGAGCTCCTTCACATGTCAATGATTTTTCTCGTGCGGTAAAAATAGTCCGAGATTCATTAATGTTTTTGAGTTTGATCAGGTTTTTTTTTTTTTTTTTCCTGGGTGGAAGGAGGAAAAAATTTAAAGATTTCTTAAGCTTCTATCAAATGGTCCATAAAAAAAGGGCTGCACACAGATGGCATCCAAGTGTTGTCTGACCTTCTCACAGATCCATAGACTTTGTTCCGGCACTCAGATCAATATCAGATGAATCTCTGAGCTTTTGTTCAGACCACTCAGGCTGAGGAATTGGAAACGTGAATTTACCCCATAGGCAATCATAGATATGTGTGCTATCCCTGAAAAGCACAGTATGGGGGGGGGACCTGTGTGAACGGGACTTAAAAGGGTTTTCCCACACACCAAGTTTAGTTTAATCAATAGATCTTGGAATAATAATAATTTCCATAATTGGATGTGATTAAATAAAATGTTCCTGTGCTGAGATAATCTTATAAATGTGCCCCTGCTGTGTAATGGCTGTGTCTGACCTTACAGGAACATGGTCCGACCATACCACAGCTCCTGGACAGGGGGACAAGCGAATGAGTATACAGACATTACAGCACGGGAACACAGACACTTATTTTTAAGGCAAAACATTATCCTGCCTCTTCTTAAAAAATGTTTTACTGCAAAGAAAGAATCAGCTGTGATCCTCTGCTGTAATGTCTGTATACTCTCCTTTGTCCCTGCATGGTCAGACACAGCCGGGGCACATTTAGAAGATTATCTCGGCACAGGAACATTTTTATTAACACACATCCAATTGTGGAAATTATTATTCCAAGATCTATTGATTAAAATGTAAGTTTGTTCATTGGGAACCGCCCTCCCCTTTAAGTATATCTTCTTATTACAACGCATCCGCTGCCCCATTGTGAGTTGCGGGGAGGAGGGGGCGGAGTTCTGGCCGCGCATGCGCGGTCGGAAATGGCGGACACGACGCACAAAAAAAAGTTACATGTAACTTTTTTTTGTTCTGACGGTCCGACACAACACAACGCAACTGTCGCACGACTGTTGTGACGTGTGGCAATGCGTGGCTAATGTTAGTCTATGGGGAAAAAAAGCATCCTGCAGCCAACTTTGCAGGATGCGTTTTTTCACCAAAACGACGCATTGCGACGTGTGTCGTACGACGCAAGTGTGAAAGTAGCCTTACACAACCATAATAGGTGAGTGAATTTATATTATCGCTCACGAATATTCCCTGTATCTCGGATAAGACCCTATGTGCACTCTATTTTCCTTCTAGCTACCATGCTTTGTAATTTGTGTGATTAATGTCGTTTTTTTTTTTTTTTATATTATTCTTTAACCTTTGTCAGACTGCATAATTTTACAACGTTAACAGGCTGCAGAGGTACAATTGTACCTTCATATATATTTTATTGATATTTGGCCAATATATTCTGGACCAAAACTGCAGCGATGTCACGAAATTTCAGCCCTCTACGGCTTTTCGAAAAAAAAAAAAAGTTATTGCAATTTTAAAACGGAATAGTTACAATTGTACCTACTCAGCCGGACGAAGGTTAAGGTACATTCACATGTAACCAATACTAGGGTGTGTGTTTTTTACATCTGGAGGGTTTTAACCAAACCATCTGGTCATGAGATCATTAAAAAAATAGCTGCCTTTAATGTGTGTGGGGGGGAAGAAAGGTGTTGGGCTGTGCAATTTTTCCCGTTGCCCAGATTTCAGTGTTGTCCTTCTCGGCGGCTGGTCTTGATTTCTGCACCCAGAATCCTGGACATCTCTGGCTCGTTTACTAGGTCCTGTGCCATCATGATGTAGTGTGAGGCCTTTTCATGACGTTATGTGGCTTCGTAAGCCCAAAAGGGGCACAGAAGTGCTGACCATCTGCCACAGAGGACCGGATAGGACGCTGGACCAGCGTGGGGTTGATTCTGTGGCACCCCTAGGGGTATTTGCCACAAAAATAGTTACTGACAGTAAATGCAAATACTAAAATAGCAAGACTGCACTACCACCTCCGGCCAGAAGGGGGAGCTCCAGAGACTCCCCTTGATCCATTCTGGTCTGAGAGAAGAAATGGCAGTTGGGCTAAGGAGCTGAAAGTGAGAGGTCATACAGCTGAATCTCTAACAGCCCTGTGACTGTTACCAGGCCTAAATCACCGGCCTGAGGAGAAGAGGGATAGAGAAAAAGGACATTGTGAGAACCGGGTAGCATTAATCACTACCCAGAACAGGCGCAAAGACGGATACCGGATCCGTGGCTGTATTCATTACATATAATACAGCAACCGGAAAAACGTGAGGTGATATCAGCTTCACTAGGGTCGGACGCAGCAACAGACAGAGTTCAGCGGTACTCCTGGAGGGGGTAAGCCGATAAAAGGACTCGGGTTGCCCGTCGAACCAGGACCCGGAGGGGACAGATTGGGCCGGCAGCCAGTTCACATACAGCAGCAGGGCCACACAGATATTGCGTACAATAAGAGGCGAAGACCCCGGCAGGGTCAAAGTAACTCAGAGTTCCCATACAGACTCCGGTGACAGGACTGGTTATAAATCCTTTTTTGTTAAAGTAAACTGGTTAAACGTTTCAGTGCCTCAGTCTTTCATTTGGACAATAGCCATCTATCCAGGATTGGGATCATCACCGCTGGGAGAACCTGCTGCTGATCAAGTAAGTGCCTGTTCCCTCACGATACCCTTTACACTGTGCATTGCCTGAGGCCACAGCACCGGGTCAAGCCACCCGTGACACCCCCTCAAGAGACAGACCCCATTGGTCCGGTGCTGGGTACCCCGGTCTCTTGGGCGTCACAATTGGCGTCACGAACAGGATGTAGCCAGCCCGTATACCGGGTATTGTGTGCCGTGATTGGAGCCCAAAACTGTGAAAACTTGGATGAAAAATCTTGAAAATTGACTTTATTAAAGAAAAATCCATTCTCCATTGAAAACTATTGAAAGTGACTTTTCCCCATTGGTTATAATGGAGTAAAGATGGCCGCCATCCCCTGAGGTAATCACTTCATAACCGTTAGGCGCGAGACTGTTAATTGAGCTACGCCATCACCTGAGCCCCAGTCTAACTGAAAAACTTCAGAATCCGCCATTACAGAGTGCGGTGGGTGGGAGCAGCAGGGGGCGTGTCATTGTGGGCGGCACCAAGCTGAGCGCTCTGATATCAGAGCATGGGGAAAATCGATCCTGCTGCACAGCGGAACGAATCTACACTATCCTGACGGAAGCGGAGGACCGGAAGGGTCCGGATTAACTAAGGGGGCACAGTATGTCGCAGCACGGAGACGCCGCAGCATCCGGCGACGCTAATGCAGCTGAAAGACAGAGTGTCGATAGAGAGTCCAGTAGCGCAGCAGTGCAAGGAGTGGCGCCCATCATGCCGGTGCTGATGCAATATACCCCGGGTGGCACATGGCTTCCAATGTATGAAGGTGAGCCTAATACCCTTGACGATTTCAGAGAAAAGATGCTGGCCCATTTTGACATGTTCCCTGTGGGTGAAGTTCAGCGTGTTAGTCTCCTGATGATGCAGTTAAGTGGCCATGCTAAGCGAGAAGTCACAGCATGGGCAGCTGATCTAAAAGGCACTGTTGAACGCATATTTGCTGGATTAAAAGCTACATTTGAAACCACGGCCAGCAGCAAAGCTAAAGTACGATTCTTTAATTGCAAACAAAAAGTTAATGAGGGCGTGAGAGACTTTGCCTTAAACCTGCAGGAAGCCCTTAAATCACTTACACTGGCTGAACCCATTTTTAACACCGGAGCGGATAAACTGCAAAGAGATCAATTTATTGAGGGACTCTACACCCCTTCTCACCGGGGGCATGTGAGCATGCTTGTTTTTAAGAACCCTGAATTGACATTTGCCCAATTAAAGAAGAGCGTTATACGTCTCCAGCTGGCAGAGGCACCTCGGGATCAGGATCCTGCGCAACTCATGGCAGAGGCTCCTCAACAACATGGAGTACCAGTGACATCAGCTATGTCCGGGGCCATTGCTAAGCCCCTGGGGCCCAGTACTAATGAGGCTCTTCAACAAAAGCTTGACTCTTTAACTGATGTTGTTGCTTCAATGGCTAAAACCATGCAGGAGATGAGAGAACCCAAGATGGAGCTGTCAAACCGTAGAGAAGGTGTTCCATGGATGAGACCCCGGAGATACCCGACATGGAGAGGACGACTGTTATGGCTGGCAATCAGGCAACACAGCGTGCAGTAATCAGCGCACATACAGAGATCTGGCAATAACCAAAAACAATAGGACGAGCTCTGAGACGTGGAATCTCTGTAGACTGCAGTACCTGATCTATCCTCACACAACTATAAGCAGCAGTGGATTGCGCCTATCACTACCTATGCAACTCGGCACTGCCTGAGGAGCTGACTAGCCTGAAGATAGAAATACAAGCCTGACTTACCTCAGAGAAATACCCCAAAGGAATAGGCAGCCCCCCACATATAATGACTGTTAGCAAGATGAAAAGACAAACATAGGAATGAAATAGATTCAGCAAAGTGAGGCCCGATATTCTAGACAGAGCGAGGATAGCAAAGAGAACTATGCAGTCTACAAAAAACCCTAAAACGAAAACCACGCAAAGGGGCAAAAAGACCCACCGTGCCGAACTAACAGCACGGCGGTGCACCCCTTTGCTTCTCAGAGCTTCCAGCAAAAGTTAATAGCAAGCTGGACAGAAAAAAACAGAAAACAAACTAGAAGCACTTATCTAGCAGAGCAGCAGGCCCAAGGAAAGATGCAGTAGCTCAGATCCAACACTGGAACATTGACAAGGAGCAAGGAAGACAGACTCAGGTGGAGCTAAATAGCAAGGCAGCCAACGAGCTCACCAAAACACCTGAGGGAGGAAGCCCAGAGACTGCAATACCACTTGTGACCACAGAAGTGAATTCAGCCACAGAATTCACAACAGTACCCCCCCCCTTGAGGAGGGGTCACCGAACCCTCACCAGAACCCCCAGGCCGACCAGGATGAGCCACATGAAAGGCACGAACAAGATCTGGGGCATGGACATCAGAGGCAAAAACCCAGGAATTATCTTCCTGAGCATAACCCTTCCATTTGACCAGATACTGGAGTTTCCGTCTAGAGACACGAGAATCCAAAATCTTCTCCACAATATACTCCAATTCCCCCTCCACCAAAACAGGGGCAGGAGGCTCCACAGATGGAACCATAGGTGCCACGTATCTCCTCAACAACGACCTATGGAATACATTATGTATGGAAAAGGAGTCTGGGAGGGTCAGACGAAAAGACACCGGATTGAGAATCTCAGAAATCCTATACGGACCAATAAAACGAGGTTTAAATTTAGGAGAGGAAACCTTCATAGGAATATGACGAGAAGATAACCAAACCAGATCCCCAACACGAAGTCAGGGTCCCACACGGCGTCTGCGATTAGCGAAAAGCTGAGCCTTCTCCTGGGACAAGGTCAAATTGTCCACTACCTGAGTCCAGATCTGCTGCAACCTGTCCACCACAGAATCCACACCAGGACAGTCCGAAGACTCAACCTGTCCTGAAGAGAAACGAGGATGGAACCCAGAATTGCAGAAAAATGGAGAGACCAAGTTAGCCGAGCTGGCCCGATTATTAAGGGCGAACTCCGCCAACGGCAAAAATGACACCCAATCATCCTGGTCAGCGGAAACAAAACATCTCAGATATGTTTCCAAGGTCTGATTGGTTTGTTCGGTCTGGCCATTAGTCTGAGGATGGAAGGCCGAGGAGAAAGATAGGTCAATGCCCATCCTACCACAAAAGGCTCGCCAGAACCTCGAGACAAACTGGGAACCTCTGTCAGAAACAATATTCTCAGGAATGCCATATAAACGAACCACATGCTGGAAGAACAAAGGCACCAAATCAGAGGAGGAAGGCAATTTAACCAAGGGCACCAGATGGACCATTTTAGAAAAGCGATCACAGACCACCCAAATGACCGACATTTTTTGAGAAACGGGAAGGTCAGAAATGAAATCCATCGAAATATGTGTCCAAGGCCTCTTCGGGACCGGCAAGGGCAAAAGCAACCCACTGGCACGTGAACAGCAGGGCTTAGCCCTAGCACAAATTCCACAGGACTGCACAAAAGCACGCACATCCCGTGACAGAGATGGCCACCAGAAGGATCTAGCAACCAACTCCCTGGTACCAAAGATTCCTGGATGACCGGCCAGCACCGAACAATGAAGTTCAGAGATAACTTTACTAGTCCACCTATCAGGGACGAACAGTTTCTCGGCCGGACAACGATCAGGTTTATTAGCCTGAAATTTCTGCAACACTCTCCGCAAATCAGGGGAGATGGCAGACACAATGACTCCTTCCTTGAGGATACTCGCCGGCTCAGATAACCCCGGAGAGTCGGGCACAAAACTCCTAGACAGAGCATCCGCCTTCACATTTTTAGAGCCCGGAAGGTATGAAATCACAAAATCAAAACGAGCAAAAAATAACGACCAACGGGCCTGTCTAGGATTCAAGCGCTTGGCAGACTCAAGATAAGTAAGGTTCTTATGATCAGTCAAAACCACCACGCGATGCTTAGCACCCTCAAGCCAATGACGCCACTCCTCGAATGCCCACTTCATGGCCAGCAACTCTCGGTTGCCCACATCATAATTACGCTCAGCAGCAGAAAATTTCCTGGAAAAGAAAGCACATGGTTTGAACACTGAGCAACCAGAACCTCTCTGTGACAAAACCGCCCCTGCACCAATCTCAGAAGCATCAACCTCGACCTGGAACGGAAGAGAAACATCAGGTTGACACAACACAGGGGCACAGCAAAAACGACGCTTCAACTCCTGAAAAGCTTCCACGGCAGCAGAAGACCAATTAACCAAATCAGCACCCTTCTTGGTCAAATCGGTCAATGGTCTGGCAATGCTAGAAAAATTACAGATGAAGCGACGATAAAAATTAGCAAAGCCCAGGAATTTCTGCAGACTCTTTAGAGATGTCGGCTGAGTCCAATCCTGGATGGCCTGAACCTTAACCGGATCCATCTCGATAGTAGAAGGGGAAAAGATGAACCCCAAAAATGAAACTTTCTGCACACCGAAGAGACACTTTGATCCCTTCACGAACAAGGAATTAGCACGCAGTACCTGGAAAACCATTCTGACTTGCTTCACATGAGACTCCCAATCATCTGAGAAGATCAAAATGTCATCCAAGTAAACAATCAAGAATTTATCCAGATACTCACGGAAAATGTCATGCATAAAAGACTGAAAAACAGATGGAGCATTGGCAAGTCCGAACGGCATCACCAGGTACTCAAAATGACCCTCGGGCGTATTAAATGACGTTTTCCATTCATCTCCCTGCCTGATTCTCACCAGATTATACGCACCACGAAGATCAATCTTAGTAAACCAACTAGCCCCCTTAATCCGAGCAAACAAGTCAGAAATCAATGGCAAGGGATACTGAAACTTAACAGTGATCTTATTAAGAAGGCGGTAATCAATACACGGTCTTAGCGAACCATCCTTCTTGGCTACAAAAAAGAACCCTGCTCCCAATGGTGACGACGATGGGCGAATATGTCCCTTCTCCAGGGACTCCTTCACATAACTGCGCATAGCGGTGTGTTCAGGTACGGACAAATTAAATAAACGACCCTTAGGGAATTTACTACCAGGAATCAAATCGATAGCACAATCACAATTCCTATGCGGAGGTAGGGCATCAGACTTGGACTCTTCAAATACATCCTGAAAGTCCGACAAGAACTCTGGGATGTCAGAAGGAATGGATGACGAAATAGACAAAAATGGAACATCACCATGTACTCCCTGACAACCCCAGCTGGTTACCGACATAGAGTTCCAATCCAATACTGGATTATGGGTTTGTAGCCATGGCAACCCCAACACGACCACATCATGCAAATTATGCAGTACCAGAAAGCGAATAACTTCCTGATGTGCAGGAGCCATGCACATGGTCAGCTGGGCCCAGTACTGAGGCTTATTCTTGGCCAAAGGTGTAGCATCAATTCCTCTCAACGGAATAGGACACCGCAAAGGCTCCAAGAAAAATCCACAACGTTTAGCATAATCCAAATCCATCAGATTCAGGGCAGCGCCTGAATCCACAAACGCCATGACAGAATACGATGACAAAGAGCACATTAAGGTAATGGACAAAAGGAATTTGGACTGTACAGTACCAATAACGGCAGAGCTATCGAACCGCCTAGTGCGTTTAGGACAATTAGAAATAGCATGAGTAGAATCACCACAATAGAAACACAGTCTGTTCAGACGTCTGTGTTCTTGCCGTTCTACTTTAGTCATAGTCCTGTCGCACTGCATAGGCTCAGGTTTATTCTCAGACAATACCGCCAGATGGTGCACAGATTTACGCTCGCGCAAGCGACGACCGATCTGAATGGCCAAGGACATAGACTCATTCAAACCAGCAGGCATAGGAAATCCCACCATTACATCCTTAAGAGCTTCAGAGAGACCCTTTCTGAACAAAGCCGCTAGTGCAGATTCATTCCACAGAGTGAGTACTGACCACTTCCTAAATTTTTGACAATATACTTCTACATCATCCTGACCCTGGCATAAAGCCAGCAGATTTTTCTCAGCCTGATCCACTGAATTAGGCTCATCGTAAAGCAATCCCAGCGCCTGGAAAAATGCATCAACATTACTCAATGCAGAATCTCCTGGTGCAAGAGAAAACGCCCAGTCCTGTGGGTCGCCGCGCAAAAAAGAAATAATAATCAAAACCTGTTGAATAGGATTACCAGAAGAATGAGGTTTCAAGGCCAAAAATAGCTTACAATTATTTCTGAAGCTCAGGAACTTAGTTCTGTCACCAAAAAACAAATCAGGAATCGGAATTCTTGGTTCTAGCATCGATTTCTGATCAATAGTATCTTGAATCTTTTGTACATTTACAACGAGATTATCCATTGAGGAGCACAAAGCCTGAATATCCATGTCCACAGCTGTGTCCTGAAGCACTCTAATGTCTAGGGGAAAAAAAAGACTGAAGACAGAGCTAAGAAAAAAAAATGATGTCAGGATTTCTTTTTTCCCTCTATTGGGAATCATTGGGGGGCTCCTTGTACTGTTATGGCTGGCAATCAGGCAACACAGCGTGCAGTAATCAGCGCACATACAGAGATCTGGCAATAACCAAAAACAATAGGACGAGCTCTGAGACGTGGAATCTCTGTAGACTGCAGTACCTGATCTATCCTCACACAACTATAAGCAGCAGTGGATTGCGCCTATCACTACCTATGCAACTCGGCACTGCCTGAGGAGCTGACTAGCCTGAAGATAGAAATACAAGCCTGACTTACCTCAGAGAAATACCCCAAAGGAATAGGCAGCCCCCCACATATAATGACTGTTAGCAAGATGAAAAGACAAACGTAGGAATGAAATAGACTCAGCAAAGTGAGGCCCGATATTCTAGACAGAGCGAGGATAGCAAAGAGAACTATGCAGTCTACAAAAAACCCTAAAACGAAAACCACGCAAAGGGGCAAAAAGACCCACCGTGCCGAACTAACAGCACGGCGGTGCACCCCTTTGCTTCTCAGAGCTTCCAGCAAAAGTTAATAGCAAGCTGGACAGAAAAAACAGAAAACAAACTAGAAGCACTTATCTAGCAGAGCAGCAGGCCCAAGGAAAGATGCAGTAGCTCAGATCCAACACTGGAACATTGACAAGGAGCAAGGAAGACAGACTCAGGTGGAGCTAAATAGCAAGGCAGCCAACGAGCTCACCAAAACACCTGAGGGAGGAAGCCCAGAGACTGCAATACCACTTGTGACCACAGAAGTGAACTCAGCCACAGAATTCACAACAGACGACCCCGCGACCGCTACCAACCGGATGGACAGCCCATTTGCCGCCGTTGCCAGCAGCCAGGCCACTTTGCACGAGATTGTGATTTAAACGGGAATCCCCTGGGAATGCGGGCCGCTTCGCAGGAATGAACTTTCAAGGCCCAACACCCTGGCACGGCAGGTACATCGGAGGACGACCCATTATCCCTATCGTGCTGGACGGAATGCCCCTCAACGCTTTGCTGGACACAGGTTCCCAGATTTCATCTATACCGTATATCCTTTATAAGAGGTACTGGGCTGATGCAGATATTGATAAAGGGCCCTCTGATGTTGAACTAGATATATGGGCCAGTAATGGTAAGTTGGTACCGAAACTAGGATTCAGGGAGATGACCATAAAGATTGGTAAAGTAGAATTGAAGAAACAGGGTATAATTGTTGTTGATGTTGACCGGCGGAACTGAGAACCAACTGTATTGATAGGAATGAATGTGTTAGAGAACTGCTTTTCCGAAGTCATTTCTGTCTTACAGCAAATTGCTGAAACTGCCAAATCCTGCCAGCAGAGAGTTCTCCGGAGGGAAATAAAAGTATTGATGTTAAGGCAACAGGTAGAAGTTGCAGGTGGAGAAATCGGCAGTGTGAGGGTAAGTGATCCAACATCTATTGTAATCCCACCAAAAACAGAAATGCTGGTATGGTGTAGAGCAGCCATTGGTACTAAGGGACGAGATTATCAAGCCTTAATAGAACCAGTGTACACCGACAGCAGGCCCACTATACTCACAGCACGAGGGATAGTCAAGGTACACCGGGGACGAGTGCCGGTACGACTTTTGAACTGTGGAGAGGAAGAGGTCACTTTGCCAAGGTATGCTACAATGGCAAAGCTATATACTGTTGACAACAATGCCATCACAACCATTGAGCCCTTAGAACCAACCTGTCAGGTGGAAGGCAATGGCTCAGATGGAGAAATGGAGGATTGGTGCCAACAGCTACACGTGGGCATAAATTCAACACCTACCCATCAAAAACAAGGGGTGTATAGGCTAGTGACGGAATATGAACAAGTCTTCAGTAAACACCCATTGGACTTCGGACGGATAGAAGGGGTAGAACACACAATCCCCACCAGTGACCATCCCCCAATAAAAGAAAGATATAGACCCATACCGCCCGCTCACTATCAATGTGCAAAAGATATGCTGAGGGAGATGAAACAGGCCGGGGTAATAAGAGACAGCTGTAGCCCCTGGGCGGCCCCTCTAGTGATTGTCAAAAAAAAGGACGGAACCATGAGAATGTGTGTAGACTACCGGAAGATTAATAACATCACCCATAAAGACGCCTACCCCTTGCCTAGGATAGAAGAGTCCTTAACTGCTTTGAAATCTGCTAATTATTTTTCCACCTTAGACTTAACAAGCGGGTATTGGCAAGTCCCTGTGGCTGAGCGAGATAAGGAAAAGACGGCATTCACCACACCAATGGGTCTATGTGAATTTAATCGCATGCCGTTCGGACTCTGCAACGCATCCGGTACCTTCCAGCGGCTGATGGAATGCTGCCTCGGACACAAGAACTTCGAGACCGTCCTCCTGTACCTAGATGATGTGATCGTCTACTCAAAGACTTACGAACAACACTTAATAGACCTGGCAGAAGTGTTCGAAGCCTTATCCAGGTATGGCATGAAAGTCAAGCCATCCAAATGTCACCTTCTCAAGCCAAAGGTACAGTACCTGGGACACATCGTGAGTTCGGAGGGAGTAGCACCAGATCCCGAGAAAATAAGCGCCATAAGGGATTGGCCAAGACCTACCAGCGCAAAAGAAGTGAGACAATTCCTGGGATTGGTGGGTTACTATCGCAGATTTATAAAAGGATTTACCAAGTTGGCAGCACCCTTGCAAGACACCTTGGTAGGGCAGACGAAGAAACCTTCAAACCGAAACCCTCCTTTTCAGTGGAACGACGAAAGGGAAGACTCCTTTGAACAACTAAAGAAGGCACTAACCGGAGAAGAGGTTCTGGCATACCCAGATTACCATCAACCTTTCATCCTCTACACCGATGCCAGTAATGTGGGACTAGAAGCGGTGCTGTCACAAAAGCAAGAAGGTCGGGAGAAAGTCATCGCCTTTGCAAGTAGAAAGCTCCGGCCTACTGAAAGAAATTCAGAAAATTACAGCTCCTTCAAATTGGAACTACTGGCAGTAGTTTGGGCTGTGACTGAACGTTTCAAACACTATCTGGCCGCTGCAGAATTTATTGTCTATACTGACAACAATCCGTTGACCCACCTGGACACAGCCAAATTAGGTGCGTTAGAACAGCGATGGATAGCCCGGTTATCTAATTACAACTTCAAGATCAAGTATCGAGCAGGTCGCAATAATGGAAATGCCGATGCCCTATCCCGGATGCCACACTTGAGAGATGTAGAAGAAGAAATGGGGGAGCTTGAAGAAATTGAACTACCAGCCTTCCATCATCCCAAGGCAAAACATCATCAGTCAAGTACCTATCAGAAACAACAAGAGGTGAATTTAAATCCGTTAGCACACCATAGATGGGCTGACACCCAAGACAGCAATCCGGCTGTGAAGTTGGTGAAGGAACTGTTAACTGAGCAAAGTGCATATCCCGATGAGGATGCCCCAGAAGAGACGCATCAACTCTGGAAAGAGAGAGGCAAAATGTTCCTGTATCAAGGGAAGCTCTGTAGAAGGTACACCAATCCGAAAACACATGAATTGGTTTGGCAGATTATCGTGCCTAAACAAGATGTCAAGATGGTCCTCGAAGCTTACCATAATGGTGCTGGTCACTTCGGTTGGAAAAAGTTAGAAGTACTTCTAAGAGAAAGATTTTATTGGGTCGGGATGAGAAAATCAATCGAACAGTGGTGCAGAAATTGTGGCCCGTGCAACCTCAGAAGAAACGATCAAAAGAACCAAAGAGCACCACTGCAGCCCATAATCACCAAACAACCACTTGAACTTGTAGCCATGGACCACGTGAAGTTGACACCAAGCCGGTCTGGCTATGTCTATGCCTTGACCATCGTGGACCATTATTCACGCTTCTTGGTAGTAGTACCCGTAAAAGATCTGACAGCAAAAACAGCAGCCAAAGCATTCCAAACGTACTTTTGTAGACCCCATGGATATCCGGAACAGGTTCTCACCGACCAAGGTACAGCCTTTGAATCAGAGATCTTCAGAGAATTCTGTAATATGTATGGTTGCAAAAAGATCCGGACGACGGCCTATCATCCACAAACAAACGGCTTATGCGAGAAGATGAACCATATTGTAATAGAACTACTAAAGACTTTACCTGAGGCAGAAAGGAATCAATGGCCAGAGAAATTGCCTGACTTGGTGGATCTGTATAATCATGTCCCGGTGAGTTCCACCAATTGCACCCCAGCTTACCTTATGCGTGCAAGACCCGGCCAATTACCAATCGATCTAGAAATGGGAATTCTGAAACCAGACGCAGAAGTTCAAGACTCCAATTGGGATATCATACGGCAAAAGCAGTATCGCCAAGTGCAAGAGAGTGTGGAAAGAAGCCTTCAGCAAACTAGAGAAAGACAAGAGCGAACTTTCAACCAGAATGCTCTAGCGACCCCATTAAGACCGGGTGACCAAGTGCTCAAGAGAAATCGTCGAACCAATAAACTAGACAATCAGTGGGAAGCCGTACCCTACACAGTTTTACCAACAAGAATGGATAATCCTAAAATGTGTCTCATTAGCAAAAACGGAGGCTTAACATCTTAAATTGTGTCCGGAAGCATTGAAAGAGCCAGAAGTTGTCCAGCCAGAACCAGAAGTTATTCAACCCATACAGGTTCAACCAGTAAAGGAAAAAGAAGAGGAAATGTATCACACCTGTATAGGAGACTTTCCCAAAACCCTACTAACATACCATGGTGCAGTAGTGGTTCCCATGGTGGCCTTTTACCCAATACCGAACCCAATACCAGAAGTCCCAAGACAGGAAGAGGCTGACCCCATACTACAGGAGGTTCCAGGCCAGGAAGAACAGATTCCTGATCAGAGTAATCCCATTCACGGTGGACTTGCCAACTCCATAGTCGTGGAATTATCTTTAGCAGAGCGGACAGATACTACATCCGCAGTAGACAGTAGTACACCACATGAAGAGACACCGCTATTACGTAGATCACAGCGTAGTACCCAGGGTCAATTACCGGCCAGGTATGCAGATTACCAACTATAAAGCTCATAATGTGAATTGTATATACAGTGGGGCAAAAAAGTATTTAGTCAGTCAGCAATAGTGCAAGTTCCACCACTTAAAAAGATGAGAGGCGTCTGTAATTTGCATCATAGGTAGACCTCAACTATGGGAGACAAACTGAGAAAAAAAATCCAGAAAATCACATTGTCTGTTTTTTTATCATTTTTTTTGCATATTATGGTGGAAAATAAGTATTTGGTCAGAAACAAACAATCAAGATTTCTGGCTCTCACAGACCTGTAACTTCTTCTTTAAGAGTCTCCTCTTTCCTCCACTCATTACCTGTAGTAATGGCACCTGTTTAAACTTGTTATCAGTATAAAAAGACACCTGTGCACACCCTCAAACAGTCTGACTCCAAACTCCACTATGGTGAAGACCAAAGAGCTGTCAAAGGACACCAGAAACAAAATTGTAGCCCTGCACCAGGCTGGGAAGACTGAATCTGCAATAGCCAACCAGCTTGGAGTGAAGAAATCAACAGTGGGAGCAATAATTAGAAAATGGAAGACATACAAGACCACTGATAATCTCCCTCGATCTGGGGCTCCACGCAAAATCCCACCCTGTGGGGTCAGAATGATCACAAGAACGGTGAGCAAAAATCCCAGAACCACGCGGGGGGACCTAGTGAATGAACTGCAGAGAGCTGGCACCAATGTAACAAGGCCTACCATAAGTAACACACTACGCCACCATGGACTCAGATCCTGCAGTGCCAGACGTGTCACACTGCTTAAGCCAGTACATGTCCGGGCCTGTCTGAAGTTTGCTAGAGAGCATTTGGATGATCCAGAGGAGTTTTGGGAGAATGTCCTATGGTCTGATGAAACCAAACTGGAACTGTTTGGTAGAAACACAACTTGTCGTGTTTGGAGGAAAAAGAATACTGAGTTGCATCCATCAAATACCATACCTACTGTAAAGCATGGTGGTGGAAACATCATGCTTTGGGACTGTTTCTCTGCAAAGGGGCCAGGACGACTGATCCGGGTACATGAAAGAATGAATGGGGCCATGTATCGTGAGATTTTGAGTGCAAACCTCCTTCCATCAGCAAGGGCATTGAAGATGAAACGTGGCTGGGTCTTTCAACATGACAATGATCCAAAGCACACCGCCAGGGCAACGAAGGAATGGCTTCGTAAGAAGCATTTCAAGGTCCTGGAGTGGCCTAGCCAGTCTCCAGATCTCAACCCTATAGAAAACCTTTGGAGGGAGTTGAAAGTCCGTGTTGCCAAGCGAAAAGCCAAAAACATCACTGCTCTAGAGGAGATCTGCATGGAGGAATGGGCCAACATACCAACAACAGTGTGTGGCAACCTTGTGAAGACTTACAGAAAACGTTTGACCTCTGTCATTGCCAACAAAGGATATATTACAAAGTATTGAGATGAAATTTTGTTTCTGACCAAATACTTATTTTCCACCATAATATGCAAATAAATTGTTAAAAAAACAGACAATGTGATTTTCTGGATTTTTTTTTCTCAGTTTGTCTCCCATAGTTGAGGTCTACCTATGATGTAAATTACAGACGCCTCTCATCTTTTTAAGTGGTGGAACTTGCACTATTGCTGACTGACTAAATACTTTTTTGCCCCACTGTATGTTATGCCGTATATAGTTAAACAGAAAATGTAGTATAGTCATTGTTATCAGTCTGCAACGTTTAAGCCCAGTGGCTACAGAGACTTGTCTGTATGAACTTCTTGCATATTCTTGAACTTTTTATCAGCCCGGAGGCACTAAAATAGTAAAAAAAAATAGTTACTGACAGTAAATGCAAATACTAAAATAGCAAGACTGCACTACCACCTCCGGCCAGAAGGGGGAGCTCCAGAGACTCCCCTTGATCCATTCTGGTCTGAGAGAAGAACTGGCAGTTGGGCTAAGGAGCTGAAAGTGAGAGGTCATACAGTTGAATCTCTAACAGCCCTGTGACTGTTACCAGGCCTAAATCACCGGCCTGAAGAGAAGAGGGATAGAGAAAAAGGACATTGTGAGAACCGGGTAGCATTAATCACTACCCAGAACAGGCGCAAAGACGGATACCGGATCCGTGGCTGTATTCATTACATATAATACAGCAACCGGAAAAACGTGAGGTGATATCAGCTTCACTAGGGTCGGACGCAGCAACAGACACAGAGTTCAGCGGTACTCCTGGAGGGGGTAAGCCGATAAAAGGACTCGGGTTGCCCGTCGAACCAGGACCCGGAGGGGACAGATTGGGCCGGCAGCCAGTTCACATACAGCAGCAGGGCCACACAGATATTGCGTACAATAAGAGGCGAAGACCCCGGCAGGGTCAAAGTAACTCAGAGTTCCCATACAGACTCCGGTGACAGGACTGGTTGTAAATCCTTTTTTGTTAAAGTAAACTGGTTAAACGTTTCAGTGCCTCAGTCTTTCATTTGGACAATAGCCATCTATCCAGGATTGGGATCATCACCGCTGGGAGAACCTGCTGCTGATCAAGTAAGTGCCTGTTCCCTCACGATACCCTTTACACTGTGCATTGCCTGAGGCCACAGCACCGGGTCAAGCCACCCGTGACACCCCCTCAAGAGACAGACCCCATTGGTCCGGTGCTGGGTACCCCGGTCTCTTGGGCATCACAATTCCATTGCTCAGTTGTAATGTTGGGGGGTTCGTATTGTGGATGTTCGAATTTGAGGTACCGTAATGTTATATGTATGGGAATGCCATGTTTTGGTTAAAAAAAAAAAAAAATGTATATTGTGTACAATTAGAGAATATTACTCCTGACTCCTAGATAGAAGCACAGCAGCCAAAGGAGATGAGTGTTAACAGGTCATTATTGCTAACAGGCCGAGGCTGGTGTGAATGACAAGTATCGATACTTAAAATAAAAATAAGCCCCATTGACCAAAGCAAAAGGGAAACTGAAGACAGTTGAGACAAGGAAAACAAAGGTTTCTTGCCTGTTCACGCTCCTGCTTCCTCCACTAAATACATTGTGATGTAACAAGTGGATGTGTCCTGTATTATTTCATTGCTTCGATTTCAATTTGCAGGTACTGTAGCAGGAGTCAGTCTGCCTGCACAATTGCACCAGGTATGTTTTTTTTGTTTTGTTTTTTTCCTCCAAAATGCTCCTTTGTTTCAAAGAAAATAATGATTAGTGACTGGTCCGTGGAACATATGGAGAAATGTGACTAGTCGGGGACGGCCACCAGTCAGCTTCTCCCTGCACAGTTCCAGGTGACGTGACAGATCTTTCCTTATGTACACACATGAGATATCTGTCAATGGGGACAGTGCTGGAACACTTTTTGGGGGGTGTAAAAAAAACAAAAAACCCCATACCTGACTGTGATTGTGCAGCAAAGCTGATTTCTGCTGCCTTTAGTTTGGGTATCGTGAATTGAGTGACATTTTTCCTTTTAAATAGGTTTTTGTATTCCTTTTTTTTTTTTTTTCATTATTTAAAAAAAAAAAAAAAAAACACCCACACTGTTGGAATTTTCACATTGGCCACTGGGGCGATTTCAAACTTACAGGTTATTCAGGAAGACTTTTCAGCAAGCTCCTTATCAGCAGAGTCATGCTGACAATGACAGGTAACACCTCGGTAAACAATTGATAACGCAAGATTTGCAAATCACAGCTGACCCTGCCTTCACAATCACCTGTGCACACGCTCATTACAGCATTCATTGTGCAATAAAAAGACTGGAAAATTATTCTCTAGCTCCGTGAGATTGTGACGATGCTAAACTTGCATTGATTGTTTTCTATATAAATTTTAAAAAAAAAATCGTAATTTTATAAATTAAATAAAAAAACAAACAAACAGTAATTTTGCACTACCTTGTTTCAAGATCCAACACTTATTTTTCCATGCTTAGGTCTCTGAAGGCTTGTTTTTTTGCACGGTGAGCTGATTTTTATTAATACCAATTTGTGTTGCACACAATGCTTTGATTTCTTATTATATTTAGGGAAGTTTGTTAACCCCCAAAAAATAGTTTTTGCATTTACCACAGAATTATATTTTTTGTTTTAGTCAATCGAACTTAATTAAAAAGCAAACATTTATTTATCAAACAGGGAAAATTGGGCTGATTTGAATTTTTTTTTTTCTTTTACTTTTTACATTATTTTGTGGAACCTCTTAGGGCATTTGAGCCCTGGTACTACAAAATGCATTACCGCTATATTACAGAATAAAGGAAAGATCATGGTCGCCTATGAAATTCAGCCTGTGGCTAAACCGCACAGAAGTACCAAGGTGGCCTGCAGCAGGACCACGGGATCGCAGAAGGCCAATTGGAGTGGGTGCACATGATCACCCAAGCCATTTAAATGTCTGTCAGATACTGAAAGCGGCATCTAAATGGTTATCGGTGGTGTCCAGAGCTCCGCTTCAGCCGCAGTTAGAAACTGATGCCAGATATATAATAAAGCCGCCATCTACTCCGAATCGAAGACGCTCAGCTCCTGACCTCTTCTCTCCACACATGCTAACGACTTTTCATGATGTTTATTCACATCCTAATGCATGAAGGGGTTAATCTAAGGAGAATATATATCTTTATACAGTTGACAATTCATCTTGCTACTCATTCCCCTTAGGGCGCAGTCAGATGGCCGTATTACTCGCCTGAGGATCACATTGATATCCTCAGACTGGCCACAGGGTCTCCTGACCTGAACATGGCAGCTTATATTTTTATAGATGGAGGCCCGATGCTATCACCGCGGGAGGGCGGTAATGTCACGATGGGGGCTGGCTTTGCAGCGTTGAGAATCCCCCCCCATGTGCTCACCCACCTATCCACTGTCTCTCTCCCCATGTGCTGACTTCTCCCATCTGTGCTCTCTTCTTTGACCTGTCTACCCCATGTGCTATATGCATTGTTTTTGCTGTTGCTCTTCAAGAGTCTCATTTGCCCGTTGTTGTCTTTGACGTTGTGCCTTTGCTGCTTTCCTTTCATTGTCATTGGTGTACTTTTTAGGAGGAGCCATGTTAGCGTTGATATTTGCTTTTTAAAGGGGTTTTCCCACAAACGAAAGTTCATTTTAAAAATTGTCTGTGTCTGACCGTGTACAGAACATACCACAGTTCCTGGGCAGGGGAGGAAGCAAAAGACAATACTGACATTACAGCAGGGGATCACAGAGGATTCATTTTGTGAGGTAAAATATTGTTTAAAAACAGTCAGTGAAATATTTTACCTGATAAAAGGAATCCTCTGTGATCCCCCGCTGTAATGTCAGTATTGTCTTTTGCTTCCTCCCCTGCCCAGGAGATGTGATATGCTCCGTACACGGTCAGACACAATGTTGAAAACCCCTTTAATGTGACTGGCTTCCTCTGCCTGTATACACGTCGCGCATCTGCCACCGGGATCAGCCGAATGCACTGCATTAATTCGGTCCATAAACTTCTGACCCAGTCTGGCCTTCTACCTGATCAAATCCATTTGTGTATTGAACTGCTAACCATCATTCTCACCCGTAATTATTTTTTATTTCAGGATGACTTCTATTTACAAATCCGTGGCACCGCGATGGGCTCCAACGTAGCACCCCCGTATGCTAATTGCTACATGGCCGATTTTGAGGAGAGTCAGATATACCCTCACCCACTATTTCATGCCAACGTCATCGTATGGAAACGTTACATCGATGATGTCTTCTGCATATGGGGAGACTCGTTGGAAGCCCTCGCGTCTTTTTTCGATTGGCTCAATACGGCTTGGCCAGGTATTTCTTTTACTATGTCTCATAATACCACACAGATTAATTTCTTGGACACCATGGTCATTCTCCAACCTGATGGCTTCATTGCTACCGACCTCTACACAAAAAGTACCGACCGTAACAGTTTATTACACTTCACCAGTTTCCACCCTCCTGCTATCAAAAATTCGGTACCCAAGTCCCAATTCCATCGGGTCTCTAAGATTGTGTCTGACACGGAGCTTAGACCGGTCCGCCTCCAAGAAATGGCCTCCAAGTTTACTGAACGGGGTTACCCACCGTCTATACTGGAAAAAGCTGCTGCCCCTTCAACCCCACGACCCAATAGAGCCTCCAATCGGATACCGTTTGTTCATTCGTATCACCCGTTTGCGTACATTTTACATAGGTCAATACGCCGGAACTGGCATCTGCTGTCTAAGGGATATCCCAACGTAGCTGAATTCCAGAACCCTTTCCTCCCCTGTTTCAAACGCCCACCCAACCTCAAGGACTCTTTAGTTAGGGCGGACCTGGGATCAGGTGTTTCATCTTCTCGCCAACGGTTCCTACAGAGTCCACGTACAGGGACTTTCCCATGTCTTAACTGTTCTCAATGCCATAATGTTCTTAAAGGCTCCTTTTTTCACCACCCTCGCTCTGGAAAGTCATTTCGCATCCCAGAGTATTTCACATGCGCGTCATCATGGGTTATATACTTAATCAAATGTCCCTGTGGACTCCTATACATAGGGGAAACCACGCAATCTATACGTGATCGGGTTTCCAAACATAAGTCTACGGTCCGCTGTAAGAACCTGTTGTTACCCATCCCCCTCCACTTCCACAACCAGGGCCACAATGTCTCACAGTTACAGTTCCAGGTTATAGAACACATCCCCCGTATCCGGCGGGGTGGCGACCGGATGGCCCGTCTTAAGCGGAGGGAGGCCTTTTGGATTCATACATTGGAGACCCTCCATCCCTTGGGACTCAATAGAGACTATGATCTAGCCTCTTTTCTCTAAGATTGTATTACGTTATCAGGTGGTACTACTAGCATTTTGGCATTATGTATCTTTTTTTCCCACAGGTTTTACGGACTCCAGCAATCTTATTGTTATTTGTCAATATATCTTATGCATGTACATTATCCGTTAGCTAACTCTCTCTTTCTTCTACCATTAGAGTCGTCTCTACTGAGGTCTCTTTGTACCACCCGTACGTCTCACTGGACCAGTCTGTTATCCACACCTCGCCGATCGTGTCACACGGCTGAATGATAAATCATAGGAGCACCATCACCATGGAGATCGTTCACCTATTACAGAATCTCCGTATAGGCATTTCAGCTCCACGTCACTTAGTCTTTAACCTGCCTTGTGACTTTCTACACTCCTCTTCAGGATTTTCTATTAGACCTCTTCCCTAGCGCTAGTATCTGTTCCATCTCCTAACCGCGATATTGCTTCGCTTCGTCTCTATGACAACGCAACATCACTTCCGGCTAACACACCACAGGAGCCCTTCACATAGCCGTACACTGAGGCATTCCTCGCGCGACGTCACTTCCGGTTAGCTGCCCTGCCGCTGATTGGCTTTCGGGCAATTTTTTGTCCCCCCTCCTATGAGATGGCGGCCTCACTCACTTCGGATCAGACCAGCGGTGGACACCGCGTCTGACAGCGCCATCATCTATCCCGGTCTCCTCAGGTAAATCCCAGCACTAGCGCATGTGTTACCCTGCCGTTAGTTATCCGGTATGTAATCTTTATTCATTTTACCCACAGTACCGCTCCCATCAGTTTCACATATAAGGTATGCGTTACCTCATATCCCCTCATACCACTTTTCACTGGCCCATAGGAGTCTCTCACGGGACATTTTTACACCTACAGACGCTGCTCCTTAGTGCCTTATGACCCTATGGTCCCATTCACTATTCTTTAGTACGGTATGTACCTCACCTTACACTATCATTTTCTGTTTTGTCATCTTCTATCCGGCTAAAGTGGAACATATTAAGCCTAGATACTCTGGGTTCTTCTCCCCAGCGTATGCTTCATGTATTCATTTGACCAGAATTTTGTATCGATGCTATTGTCTTTCTCCAATATTCTTTGTATATACTTTATTTTGTATGGTTCTTTTGTTTATATTTGGTTTTTTGTTTTTCACATGTAGTTACTGACGAAGGTCCGTATGTAGGACCGAAACGTTTATTGGGTACTACTACAATAAAATTTGCACTAAAGCATCAAGTTGAGTGCTAGGTTCTTTTTCATTATATCTCCCCATGTGCTGACTTCTCCCATCTGTGCTCTCTTCTTTGACCTGTCTACCCCATGTGCTATATGCATTGTTTTTGCTGTTGCTCTTCAAGAGTCTCATTTGCCCGTTGTTGTCTTTGACGTTGTGCCTTTGCTGCTTTCCTTTCATTGTCATTGGTGTACTTTTTAGGAGGAGCCATGTTAGCGTTGATATTTGCTTTTTAAAGGGGTTTTCCCACAAACGAAAGTTCATTTTAAAAATTGTCTGTGTCTGACCGTGTACAGAACATACCACAGTTCCTGGGCAGGGGAGGAAGCAAAAGACAATACTGACATTACAGCAGGGGATCACAGAGGATTCATTTTGTGAGGTAAAATATTGTTTAAAAACAGTCAGTGAAATATTTTACCTGATAAAAGGAATCCTCTGTGATCCCCCGCTGTAATGTCAGTATTGTCTTTTGCTTCCTCCCCTGCCCAGGAGATGTGATATGCTCCGTACACGGTCAGACACAATGTTGAAAACCCCTTTAATGTGACCGGCTTCCTCTGCCTGTATACACGTCGCGCATCTGCCACCGGGATCAGCCGAATGCACTGCACTTGTGATTCACTGCACTTGTGAGGAATTTGCGCAGGCGCAGTAAATCAGACCGCCACCATCTTTGTGCAAGCAGATAGCGACGGTCACACTAAAACTGTGCATGCGTTTCTCCTGTACAAAGATGGCGGCAGTCAGTGAATCATTCAGCTGATCCCGGTGGAGGCGTGTTCGCGCGGGGTACCGAGCAAGAGGCTGCGTACGGCGTATAGTGTGTGTGTGTGGTGCGTATGGCATATACAGTGTGTTTGTGTGTGGTTCGTATAGCGTATACAGTGTGTGTGATGGTGTTCCGCTGGTGGTATCGCGCCAGAGGCTGGTACCACCAGTAGTTTCCATATTGAGACTCCCATCACTTGGGTGTCCCAATTTGGCGGTCGGTGAACTTCCGCCACTTGGAATTCTGGGATCTGGACGGAACAGGATGAGAAGACATTACAAGGTAAGTATATATTAAGATGCAGCAGTCACGCTCAGGTCATAAGAGCCGCCGACCAGTCCTAGGATTACAATCTGATTCTCACGCTATTAATACAGCCATCTGACTGCACCCTAATAACGGGAATCCGACTTGCTCTAATGGATGACCATCCTTGCTTCTGAAAGACTCTGCCTCTCGAATATGCTTTTTGTACACAGTCTTGTGACTTCATTGGATATGGGACCCTCCAGCTGTTAATTCGTATCACTCAGGTACTTTTCCAGCCTTATGTTACCTGGGTCCCAGACCACGCCTTAGCAAAAAAGTGCGTCGGTGGGTCTCCCTACAGATGTGTATATATTCTTATTGCTGGATGGCCTGTGCATTTTACCTGGGTGTATGTTCTTACTAGAGCCCACTAAATTAGTAAGGCCGGGGTCACACTAGACCGTAATACGGCCGAGTGCAATGCGATAAAAAAAAAAAAAAAAAAAAAAATCGCATTGCACTCGGACCAGTATTACCATATGGGGCAGCTCCCACCAGCCGACTTTCTCTGCCGTTTTCCTCGGTCCGAGACACTCTCAGCATGCTGCGAGTGTCTCAGACCGAGGAAAGCTCGCGGCTCACTCGCACCCATATAAACCTATGGGTGCGAGTGAGACAGCACACACCACTCGGATATCATCCGAGTGATGTGCGTTATAAGCGGACCCCAGCAATGGAGATGGAGAAATTCATTTCTCCGCCTCCTCCGCAGCTGTGCTGATTCTCCCTGTGCGAGAGAATTGGAGCACAGACGCATGACTGCGAGCAGGAGCCGAGGGTCATTAGCATATTGCATCCGATGATCTCACATCGGATACAATACGCTAGTGTGACCCCGGCCTTAGAGTATATTTCAGTCATGATATGATTGTAACTAAACAACCCAGGTATTACCTCTATAATGTAATGGCCACTTTCTATACATACAGGTGCTTCTCACAAAGTTAGAATATCATCAAAAAGTTAATTTCAGTTCTTCAATACACAAAGTGAAACTCGTATTATATAGAGTCATTACAGAGTGTTCTATTTCACGTGTTTATTTCTGTTAATGTTACCGAATATGGCTTACAGCCAATGAAAACCCAAAAGTCTCAGTAAACTAGAATTATTAACAAAAACACCTGCTAAGGCTTCTTAAGCGTTTATAAAGGTCCCTTAGGCTGTTTCAGTAGTTCCACAATCATGGGGAAGACTGCTGACTTGACAGATGTCCAGAAGGCAGTCACTGACACACTCCACAAGGAGGGTAAGCCACAGAATGTCATTGCTAAAGAAGCTGTCTGTTCACAGTGCTGTATCCAAGCAAATTAATGGAAAGTCAAGTGGAAGGAAAAAAGTGTGGTAGAAAAAGGAGCACAAACACCCGGGATAACCGCAGCCTTGAAATGATTGTTAAGAAAAGGCCATTCAAAAATTTGGTGTAGATTCACAAGGAGTGGACTGCTGCTGGCGTCATTGCTCCAAGAGCCACCACACACAGACGTATCCAGGACATGGGCTACAAGTGTCACATTGTGTCAAGCCACTTATGACCAATAGACAACGCCAGAAGCCTCTTACCTGGGTCAAGGAGAAAAAGAAGCGGACTGTTGTCAGTGGTCCAAGGTGTTTTCAGATGGAAGTAAATTTTGCATTTCATTTGGAATACATGTCCCAGAGTCTGGAGGAAGGGTGGAGAGGTCACAATCCAAGCTGCTTGAGGTCTAATGTGAAATTTCCACAATCAGTGATGGTTTGGGGAGCCGTGTCACCTGCTGGTGTAGGTCCACTGTGTTTTATCAAGACCAAAGTTAGAGTAGCCGTCTACCAGGAAATATTAGAGCACTTCATGCTTCCCTCTGCCGACAAGCTTTTTGGAGATGGAAATTTCCTTCTCCAGCAGGAATTGGCACCTGTCCACACTGCCAAAAGTACCAATACCTGGTTTACAAACAACAGTATCACTTTGCTTGATTGGCCAGCAAACTCGTCTGACCTTAACCCCACAGAGAATCTATGGAGTATTGTCAAGAGGAAGATAAGAGACACCAGATCCAACAATTCAGACGAGCTGAAGGCTGCTATCAAAGCAACCTGGGCTTCCATAACCCCTCAGCAATGCCACAGGCTGATCGCCTCCATGCCACGCCACATTGATGCAGTAGTTGATGCAAAAGTAGCCCCGACCAAGTATTGACTGCATTTACTGGACATACATTTCAGTAGGCCAACATTTCAGATTTTAAAATCATTTTTTTTTCAAGCTGATGTTATGAAGTATTCTAATTTACTGAGATAGTGACTTTTGGGTTAATCATCAACATTAACAGAAATAAACACCTGAAATAGATCACTCTGTGTGTAATGACTCTATATAATGAGTTTCAATTTTTGTATTTAAGAATTGAAATAAATTTACTTTTTGATGATATTCTAATTTTATGAGAAGCACATGTATGTACTTATGATACTCTTATGTCAGTCATGTCTGTTTTCTTTTCCCCTATTTTTATTTTTTTTCAAGTTATTAATAATCACTAATAATGCTTAAAGCAAACCTGTCACCAGGTTTGGCCGACATAAGATGTGGCCACCGCCTTTCAGGGCTGATATACAGCATTCTGTAATGCTGTATATAAGCCCCCAATCAGACCTGAAAGATAAGAAAAATAAATTTTATTATACTCCCCTAGGGGGATGGTCAGTGTCCTCCCATCTGCTTGTGATACCGCCCTCCTGTTGCTTCATCGCTCCCCGGCACCGCGCTCCTGCGCATGCGTACTTATTTGCCCTGTTGAGGACAGAGTAAAGTACTGTAGTGCAAAGGTGCCGGGCCTCTCTGACCCTTCCCAGTGCCTGCGCACTGAAGTACTTTGGTCTGCCCTCAACAGGGCTCATAAGTACGCCTGCGCAGGAGCGCAGTGGCGGGGAGCGATGAAGCAACAGGAGGGCGGTATCACAAGAAGATGGGTGTCGCAGGTCCGGGACCCCCATCGGACCAGACCGCCCCACGGGTGAGTATAATAAAACTTATTTTTCTTATCTTTCAGGTCGAATCGGGGCTTCTCTACAGCATTATAGAATGCTGTATATCAGCCCTGAAAGGCAGTGGCCACATCTTGTATCGGCCAAAACTGCTGACAGGTTCCCTTTAAATATTTATTTATACTTGTGTCTGGCATGTATTAATTTGCTGTTGCTTTATCTTCCTTTATTAAGCCTTGCGACACACTGCCTGGCTGGTTTTTGCCTTGTAGGATTATTGTACTTATTTTAAGGCCATGTTCAATATTTGTAAGCCAAAACCAGGAGTGGGTGAAAAATGTAGAAGTGGTGATGTGTTTCTATTATACTTTTCTTCTGATTGTTAAACTCCTGGTTTTGGCTTACAAATACTGATGTAAAATACTGACCAAATACTGCTAGTGTGAACATGACCTAAGTCTGACAACTTGTTTAGAGACGCGTTTCTGCCATCAATTTCTAAATGAGTTACCATAAGCTGTTCAAATGAAATGGAAAACTGTCCAACTTGTGATCTGTTCTATGTCCTGCTGTGAATTAATTATCCGTTGTCTTCATTCAGTGTGACGCACAGATGAAACAATCTCACAATGGCATTGTGCTACGCTGACTCATTCATCTCCTCTCCATGCCAGAGTATACCAGTCTGTGCGGGGTGAAGGCGAGAATATGCACGTTACACAAGCAGACACTTGTCTTATTGGGGTGGGGAGGGATAAGTTGGGAATATTGGGGTTGTGATACTGGCAAAATTTTGTATTTAAAACACTATAATATGTAAAATGCAATGTTATTCTTAATAAAAATATCCGGAGACAAAAACGGAGACAATTAGCAGGAGTGAAATAAATACTTCATACGTGAAACGCTGGAATAATAAACGGTCAGCTGATGTACAAAATTTTGTATATTTATTTAATTTTCCTTAGAAAGACGATCCACAAGTTCAAATTTGCAAAAACACTAATCAAACATGCCCTGATACAGCTGCTTCTCCTTTTCCCGGGAAGAAGTGATGGCGGAGTCTACCAGTTGTACATAATGCCTGATGTTTGCATCTGCAAAAATAAAATGATATATTAATATAAGTTGTAGCTGCGCTCAAAAATAAGGTATTGAGACATTCTTGCTGCATAGTTTTATTTGGTGACGATTACACGTGTGATTAGTTTACAGTCCATGTTTAATAAAATTTGTTTTATTCACCAAATAAGCAGCAAATGCTCTCATATTGCTTTAAATGGGTGAAAAAATGCTGAAAAAAATTGACATTCTGCAGATTTATAAAACGCTATAGTTCTCACATTCAGCCAGGAAAAAAAGGAAAAAAAAAAAAAAGGAAAAAATATAGCAAGCAAGTGTAGATTTCTGAAATCTCAGTTCTTTCTGGCACTGTAAAATGCAGCTTCTTTTCTGAAGAAAAAAAAAGATGCTCTGTGTGAACATAGCCTTACTTTGTTTCTAAGCATGTGGCAAAGCGGTGGAATGAAAGAGGCTGTTGGAGGCCAAACTGAGGATGTAGGAGTATAAAAAAATAAAATAGGATCTTAACATCTCATTTGCCTATTTCAGTGACAAAACTCACAGGCGCGGGCTGCTATTCTCAAGCTGGTAAGACAGAAGCAGGGAGCAGCGCTGGCACGAGGAGAGGTGAGGAGTTTTTTTTTTTTTTTTATTGGACTGTGGGGCCATTCTCGGGGGAGGTGGGGGGTAGAGATGCGAGCTGTGTTATATACTACGCGGGCTCTGCTAAATACTATGCGGGCTCTGCTAAATACTACATGGGCTGTGCTATATAATATGGGGGTATATTATATTCTATGGGGGAGGCTGTGTTATATACTATGGGGTGTATATTATATTCTATGGGGGACGCTGTGTTATATACTATGTGTCTGTATTATATATTTGGGGAGTGCATTATATTCTATGATGGAGGCTGTGTTATATACTATGGGGGTACGTTATATTCTATGGGGGAAGCTGTGTTATATACTATGTGGCTGTGTTACATACTATTGGGGGTATATTATAGTCTATGGGGGAGGCTGTGTTATATACTATGTAGCTGTGCTATATACTATGGGGAGTACATTGTATTCTATGGGGAAGCTGTGTTATACACTATAGGGGGCTACATTATATATTATGGGGAGGTGGGAGCCAGGTTCAGCACCACAAGCAGGGGAACAGTGGCTTTTACAGTAGCACCGCTTCCCCCGTGGCCGTCCGTGCGCAGATAAAAACGGACATGTCTGCGTGTTTTGCACACGGACACACGGTCCGTGAAAACACGCCGACATCTGCATAGACCCATTCATTTGAATGGGTCTACGTGTGTCAGTGTCTCCGGTACGTGAGAAAAATGTCACTACACGTACCTGAGGCACTGACGTGTGAAACCGGCCAATGATTGTGACAAACATAGAAGATTGCCAATATAAAAAGAAAATGCTGCGGATAGATCTCACCTTTGGGTTGATGTGAAGCAGCTTTGGATAAGTAACTGTGAGCGGTTGTGTAGTCTTGCAGGTGATAGCTGGAGACACCAGCGCGGTATAATGCCTTTACATTATGTGGCTGGATTTTTAGTGTCTGTAGACTACACTCATAAACACGTTCATATTTTGGAGGCTGATTCTGCAGGAGACATGCTAAAAAAAACAAAAAACAGGAGGAATGGTTAAGGGTATGTTTTTGACAGTCTTTTTCCGCCGTGTTTTATTTTTTTCTTTTAAGCCAATCGACTAAAAAAAAAAAATGGCGGAACAAGCAAGTACAAAACGATCAAAAGAACAGTTCTATTAATTTGTATGGGAAAATGATGCGCCGCCCATACACTCAATATTTTGAACGTCTTTTAAACGCCATTCTTCAAGCGTCTTCTACTAATAAGACGTTCAGTACTTTAGAAGGGAAGTTCTTTTTGAGCTAAAGTTTTCTTCATTGTTTAATGGATTTAAAAAAAAAAAAAGTCTGGAAAACGGCAGTAAAAAGATGCTAAAAAAAAAAACAAGAAAAAACAAAAACCTTTAAAAGTAATTGGAAAACTACAAAAAAAAACCTCCTAAGAAGGAAGATGCTTTAGGTTTACAAAACTCATGAGAAAAGAAGTGATTTTTTTTAGGGGTTTGCGTAAAAGACGCAGTGTGAATATGCCATGAGAAAGGGGAATTTTGCATTTTTGGCGATTGCCAGTTTTTGCTTTTTTCTTAGTTTGATACAGTACCTGCTAAGTTGTTATGACAGTCTGCTTGAAGATTTTTCAGTGTCTGCAATTGCTGAGGCGTGAGCTCCACAGAAGAAGGGCCGAGTCCAGTCAAAGGATTTATTAAATGAGGATCTACGCTACGGAGTTGGAGGAGGGCACGATGATACAGACTCACAGCCTCTCGAACGCGATGCTCGGAGTAGCACGTGTTGCCCTGAGACTTGTATAAACCTGCTTGTGAGAGGCGCTGTTCTACAGATACATCCTAGGAAGAAAAGATGAAAAGGGAATGGAAATACTGATCACACACAACACAAGAGAATATCACCAGTAAATATAAGTCACAAGGAATAAAAACAACACTTAAATAGTCCTTACAAGACTCTTCCGTTTCCCTCCAAAATCAACTAGGAAACTTCTGAGACGGAGGCTTTTCTAAGGGGCAGTGCCAAATTTTGGAAATGTGGGCAAAGCTTTGCAAGAATAGGGAGCTGCCGAACACAACTGACATAGTCATCATATCATACGCCGCAAAGGAGGCATAAAGTGCAACATAAATGTGCTCCAATACTCTGACTGGGGGACATTTCTTATGCTGGGGTAAATAAGCGGAGAGATGCACCACAGGCGTCCATTAATGAATTTGGCGCATATTACTCCAAAGGACTCTCCAAAACTGGTCTGCAGAACTCCAGTCTAAATGGATCAGGCTATGTGCACACCGAAGGACAGATTCATCAAAGCCTTCATGCCAAAAATTTGATATAAAAGCAACATAATTTAGATGCTACTAAAATTTGAAACTGTTCACATCAGTTACTCCCAGCTCCAGCCTCAAAATGGCGCGATGCCGCAGCTTGTCCATTGCAGGACGACCTGTGACGATTCATCACCAGAGTGAGATTTCTGGTGCAGAGCCACTCGACAGACGCTGAAATTTCACAGAATCATAGAATGATAGAGTTGGAAGGGACCTCCTGGGTCATCTGGTCCAACCCCCTGCTCAAAGCAGGAGTCACTAAATCATCCCAAAAATATTTAGAATTGAGAGTCCTCAGTAGTTGATACCTTTTAATGGCTAACTGAAAAGATGGTAACAAATTGCAAGCTTTCGAGACTACACAGGTCTCTTCATCAGGCAAAGACTAAAACAAATTCTGAAGAATAAGGCTACGTTCACACTAGCGTTTCCCGTTTTGCGTCGTGTTTGCGTCGGGCGACGCAGCGGCGACGCATGCGTCATGTGCCCCTATATTTAACATGGGGGACGCATGCGTCTTTTTGTGCTGCGTTGTGCGACGCATGCGTCTTTTTTGCCGCAAGCGTCGGACCAAGAAAACGCAACAAGTTGCAAATTTCGGCAAAAAGCGACGCATGCGTCGCAAAACGCAGCGTTTTTGCATGCGTTTTGGTGCGTGTTAGTGTACGTTGTGCGTTGCGTCGCCGACGCAGCGGCGCACAACGCTAATGTGAACGTAGCCTTACATATTTATGCACAACATAGCATAGAAAAAAAAAAAAGGGAAAAACCATGGATAAGACAGGTGACATGAAGCAGAATTACCATGAGTGATAAACAATAATATCCATAAATATTGGGCCAGTTCTTAGATAAGGATTGTTTTATTGGGGTCTGGTTCTGTTGTGATGACCCCTCATAGTCTGAGGAGCAAGTTCGTTAGTTGATGTAACATCAACTTAGTTTACATCAACTAAGGAACTTGCCCCTCAGACTATGAGGGGTCATCACAACAGAACCAGACCCCAATAAAACAATCCTTATCTAAGAATTGGCCCAACATTTATGGATATTACTGTTTATCACTCATGGTAATTCTGCTTCATGTCACCTGTCTTATCCATGGTTTTTCCCTCTTTTTTTTTCTCTATGCCATGTTGTGCATAAATATGTGATTCTTCAGAATTTCTTTTAGTCTTTGCCTGATGAAGAGACCTGTGTAGTCTTGAAAGCTTGCAATTTGTTACCATCTTTTCAGTCAGCCATTAAAAGGTATCAACCACTGAGGACTCTCAATTCTAAATATTTTTCTATCTACTGGCTAACACGGTACCAAGATATATTTCTTTCCTGTATCTAAATCATCCCAGACAGATGTCTGTCCAGCCTCTGTTTGAAGACTTCCATTGAAGGAGAACTCACCAGCTCTCCTGGCTGCCTGTTCCACTCATTGATCACTATAAGGCTGCCGTCACACTAGCAGTATTTGGTCAGTATTTTACATCAGTATTTGTAAGCCAAAACCAGGAGTGGAACAAATAGAGGAAAAGTATAATAGAAACATATGCACCACTTCTGTATTTATCACCCACTCCTGGTTTTGGCTACAAATACTGATGTAAAATACCGACCAAACACTGCTAGTGTGACGGCAGCCTAACTGTCAAAAAGTTTTGCACTTCTTCAGGAATTGGGAACATCTGACTCCACCAAGTCAAGTGTGAACAACAATGAATCGGGGTCTTTTTTTTTTTTGCTGGCTACCTTTATTGGGCAGCTACCGCAGAACACCCCCCCCCCCCCCCCCGACCTAATGAAAATTGTTCAAAAGAATGTACGTATATACAGGGCCTGCGTTTGGCACAGGCAAACCAGGCAGATGCCTGGGGCCCCCACCTACAAGGGGGCCCCCTGCATCTGCAACCCTGTATGAAGTGCCCAGAGGGTTTTCAGCAGTGAATAATGCTGTGCATTGTTCTGTAGTCCCAGAGCGTGTCTCCCAAACCCCCCTTGAGACTCCCTCAGTGCTGTGATTTACTCATGTGGTCCTGGAGCTATGTGCTGATTGCTGTAGGATCAGCTTTCACAGTCACATACAGCAGGGATCAGCATGGGCTCTGACCAGTCACTAAATCATTGCTTGTAATCTGACAGGGCGACCTCCTGTCACTACTGCCTGGATGACACAAGACAGGAATATTGTCTGCTGAATCAGGGTATTTATTATATAGAAATAAATTCTCACGTGAAATAATAAGGGTAAACTATACACATATAGTACAGGTGTGCATAGGAATCAGCGTTTTTGGTGCATTTTTTTTGCAGCCAAAGCCTGCTCTCTTGACAGTAAAAACACTGCTTTCAAAGCACCCTTTATTTAGGGTATGTGCAGAGTATCCGGAAATGGCAACCTCTGTACGCAGTGGACATCATGCTGCATCCAAAGTGCTGCCATGTATTGAACACAGGTGATTCCGCGTGTGTTCATTGAACCGTGCAGAATCACCGTGTCCTATATATTGCAGGGGTGAGATTTCTCTGGTGGAGACTCGCGTCTACGCCATATAAATTGGCATGCTGCAGTCTGGAGAGACGCGCCCCATGTCCGTCTCCGCAGGTGAGGTGCGGGTGTCAGTGCACGCATAGTATAGATGGAATTTCTTGAAATCCCCTCCACTATACTGTAACATGTGGCCGCTGCGGGTTGGACGCTGCACAAGTACACAGCAGCCGACCCGCAGCGTTTGCCGATTGTGGGCACACACCCTTAGAGCTTTTGCTGTTTGTTTTTTTACAGTATGCATTTTGTCTACAGTACATGTTCAATAAAGTTAGTGTTATTCACAAAAAACGCAGCGAAAAACAACACTGCAACGTTTGCAGCATTTTTTAATCTTTTTATTGCTTTCTACGGGTGAAACAAATTGCTGAAAGTGACATGCTGCAGATTTTAAAAAGGCTGCAGGTGTGAAATTCAGTCAGGGGAAAATAAAAGGGTGTGCAGGAGATTCCTGAAAATCTCAGTTTTTGCTTGTGCTGTAAAATGCTGTAAACTTCTTATTTGCAGAAGAAAAAGCTGCAAAAATTCTGCATATGAACATGGCCAAAAGCTGCTTTTCAAAGTGCTAGCAACACATAGGAGATTTCCAAAATCTCCTGCAGGCGCTTGTTTGTTTTCTGACTGGATTTCAGAACTGTAGCGCTATTTAAGCTGTAGCGTGTCACTTCTTTCAGTGTGTTTTCACCTGTAGAAAGCAATGAAAGAATAAAAAAGCTGCGGATATTGCAACGGCATTTCTCACTGCAATTTAAGTGGTTTTGATGAATTAAACAATTAGGTCTCGTTCACATGTTCAGTATTTCACATCAGTATTTGTAATGCAGAAACAGCAGTGGAACAATGAGGCTATGTGCACACGTTGCGGAATCTGCCACGGATTTTTCCACAGTTTCCTAAAAATCTGCAGGTAAAACGCCCTGCGTTTTACGGTGGAATTACTGCGTTTTTTTGTGCGGTTTTCAACAGCGTTTTTACACCTGTGGATTCCTATTATGGAACAGGTGTAAAACGTTGCGGAATCCGCACAAAGAATTGACATGCTGCAGAAAATACAGCGCAGCGTTTCTGCGTGGTATTTTCCGCAACATGTGTATGGCGGATTTTGTTTTCCATATGTTTACATGGTGCTGTACAACGCATAGAAAACTGCTGCAGATCCGCAGCAAAATCCGCAGCGTGTGCACGTACCCTGAGAAACACGTCACCACTTCTGTATTTATCACCCTCCTGGTTTTGGCTTACATATGCTGATGTGAAATACTGACCCAATACTGACCAAATACTGATCATATGAATGTGGTCTTAAACATACTGTAGACAAAGCAAACATCCTCACTCCAAAAAAAAAAAGCTGAAAAAAGTGTGAAGAACACCACAGAACAAGCTGAAAAACAGGTGTTTTGAACGCAACATTTTTACTGCTAATAGAAAAGGTTTTGGCTACTGAAAAAAATGCTGCATGTGAACATATACATAGCGTTTCAGAGTAAGACTATCTGTGGTGTTACATAGGACTGCATGTGATATATACTAAATTATCTGTACTCAGAGAGTTATCAATTAAGAGGGGGTTGGGGGTAACTCTTTGTCTTGGGGCTTGGGCCCCCAATCTTTTCTGACCCTAGCAACACCCCTGCATACAGCTAATAGTGGCAGACCTGTTGGCCGATATAAGGCACCTAAATATGGGGGCCACAGTGTGAGCACTGGCTCCAGGCCCCTCCACCAACTGTATCCGCATCCTGCTCATGTACTGTAACTTAAATGGTTTGTGTGATCTTACAATTTTAGCATTTGGGGCCCCATTTTAAATTTTTGCCTAGGGCCCCACTTTGTCTAAAACCGGCCCTGCATATGCATAAAAAAAACACTTCTGTGCACAGAGTTCAGTCTTTAGTTACTTTTTTTTTTTAAACCCTGAAGCGGTTTAAAGAAGGGACCGAAGACAGAGCAAGTGCACGGCAAGGTCATTGTGATAGTGGGAAATATTTCAGGGCGATTCTATGTGGAGTCTGCTTGAAAAAGAATGTGTGTGCACACATCCTAAAAAGAGACATTACAAAAATACTGGTTAAAAAAAAAACAAACAAACAAAAATAACAGACAAACACAAAGTGTTCAGAAAGCAACAACAAAAGAAGTGCTTCAAAAGGGGCAGAAATAAAAATAAATAAATCAGTATTTCCTGAAATGTCTTCATGAAAAAAAAAAAAAAAAAAAAGACACCCACATGTGCACGTCTCTAAAATGCTTGAAAAGCTATTCAAAACTGAGACAGAAAAAGAAAAACTTCTCCAAGGTTTGGGATTTGGTGCAGAGAAAACCGCAGCTTAAAAGAGGCGCTTTTTTTTTTTTACTAGGTTTTTGTTTTGTTTGTTTTTTACAGATTTTCCCCGCTTATTACATACAGGTGAAATCTGCAGCAAAAACACTGAAAGGGTATGTTCACACGTTCCTGATTTCCATCCTTTTTTTTTTCAGGACTGAAACCGCAGCTCTTGGCAGAAAACGCAGGTCCTTTTTTTGGTCCTTTTTTTGTGCGTTTTTTGATCCTTTTTTTTATGCAGTTTTCTATGCAGAGTCTGTGTGTTTTCTAGGAAGTTTTTTAGGGTTAAAATGGCTGAAAATACCCTAACCCTACCCCTACCCCTATTCTAACCTTAGTGGAAAAAAAAAAAAAAATTCTTAATTTTTTTTATTGTCCCTACCTATGGGGGTGACAAGGGGGGGGGTGTCATTTACTATTTTTTTTTATTTTGATCACTGAGATAGGTTATATCTCAGTGATCAAAATGCACTTTGGAACGAATCTGCCGGCCGGCAGATTCGGCGTGCGCACTGCGCATGCGCCCGCCATTTTGCAAGATGGCGGCGCCCAGGGAGAAGACGGCCGGACGGACACCGGGAGGCCGGGTAAGTATAAGGGGGGGAGATTAGGACACGGGGGGGGGCATCGGAGCACGGGGGGCGGGGGCATCGGCGCACGGGGAGGGGCATCGGAGCACGGGGGTGGGGCATCGGAGCATGGGGGGGTGGGATCGGGGCAGCCACACTCCGCCCACGCACTTCCACCCGCTTCCCCGCACTTCCTGCTGCAGCAGTTCGGCACCACAAACCGCAATACAACCCGCAGATATATTTTTGATCTGCGGGTTTTACTGCGGGTTTGACCTCACAATGGAGGTCTATGGGTGCAGAACCGCTGCGGCTCCGAAAAAAGAAGTGACATGCTCCTTCTTTTTTCCCGCAGCTATTCAGCGCGGCTTTTTTTTTTAAATTCAGGATCATGTGCACAGCGGTTCCTGTTTTCCATAGGGTACATTGTACTGTACCCTGCATGGAAAACAGCTGCGGAACCGCAGCGGCAAAAACGCTGCGGTTCCGCAGTAAAAAACGCACTGTGTGAACATGGCCAAAGAATCGACATACTGCAGGTTTAAATCTGCAAGAAAAAAATAAGCAACGAGTGCATGAGAGGTCAGGAATCTCATTAGAATTGCTGGGCATTAGGAAAAAAAAAAACACGTGACAAATCTGCAATGTGTGAACAGGCCCTAAAAGCAGAGCATTTCCTAAAGTGGTTTTCCTCTAGAAAATTCATGGCCCAGGAAAGACACTGTGGACCATGTGTCCATTTAAAAAGAACAACAAAGGCAACGTTCACATTAGCGTTTTGCGGTGCTGCGTCGGCGACGCAACGCACAACGCATGCAAAACGCAGCTTTTTGTGACGCATGCGTTCATTTTTTCATGACTTTTGGTGCAGAAAAAACTGCATCATGCAGCTTTTTCTGTTGCGCCAAAAAACGCATGCGTCACAAAACGCAAGACAACACATGTCCATGCGCCCCCCCCCATGTTAAATATAGGGGCGCGTGGCGCATGCGTCACCGCAACTGCGCCCGATGCAGCCCCGCAAACCGCTAATGTGAACGTAGCCCGAAAGACTCTTCCTAATCACTTCCATTGTAACACCACTCTGCTGGTTACAGCCATCTTCCTTCCCCTCACTCTGAAAAACGCATGAAGCATCTCCTGAGGAAAACCGCTGGAAACAAGGCTCTGTCCAATCAAAAAAAAAACTAGTTGTTGCATATAGCAACCAATCACAGTGCAGCTTTAATTTTCCAAGCGCAGAGTATGGAATGAAAGCTGCGCTGTGATTGGTTGGGCTCTTTATCTGGCGCCTGCTGCGCGGTCGGGTGAGTTTGTGAGGACGCTACCTGCTCAGCCATCCTGCTCCCATGCTGCGCCCGCCCGCACCGTTCTCTGCCCTAAGCCGGGAGCTGGTCACGTGATATATATCTTCCCCCTATTTAAATAACTTTATTCATAGCTCACAGACACTGTCTTGAACGCGCAGCAATAATAAGACGCGGGCTCGGCCTGCAGGCCGCATTAGGTCTACATTATGACAGAACATACTCCATCTTTAGCTTTCCCCTCCCCACACATCATCCATTTCGGAGCGGTTAGCTTTAGGCGTGGCGTGCCGCCCCTTTCCGTACTCGCCAGCACTGGTGTCACATATTTCACCACCTCGTGCTGCTTAATAATTTCAGATTTAAAAAAAATGAATAAAAAATGACCGAATGTATTAAAACATGCTGTAATTCAGACACCCCCCCAACAAATATAAGCCCGACCAATGAGAGGCTGCCACGTCAGCGCACATAAGCTGTCAATCAAAAAACAGGCGGGAACACGAGAATAAGTCACGTGAAAAGAAATAGCCAATGAACGTGCGCAAGTTGACTGGCACTCCAGGAGGCGGGGTTTATGCTGTCTGGGGGGCGTGACATTTCTACAGCTGACTTATTATAGGACCAAACGTTCAGTGAATTTGCATAAACCGCTTGGTTTAACCAATCGGATGACAAAACGTTAAGGGAACGCCCCCAATAAGAAATGTCGGCGTGTGTGTAGTAAAGACAAGGCCCACTTCCGCCAGGTTTACCGCCCACTTCCGGGGTGTGGTCTCGGGAGCCTCGTCCACTTCCTGCGCGTTTAGAGCACATCCGCCCTGTGTCTTTATCTGTGATCAGCGGCATCATGAGCGGCCTGGACCCGCGCAGGATGAAAGTGACGGAGCTGCGAGCTGAGCTGCAGCGGAGGGGGCTGGACGGCCGGGGGCTGAAGGCCGAGCTGAGCGATCGGCTGCAGGAGGCGCTGGACTCCGAGATGCTGGGAGGAGGCGACGAGGAGAGAGCGGCGGGCAGCATGGAGGAGGAGACGGAGGAAGAGCGGGCCCTCGCGCTCGGCGAGGGGGAGGAGGAGGACGACGCGGCCGACAATCCGCTGGAGGAAGAGGACGACGAGACCGCGGCGGAGCCCGCCGCCACCGCCGCCGCCCGGGAGGATGCGGCCTCTCCGCCTGCAGAGGGCGCTGCGGAGCCGACGGACGAGGCTCCACCTGCCGGGGACGGCGCGGGCAACCTGAATGGAGCGGCGCAGAAAGAGGAGGGGAAGGCGGGAGGTGAGCGGCGGGAAGATGGCGGCCGGCGCGGCCTGCTCTGCTCTGCTGGTGGCACCGGACGGCTGCGCTCTGGTCAGTGGCCGCCAGGGGGCGGGGCGGGAATCTGAGCATGGAGCTGCCGGGGGCATTCTGGGGGTTGTAGTTCTACAGTGTGTGTGTGTGAGGGGGGCTCCATGCTCAGATTACCATCTCCGCCACTGCAGGGTACGGACTAGAGCCGAGCCGGTGTTCTCCTCAGCCTGGGGGCCTCTGATGGCCGGGAGTGAAGATCGATGGACTGCACTGCTGCAAACAGCGCTGGAGGGCCCTAGGCAGCTGCCTGGTCTGCCTGCCCCTAACACTGGCCCTGACTGCAGAGTGATAAACACTGGATGTCTCCATTTTTTTTTTCCCTTCTTAACTTGTTTATGTGTTTATAGATGGGAAGAGGGAGAAAAGGGATAAACAGGGCAGGAACCCCGGAGCCCCCCGGCAAGGGGTGAAGCGGGTGCGAGAGGAGGAGCAGCGTGGACGCACGTATCACGAATACAAGGAGGAAGGCTATTACAGCCGGTGAGTCCAGCGCTTCTCTCCGCTCTGGTAGTGTAGGCACAATCCTGTGCTCTGCAGGTGTCTGGCCTTGTGGCACTGTGCACACTGTCAGGACTCCCCTCTCGTTTCCAGGGCGCTCATGTGCTGACTGTATTCTCACTAGGTTCTGTAGTGAGTGATGAGATTCCATCTGCACATGACCTGCTTGTCACCTGATCACTGGGAATCCTGACAGTGCGCCCAGGAGCGGCCGCAGAAATCTGTCTTGAGGCATTTCGCACATCTGACCTCTTCAGTTGTGGATTGGATTACTCATAGAACAATGTATCGATGGTCGCTGAACGTGGCCACTAACACGGCCACCATCGCATCTTCCATCGCTCGGTCAGTCCCGCTGTATCTGCAGTGTGCCAGACCTTCCTTTGCAATAAAGGAGCTGCCAGACTTGTGTACAGACTCTAGCGAACATGAATCCCCTCCATTGCTAGCCCCCCTGGAATCGTCCAATGCATGTATGACAGTAGGGGTCTTAGAGATGTTGGCAGTGTAAAATATATATTTTTGCTTTCATTGTATGAAAACTATAAATATTTACAAATAGACAAGCCTGACTTTAAACAATAGGTTGAATTCTGATGCCGTCCTTAATTTCCACCATTTTGACTCCTTACTGAAGCACAGGATTGCCCTGCAGTGCCCACTACAGGGCAAGTGTAGTATTAAATGGTGTCCGTTCAGACGAGTGGTCTCTCTTGCTCATAGAGGGGGGGGGGGGGAGTCCTGCTAAGTTAAGGGAAAAAAAGAGGAAAGTATTCAACACATCCGTCTGATAATTATTGGAAGAAAAAAATCCATTTTATTTTAAGTCCGTTAAAACTCCACACAGTAAAAATGTGACACATTTCTGGTGAAACCGCACTTTGTCGTAGTATTGGGACACATGTCACTTTAACTTGTTCCAATCACTAATTATACAACAATTATGCAAATGTATGTTTTATTCTCATATTTATTTTTAATTCCAGGTCCAAGTCCCCTGTACCCCCGGAGGAAGCTGGCGATGAAGTGGAAGAAGGTGTACTATGTCTTGATAAATGTAAGTACTTCTGTACAACTTCCTACTTTTCTGCTACTTGCCTTCATGCATAGTCTGCATTCTCTGATCTGCCGCCTCCAGGACGTCATTTGTAATATTGAGATTATTATTTTTATTAGCCATCCATATATTTCAAGTGTAGTGTTACATTTCCCTCTTCACTTTTGATGCAGAAAAGATAAATGATAGATAGAAAAATATATAGAATTGAGAATCAACCACTGAGGACTCTCGATTCTAAATATTTTTCCATCTCCACTTTTGATAGCCGCGTCTTCAGAATGGGAAATATTTGCTTTGATTTCTCAGTCTTCTTTTCTGGTTGCAGCTACCTGTGATCTGCAGTTTAAAATGGATAAGGATCGCTTCGGTGGACGTCCGCTGTTTTCTGATAAATTCCCTTCACTGTGGTCAGGATCCCGCGCTACACATGGAGCCACAAAGGGGAAGGTCTACTTTGAGGTCAAGGTGAGATTTTTGGTTATACTGTCTCTTCCTTGCTTAAGGGGGCGCTTACACTTATGAAAATGTTGTTCCCACAAAAAACCAAATGTTCTTTCCAGCCGCTGGATCTGTATGAGCGCACTGATTTAGAAGTGGAGGTGTTCATGCTCGGCTTTTGTTCAGTGTGTTGTCTGACATGCTGGAGAAAGCCGATCACTATACTCGTATAGACCACTCCATTCAAGACTGCTGCAGAGCCCCTTCTCGAGATCTGATCTGTATATTCGATTATTTCCATGACCATGTGCTAATGAGCCACAACTCATAGCTAGGGTGAAGAAAGCTCTTAACTAGAATGAATGACGCTTCTTCTAAAACGTTGTTACTGCCATTAACTCAATTGTATGGTTAAAGGATCATCTGGCAACTTTACTTATTTTTCCCTATGGGACTAGGAACGTACAGGCAAGTTATGGTTTACTACCAGACTACATGATCTCTGGCTCATTGGTCACGGTCAATTCCTTGCAGCGATTCTTAAGCTTCTGGTAACATGTTGACAGAGCTGCTTCTCTCCCTTTTCTGCTCTGTTGATAGGGCGTCCATGCTGATGGGCAGCAGGGAGCCAGCTGTCAATCAGCATGACGGCAGTGACGCCAAGTTGACAGCAGAGCAGACAAGGAAGGGATGCTCTGTTAATGTGAGGTCAAAAGAACCGAAAAATTTCAGACTGGAGTGGTCCGTGACCACTATGAGCTGGCATAGATTTCATCTATGTTCTTGGCCCCACAGGAAAAATAGGTAACGTCTCGGATGACCCCTTTAGTACAAAAGGGGTCTTTGAAATGAGACAATATCAATTTAAATGTGACTTTTTTTGCTCTCTGCAGGGGAGGTTGACCAGTTTCTGATCTCCTTCCCCCTCCCATGCTCATCGCTCGCTGAGGCTGATAACCCAACGTGATCCTCTCCTTGTTTTGTAGGTGACTGAGAATCTTCCTGTGAAGGAGGGCGTTACAGAGACTCCGTTACTCCGCGTGGGCTGGTCCGTGAGCGGCTCTGCTCCTCAGCTGGGTAATGGCTGCACTCTTTACTCTGCCCTACCTCTGTTACTGATGTGTGATCTCGGCCCAACGCTGAGCTGCCCACCTCTTACACCTCCCGTCTCTCATAGGTGAGGACGACTTGTCCTTTGCATACGACGGCCGTGGGCTCAAGGTCACCAGTGGAAAATTCGAAACCTATGGGGAATCCTATGAAGTCAATGATGTGATTGGTTGTCTGGCTGTAAGTTACTGCTTTACCTAAAAACCTTATGATGTTTACAGGCGACCACTAAAGGGGTTGTCCATTAATAAGACAACTGTTTGGCGCCAATATTAACGCTTATACACTCCTCCCGTGGTGTCGGCACTATAGTCCTGGGGCTCTCGTGCAGTTGTTCTGACTTCTGTTTGTCATTCTAACAAGGCAGCTGCATTTTAACAAGCCAGTTTTGCAAATTGAAGGTTTTTTGGAACTTTAAAAAAAACAGTATTTTTTTTTTTTGTTTAATTTTCAAAGCGCCTCTTTTAATTACTTTGGTTTAAATGTACATTTGTCCTAATGTGTTAGGATTTCTTAAAATCCTACTTTACACTAAAATTATTGGGAACAGATTTTAAAGGTGTTTACACTTCACAATAATTGTATTGGATCGTTGTTTCCCCATAATCGTAGTCTACAAGGACTGCCTATCGCTCTGCGATTACACATTTGTCAGATGAAAAGATCATTGTTCTCGGCAGCGCTGTGTAAACTGGATTGGCGCTGGACTATTACAGGTCGTTCGGTGGAAATCTTCAGCATCAACTGCCTCTGTAAACAGACTATTAAATGACCACTGGATTTCAGTGTAAATATACCTTACATCTGGGTATTAAAGTAATTGGTCTGGTCCAGTAATGCAATTACCCTGCAGATTATAGGATTAATAATGTTTATAAAGGTGTCTGTCTGCAATACTGAAAGTGCGGCACCTGGGAAAAGATTAACTTGATCTACTGGGAGCCGCCGGCTTTCAGTCATGCAGCTTTGCCTGGAGCAATTGGTCACACTGGGATCTAAGCACACCGCAGCGCTGCCAGCCGGTCTGCAGTGCATCAGTATAGAGGCGGCTTTCAGTCAATGCTGATGTGTGGTTACAATATCTGCTGCGACTAATTGCTCCTGGCACGACTGTATGACTGAAAGCCGACGGCTCCCTGGGGAAATTGTCAATTTTCTCCCAGCTGCTGCTTTTTTCAGACACTTGCATAACGCTAATAACCTGCATATTAACCCAATATCTGCAGGATAACACCCGGAGGTGTTTTTGTTTTGTTTTGCTCTTCTTCCCAGAGCCATAACTTTTTGTTTTTTGGTCAAAATGGCCAATTGAGGACTTGGTGTTTTGTTGTACTGGACGAGTTATACTTTTGAACGGCACCATTGATTTTACCATGTCGTGTACTGGAAATCATTATCTGTTTTCCAAGTGTGGTGAAATTGCAAAAAAAAGTGAGTAGTGATGAGCGAGTGTACTCATTTCGCGGGTTTTCCCGAGCACGCTCGGGTGGTCTCCGAGTATTTTTTTATTGCTCAGACTTTTCTTCGCCGCCGCTGAATAATTTACATCTGTTAGCCAGTATAAGTACATGTGGGGGTTGCCTGTTTGCTAGGGAATCCCCACATGTAATCAAGCGGTCTAGTATCAGCAAATCATCCAGCTGCCGTGATGAAAACTTAAATCTCCGAACACCAACAAATACTCGGAGACCACCCAAGCGTGCTTGGGAAAACCCGCGCAATGTGTACTCGCTCATCACTAGCGCTGAGCTGATTTTTTTTTTTTTTTTTTTTGATACTATTTTGGTGCAGATACAATCTTTTGATTGCCCGTTAATGCATTTTAATGCAATGCTGTGGCGACCAAAAAATAATTATTCTGGCACTTTGACTTTATTTTTTTTTTTTTTTGTTACACCATTTAGTGATCGGGTTAATTTTTTTTGTTTTTTTGATCGGGCGATTCTGAACCCAGCAATACCAAATGTGTGGGTTTTTTTGATTTTTACTTTGGGGCAAAAGGGGGTTATTTGAACTTAAATTTTTTTTTTGTATTTTTTAAAACCTTTTTTTTCTTTACTTTTGGCTAGCTTTAATAGTCTCAATGGGAGACTAGAAGCTGCCATAACCCGATCAGCTCTGCTATACAAAGGCGATGATCAGATCGCTTGTATGTAGCAGAATTCCTCACTTGCTATGAGCGCCGACCACCGGACGGCACTCATGGCAAACCAGCATTGACAACTATAGAGGTCTGCTTAAGACCTCTGGTTGTCATGACAGCCCATTGTCAAGTGACACAGGTGGCGAAAGGCGGGTTTTCTGGCGTTCTTTCCGGAAGTGCATGTTAAACGCCGCTGTCAGTTTGACAGTGGCATTTAACAGGTTAACAGCTGCTTGTGGAACATGATTCTGCCCGCTGCTGTTGCAGGCACATGTTAGCTGTTTTGAACAGCTGACATGTGCCAGAAAAGATGTGGGCTCACCACCGGAGCCCACATCAAAAGGAGGGAGTCCAACATGGGCGTACTGTTATTTCCAATGTCAGAAAGGTGTTGGAGCCAAATGCTACTATAGACTAACATTTACTTGTGTGCGGTCTCTTGTTTTCTTATCCATGCAGAATCTAGATGCTGACCCAGTGGAGATATCCTTCTCTAAAAATGGCACGGACTTGGGTCAGGCTTTTGTTGTGGAAAAAAGTACTTTGGGAGAGGAAGTGCTGCTGCCCCATATTTTGTGCAAAGGATGCACTTTCCAGGTTAACTTTGGACAAAAGGAGGAACCCTGGCATCCACCACCAGACGGCTTCTCATTTGTGAAAGACATCCAATCTGAGGACCTTAAGAGGACACCCCTTCCACCCAGCGGTGCAGAAGAGTGTGAGGTCGGTACTGATGCCAGAGCAATGGGTCATTTAGTTTAGTGCTGCAAATTGTATTACTGATGGAGCCCAACAGGGAATCCGATCCTTCTCAGGGTGCATTCAGACGCCCGTGCAAATTGGTCATAGATCGGACCACAATGCATGCTGTGGGTTTCCTGACCCGAGCGTGACTGCTTTGTGCATTTCTATGAAGCTATTTTGTTCGTCCAATAGACCCACGGCCGGTCCATGCACTGCAGACGGATTTGCACGGACATCTGACTGCACCCTAATAAGGAGGCAACGTGCAAAAGCTGAGAAACCCTTAGAATGACAACCTGATGGCTCTTCTAACTTGCGTGTTTTTTATATTTCCAGGTTTTACTGATGATTGGTCTCCCAGGCACTGGCAAAACCACTTGGGCCCAAAAATACAGCAAAGACAACCCAGAAAAACGATTCCATCATCTGTCTACAGAAGCATTAATCCCACAGCTAAAGGTACGATAGGAGATTGGGTAAAGCATGAATTAAAAGCTTCCAGAACATGCAGCCGATTTGTAGATTCCTTTTCATATTAGGCATGACTGGTCGACTTGTAACAAAAAATCCAGTGGATTAAACATGCTTAACTGGCATTGCAAGGATCCTTGCAGTCGCTATGGTCTCTGATCTTTTGATGGGCAACTCCATTATAAGCAATATCTTCATAAAAGGAGGTTTTTGCCTAGATTTCAAAGTAATCGGCAAGTCTGGCTTTTCTTTTCCCCATTTTTCAGACCGCTGGTCCGGATGCCCCAGAACTGGACCAGAAAGCAAAAGATAACCTTGTCCAGTTGGCAACCAAATGTCTCATCAGACTGGTACCGGTGGCTGCCCGCAGGATGGGGAATTACATTATTGATCAGGTGAGAAGATGGTAGCGCGTGACTTCAGATTAATGGGGGGCTTTCGCCTTGTGGCTTTTGTCCTATCGCTTTGACTTTCGTCGCGCAGTGCACAGTCTACGGTTCGGCTCAGCGCAGGAAGATGCACTGCTTTAAAGGGTTTCAGCGCAAAGCCGTCGTGCTGGTCCTCAAGGATGATGAATGGAAGAAAAGGTTGGAGTCTCGCAAGGAGAAAGAGGAGGAGATCGTTCCAGACTATGTGCTCCTGGAAATGAAAGGTAGCTGATCACTGTTAGTGACGGCTGTGGCCGCTTTATAAGTTGCACCAGTTCTTAATCTTAAGTTTTTTTTTTTTTTTTTTTTTTTCATCTTGTTAGCCAACTTTGTGATCCCTACAAAGAATGAGTTTCTAGAAGATGTGATTTATGCGGAGCTTGACCAGGAAGAAGCTGATTCTTTGGTGGGTGAGGCCAAGAAGGAAGCGCGCCAGAAGCTACCCACCACTGAGAAGAGGGGAAATCGCATGCAGAAGCGGGCTCGCACAGACCGAGGACGAGGGGGCGGTAAGTCCTAAATCTCACACCTGGGGCGATACACTACTCCACAGCGTTGTTTGATGGGTCACTTGCTTTCCTTCTCAGGAAACTTCCAGCAACAGAGGAACTTTAACAATCGTATGTACATGCATCACTCCAGGCCGCAACCATATCATCAGCAGCCACCACGGCAATACTGGGCACCCCAAAGAGGGGTAAGTAATTGGTGCATGAGACGTATGTCAAGCTTTAGAGTAAATATCATTAAGTTGTACTGGCTACATGTGACGTCTGTGTATTTCTATTGTTTTTACTCTCCAGGGTTACCAGAATTTCTATGATCGTTATTCTGACCAGCAAAATAGATACTACGGAGGGCAGCAGAACTACAGACCACAGAACAGGGGAGGGGTAAGTTTGGTATAAGAATTTCTTTGCTATTCACCCTTGTAGGGACTTTGTTGGCACAGAATGACTGTTCCACCGACACACAGGCACTCGTTGCTCCTTGGTGTGGCCAAACACTTAAGTGCACCGTTCCATCTATCTCTGTCCTTCCCTGACTCTATGAAGCCAGAGCTGTCAACCAAGGAAGGGCGGGGGGGTGGAGATAAAGGGAAAACAGGTTGGTTGGAAAATGCATTGAACGGTTTGGCGCCTTTGCTTGGTTTGAACAGTTATTCTGGCTGACAGTCTCTTTAATGTACATTTAAGTGTTTCACTTGTTCCTTCTCGTGATCTGAGATTGCATTGCATTCGGGTGATCTCCGAGTATTTTGGCGTGCTCAGATTTAGTTTTCATCGCCGCAGCTGCATGATTTGAGGCTGCTAGACAGCCTGAATACATGCAGGGATTGTCTGTTTTTTTAGGGAATTCCCACATGTATTCAGGCTGTCTAGCAGCTGCAAATTGTGCAGCGACAAACTAAATTTCTGAGCATGCCAAAATACTTGGAGACCACCCAAGCATGCTCAAAGAAACCCGAGTAACGAGTATACTCTCTCATCACTAGTGTCAGTGTTTTGGACCACTCCACTGTTGTCCATGAGTCGTAGCTAGCTTTGCAGCTCGGTAAAAAAAAAAGACCCATTGTAAAGAGTGGTGCCATTTTTTTATACTAATTTTAGTGTTTGAATGGGAGATTGCAATCGCAAGTTAAAAGGGTCATCCAGTGCCTCTTACTTCATTATGGTGAATCGATGGCTGCTTGCTGTGTCTCGTGCACCCTTCCTTTTTCTATCTAATGGCTCAGGGGCATGTGAAATGTTAAAATGTTGAGGCCATTTTAGTAGTGCTGCTCCCTGATGAGTGAGAGTTGGAGGGAAAACTTCTTTTAAAGTACAGTACAAAAGTAATGACCTATAGTGTCAGGCCACATTCAGTATTTGGTCGGTATTCTCCATCAGTATTTGTAGCCAAAACCAGGAGTGGATGATAAATGCAGAAGATGTCACATGTTTCTACTATACTTTTCCTCTTATTTTTCCACTCCTGATTTTGGGTGACAAATATTTATGTAAAATGCTGAATATGTGAACATGGCCTTAGGAAATCTCTCTTAAAGGGTGATCCTGATTCTTCTCAATTATAGGGAGGTATGAGGCCACATCACCTTTCCTGATGGCTAGGATGTGTGCTTGATTTGGCTGGGTAGAGGACCCCGTGCACAATTGCCAGCTATCAAATCTCATAAACGTGTTTCCACCGGCCGTGCTCACCACCTGATACGGAAGAAAGCAGAGTTGGAGTAATCCTCTACTCCTCAATTTTGTCACCTGATCCCACAAAATAGGTGATCACTTAATTGCTGGGGATTCCACCACTATCCCCATTTCCTATGGATGCTTTGTCCCAATTGCACAACGCTGGGATAGCAGAGTGATGTAGTCTACCATCTCCAGCAGACCTATAGATGACGAATGGACTGGTGTGCATGTACAGCCATGGAATTATTCCAATAGGCAGGTGATTTGCTGTGGTGGAACAGTGCCTTTAATAAATGCCCCCCAAAAATTGAGTTCTTGGCAGGCCTCTTATCTGTATACTTTGCTAGAAGTGTCGCCGCTAAAAAAGAGAAGCTCTGCGCAATCTAAAATATGTTGACCACTGTCATGGCGGATGGAAATGGACGTGTGCATCGTGTTCTACGGTTGAACACAATGGCACATCCTATAGAGCCAGCCCTGTTCCAATGGCAGCGATACGGCAACATTTGAGGTCTGTACTACGTCCACAACACGCGGACCCTGCACGGTCTTGGTCGAACCATTTAGATGGGATTGCTGAGGAATACATGGTTTTGATTCACAGACGCTGTATGATTCCTCCTTCATTATATTTAATATATGTTCTCTCTTGTGTTTTCTCAGCAGTGGCAGAACTACAATGACCGATCACAATATTGGGATTATTATGGCTACCGTGGATATCGGTGAAAGAAGTCATAATGCAGGGAAAGGCAGCACGGGGGGCTTGGATTGTATATTTCTTTTTTTTTTTTTCTTTCTTTTTTTTTTTTTTTTTGTTTTCTTTTTTTCTACATTAAAACAAAAAGCAAAAATCCTTTTGTGAAGAAAGTTTCAGCGCATGTAAAGGGTCATGGACTTGATCTCCTTTAAACGTGTGTGTGTTTTTTGTCAATCTTTAGGAAACCTTGTGAGAGGTGTATTGCAGAAGTGTCCCCCGGGGACGTCACAGCAGACACCTGTGTGAATGTCCCACCAGAGGGCTCCGTCCTGCCCTGCATCCTCCTGCTTAGCTGGGAGTAATATGCAGTAATTTTTACTTCCGTCTCATTATAACCCTGTAATCTTTTTAATTTTTATGCCAAGAAACATTTTTAAGAAATAAAATTTGTGTGATGTCATTTCTGCTTAAATTTGTTGTGGGGGGGAGGGAAGGGGCTGCCCACTATCTGTATGTGCTGCCCACCACTTGGGTTTTTTCTTTTTTTTTTTTTTACCCTGCTCTGGCTTCAATGTTATTAATGTAGAATAACTAGAAAAATAAACCCACCATAATTTGTTAAACATTGTCTGTGTGCCCCCTTGGAGTCAGCTTTGATATAACTTGTTCTTCCCCCGTCCTTGCTTTGGGACGCTGCAGCGCGTACTTGCTCCGGTTTCTGCACTAATCTTTCAGCACCGTGCTTCACAGCTTACGCTCTTTATATCTGGTACGATGCCCTCATGCACACGCCTGTTGCAGCACTTGTTATTTTTTACGGTATTTTACATACAGTTGTGTGCATGAGGCCTTAACGCTCCTGCTCAACCGACTTTCCTTCCAAAAAAAAAGTCTTGCAATTTCTTCCATTTTAAAGGAGTTGTCTGGTTAATAGAATAATTGCCTATCCACAGGAGAAAGTTCTATTTTGTAGATCTGTAAGGGTCCGACCGCTGGGACCCCCTCCAGAAAGGGATGCCTAGACTGGAGTTGCAGTGCACATATTTGATGGCTGCGTCTTTCACGCGCTATGCCACTGCTGAGCATTTTGCGCCTTGGTCTGTCATATAAAATGAACGAAGTGACCGTCAGGACTGCAAACTGCTGCTCATGTGTAACTGGGATAAACGTGCACTGTTCTGGCACTTGTAGAGGGGGATGCCAAGCGGTCAGGCCCCCCTATTGATCTATAGGTTATCACTTGTCCTTTGGAGATGCGTGATGACAATTATTCACCTGACAACACCTTTAATGTATATAGGGGGGAGGGATGGGACTTCTGTCCTAAATCTCCAGCCAAAGGATGCAGAGGAGAATGAGGCTAAAATTAAAAAAAATCTGGTTTCCTAAAGATTTGGGCTTCATACACATGGCTCTTACTGACTTTCAGCAGTAGGTATTAGAACTATGCTTTTTGGTGAAGAAAAGTCACTAAAGTACAAGAAGGCCTGGATGCTGTACTTAAACGAAAAAAAAAAGAAAATATATATATATATATATATATATATAATTTATAATATAATTTTATTTCCATTTTACATATTGTAGGTACTAAAGTCTGTAATGGGCTGTTGATCCAGAGTCAGACGGCCGTATAGCTTTGATGGGGATCATAGTACTGTGCACGGACTGGCTGTCTGCTCTCCCGACCCGAGCATATGACAGCATGTATTTCTATGCAGCTGTCAATCTCTGGTTGAGCCGCCGGCCAGTCCAAGCATTGCCTTGTGATCCCCATCTGAGTGATGCGGCCGCCTGACCACCTTACTATGGGGCAATTTGCATCTCCTTCACGGGGTATTTTTGCCTTCCCCTGGATCAATGTGTTCGGTTATAAATTGAACGTATGTTGGTGTCTACCTTCAACCTTTAAAATGTGACTGGCACCTCATAGAGGCTTTAAACAGTAGTCTTCCAAAGTTGCAGCTAAAAAAAACAACCTTTTTGCTACGTCTTGTCTTATGTAGCTGTAAATACTGACATTGCAGTCACGAGGTTTATACTTTATGTATAAATTCCTCATGGATTCAAGATTTCTTCTACATTCCCATTTCTGCACGTGTTTATGTTCCCTTCATTAACATTGATTAGGAGAAAATGATGCACATGGGAGTGTTGTAGGCTGTGGGTGATGTGGATTTTGGCTGCTGCAGTCCACTACATTCCCTCCAGTGTGTAACCGTACTGGAGTTGGGTGTAACACAGCTGCATTCACTTGTAAAGATATCTTTAGCTTACTGCCGCCGACTACCTGTGAATGTGGCTATATACTTATTTATTTTTTTTTAGGGGATGTCTGGGGACTTTATTGATGACCTGTCCTTAGGATAAGTCATCAGTTTCTGATTGGTGAGGGTATGACACCCAGCACCCCCACTGATCAGGGGTTCTGGTGTCAGCCGAATCTGCTCATATACCGAGCTGCACCGCTTTGTTGACTGAGTAATGGCCGCATCTGGGCTCTGCACATCTGCTACATAAAGCACATCCACCCCTTATCGATCTGACTATCTGGCTGCAGCCACTATTCTGTCACTCGAGCAGTTCCAGTCACAGTCTACACCGAGAACAGCTGATCAGCAGGTGTTTTGATTGAGTCGCACCCTAATTATTAGCCACCAACGTTAAAATCCCTGACAGCCCGTTTAAACAAGGTTCATAAGAGCATATTAAAAATCAGTTTTATCCAGAAAGCCGGTATGAGTGTGATTTGCATACATGCCGACTAGACGTGAGTGGTCTTGTTCAATACAAGTAAATTCTGCAAGGCTGAACAAGTCTAGTCGGAATATGGCTGCAATTGTGGAAATCATAAACTTGCTGATACATGATTGCCTGTCCCAGGGATTCCTGACCGTACACACTGAGGATTCACAACCGTGGACAAGATAACCCCTTCAAGTTAGGGAGGGACCTTAAATAGTTTGGTAACAGCCAGGCCCTAGGATAATGTCCCTCACTTATCTCTTAAAGGGAACCGGTCACCCTGTTTTTTCAGTATGAGCTAAAAATAGCGTTCAATAGGGCCTGAGCAGTGCTTTACAATAGTGCCTTTATTATCTCCTGATTCCCCACCTTTGCTGCCAAAATATCTTAGTAAACTTGCCGTTTTCGGCTGTCAATCACCCCAGTCCGATGGGCGTGGGCTAATCTCCGATTCTCCCCACCTCTGGCTTTTCACTAAGAAACTTCTTCCCGACGTTGTATTTTGCGCCTGCGCATTAAAGCGTCATCTCGCGCCTGCGCATTATGCTTTGCCCAACTGTAGACATAGCATACAGCACATCATTGCGCATGTGCGGGTTTTCACTGTAACCTGTGCCCTGGAAAAGTTTACCGGTGTCCAGGACAATACAATTTGCATATCCAGACTTCCGGGGCACAGGTTACAGTGAAAACATGCGCAATGATGTATACTTTGCCAACAGTTGGGCAATATTATTTATATAGCACCATTAATTCCATGGTGCTGTACATGAGAAGGGGTTACACACAGGGTTATAGATATCAATTACAGTAAGCAGGTTTACGGTGACAGACTGGTACAGAGGGGAGAGGAACCCTGTCCTTGCGGACTTACATTCATACTGCGCATGCGCTAGAGCCTAATACACGGCACAACCACAAAAAATGAGCGCGATCTGTGCTATTTATAGATCGAGTTACGTCTGACACGCTGGGGGGGGGGAGGAAGACCGATTTGGCAATGCCCACCGGACCGGGGTGATTGACAGCTGAAAACGGCGGGTTTCCTAAGGTATTTTGGCAGCAAAGGTGGGGAATCGGGATAATAAAGGCACGATTGTAAAGCACAGCTCAGGCCCTATTGAATGCTATTTTTAGCTCATTTAAAAAAACGGGGTGACAGGTTCCCTTTAAACACATATGGGCCCCTACTCATCAAGATGAAAGTGAACAACAGTCAGATGTACCTGATTTATTAAATGGCATGCCCCTCACCACAAATCTGACTATAAAGCACGGCATAACTCATCATGCCGCTATCCCAGCTCTACCCTCATTAGCTGAACGGGTGTGGAAATGGCAAAAGTTGCAAAATTTTGGCAACTTACTGAAGGGTTTTTACTCCAGATTTCTGGCGACAAACATTGATGAATTGGCGACATGTTGTGGTCTCTAGTCAGGAGAGGAAATTTAATCACATTTTTTTCCTATTGCCTCATCTATTAAACACATTGGGCAATGACGGGAGTTGGGTTTCCACATATAGAATAATCCATGAGCAGATACTTGTTCTGGAAGAAACAACTAATAGCATCTTCAAACCGGAGACCATTCAAAGTTGTTATAAACAGTACTTCTCAACATTTAAATTGCAACGCTAAGAATAAAAAGTTCTGGAATTCACAGAATGGAGACGGGTTACTGATCTACAAATGATGGAAACAAGATATTCAATCTTTTATTTAGAGTAGGAGCATCGTGTTCGGAAATCCCCGCACCTTGGCTGCTATCACTGAGGTTATCACTGGTTGTCTGAGGAATGGTCTGCTGCGCTGAATGCACTTGGGCAAATCATCAAGATCCACTGCTGGCAGCTCCCGTGTGATCATCGACCAATGACGTCAGAAGACAAGTCTGGAGATGCTGCAGCCATGTGAGAACGTTTAGGCCACGCATGATGCTCACAGTAGTACAAGTAACATGCTGCCTGGCATTGTTGTGTTGAAAATGCCTCTTGTGATACCCTGGAGGATTTGGCTGTATCACTGGTTCCGCCATCAAATCATTCCAACATCGAGCTGTTCGTGTACCTAGAATAAAGACTAGAGGGGTCCGGCTATCGTGCATTACAGTACAGAGTTATATTGATGTGGTCGTGGAACCAGTGGTATGGTCAATTCTCTAGTCTAGGGGGTCCCAAGAGCCGTTTGAAACAGCACGGATCACCAACGATACATCAATAGGAGTTAAGACTAGAGTGCATTGTCAGCATCAATGGACCAGCGTAGAGATAGACGTGACACCAGCATCTCCATTAAAGGGCAGATTTAATTCCAAGAATTTTGTTTCTTAAAGAGAGTCTTTTAGGATGATCCAAGCACCCATATCCCTCCCAAACTGTTTCTTTGGTCACGTTACTCTCTGAAAGAGAAATGTCATCCACATCTTTCATAATGCAATCTGTTGCTCCCTGAATGAATAATCACTAGTTTAATTAATATGCAAATGAGGCTTAAGTGCTCTGAGTGGGATCCATGGAGGCAGTCCCCTCCCATCCACACTGTAATCAAGCCAGGCAGCTGTCAGTCAAGCAGACCAGTGGCCATGAACTTAATAGGACGCCCTCTCTGCTGATGAATTAACCAGTGCAGTACATTATTGAGTTATTACCTAGGTATATATGGATAAGGCACAGCAGTAACATCCCCCCTCACCCGGACATATGTTACGCCATTTGCTAGGGGCGTCAGTCAATCAGCTGCTCTGCAGATGACACAAAGTGGATTGTAAGCTCATGTGATCAGGGATCTCACTTTTATCTTCTCAGATTATAAGGGTATGTGCCCACGATCCGGAACTGGCAGAGCATGTTCGCTGCGTCCAAAGCGCTGCCGGCTATTGAACGCAGGCGATTCCGCATATGTTCATTGAACCGTGCGGATTCAGTGTCGGATACATTGTACTGGTGAAAATCATATAAATGGACCTGCCGTGGTCTGGAAAGACGCGCCGCATGTCCGTCTCTGCAGGTAATCCGCGGGCGTCGTTGCACGCATAGTGGGCATGGGATTTCTTGAAATCCCACCCACTATGATGTAACATCTGGACGCTATGCGTTTGACGCTGCACAAGTACACAGCGTCCAATCCGCCACCATTACTGATCGTGGGCACATACCCTTAATCTTTGTGACCCGGAGCTCACCTCTATTTTTTAAATTAAATCCAATGAGAAGAAAGGAAAATTTGTATGCAGTAAAATTACAAATTTTTGACGCAAAAAAAAAACAAAAAAACATAGGGAGAGTTCAAAAGTGGGAAAACTGTGCAAAGATAAGCCACACTTTAAAGGTAAAGCACCAATAATGTAACAAAAATGCCCCCTACATAAGGAAGTAAGTCAGGAGTTAGCAATTAAATTCCTATATTAGTAATATGGGGCAAGTAGATAAATACAATATGAACAATTCATGAATTAAAATAGCATTTAAAAGCAGAGTGTGTGCTCTTAAAAAACTGGCAAAGTCAAAACATAAATATGAGCGAGCATAATATGCCCATGAAAAATGAACTAGAAGGGCAAAAGATGTAATCAAAGTTGTATGCATATATTAATGTCCTAGCTCATAGAGTATATATAAATTGAATAAGCCAGCTTGTAGATAAGTACATAATGAGTCTAGAGGCACATTACCTCTCCCCTGGAGAAATTTATACGTGAAATGCACGTCGGGGTATTTGCCACCATTCAAAGGTAATGTTCTTCTAGACTACTACTTCATTTCTGATGGGCATATTATTACTGGACGTTGATTAACCTAATAAATGAAAATAATGACATGAGGTGCCATTTTTGGAAACCAGGAAGAGTAAAGCAGACAGCTGATATTATCAGTCCCTGGTTATTGGCACCTTCCCAGCCTAAAACTGCCAGCCCGCAGCCACCCCAGAAATGGCACATCACATTAAATGCGCCAATTATGGCATTTTGCCTCGTCTCTTCACGACTGCTCTGGTGCCTTCGCAATCAGTGTAATGGGTCTTGGGGTTGATGTCAGCTGTGAATTGTCCAAAAACACAGCTGACATCAAGCCCTGGTATTAGTAATATAGACACCCCCATTACTAACTCAGTAGTAAAAAAAAAATGAGAAAAAAAACACAAAAAAAACTTTATTTAAAAAAAAAACACTCCCAATCTCTTTTCCTGGTTCAAAAAACAAGACACGGTCCCTTGTTCGCCAATTAGAAAAAAAAAAAAGTTCCCAGGCAGCTCTGAGGTAATCTAGCGTTTCTCACGATGTTTCCAGAATCTGGCTCACGCTGTGCTCGGTAACGTTACTGCTAATCACAGTCGCTGGTGATAGACCCTTCTCCATTACTAATGCCCAAGTTTGATGCAAGCTGTGATTTTTGATAAATCACAGTTGACATCAACCCCAACTACCATTACCCCCATCGCCACCCCAGCAGGGCACTGGAGAAGAGCTGGTCAAAGCACCAGAATTGGCGCAGCTAATGTGAAGCGCCACTTCAGGAGCAGTTGTGGGCTGGGAAGAGCAAGATAACCAGGGACCTTCCTAACCTGATACTATAAGGCTGCAGCTGTCAGCTTTATCTTTGCTGGTCACACGGATTGCGCACATGTACCAAAAGTATGCCACACGGACACGCAGCCCTGGTAAAATCAGGGAGTGGGAAGGAGGCCTTATATGTGGATTGTGAGATTTATGGCATGTGTCTTACTGCATGACCGAGTACCATCTGCATAGAACAAGAGTTTACGTTTTTTTTAAATTTATTATGTTCTATTATGGCGGTTTTAAGTATTACTTTACCTTCCAAGGTCTCATATATTGGAACACTCCTGGTCCCCATATAACTCATGCTGTGCTCACCCCACCAAGCATCAGAGGTTCCCCATACATATTCTTCCCCTACACACACAAAGCATCAGAGGTTTCCCATACATATTCTTCCCCTCCACACACACAAGCATCAGAGGTTCCCCATACATATTCTTCCCCTCCACACACACAAGCATCAGAGGTTCCCCATGCATTTCTTGTGCCCCACACAAGCATCAGGTTTCCCATGCATATCCTGGGCCTCCACAAGCATCAGAGGTTCCCCGTGCATATCCTGTTCCCCCCGCAAGCATCAGAGGTTCCCCGTATATATCCTGTGCCCCCACAAGCATCAGAGGTTCCCCGTATATATCCTGTGCCCCCACAAGCATCAGAGGTTTCCCATGCATATCCTGTGCCCCCAAGCATCAGAGGTTCCCTGTGCATATCCTGTGTCCCCCCCCCCCCCAAAGCATCAGGTTCCCCGTGTATAACCCTGTGCCCCCCGCAAGCAGAGGTTCCCCGTGCATATCCTGTGCCCCCACAAGCATGAGGATCCCCGTGCATATCCTGTGCCCCCACAAGCATGAGGTTCCCCATGCATATCCTGTGCCCCCCCCCCCCCCCAAAGCATCAGGTGATTATTATATTTATTGTTATAGCACCATTTATTCCATGGCGCTTTACATGTGAGGAGGGGTATACATAATAAAAACAGGTACAATAGGCTTAAACAATACAAGTCATAACTGGTACAGGAGAGAGGACCCTGCCCGCGAGGGCTCACAATCTACAAGGGATGGGTGAGGATACAGTAGGTGAGGGTAGAGCTGGTCGTGCAGTGGTTTGGTCGATCGGTGGTTACTGCAGGTTGTAGGCTTGTCGGAAGAGGTGGGTCTTCAGGTTCTTTTTGAAGGTTTCGATGGTAGGTGAGAGTCTGATGTGTTGTGGTAGAGGGTTCCAGAGTAGGGGGGATACGCGAGAGAAATCTTGTATGTGATTGTGGGAAGAGGAGATAAGAAGGGAGTAGAGAAGGAGATCTTGTGAGGATCGGAGGTTGCGTGCAGGAAAGTACCGGGAGACGAGGTCACAGATGTATGGAGGAGACAGGTTGTGGATGGCTTTGTATGTCATGGTTAGGCTTTTGTACTGGAGTCTTTGGGTAATGGGGAGCCAGTGAAGGGATTGACAGAGGGGGGAGGCCGGGGAATAGCGGGGGACAGGTGGATTAGTCGGGCAGCAGCATTTAGAATAGATTGGAGGGGTGCGAGAGTGTTAGAGGGGAGGCCACAGAGCAGGAGGTTACAATCGTCGAGGCGGGAGATGAGGGCATGGACTAGGGTTTTTGCAGATTCTAGGTTGAGGAATGAACGGATTCGTGAAATATTTTTGAGTTGAAGTCGGCAGGAAGTGGAAAGGGCTTGGATATGTGGTTTGAACTAGGAGAGATCAGCGTCAAGGATTACCCCGAGGCAGCGAGCTTGTGGGACTGGGGAGAGTGGGCAGCCATTTACGGTAATGGATAGATTAGTTGGGGGGTCACGTGAGATGGGGGAAAGATGATGAATTCTGTTTTGTCCATGTTAAGTTTCAGAAATCTAGCAGAGAAGGATGAAATAGTGGACAGACATTGAGGGATTCTGGTTAGTAGGGAGGTGATATCTGGTCCAGAGATGTAGATCTGTGTGTCATCAGCATAGAGGTGATACTGAAAGCCATGAGATTCTATGAGCTGTCCCAGGCCAAAGGTGTAAATGGAGAAGAGCAGGGGCCCAAGGACTGAACCTTGCGGGACTCTGACAGATAGGGGGCGAGGTGAGGAGGTGGTGTGTGAGTGGGAGACGCTGAATGTCCGGTCAGTTAGGTATGATGAGATCCAGGATAGGGCCAAGTCTGTGATGCCAAGGGATGAGTGGGTCTGTAATAATAGGGAATGGTCCACTGTGTCAAAGGCAGCCGACAGGTCCAGGAGGAGGAGGACAGAGTAGTGTTGCTTGCTCTTGGCGGTTAAGAGGTCATCGGTGACCTTAGTTAGGGCAGTTTCAGTGGAATGGTGTGACCGGAAGCCAGATTGTGAGCGGTCAAAGAGGGAGCAAGAAGAGAGATGGGAGGACAGTTCAAGGTAGACGTGTTGTTCCAGAAGTTTGGAGGCATAGGGAAGAAGTGATATAGGGCGATAGCTAGATACAGAGGATGGGTCAAGAGAGGGCTTTTTGAGGATAGGTGTGATGGAGGCATATGTTTAAAGCTTGAGGAGAAAACACCAGTTGTTAGTGATAGGTTGAAGAGATGGGTTAGGGTTGGGATGAAGACTGTGGTGAGTTTTGGGATGAAGTGGGATGGGATCGGGACAAGTGCAAAGGTGTGAGATGTGATCTTGAGAGTAGAGTGGAGAGTCGATCTTCTGTAATGGTGGAGAAGTTGGTTTTGGAGGTGGAGGGCTGGGAAGTCGGGAGGAAGGGCTCTGGGGGTTGTTGATCAAAACTGTCTCTGATGTAGGTTCCCCGTGTATATCCTGTGCCCCCCGCAAGCACAGGTTCCCCCTGCATATCCTGTGCCCCCACAAGCATCAGAGGTACCCCGTGCATATCCTGTGCCCCCCACAAGCATCAGAGGTTCCCCGTGCATATTCTGTGCCCCCACAAGCACCAGAGGCTCCCCATGTATATCCTGTGCCCCCTCAAGCACCAGAGGTTCCCCATGCATATCCTGTGCCCCCTCAAGCATCAGATGTTCTCCATGCATATCCTGTGCCCCCTCAAGCACCAGAGGCTCCCCATGCATATCCTGTGGCCCCCTCAAGCATCAGAGATTCCCCATGCATATCCTGTGCCCCCCACACGCATCAGAGGTTCCCCATGCATATCCTGTGCCCCCCACACGCATCAGAGGATCCCCATGCATATCCTGTGCCCCCTCAAGCACCAGAGGTTCCCCATGCATATCATGTGCGCCCCTCAAACATTAGAGCTTCCCCATGCATATCCTGTGACCCCCCCCCAGTACCAGAGGCTCCCCATGCATATCCTGTGGCCCCCTCAAGCATCAGAGATTCCCCATGCATATCCCGTGCCCTCACACGCATCAGAGGTTCCCCATGCATATCCTGTGCCCCCAAACGCATCAGAGGTTTCCCATGCATATCCTGTGCCCCCCTCAAGCACCAGAGGTTCCCCATGCACATCCTGTGCCCCCCACATGCATCAGTGGTTCCCCATGGATATCCTGTGCCCCCCCCCCCAGCACCAGAGGTTCCCCATGCATATCCTGTGCACCCCTCAAGCATTAGAGGTTCCCCATGCATATCCTGTGCCCCCCCACACGCATCAGAGGTTCCCCATGCATATCCTGTGCCCCCAAGCATCAGAGGTTTCCCATGCATATCCTGTGCCCCCCAAAAGTATCAGGTTCCCCGTGTATATCCTGTGCCCCCCCCCAAAAGCATCAGGTTCCCCGTGCATATCCTGTGCCCCCACAAGCATCAGAGGTTTCCCATGCATATCCTGTGCCCCCACAAGCATCAGAGGTTTTGCTGCATATCCTGTGCCCCCACAAGCATTAGAAGTTTCCCATGCACATCCTGTGCCCCCACAACCATCAGAGATTTCCCATGCATATCCTGTGCCCCACTCAAGCACCAGAGGTTCCCCATGCATATCCTGTGCGCCCCTCAAGCATTTGAGGTTCCCATGCATATTCTGTGCCCCCCACACTCATCAGAGGGTTTCCATGCATATCCTGTGCCCCACAAGCATCAGAGGTTCCCGATGTATATCCTGTGGCCCCCTCAAGCACCAGAGGTTCCCCTTGCATATCCTGTGGCCCCCTTAAGCATCAGAGGTTCCCCATGCATATCCTTCCCCTCCACAAACACACAAGCATCAGAGGCTCCCAATGCATATCCTTCCCCTCCACAAACACACAAGCATCAGAGGTTCCCCATGCATATCCTGTGCCCCCACGAGCATCAGAGGTTCCCCATGCATATCCTGTGCCCCCAAACGCATCAGAGGTTTCCCATGCATATCCTGTGCCCCCCTCAAGCACCAGAGGTTCCCCATGCACATCTTGTGCCCCCCACATGCATCAGTGGTTCCCCATGGATATCCTGTGCCCCCCCCCCAGCACCAGAGGTTCCCCATGCATATCCTGTGCACCCCTCAAGCATTAGAGGTTCCCCATGCATATCCTGTGCCCCCCCACACGCATCAGAGGTTCCCCATGCATATCCTGTGCCCTGAAGCATCAGAGGTTTCCCGTGCATATCCTGTGCCCCCCAAAAGTATCAGGTTCCCCGTGTATATCCTGTGCCCCCCCAAAAGCATCAGGTTCCCCATGCATATCCTGTGCCCCCACAAGCATCAGAGGTTTTGCTGCATATCCTGTGCCCCCACAAGCATTAAAAGTTTCCCATGCATATCCTGTGCCCCCACAACCATCAGGTTTCCCATGCATATCCTGTGCCCCCACAACCATCAGAGATTTCCCATGCATATCCTGTGCCCCCACAAGCATCAGAGGTTCCCGATGTATATCCTGTGGCCCCCTCAAGCACCAGAGGTTCCCCTTGCATATCCTGTGGCCCCCTTAAGCATCAGAGGTTCCCCATGCATATCCTTCCCCTCTACACACACAAGCATCAGAGGTTCCCCATGCATATCCTTCCCCTCCACAAACACACAAGCATCAGAGGCTCCCAATGCATATCCTTCCCCTCCACAAACACACAAGCATCAGAGGTTCCCCATGCATATCCTGTGCCCCCACGAGCATCAGAGGTTCCCCATGCATATCCTGTGCCCCCAAACGCATCAGAGGTTTCCCATGCATATCCTGTGCCCCCCTCAAGCACCAGAGGTTCCCCATGCACATCCTGTGCCCCCCACATGCATCAGTGGTTCCCCATGGATATCCTGTGCCCCCCCCCCCCAGCACCAGAGGTTCCCCATGCATATCCTGTGCACCCCTCAAGCATTAGAGGTTCCCCATGCATATCCTGTGTCCCCCCACACGCATCAGAGGTTCCCCATGCATATCCTGTGCCCTGAAGCATCAGAGGTTCCCCATGCATATCCTTCCCCTCCACAAACACACAAGCATCAGAGGCTCCCAATGCATATCCTTCCCCTCCACAAACACACAAGCATCAGGTTCCCCATGCATATCCTGTGCCCCCACGAGCATCAGAGGTTCCCCATGCATATCCTGTGCCCCCAAACGCATCAGAGGTTTCCCGTGCATATCCTGTGCCCCCCTCAAGCACCAGAGGTTCCCCATGCACATCCTGTGCCCCCCACATGCATCAGTGGTTCCCCATGGATATCCTGTGCCCCCCCCTCCCCCCAGCACCAGAGGTTCCCCATGCATATCCTGTGCCCCCCCACACGCATCAGAGGTTCCCCATGCATATCCTGTGCACCCCTCAAGCATTAGAGGTTCCCCATGCATATCCTGTGCCCCCCAAAAGTATCAGGTTCCCCGTGTATATCCTGTGCCCCCCCCAAAAGCATCAGGTTCCCCATGCATATCCTGTGCCCCCACAAGCATCAGAGGTTTTGCTGCATATCCTGTGCCCCCACAAGCATTAAAAGTTTCCCATGCACATCCTGTGCCCCCACAACCATCAGAGGTTTCCCATGCATATCCTGTGCCCCCACAAGCATCAGAGATTTCCCATGCATATCCTGTGCCCCCACAAGCATCAGAGGTTCCCGATGTATATCCTGTGGCCCCCTCAAGCACCAGAGGTTCCCCTTGCATATCCTGTGGCCCCCTCAAGCACCAGAGGTTCCCCATGCATATCCTTCCCCTCTACACACACAAGCATCAGAGGTTCCCCATGCATATCCTTCCCCCCCACAAACACACAAGCATCAGAGGCTCCCAATGCATATCCTTCCCCTCCACAAACACACAAGCATCAGGTTCCCCATGCATATCCTGTGCCCCCACGAGCATCAGAGGTTCCCCATGCATATCCTGTGCCCCCCTCAAGCACCAGAGGTTCCCCATGCATATCCTTCCCCTCTACACACACAAGCATCAGAGGTTCCCCATGCATATCCTTCCCCTCCACAAACACACAAGCATCAGGTTCCCCATGCATATCCTGTGCCCCCACGAGCATCAGAGGTTCCCCATGCATATCCTGTGCCCCCACGAGCATCAGAGGTTCCCCATGCATATCCTGTGCCCCCCTCAAGCACCAGAGGTTCCCCATGCACATCCTGTGCCCCCCACATGCATCAGTGGTTCCCCATGGATATCCTGTGCCCCCACGAGCATCAGAGGTTCCCCATGCATATCCTGTGCCCCCACGAGCATCAGAGGTTCCCCATGCATATCCTGTGCCCCCAAACGCATCAGAGGTTTCCCATGCACATCCTGTGCCCCCCTCAAGCACCAGAGGTTCCCCATGCATATCCTGTGCCCCCCACATGCATCAGTGGTTCCCCATGCATATCCTGTGGCCCCCTTAAGCATCAGAGGTTCCCCATGCATATCCTTCCCCTCTACACACACAAGCATCAGAGGCTCCCAATGCATATCCTGTGCCCCCACGAGCATCAGAGGTTCCCCATGCATATCCTGTGCCCCCATTTCAGCGCATCCTCACTCCCCCACACCCGCATTTCACGTATCCCCAGTGCCCCCCACCCTAGTACCCTTCTTCCCTATAATCCCCGTGTGCCTCCTGTGCTCAGACCTCCCCCAACTCCCCTACAGCAGCCACTTCAGCTTTTCCCGCCCTTTGTTTTCACCAGGACTTGAGACTATCACGTGACCGTGTGACGTAGCAGGTCCTTGCAGCCGGCGAGATATCTCTTCTGCCAAATTTGAGTATTTAACTTTAGAGGCTAAAGGCCAAGACCTGCCGCCCCCGGAGGTCACGTGACTGTGGCTGCGGGCGCGGGCTGCGTTCAGTGCAGAGGAGCCGAGGAGGAGGAGGCGGTAAGTGACAGGAAGGTCTGTGCAGAGGCTATGGCGGGACTGAGCTGACCGGTAGGAACACGCGGAACATGGGGGTGTAGGGTGTGTGCCAGCAGTGTGGGTACATGCATTTGTGGGTTGTATGGTAACAGTGTAGGGGGTGCACTGGTGATGTAGAGAATGAGCTTGGGGGGTTACTGGGGAATGGTGGGACGCAGGGTAGCAGTGTGGGGGTACACTGGTGGTATATAGGACACATTTGTGGCATGCAGTGTGGGGGTGCACTGGTGGTATATAGGACACATTTGTGGCATGCAGTGTGGGGGGTACACTGGTGGTATATAGGACACATTTGTGGCATGCAGTGTGGGGGTGCACTGGTGGTATATAGGACACATTTGTGGGATGCAGTGTGGGGGTACACTGGTGGTATATAGGACACATTTGTGGGATGCAGTGTGGGGGTGCACTGGTGGTATATAGGACACATTTGTGGCATGCAGTGTGGGGGTGCACTGGTGGTATATAGGATACATTTGTGGCATGCAGTGTGGGGGTGCACTGGTGGTATATAGGATACATTTGTGGGATGCAGTGTGGGGGTACACTGGTGGTATATAGGACACATTTGTGGGATGCAGTGTGGGGGTGCACTGGTGGTATATAGGACACATTTGTGGGATGCAGTGTGGGGGTGCACTGGTGGTATATAGGACACATTTGTGGGATGCAGTGTGGGGGTACACTGGTGGTATATAGGACACATTTGTGGGATGCAGTGTGGGGGTGCACTGGTGGTATATAGGACACATTTGTGGGATGCAGTGTGGGGGTGCACTGGTGGTATATAGGACACATTTGTGGCATGCAGTGTGGGGGTACACTGGTGGTATATAGGACACATTTGTGGCATGCAGTGTGGGGGTGCACTGGTGGTATATGGGACACATTTGTGGCATGCAGTGTGGGGGTGCACTGGTGGTATATGGGACACATTTGTGGCATGCAGTGTGGGGGTGCACTGGTGGTATATGGGACACATTTGTGGCATGCAGTGTGGGGGTGCACTGGTGGTATATGGGACACATTTGTGGCATGCAGTGTGGGGGTGCACTGGTGGTATATGGGACACATTTGTGGCATGCAGTGTGGGGGTGCACTGGTGGTATATGGGACACATTTGTGGCATGCAGTGTGGGGGTGCACTGGTGGTATATAGGACACATTTGTGGCATGCAGTGTGGGGGTACACTGGTGGTATATAGGATACATTTGTGGCATGCAGTGTGGGGGTACACTGGTGGTATATAGGATACATTTGTGGCATGCAGTGTGGGGGTACACTGGTGGTATATAGGATACATTTGTGGCATGCAGTGTGGGGGTACACTGGTGGTATATAGGATACATTTGTGGCATGCAGTGTGGGGGTGCACTGGTGGTATATAGGATACATTTGTGGCATGCAGTGTGGGGGGTACACTGGTGGTATAGGATACATTTGTGGCATGCAGTGTGGGGTTGCGCTGCTGATGTAGAGAATGAGCTTGGGGGTACTGGGGAATGGTGGGATGCATCAGGGTAGCAGTGTGAGAGTGCACTGGTGGTATAAAGGGTACATTTGTGGCATGCACTGTGGGGGTGCACTGGTGGTATATAGGATACATTTGTGGCATGCAGTGTGTGGGTGCACTGGTGGTATATATGACACATTTGTGGCATGCAGTGTGGGGGTGCACTGGTGGTATATAGGACACATTTGTGGCATGCACTGTGGGGGTACACTGGTGGTATATAGGATACATTTGTGGCATGCAGTGTGTGGGTGCACTGGTGGTATATATGACACATTTGTGGCATGCAGTGTAGGGGTGCACTGGTGGTATATAGGATACATTTGTGGCATGCAGTGTGGGGGTGCACTGGTGGTATATAGGATACATTTGTGGCATGCAGTGTGGGGGGTACACTGGTGGTATAGGATACATTTGTGGGATGCAGGGTAGCAGTGTGGGGGTAACACTGGTGGTATATGGGGCACATTTGTGGGATGCAGGGTAGCAGTGTGGGGGTACACTGGTGGTATATAGGACACATTTGTGGCATGCAGTGTGGGGGTACACTGGTGGTATATAGGATACATTTGTGGCATGCAGTGTGGGGGTGCGCTGCTGATGTAGAGAATGAGCTTGGGGGTACTGGGGAATGGTGGGATGCATCAGGGTAGCAGTGTGGGGGTACACTGGTGGTATATAGGACACATTTGTGGCATGCAGTGTGGGGGTGCACTGGTGGTATATAGGACACATTTGTGGCATGCAGTGTGGGGGTGCACTGGTGGTATATAGGACACATTTGTGGCATGCAGTGTGGGGGTGCACTGGTGGTATATAGGACACATTTGTGGGATGCAGTGTGGGGGTGCACTGGTGGTATATAGGACACATTTGTGGGATGCAGTGTGGGGGTACACTGGTGGTATATAGGACACATTTGTGGGATGCAGTGTGGGGGTGCACTGGTGGTATATAGGACACATTTGTGGGATGCAGTGTGGGGGTACACTGGTGGTATATAGGACACATTTGTGGGATGCAGTGTGGGGGTGCACTGGTGGTATATAGGACACATTTGTGGGATGCAGTGTGGGGGTGCACTGGTGGTATATAGGACACATTTGTGGCATGCAGTGTGGGGGTGCACTGGTGGTATATAGGATACATTTGTGGCATGCAGTGTGGGGGTGCACTGGTGGTATATAGGACACATTTGTGGGATGCAGTGTGGGGGTGCACTGGTGGTATATAGGACACATTTGTGGGATGCAGTGTGGGGGTACACTGGTGGTATATGGGACACATTTGTGGCATGCAGTGTGGGGGTACACTGGTGGTATATGGGACACATTTGTGGGATGCAGTGTGGGGGTACACTGGTGGTATATAGGACACATTTGTGGGATGCAGTGTGGGGGTGCACTGGTGGTATATAGGACACATTTGTGGGATGCAGTGTGGGGGTGCACTGGTGGTATATAGGACACATTTGTGGCATGCAGTGTGGGGGTACACTGGTGGTATATAGGACACATTTGTGGCATGCAGTGTGGGGGTGCACTGGTGGTATATGGGACACATTTGTGGCATGCAGTGTGGGGGTGCACTGGTGGTATATGGGACACATTTGTGGCATGCAGTGTGGGGGTGCACTGGTGGTATATGGGACACATTTGTGGCATGCAGTGTGGGGGTGCACTGGTGGTATATGGGACACATTTGTGGCATGCAGTGTGGGGGTGCACTGGTGGTATATAGGACACATTTGTGGCATGCAGTGTGGGGGTACACTGGTGGTATATAGGATACATTTGTGGCATGCAGTGTGGGGGTACACTGGTGGTATATAGGATACATTTGTGGCATGCAGTGTGGGGGTACACTGGTGGTATATAGGATACATTTGTGGCATGCAGTGTGGGGGTGCACTGGTGGTATATAGGATACATTTGTGGCATGCAGTGTGGGGGGTACACTGGTGGTATAGGATACATTTGTGGCATGCAGTGTGGGGTTGCGCTGCTGATGTAGAGAATGAGCTTGGGGGTACTGGGGAATGGTGGGATGCATCAGGGTAGCAGTGTGAGAGTGCACTGGTGGTATAAAGGGTACATTTGTGGCATGCACTGTGGGGGTGCACTGGTGGTATATAGGATACATTTGTGGCATGCAGTGTGTGGGTGCACTGGTGATATATATGACACATTTGTGGCATGCAGTGTGGGGGTGCACTGGTGGTATATAGGACACATTTGTGGCATGCACTGTGGGGGTACACTGGTGGTATATAGGATACATTTGTGGCATGCAGTGTGTGGGTGCACTGGTGGTATATATGACACATTTGTGGCATGCAGTGTAGGGGTGCACTGGTGGTATATAGGATACATTTGTGGCATGCAGTGTGGGGGTGCACTGGTGGTATATAGGATACATTTGTGGCATGCAGTGTGGGGGGTACACTGGTGGTATAGGATACATTTGTGGGATGCAGGGTAGCAGTGTGGGGGTAACACTGGTGGTATATGGGGCACATTTGTGGGATGCAGGGTAGCAGTGTGGGGGTACACTGGTGGTATATAGGACACATTTGTGGCATGCAGTGTGGGGGTACACTGGTGGTATATAGGATACATTTGTGGCATGCAGTGTGGGGGTGCGCTGCTGATGTAGAGAATGAGCTTGGGGGTACTGGGGAATGGTGGGATGCATCAGGGTAGCAGTGTGGGGGTACACTGGTGGTATATAGGACACATTTGTGGCATGCAGTGTGGGGGTGCACTGGTGGTATATAGGATACATTTGTGGCATGCAGTGTGTGGGTACACTGGTGGTATATAGGACACAGTTGTGGGATGCAGGGTAGCAGTGTGGGGGTGCACTGGTGGTATATAGGACACATTTGTGGCATGCAGTGTGGGGGTACACTGGTGGTATATAGGACACATTTGTGGCATGCAGTGTGGGGGTACACTGGTGGTATATAGGCTATATTTGTGGGATGCAGGGTAGCAGTGTGGGGGTACACTGGTGGTATATAGGATATATTTGTGGGATGCAGGGTAGCGTGTGGGGGGTACACTGGTGGTATATAGGACACATTTGTGGGATGCAGGGTAGCGGTGTGGGGGGTACACTGGTGGTATATAGGACACATTTGTGGGATGCAGGGTAGCGGTGTGGGGGGTACACTGGTGGTATATAGGACACATTTGTGGGATGCAGGGTAGCGGTGTGGGGGGTACACTGGTGGTATATAGGACACATTTGTGGGATGCAGGGTAGCGGTGTGGGGGGTACACTGGTGGTATATAGGACACATTTGTGGGATGCAGGGTAGCGGTGTGGGGGGTACACTGGTGGTATATAGGACACATTTGTGGGATGCAGTGTGGGGGTGCACTGGTGGTATATAGGACACATTTGTGGCATGCAGTGTGGGGGTACACTGGTGGTATATAGGACACATTTGTGGGATGCAGTGTGGGGGTGCACTGGTGGTATATAGGACACATTTGTGGCATGCAGTGTGGGGGTACACTGGTGGTATATAGGACACATTTGTGGCATGCAGTGTGGGGGTACACTGGTGGTATATAGGACACATTTGTGGCATGCAGTGTGGGGGTGCACTGGTGGTATATAGGACACATTTGTGGGATGCAGTGTGGGGGTGCACTGGTGGTATATAGGATACATTTGTGGCATGCAGGGTAGCGGTGTGGGGGGTACACTGGTGGTATATAGGACACATTTGTGGGATGCAGTGTGGGGGGTACACTGGTGGTATTTAGGACACATTTGTGGGATGCAGTGTGGGGGGTACACTGGTGGTATATAGGACACATTTGTGGGATGCAGGGTAGCAGTGTGGGGGGTACACTGGTGGTATATAGGATACATTTGTGGGATGCAGGGTAGCGGTGTGGGGGGTACACTGTTGGTATATAGGCTATATTTGTGGGATGCAGGGTAGCGGTGTGGGGGTACACTGGTGGTATATAGGATACATTTGTGGGATGCAGGGTAGCGGTGTGGGGGGTACACTGGTGGTATATAGGACACATTTGTGGGATGCAGGGTAGCGGTGTGGGGGGTTCACTGGTGGTATATAGGACACATTTGTGGGATGCAGGGTAGCGGTGTGGGGGGTTCACTGGTGGTATATAGGACACATTTGTGGGATGCAGGGTAGCGGTGTGGGGGGTACACTGGTGGTATATAGGACACATTTGTGGGATGCAGGGTAGCGGTGTGGGGGGTACACTGGTGGTATATAGGACACATTTGTGGGATGCAGGGTAGCAGTGTGGGGGGTAACACTGGTGGTATATGGGACACATTTGTGGCATGCAGGGTAGCGGTGTGGGGGGTACACTGGTGGTATATAGGACACATTTGTGGGATGCAGGGTAGCGGTGTGGGGGGTACACTGGTGGTATATAGGACACATTTGTGGGATGCAGGGTAGCGGTGTGGGGGGTACACTGGTGGTATATAGGACACATTTGTGGGATGCAGGGTAGCAGTGTGGGGGGTAACACTGGTGGTATATGGGACACATTTGTGGGATGCAGGGTAGCGGTGTGGGGGGTACACTGGTGGTATATAGGACACATTTGTGGGATGCAGGGTAGCGGTGTGGGGGGTACACTGGTGGTATATAGGACACATTTGTGGGATGCAGGGTAGCGGTGTGGGGGGTACACTGGTGGTATATAGGACACATTTGTGGGATGCAGTGTGGGGGTGCACTGGTGGTATATAGGACACATTTGTGGCATGCAGTGTGGGGGTACACTGGTGGTATATAGGACACATTTGTGGGATGCAGTGTGGGGGTGCACTGGTGGTATATAGGACACATTTGTGGCATGCAGTGTGGGGGTACACTGGTGGTATATAGGACACATTTGTGGCATGCAGTGTGGGGGTGCACTGGTGGTATATAGGACACATTTGTGGGATGCAGTGTGGGGGTGCACTGGTGGTATATAGGATACATTTGTGGCATGCAGGGTAGCGGTGTGGGGGGTACACTGGTGGTATATAGGACACATTTGTGGGATGCAGTGTGGGGGGTACACTGGTGGTATATAGGACACATTTGTGGGATGCAGGGTAGCAGTGTGGGGGGTACACTGGTGGTATATAGGATACATTTGTGGGATGCAGGGTAGCGGTGTGGGGGGTACACTGTTGGTATATAGGCTATATTTGTGGGATGCAGGGTAGCGGTGTGGGGGTACACTGGTGGTATATAGGATACATTTGTGGGATGCAGGGTAGCGGTGTGGGGGGTACACTGGTGGTATATAGGACACATTTGTGGGATGCAGGGTAGCGGTGTGGGGGGTTCACTGGTGGTATATAGGACACATTTGTGGGATGCAGGGTAGCGGTGTGGGGGGTTCACTGGTGGTATATAGGACACATTTGTGGGATGCAGGGTAGCGGTGTGGGGGGTACACTGGTGGTATATAGGACACATTTGTGGGATGCAGGGTAGCGGTGTGGGGGGTACACTGGTGGTATATAGGACACATTTGTGGGATGCAGGGTAGCAGTGTGGGGGGTAACACTGGTGGTATATGGGACACATTTGTGGCATGCAGGGTAGCGGTGTGGGGGGTACACTGGTGGTATATAGGACACATTTGTGGGATGCAGTGTGGGGGTGCACTGGTGGTATATAGGACACATTTGTGGCATGCAGTGTGGGGGTGCACTGGTGGTATATAGGACACATTTGTGGCATGCAGTTTGGGGGTACACTGGTGGTATATAGGACACATTTGTGGGATGCAGTGTGGGGGTGCACTGGTGGTATATAGGACACATTTGTGGCATGCAGTGTGGGGGTACACTGGTGGTATATAGGACACATTTGTGGGATGCAGGGTAGCAGTGTGGGGGTGCACTGGTGGTATATAGGACACATTTGTGGGATGCAGTGTGGGGGTGCACTGGTGGTATATAGGATACATTTGTGGCATGCAGGGTAGCGGTGTGGGGGGTACACTGGTGGTATATAGGACACATTTGTGGGATGCAGTGTGGGGGGTGCACTGGTGGTATATAGGACACATTTGTGGGATGCAGGGTAGCAGTGTGGGGGTGCACTGGTGGTATATAGGACACATTTGTGGGATGCAGGGTAGCAGTGTGGGGGTGCACTGGTGGTATATAGGACACATTTGTGGGATGCAGTGTGGGGGTGCACTGGTGGTATATAGGACACATTTGTGGGATGCAGGGTAGCAGTGTGGGGGTGCACTGGTGGTATATAGGACACATTTGTGGGATGCAGGGTAGCAGCGTGGGGGTGCACTGGTGGTATATAGGACACATTTGTGGGATGCAGGGTAGCGGTGTGGGGGGTGCACTGGTGCAATGTAGGATGCATGTGTGGATCCACTGGGGGCACATGGGGAACAGTGGGATGCTTTGTAGTAGCATATGGGATTTAGCTCCTTTCATTTCTTACAGCTGGCGCTCGGATGGATGGGGCACGGAAGTCAGTCTCTATGCGCAGGAGCTCCGGTCTTCTGGTGAACGCGACCCCAGCTCAGGGAGGTGAGACCCAGGTCCTGTGCGAGGCGCTGAGGAAGCTGACCGCAGTGACAAGGGCGATATCTGCCAATCTGCAAAATGTCAACACCAACCTGGAAAGGTGATTACTGTATGAGCTGTTCTGGTTACATCAAGGATCTACTAATGCCTAACGATTCGCACTACAAGTCTAAGCATTCTCTGTTGTTATTGCACTGTTATGGGGTAGCTAGGACTTCACTGAGAGCACCGCTTATGGCGGCTGCCTTTCAGGAACTACAGATGTCACAGTGACAAACATCTACACCCAGGCATCCACCCTCTTAAAAGCTGGCCCACCTATAGTGGCTGTCACAAAAGAGGGCAACATGGCTGGTTCAGTTTGTGGTGCTTTTTGACCTGCACTGTATTGGACACATGACTGCGGACACAGTTATGGTTGCTCATATTGTGTGGATATAAAACCGGTGGCCATTTATCGCCTTTTGATATCAATACCCTCATTATATTGGCAAAATTTGCCAGCTCTTGCCTTGATGACTTATCCTATCATTGCAGCGTAGTGCTTTCCTAGGCTGATTTATCCTTACTGCGCAGGGTTACTCTGCGGTATATGGGAAAAGTTTTCTGCCCTCACTCGACCATCAAACCTACTAGGCCTGCTCGTTCACGCTCTGCCATGCGCACTGAGGAAAGCGGTCATTTCCGGATGTGACATATCTTCGCCACTCTGTCTCCGGTGCATACGTCTGTTGTCCGCCCCACTCTCATCACTGACATCCATCATGGATGTGACACGCCGGTAGATACTTCATCTTCGCTTTTGTATCTAGTGACATATTTCCCCTGAAGAAGCTGTGAGGTACAGCGAAACGCGTGGGATTCTTCCCCACACCCCTGCTTCTTGGGGCAACAACCTATTATGGCTCTGTCCTTTTACTTGGAGCATATTTGTGTCTGGGGTTTAGCATTACTTGCAGTTTATTGCAGGACTAGCAGCGAGTATTCCTCACACTGTTGTGTTTTTCTTTGTGACATTTCTCAGGACATTTTCCCCAGGAGGTTCACCATGTATTGCCCTCTTAGGTGACTTACCTCTGGTCAATATGTATTTTACATCTTCCTACATATGCACATGCGCCACATTTTTCTGTTCGAAGCATTATATGGGCTAGTCCCTTTGTGTCCATGCATAAATCACATTGATTTTTTATTTGTGCTCCCTAATGTTGCCTCCTTCCCATTAATCAGGGGTGTAGGATATATTATTGTTCAGCTATACACTTTTTTTTTTTTAGATGTTTTTTTTTTTATGTCCTTGCTGTATCTCTTGGTGCTTTGATAAAGTTGTTATATATTTTACATTATTCCTGGTGTGCACTCTCTATACGTACTGGCTTTTTTCTGTTTTGGTGTGCATTTAATCTTCCAGACAAGTTGCATCATACATTTTGGTGCACCCTGCCCATTGCTTATGTGTCTGTTCATATGTCGGTTGTATGTAAACCCTCGATGCTCGAGATTTTGAAGAAAATCACCACCACAATTTCACTACAATTTGCGATTTAGCCCCATACATAGTGAGAATTAAAATCCACATAAATTTGGACAAGGCCAAACAATTCTCTAGGATTAGAAAAACATGGCGGTTTTCTTTCCTTCTCTAAGGGTTGTGCATGTTATTGCAGCTCTGTCCCATTCATGTCGTTGGATCTTAGTTGCAATACCAGATGCAGCCATTTGTCAGGGGTGGTGATGTTTCCGAATGAAAGTAGCTATGTTTTTCTGAATCTTGGACGACCCACCCCTCCATTGTTGCCGTGGGCTCTTATTCACATCCAGTTTATTGTCTTTTATTGCAGGATACTGATGGATAAAGAAGACATAGAAGAGTTGGAGAGGATGTTGGTATGTCACGTTACTTATTGTGCCGTCCAAAGGAAAATTGGTCAGTTTCAAGAATATATTCAACCATAACAATCCGCTTATTAGAAACTTTTTTCCACCAAGGATAGGTGATAAGTCTATGATCGCCGAGGTCCTTCTGGTCGCTAAACTGGTCCTGCCCAGGCCTCTGTTCTCCCTCTCTATACAACCTCAGTGAGGAGGAGTATGAGCAGAGATGTGGTCGCACGTTCACACTTCTGCTGCATTATTTGACCGTAACACGTTGCACCCATGCCTCCGTCAACCCCATCATGATGGAAAGATTGCTACTATATGTATTTACTTCTTTGTGTCTATAAATCTGTCAGAATAACATAAAGGAGTATTCCCATCTCCAAGACCATATCTCAATATGTAGTACGTATAACATTAGACGATACCTCCAATTAGAAATGTAGTATAGTTTTTCTGATTCGCTCTCTTTCCACATGTGCAAGCATTGCAGGATCTTAGCTATCCATGATTAAACCACTAGCAATTAGCTTCACTGTCACTATACCAGTTGTAACCATGGATACCTAAGGTTCTGCAATGCCTGCACATGAGGAAAGAGACAGAGTGAATCAGAAAAACTACACTACATTTCTAATTGGAGGTATTCGATAATATATTATTACACCTACTACATACTGGCATAGGATCTTAAAGATAGGAATACTGTTTTAATTTCGACTTGAGTTCAGGTTAATTTTTTTTCTTTTCCTGAATGTGTTCCCATTTCTTTACTATTGATCCAATTGTTTTTGGAACCCAGTATGTAAATTAATTATACACTCGTGTATAAGCCGACCCAAGTATAAGCTGAGGCACCTAATTTTGGAACGAAAAACTGGGAAAACATATTGACTCGAGTGTAAGCCGGGTATGCATTGTCCCCTCATCCCCGTCCTTGTCTGCATGGCTCCCCGTCCTTGTCTGCATGGCTCCCCGTCCTTGTCTGCATGGCTCCCCGTCCTTGTCTGCTTGGCTCCCCGTCCTTGTCTGCTTGGCTCCCCGTCCTTGTCTGCATGGCTCCCCGTCCTTGTCTGCATGGCTCCCCGTCCTTGTCTGCATGGCTCCCCGTCCTTGTCTGCATGGCTCCCCGTCCTTGTCTGCATGGCTCCCCGTCCTTGTCTGCATGGCTCCCCGTCCTTGTCTGCATGGCTCCTCATTCCTATAAAAAAAAAAAACATCCTACTTACATTCCCTGTGCGCCCTCGCTGCATCTCGTTCTGGTGCCAGCAGCTCCTGCGGCCGATTGATCACGTGTCCTCACTCATTAAGGTAATAAATTTTCACTTCTCTCCAGGGCTATGGGAGTGGAGAAAGGTGAATATTCATTACCTTAATAAGCGGGTACCCGTGAGAGCCCGGCAGCTGCTGGAAGCCGGCAGCTGTGGCTGTAACTATGCGCACTATAAGAGAAATGAATATTCATTGCCAGTGCAGTGAATATTCATTTCTCTTTAGCAGTGGGCACAGGCTTTAGCCGCAGCAGCTGGCTCCTGCCTCCTGTGATCTGCTGCTCCCCCTCCCCTGCCTTCTTCTGGGACAATGACTCGTGTATAAGCTGAGGGGGGCATTTTCAGCACATAAAATGTTCAGAAAAACTCTGCTTATACACAAGTATATACGGTAATACATTGACAACTGGGCGTTGGGAAGGACTGCAACTCACAGCCCCACCTGACATCACTAAAACGTTGAGGGATCGCGCATTGCTGTCTCCCCACTTTCACCAACGTGATGTTACACTCCCCTTGGGGATATGTGAGGTCATCTTGGCACAGTTTTACGTAGACACTCCCTGTCGGCACAGGGAGTGAGAAAAGGTGGTCCACGCAGCCGCTAGCATGGCACAACACTCGTTCACAACCCTAATGGGGTGAGATCCTTTTCACTAGCACCAGTGAAACAGCCTTGCCAACCCGGAAGGACTGCTACCAATTAACGGATTATATCGGTCCAGAAATCAGCCCCGGGAGCATGTGACGTCAAATCAAGAAAACGGACGTGTGGGTCAAGATAAAAGAGCAGCCCAAAGTTAAATTGTATATTTAATCTCCTTACGCTGTGGTTATACATATAATGATCAGATATGCAAATACAGGTAGTAGTACAAAAAAGTATAAGCAGATAAAACAGTTACTGGCTTGATGTTGGGCCTTTGAGCTGGAGTACATGTGAGATGTGGGTGCCAGCTGTATTCGGTTTCTTGCAGCACGATACACGTAATGACCCCCCTTACAAGTGAACCAAGGGCCACTACCTCACACGAGCACTTAACCTATGGGAGGTGGAGCCGCATATTCATGACTGTAATGGGCGGCACCACGTGACCGCATACAGGAGAAGCTGCGGCGAGGACAGGACGCTGTGAGGGAGGCGGGTGAGTATTTTAGTAACAGCGGGGGGGCGCACAGGGGGTGGGGACAGGGATCTTTATTTTAAACACGAAAAAAATAAAAAGGATTTTTCATGTCTTCTATCCAGCGAACGCTGCTGGAGAGAAGATATGAATGGCGGCTTCAGCACCACGTGGGGGGACAGCGCTTACTGTAGCGCTGTCTCCTGCACGGCACACGGACAGCGTCCGTGTGCGGTACGTGTTTTACACGGACCCATTGACTTTAATGGGTCCGTGTAATCCGTGCGCTCCCACGAACACTGACATGTCTCCGTGTTTTGCACACGGACACACGGTCCGTGAAAACACGCTGACATGTGCAGAGACACATTGATTTCAATGTGTCTACGTGAGTCAGTGTCTCCGGTACGTGAGGAAACTGTTACCTCACGTACCGGAGCCACTGACGTGTGAAACCGGCCTCACACGGATATGATAGTCATTTGGCATAAAATTACCTCCCCCTCCCCATATTCTTCATAGGTGGTCTTTACAGTCCATTATCAGTGGGGTAAAAACTTGATTAAGTGTCATTTTATAGTCAGTGTCAGAACTGCTTTTTCAACATGGTCTCACAAAATTATCGCCACCTTCTGATAGCTGCTTGGGCTTCTGTCCTGGCTCTGGCTCCTGGATTCCCTTTCTGCTAACTTTGGATGGCAGTACAGGGATGTGTCAGAAGTTAGGTCTTCTGCAATCAGAGGCTCCTGTATTCCCTCTACTGCTGCTATATTTTTTAAACTAGCATCTGAATCCACATTGTACTTCTGTGGGAAAATGGTGCAGAGGGTGTGCAGCGGCATGTGCAGAGGGTGTGCAGCGGCATGTGCAGACAACACAAAGAGCAACCAGAAAGAGAAGACTGGTTCCTTCTTTGGGTGGGGGGTTGCTAATTTACTATATTCATTTATATACTTAAAACCAAGAGTGGAACAATCGGACGAAAAGTATAATAGAGGCATGTCACCAGTTCTGTATTTATCTCCCACTCCTGGTTTTGGCTACAAATACTGATGTAAAAAACTGAATATGTGAACGTGGCCTATCACTGATATGAGTAGAGCAGCTCAGAACATTTGCAACCTACCACATTCAACTTCTGGCCGATATCATACCGGAGACACAGGTCCCCCATATTTGGCAATTAATTGGGGTCCAAGTGGTGGGACACACACTTATATTACAGCTATCATTACCCAGTGGATAGGTGATATCTGGGGGGGTGGGGGGGGGGATAGGCGATATAACGTGTTTTTATATGTTCTACCTACTCTCCTATCAGTCTTAATAAAGGATTTTTTTTCTCTTTTGCCCACAGAATTCACTGAAAGTCCAGTAGAACATTGCAGCATTTGCTATCCATCCTTTGGAAGTTTCCTCCAGTCTCTTGAATTTGTGCCATGAGGATTCGGTTAGATGGCTGATATTCAGTCTAGTACTGACCCGTACCATTCATCTAATGCTCTTGTGTATCACCGTTTTCAGCTTTTGCAATTGAACAAGACACATGTTGAATAATTTATTGATTACTGTTGGTATAATATACAGCTAAATCCTGCTTGTGCAAACCCAAATCTCCCATAAATTGAAAGAAATGTTTCACAAGTCAGATTTGGGGGGCATAGTAATTTTTTGGGACGAGGGATTAAAAAGGATGTTGTTTGCCGATCATCAATCAATTAAAGCCCACTTAGACAGGCCGACCGCACGTACAACGCACACGGAACAATCCATTACTATAGATCAGATCTCAAACTCAGCCGGGTAAGTGGGACGCACAGAGAAAAAATGTGAATATGACGGGCTGCGTTCTTTGCGGGAGAAGAATACGGTTTCAGTTATGCCATTGTTGTTCTATATGACTATTTGATCATTTTTTATTTTTAATGTCGATTATTATTTTTGGCCCTATACAGTAATATAGTTTTACAATTAGCTCCCCATATAGTCATTCTGGTACCCCATCCTGAAATGATGTCCCCTTATTGTAACAGTGTCCCCATCCATGTCCCCATCTTGTAACAGTATCCCCCATTTTTTGTTACTATTTACATACACCTATAAAAAAACAAAATCTCACCAGACCTCGCGCCCTCAGCGAACAGTGTCCTCTTCCATAGCCAAGGCGCTTTGCAATGACATCATATGTGGCCGCGTCAGGATGCCGACATCCGTGGCTGGTATCGGTATCGCTGTGTAGCGATCCGTTCTCTGCGCCGCAGTACATTTCAATAGAATGTGTGGGAGGACGCACATTCAGTCGAAAAGCAGTGCTGATGTCGGTGGGCTCATGGCTGGACCCTGTGATCTCAGGGTCCCGAGAGCTGCACAGCAGAACCTCAGGAGCCACATGCAGCCCCTGCTACAGACTGTTTATGCTGGAGAAAAGGGCACATTTTCTGTACTCCAGTATCTGTACCATTCATCTAATGATCTTTTGCATTGACCGTTTCTATTTTTTTTTTGCCTTTGAACAATACACATATTGAGGTGACAAACCAATATAGCCACGTGTGTAATATTTATTAATTACTGTTGGTATAATTTACAGATAAATACTGCTTGTGCAAACCCAAATCTCCCAACAAATGAAAAATAAAAAGTTTCTCAAGTCCCTATTGGGATCCAGTAATTCTTCATTCGGAGGAAGAAGAGGGTGAACATTAAAACCACTGAAATGGTGAAGAGATGTCGGTGGAGGACTCTAGAAGATGAGGAGTAAGGGTGGTCTGGCCGGGATCGCCAGAGAGGGTGTAGTTAGGGTTTTTTTTTTTTTCCTTCATAAGCCGGATGGATCAGAGAAGGGCGCAGAAGAATTTCTTCTCTCGGAATGGGTTTTCGGATGTGGGCACTGGTGTGATCAGTGGATCCTCGCACGCGTGAGCGTCACAGAAAGCCATCAGGTCTGATGCGGCCTTTGAGACCTGTATAGAAACACACGGTTGGATGTGAGGCCTCAGTTATGAGTTATAGACACTGATCAGACTGTAGTGATCACATAGGTTTAGGATGAATTGTGCATTTTACATTACAAAAGATTAAACCGTGAGCAAAATTCCGGTACAAATGTGCAACAAATAAAGGATAGTATGAATTTAATAATCGGCACCATTTGTTAAAAATGTATTTTATTTTATTTATTTTTTTATTTTTCCTGCCACCTGTTTTGTAAAACCCCATTCACATTCGTTTGCATACTCTAGTCATGGTTTTCGGATGCATAATTGGCACTGAAAACAAAAATCCGTCAAGCCTGAACATGGTCATAAAAGTGTTTCCTGTTTTAAAGGTTCTTATTCCCATAGGCTTGTACTTTTATAAAAATGATAAAATTAGCATCACTCATCCTCCATAGGTGAATAGCGCTGACTTTTATTATTTTTACCTTGCACAATCCCTTAGGCATAAGGAAGATTATTACAGAAAACCTCATTATAAGGGGTTGTCCAGGACTTAGACACTGACAACCTTGATTTTGGAGTCCATCACCTCCAATCAGATGGTGCAGGTCCTGTTATAGCCAGAATAAAACTGAAATAAACTGTGTATGGTGCCGGGATACCAGAGCACAGTTTAGTGGCCATTCTTGGTTGCTGCAGCCGTTAAAGGGAATCTGACAGCAGAATGATGTAGGGACAGAGACACTGATTCTAGCGATGTATCACTTAGTTTATTGGGTGAAGCAGTTTTCTCTGCTGAAGAACTTGCAGAGCTCTGAAAGCTGAGCTGTGCATAACCCCTCCCACACCACTGCCACCTTTCTGCCTATGCACAGTGTACACACACAAAGCAGCCAATCAGTAGTGGGTGTGTGGTTGGACCAGGAGTCATGAGACGCCTAGTCCTATAATGATAATCTCCTAATAAAACGCTGATTTTATGAAAACAGCTAAACACAGACCAGTATGTGACACATCACTGGAATCCGGGTCTCTGCCCCTACACCATGCTGCTCTCAGATTACATAAAAAAAAACCTACTGATAGATTATCTCTAAATGTTTTAGTAGGGGGTCCGATTGTACCATGGTGCCTTCAGGCATTTACATACTTTAATGCGACACATGGAGGCTTCAATCTTCAGCTGCTCCACTAGCTTCCTGGCCTGTCCGATGCTCAGTGTGCTATTCACAGGGGTGTCTCCTTTCATGGTGCCTAGAAAAAAGAAAAATCTCATATGAGTTGCAAAAAAATCCCCCACATTTGCGACTTACGATGATCTGTGAATTTACACTGAATATATTATAATCTGTCCTGCTTCTTGCACACGTTGCAGAATAAAGGGGTGTCCAGGGATATAATATTGATGACCTATCATTGGATAGCTCTTCAGTATCAGATTGGCTTGGGGGGTCCAACAACTGGCATCCCCACTGACCAACTTTGATTAGTTTCTTGACAGGCTGGATGCAAGGATTGGATGTAGCTGAACAGCACCGCTCCGTCCAATGTGTCGTGGTTAATGCTGAGAGACACAAAACGGCTCCTCTTCTCTTCAATAGAAGCTGATCTGCAGCTCTCGGAAGTGACAACTACACATTGGACCGAAATGCGTTGTTCAGCGGCTAAATCTGGCCATCGCCGCAGCTGATCCGTTGGGGTGCTGGGTGCCAGACACCCATCAATTTGACATTGACAAGCTATCCCATGGCTAGATGATCAATAATGTCCAAATTACTCTTTAAAATTTAGTATTTTGAAGCTGAATAAAAACAACAAACCCAGTGGATACAAGAATTGTATAAAACTTTTACCAATTCAGTCCTGGTTTGGGGGTAACAAATACTGATGCAAAGTACTAACTAAATTTGTAATCTGTGAATAGGGCCCTAAAGAGGAGGTCCAGTACAAATGCATCCGATACAGACACGTTACTGATGCAGCCAATCACTGGCTGCAGTGGTGACGTGTGTGGGGAAATGTACCTTAAGTGTTAGGCCCTTGATGTAGTAGACCTTGAAGTTACCTATACGCATGTGCACTATGCCTGCATTTCTTAGCTCAGCTTATATATTGTCTTATACCATCCGCACATAGATGCAGTAACTCTTTACCATTTCATGTTTTCTGGATATGATTGCACAATGGCTTCTGGACAAGTAAATGGGAATGAGGTGCACTTAACATGCCGACATCCATTAGCACAGAAGACGTGCTCAGCCCTGGTGATAATACATCTCTGCAAAGATAATCCACCAGCAAAATTACCCTTCTCAGATCGATTTGTAGTAAAAGGGTTAACAATGTTTTGAACATTTGACTTGCAGGCTCCGTATCTCATCATCCACTACTGTTGGGAACATGACTCTACCATCATCTTATAGACAGTCATTTTGGATATCTCAGACATAAATTTGACTTGCATCTATTTAGCATATGATTACTTATGCAGATTTTGTTATGTCACTGCATTGTTACTGTTTTGCTCCTAAAAATCTGGATTTAAGATTTTGTAAATCCACCTTTGGCTTTCAATACTGCCTGAACCCTTCTGGGCTGCTGTCGGTCAGATTCAAACATGTCTAAACCGAAATCTGATCTCAGGTTTCTTCTACACGTCCCCAAAGTTGGTGCATTCTGGTCGCCTCACTTGGGTATGTAAAAAGTTTTTTCTTCACCTCTCCCCTCAAGGGTTGGGTTGGGTTGAGGTCTGGGGACTGTGGAGTCCATTCCAGCACCTCTACTTCATTGTCATTGAACCATTTCTACGCTAATATTGACTTATGCTTTGGGTCGTTGTCCTGTTGGAACACTGTCGCCCTTTTCATACCTAGAGTACTCGAGTGTACGAAGTAACTCGTCTTGTAGGATACTCACATATAGCTCAGCATTGAGACCACCATCAATCCTGGCCAAGTATCCAATGCTTTTGGCTGTTAACCCCATATCATCAGGCTTCCTCCATCGAACTTAACAGTTCCTTCAATTTCTCGATCCGTTAGCCTCTTGTTTCCTCCAGATGCATTTGCACCCATCAGAGCGTAGGCCGTTGACTAACGTCTCATCGTTCCAAATAACCTGTGTCCAATCTTCTACTGCCCACTTATCATACTTTTTTGAAAACTCACACCGATGATTCTTATTACGATATTGAACTCAAGGTTTCTTCACCTTTTTTCGAGCCAACATTCCATGTGTGTCACACTGCTTACATGGACGTCTGTGATCTCACTATTTCGAAGCATATGAGCCACCTCCACTGCCGTGTTTGTCCCACCAGAACTGCTAGACCTTGGGATGAGCCGACATGTTGACTCTGATATTTTGCCTGGACGTCCACCACTTGGCTTCTGAATGGACGGACAGACGGACTTCATTTCGTATTCTTCTACCTGTTATGGTGTTCACATGATGCAGTTTGACAATTCTAATTTTCTTGGCCAAGAGGTGACTATCGATGAGAAGTATGATGCGGTTTCTCTTCTCTTGGGAAATCTTCATGACTGGTCCTCGATTCGAACCAGTGACCCTTTATAACGGAATCGACCTAATAATACATTGAGCTATTAGGGAATGTTAGAAAAGTTGTATTTTTTCGTATTCAGTAAGAAAATGATTTTTCCACTACAAGGAGCAAAACCGTAACAATGCAGTGACTTGAAAAGAATCTGCATAACTAATCATATGCAAAATACCGTAGTTGCAAGTCACATTTATGCATGAGATAGCCAAGACGATTTTCTATAAAAATGATGGTAGTCTCACGTTTGATGCAGTAGTGGATGGTGAGATATGGAGCCTGAAAGACAAACGTTCAAAACATTGTTACCCTTTTGCTCGTCGGTGTATAGTTAATGCATAAAAGTTTCAGTACTTTGAAACATTATTTTTGCAAATATAAAGATGCAGAATATTTAATTTAGAGGAAACTTATCAACATTTAAAATCAGACATATGTTACTTAACACAATTGAGAATTGTAAACGATTACAGAAATTACACTACAACATTTGCTCCTCATTCAGTGGCAACTCTTTTTTTGCTTGTCTCTTGTACTCCTACATTGGATCATCTATTACAATTGTCCAACAGTAACCTGCAAGCGTTAATGGATTACATTTTCCTTGACATCTTTCCTCCATAGCCGCAATATCTTCGTGAAATTTCTCACTGTGCTCGGCACTCGCTGCTTCTCAGTTTGGTGGAAAAAAGTCTAGATGCGAATGTAAGAAATTAATCTTTAAGGGCATGTTACAGTCAAGATCCTTATATGTTTTGAGATTTTCCACCAACTCTTCATAGTTCAGAAGTTACCGTTAAAGGGAACCTATCACCCCCAAAATCGAAGGTGAGCTAAGCCCATCAGCATCAGGGGCTTATCTACAGCATTCTGTAATGCTGTAGATAAGCCCCCGATGTATCCTAAAAGATGAGAAAAAGAGGTTAGATTATACTCACCCAGGGGCGGTCCCGCTGCGGTGGGCGTCGCAGTCCAGTCCGGGGTCTCCCATCTTCTTACGATGACGTCCTCTTGTATTTACGCTCCGGCGCAGGCGTACTTTGTCTGCCTTGTTGAGGGCAGAGCAAAGTACTGCAGGCGCCAGGCCTCTGACCTTTCCCGGCGCCTGCGCACTACAGTACTTTGCTCTGCTCTCAACAGGGCAGACAAAGTATGCCGGAGCCGCAGCGTGACTACAAGAAGAGAACGTCATCGTAAGAAGATGGGAGGCCCTGGATCGGACCGCCCCTGGGTGAGTATAATCTAACCTTTTTCTCATCTTTCAGGATACATCGGGGGCTTATCTACAGCATTACAGAATGCTGTAGATACGCCCCTGATGCTGGTGGGCTTAGCTCACCTTCGATTTTCGGGGTGACAGGTTTCCTTTAATGCGAATGCTGAATGCGACCCATGAAGCCTTTTCCTTGCCCTGCAACAAACCGAGGAATTCCTCATCTTGAAGAAGCTTACAAATCTGAGGGACTCCTTCCTTTATCTTTGCTTCACTCAACCTTGGAAATTTATCAATGAGATACTTGAATGCTTTTGCATTTTTATCCATTGCCTTTTACAAAGTTCTTCATTAGGCCCAACTTGATATGCAATGGTGGAAACAATATCTTATGTTAGTCAACAAGTGCTGGATGTTGGACATTTTTACTCCATGGCTGAAGTGAATGTCTGAGAAGCCAGTCTCTTTTATTGTAGTGATATTCTCTTGCGCGACTATCCCACTCTAACAGAAAGCAGCAGTACTTTGTATATCCACCCTGGAGACCAAGTCAGAAGGCAACCACCTTCAAGTCACCACAGAGGGGCCACAAATGTTGGTCATAGTTCACACACCTCAACAAAGGTTAGATGTTCTCATAGGTTTGTTTCATTTGGACAGCATAATCAACTCGAATTGAAGGTAGCGCGTTGCCATTCTGCAGTAAGACTTCTTTTAGGCTTGTTTTGGATGAATCGATAAGCCTTCAAGCCTCTAGATTATAACTTATCTTCAGGGCTTCCATTATACCCTCCATGAGGAAGTATAGGACAAGATTTTAATCGCGGTTGCGGAACAAAGAAATCTGAACATCGTCCGCTAGGAGATTCCACTGCTGTAGTCGGCAACCTAAGATCTCAGCCTTGCTCTTGGTCAGATCCAAATCTCTAACAAGATCCTTCAGTTCACTTCGTGTTATAAGATGTGGTTCAATTGAGGTTGCGGACAGAAAGTCTGGGTCATGAGAGGAAGATGCTCCATGACACCAAGTGCTCTCTTCGTCTTCACTTGACTCGACTGAAAATGTTTCTGGTGCTTTTGGAACCGGCAGTTTTTCTGTATGTGGTATTGGGCGTATTGCAGATGGAAGGTTTGGATACTGTAAAGTCCACTTCTTCTTCCTTGAGACTCCTTTCCTAATGGGGGGCACCATGCAGAAATAACAATCGGTAATGTGATCTGTTGGCTCTCTCCAGATCATTGGGATTGCAAAAGGCATAGATTGCCTCTTCCCATGCAACCACTGGGTAAGATGTGATGCACATGTATTGCAGCATATGTGTGGAGCCCAACTCTTGTCCTGATTCCCTATTCTGCAGCCAAAATACAGGTTATAGGCTTTCCTTATCATGGTGGTCAAGTTTCGCCTTTGTGACACAAAAACGACTTCTCCGCATATGTAGCAAAAACTATCCGATTTGTTAATGCAAGAATGAGGCATATCTGAAAAAATATATAGAAACATGTCAATTTGCTAAGAAACTAAGCCAAGAAATCCTAAAACTGTATACCTTACACAGAGAGCATTTATAAAAGTAGGTGATGCAACTGTTATTTGGATTACATTGTCGAGTTGATCGTCCTAAGATGATAGAATACTGAAGGCTCAATACACTAAATAAATGATGTAATAGACGAGCTACTAAACATGCAATAAAGATGATGAAATAATAAAAGATGCTATTTTTCTATAAGCCTGCATGAAAAGTGTCAAAAGTATTTACAACCTCCTCTGGATCTTGAAAATTAGAGCCAATCGGCAAATTTAAGCATAAAATTCATCAACATACTAAAATAAAAATATCACTCGTTGGATAGTCGGTTCCAGAGAAACTCTGAAAAATCGTCAGATTCTCTATACATAATCCAACTTTAGCAGGTTCTACAGAAATTGTCAGAATTCTATTGTGTTGGGAGCCTCTCCATTCTGCAGATGGAGTCCATTTCTGATGCCCGGTCTAGAATACATGGGGCTGTCTTAGATCGCCATCTTCTCGGAATAATGGAACGAGTAGCAGTTAGACAGTGTCTGCAAAATTCCTCATTAGACGTTCTTATAGGAGCCTGGAATCATGGACAAGAGTCCAATCTGAGGAGTATTGGGTATGTCATCTCCCGAGATATGTTCAAATACCTGTAAAAATGTATTTCATAATTGTAGAATTACTGAACATTCCCACCAAATACGCAACATGGTACCCTCTGAATTTCCACAACTCCAACATAGACTGGAAATCAAAGGATTTATCTTGTGTAGATCAGCTGGACATTTATACCATCTGGAGAAAGTTTTATAGTTCTTTTTCTTGTGCTTAGAAGTTAGTGAAATTCTACGGGTACCTGAAAAGGATTTATTGCACTGTTCCTCGGAGATGACACAACAAATTTTCCTCTCTCTGATAAACCACAGTAAGGTCTCATCAAAAAGAGAGGACAGAATTGTGCAAATTTGAGAAATTATGTTAGTCCGCATGTCTTCTCAAAGCAGGAGCGATTCGAAGATAGGTCATATCTGAGCATTGTGACCAGCTGGAAAGAAGAAATGAAAGATTGCAACTATAGATAGGAGAACAATGTAAAGATCTGTCCGGATAAAGATTTTTTTTAGATCAGTTAGGGCAGTGGTCCCCAACTCCAGGCCTCGAGGGCCGCCAACAGTGCAGGTTTTCAGGATTTCCTTAGTATTGCACAGGGGTTGGAATCATCACCTGTGCAGATGATCACATTACCACCGATGCAATACTAAAGAAATCCTGAAAACCTGCACTGTTGGCGGCCCTCGAGGCCTGGAGTTGGGGACCCCTGAGTTAGGGTAAGTGATTTTGAGAAGACATGTTGGAGTCTAATTTTATGGCTAAATGTACATACCATGAGTCTCTTAACTCCTATTCCAGTGGGCAATTCTGGGGTTTGGAATAATGGGGTCATAGGGCCTGGAATATAAATGTGAATTTATAATGTTGTTTTCTAGCCCTATAGAGAAACCACTATACCTAGAGCGTGCCTGTCAACAATACACAAAACCTACTTTGGATCTAATGCAATTAATGCATTAAAAAGCTTTAAAATAACATTTGGCCATGTAAAGCTCAACAAAAGCAACCGAAAATGGTTAAAAAAAAGATGTGTAACCTCCTTTAAGGCTGCTTCAGACATCCATACAAACTGGTCCGAGCGGGGGCTGCAATGCACGGACTGGCTTTGGCTATCCCAACTCAAGGCTCACAGCCTTCTAGACATATAAAGCGCCATGGAATAAATGGCGCTATAATAATAAATAATATTAATATATGAAGCGGTCATGCTCCAGACGGGAGACCGGCGGCCATTCCTTGCACTGCTGTCCATGCTTGGACCGATTTGCACGGACGTATGAAGAAGTCTTGAAGGGGACTTCTCTACAATGGACATTTATTGATTGATCACAGAGGATCCACCACCAATCACTAGGATCAGGTTCCAGTGCTTCCCATTCCTACTTATCAGGGATTTTGCACACGACCGTATTTTAGGTTCGAGTGCGATCTGACAAAACATTAATGATAGTGTATGGGTCCACGCACATCTCTGAATTTTTTTTCCTTAGACCAAGCTGCATATTTTTTGCATGTAATCTTCACATGACTGTATCTATAAAGCTTTATAAAAACCAAGTACCAAAGAGTATAAAAAAATAAAAGAGCTTAAATTTAAAGGATAAGGCCGGGATTACACATGCGAGAAACACGTCCGTGTCTCGCATGTGAAATCCAAGCTCTGGCGCCGGCACTGTGGAGCGGAGCGTGTGGCCGCATAGCAAAACACATGGAGCCGCACGCTCCGCTCCCAAGTGCCGGCGCCAGAGCTTGGATTTCACATGCGAGACACGGGCGTGTTTCTCGCATGTGTGATCCCGGCCTTACGCTAATTCTGACCAGTTTCAATACCCCTAAAATTTTTCGATGTTGTAGAGGTAAACCTGCCTCTGCTTGCAACATGGAGCAGCAGTTCGTGTCTGTAGCTCAACTATGCCATGGCCCAAACTGTCAGTCATCAGAATTGGATTACCTCCCTGGAGGCTGAGGAGCGCTGCTCTCACAAAGCACCATGTTGAGATTAAAAAAAAGCATGGTTCATTCTTGCAATCAGTGGGGACCCTAATTTGGAACCAGAGTGGGTGATAAATACAGAAGTGGTGCATATGTTTCTATTATACTCTTCCTCTTATTGTTCTACTCCTGGTTTTGGCTTACAAATACTGATGTCAAATACTGCTAGTGTGAACGTGGCATTAGTTTGTAAACAAAAGAGCAGGTTTTGCCTGCAAAAAAAAAAATCTGCAAAAACTCAACGTGTGAACATAGCCTTAAGTGGGTGCAAAGCCGCCCTAGTAAAAAGAAAAAAAAATATTCCAGATACAAAGTACATAAAAGTTGTGTCAATATTTGGATCTATATATTTTTGTACCAGATTACATTAAACAAAAAGCAGTAGACCATAGTTACATCCACAATGTCAGTTCAAAGGCAAAGCAAAAACCGCCGTCTTTGTAATGTATAAAGTATATTTATTTTTCTATGAATATTAATAGGATATATAAATTTTGTTTGTTTTACATTCTTTAAATAAATAAACACGAAGGAACCAAATTGCGAATACTCCAATAGGATTTAGTTTTATATATTTTTTTCATACAGATAAGTAAATATCAAGGGACCAAATTGTGAATACACCAATTGTGGTTTTCCATAGAAGGTATCAGTTCTTGCTTTCATTGCATTTTCTCTTGCTTCCTCGGATTCAGCCATATTTGGCTGGTAACGTCTGGGTAACGCGCTTACCCAAATTAAATCTTGCACAATCGTGATTAATGTCTGGATTTCCATCTGTATTTTTATAATCTAATTCCAAAACAGATCCCTGCGTAGGAAGAAGGAAAACCTTGTCCAAAGCTAAGATCTTCCTTCGTTCTCCTGTTGTGAACCAATCCAATTTTTGGTAACAAGAAGAATGGTACGGAAATATGGACACCATAGCCGATGGGGAAATGAGCTCTTACGGTTCCGTGTTCCATTCCGTACATTGCTCGAATCCTACACATCCTGCCTTTGTTTTAGGCCGCTGCCTGCTTTTACATGAAAGGAATTTATTAAATAATGTAAAGAATAAAAAAATGGGCATCTACTTCATATAGCTACATATCTACTCCTCACTCATTTGGCGGTGGAGAAGGCAAATAGTTTATTTGTATATTTAGGGTTTTATCTGCTACATTATTGTATCGCTATGACTAAATAATGTGATACAATAAGAATACATGCTGTCAGTGATACTGCTTTATGGTTTTATATACATGGACATATGAGTTTCTATATTTCTCTATTTGATGGTGAATGTCTTATTAAGGTGGGGCATCAGGGGATGTCCATATAAATAAGACTGATGGTACGGGGGTCCGCAAGGCTGGTTACATATACGTCATCTGTTTACCATCATCATATAAAGGTTGCTGTAATTGGTACCTACCTGTTCTGTTTAGGTGATGGAGAGATACAGGATGCTGAGAAAAAAAAAGCTCCTTCACTGCAGCTTCACCAAACACTCACACCCTGCAACAAAGGGAAATGGGGGAGGAGAGACTGGAGGAAGGAGGAGGATGGTGAGAAGTGGCTGAATGAGTGAATATGCTCACACAGGGCTAGGCTGGGCATTCAGAAACCGAGGACGGTGGGGATAGGAAGGAGGGGGAGAATTAGGGAGCGAATCCTATGTCATGCTACATCCAGGTCAGCTAATGTATCACATACGTTGTATGTTCTGCACGAAACACCCTATAGATGTTATTTCCTACAGAAATCCCTGCATTGATTGCATAATTCTAATCCACAATCCCATTATCAGATTTGGAGTAGATAATATCATAAAGCCCAGCTGTAATTTACGGAAGGCTTCATGAAGAATCTGATGGTGACATAATTGAAAATGGTTTGTTAGGCCATGAAGAAATAATGTAAATGTTTCATTTGTTAACCAGTTTATTGCCATTATGTTTTATCCCCCAGTGGTGGCTCTGTAACAGCAGTGCTCTCATTTACTGTTACTTATAGTTTCAGATTTCTCAATGCACAATTTGAACATGTTTTTGTTATTACCTGTTCCTCTAATTAAATATGTAAGCCATACAGGGCATCACTATTTTTCCCAAGTAGGTTACTGCATATATGGTTTCATAAAAATAGTGACTTATAGGTCTCATTCAGATGTCAGAATCCAATTGAACACATCCGGGACATCATGTCTCGCTCCATCACATTGCATCACAGACTGTTCAGGAGTTAGCGGATGCTTTAGTCCAGGTCTGGGAGGAGATCTCTCAAAAGAACATTCGCCACCTCATCAGGAGCATGCCCAGGCATTGTAGGGAGGTCATCCTGGCACGTGGAGGCCACACACAATACTGAGCATCATTTCCTTGTCTTGAGGCATTTCCACTGAAGTTGGATCAGCCTGTAACTTTATTTTCCACTTTGATTTTGAGTATCATTCCAACTCCAGACGTCCGTGGGATATTAGTTGTGATTTACGTTGATCATTTTTAGGTTTTATTGTTCTCAACACATTCCACTATGTAATGAATATTTACTGGAATATTTCATTCAGTGATATCTAGGATGTGGGATTTTAGTGTTCCCTTTATTTTTTTGAGCAGTGTATACAAAGTGCTTATTTTTATAAGAATTACAGCCTTGATTTTAATTTGAAAATCATGTTATTGATGCACATTTCATCACTAAAACCGCACAGAGGACACTTTAGGTGCTACAAAGGACATGACAGATTCCCTTTAATTACATTTCAATGTGCATCACCCGGCGTTTCCTAACAATAAGGCCGGCGTCACACTAGCGAGTTTTACGGACGTAAGAGCGCATAAAATACATCCGTAAAACACGCATTACACATGGCCCAATTATTCTCTATGCCTCTGCTCCTATCTGCCGTATTTTACTGATCAGTATTATACGGTCTTCTACGGCCGTAGAAAATCGCAGCATGCTGCGTTTGTCACCGTATTGCGCAAAAAAATCGCCAATGAAAGTCTATGGAAGCCAGAAAAATACGGATTACATACGGACCAGCAGTGTGACTTGCGAGAAATACGCAGCGGTGTTAGAGAGAAAAGCCGGCAATTCAGCGAGGTGTACAGTAAAATCACACTGACAACTTACAGTAGAATAGGTAGAATAAATGTGTACACATAGAATAGGTATATATATATATATATATATGTCAGTGAAACACATGTATGCATATATATTATTTCATACTACGCTAAATAGCTTTAAAGCCGGTAATTCAATTGCCGGCTTTTGCTATCTCCTTCCTAAACCCGACATGATTTGAGCTTTATAAGGAGCATCTATGGGGCCATAATGAACGGTGCAGAGCATTGTATATGGGGCACAGCTTTATATGGAGCATCTATGGGGCCATAATGAACGGTGCAGAGCATTATATATGGGGCACAGCTTTATATGGAGCATCTATGGGGCCATAATGAACGGTGCAGAGCATTGTATATGGGGCACAGCTTTATATGGAGCATCTATGGGGCCATAATGAACGGTGCAGAGCATTGTATATGGGGCACAGCTTTATATGGAGCATCTATGGGGCCATAATGAACGGTGCAGAGCATTATATATGGCACAGCTTTATATGGAGCATCTATGGGGCCATAATGAACGGTGCAGAGCATTATATATGGCACAGCTTTATATGGAGCATCTATGGGGCCATAATGAACGGTGCAGAGCATTATATATGGGGCACAGCTTTATATGGAGCATCTATGGGGCCATAATGAACGGTGCAGAGCATTGTATATGGCACAGCTATATATGGATCATCTATGGGGCAATATTCAATGGTATGGAGCATTATATATGGCACAGCTTTATATGGAACCTCCTTTGGGGCAATAATGAACAGTGTGGAGCATCTATTTTTATTTTTGAAATTCACCGGTAGCTGCTGCATTTTCCACCCTAGGCTTATACTCGAGTCAATAAGTTTTCCCAGTTTTTGTGGCAAAATTAGGGGGGTCGGCTTATACTCGGGTCGGCTTATACTCGAGTATATACGGTAAATGTTTATTTTTTTTCTTCCACATTCCAAAAATTCCTGTGAAGCACCTGAAGAGTTAATAAACTTCTTGAATGTGGTTTTGAGTACCTTGAGGGGTGCAGCTTTTAGAATGGTGTCACTTTTGGGTATTTTCTGTCACATAGGCCCCTCAAAGTCACTTCAAATGTGAGGTGGTCTCTAAAAAAAAAAAGTTTTTGCAAATTTTCTTGTAAAAATGAGAAATTGCTGGTCAACTTTTAACCCTTATAACGTCCTTACAAAAAAATAAGCTGTTTACAAAATTGTGCTGATGTAAAGCAGACATGTGGGAAATGTTATTTATTAACTATTTAGTGCAACATGACTCTGATTTAAGGGCATAAAAATTAAAAGTTTGAAAATTGTGAAATTTCGCAAATTTTTTTTTTTTTCACAAATAAACTCAAGTCATATCACAGAAATTTTACCACTATAATAATAGTGACAGTTAGTGAAAATCGGACCGCACTCGAATGTCATCACACACCCATTCACTAGCATTGATGATTTTTATCTTACCCTCGGATCAAAATGGGACTTGACTCTGAGATTTTTCGCAGACCATTTGGTCTGTGAAAAATCACGGACATGTGAATGGCTCCATAGACTATCGAAGCAACACGTGTTATCAGTGAACACCACAGATAGCGCTCCTACGAGAATATTGGACGTCTGACTGAGTCCTTAGGAAAGTTCCCATGATGACTATTTGATGAATTTTTTTCCACAGTGTATTTTTGTGTGCAAAAAACGCAGCATCTTACAGTTGCGGCAAAGTGGATGGGAGTTAGGCTGCGGTCACACGGTCAGTATTTGGTCAGTATTTTACATCAGTATTTGTAGCCAAAACCAGGAGTGGGTGATAAATACAGACGTGGTGCTTATGTTTCTATTATACTTTTCCTCTAATTGTTCCACTTCTGGTTTTGGCTACAAATACTGATGTAAAATACTGACCAAATACTGCTAGTGTGACAGCAGCCTTAAAGAAATTTAATGTCCACTGTTCTTTTTTTTTATTTTTATAATGCTGTGTAAGGCCGGTTTCACACGTCCAGATAATTCCAGTACCGTATAAAATCGGTACTGGAGTTGTCCGTGTGCTCACTGGGTACCACACACACAATGCAGGAGACAGCGCTAAAGTTTAGCGCTGTCCCCTGCATCGTGCTGAATCCGCTATTCATATCTTCCCTGCAGCAGTGTTTGCTGCAGAGAAAATATGAATAATAGTGTTTAAAATAAAGATCTATGTGCCCCCCGCCCTCCCACCCCCTGTGCGTCCCCCCCGCTGTTCTGAAAATACTCACCCGGCTCCCTCGTTGGCTGTCGCTGCTTCCTGTTCTGGCCGCATCTTCTCCTGTATGCGGTCACGTGGGGCCGCCGATTACAGTAATGAATATGCGGCTCCACCCCTATGGGAGGTGGAGCCGCATATTTATTACTGTAAATGAGCGCCTGTGCATTGCAAAGTACTGCAGTGCACAGGCGCTGGGAAAGGTCAGAGAGGCCCGGCGCCTGCGCACTGCAGTACTGTGCTCTGCCCTCAACAGGACAGACAAAGTACGCCGAAGCTGCAAGGTGAAAACAAGAAGAGGACATCATACTATGAAAATGGAAGGCCGCGGACAGCAACACCCATCGTACTGGGACCACCCCTGGGTGAGTATAATCTAACCTCTTTTTCTCATCTTTCAGGATACATCAGGGCTTATCTACAGCATTACAGAATGCTGTAGATAAGCCCCTGATGCCAGTGGGCTTAGGTCATCTTCGATTTTGGGGGTGACAGGTTCCCTTTAATCAGTCTGCATAGTTCCTCCTATGTTTTGCAGGTCAACAAGCCACAGGATCCACACAATGGTCAATCAACATAAGTATCAAACATCCATTCTTCAACGACCCTGCAACAACAAGTTACAACATAAGTCAACGTAAAATCTATAATATAACGCTGGGAGCGTCACTCTGTCCGAAGCCTCTATAGACTGCGCAAGCGCCGGCGCAGTCTGGGACTCACAGAGCGACGCTCCCGGGAGATCGCGGTGTGCGTTCACACTGAACGCACACCGCGATCTCCACCGCAGAAGCAGGGACCGCCAGGAGGGTGAGTATCGGCCTATATTCACCTGTCCCCGTCCCATCGCTGAGCGGCGCCATCTTCCCGGTCTTCGGCCTGTGACCTTCAGTTCAGAGGGCGCGATGACGCGCTTAATGCGCGCCGGCGCCGCCCTCTGACTGAACAGTCACAGCCAGGAGACCGGGAAGATGGCGGCGCTCAGCGATGGAACGGGGACAGGTGAGTATAGTAAGTGCTGGGGGGCCTGAGCTGGCGGCGATACCGGCACCTGACCCCCACAGCGCACCGGTGTCCCCGCCTGCTCAGGCCCCCCAGCACTCGGCGCCGAGCGGGTCAGAGGCAGTATGGGGACGCAGGATGGAGCAGCACATAACAGTATGGGGACGCAGGATGGAGCAGCACATAAGGATGGGGACGCAGGATGGAGCAGCACATAAGGATGGGGACGCAGGATGGAGCAGCACATAAGGATGGGGACGCAGGATGGAGCAGCACATAACAGGATGGGGACGCAGGATGGAGCAGCACATAAGGATGGGGACGCAGGATGGAGCAGCACATAAGGATGGGGACGCAGGATGGAGCAGCACATAAGGATGGGGACGCAGGATGGAGCAGCACATAAGGATGGGGACGCAGGATGGAGCAGCACATAAGGATGGGGACGCAGGATGGAGCAGCACATAAGGATGGGGACGCAGGATGGGAGCAGCACAAAAGGATGGGGACGCAGGATGGAGCAGCACATAACAGTATGGGGACGCAGGATGGAGCAGCACATAAGGATGGGGACGCAGGATGGAGCAGCACATAAGGATGGGGACGCAGGATGGGAGCAGCACAAGGATGGGGACGCAGGATGGAGCAGCACATAAGGATGGGGACGCAGGATGGGAGCAGCACATAAGGATGGGGACGCAGGATGGGAGCAGCACATAAGGATGGGGACGCAGGATGGAGCAGCACATAAGGATGGGGACGCAGGATGCAGCAGCACATAAGGATGGGGACGCAGGATGGAGCAGCACATAAGGATGGGGACGCAGGATGGAGCAGCACATAAGGATGGGGACGCAGGATGGAGCAGCACATAAGGATGGGGACGCAGGATGGAGCAGCACATAAGGATGGGGACGCAGGATGGAGCAGCACATAAGGATGGGGACGCAGGATGGGAGCAGCACATAAGGATGGGGACGCAGGATGGAGCAGCACATAACAGTATGGGGACGCAGGATGGAGCAGCACATAAGGATGGGGACGCAGGATGGAGCAGCACATAAGGATGGGGACGCAGGATGGGAGCAGCACATAAGGATGGGGACGCAGGATGGAGCAGCACATAAGGATGGGGACGCAGGATGGGAGCAGCACATAAGGATGGGGACGCAGGATGGGAGCAGCACATAAGGATGGGGACGCAGGATGGAGCAGCACATAAGGATGGGGACGCAGGATGGAGCAGCACATAAGGATGGGGACGCAGGATGCAGCATGAACATAAGGATGGGGATGCAGGATGCAGCATGAACATAAGGATGGGGACGCAGGATGCAGCAGCACATAAGGATGGGGACGCAGGATGCAGCATGAACATAAGGATGGGGACGCAGGATGGGAGCAGCACATAAGGATGGGGACGCAGGATGCAGCAGCACATAAGGATGGGGACGCAGGATGGGAGCAGCACATAATGATGGGGACGCAGGATGCAGCAGCACATAAGGATGGGGACGCAGGATGCAGCATGAACATAAGGATGGGGACGCAGGATGGGAGCAGCACATAAGGATGGGGACGCAGGATGCAGCAGCACATAAGGATGGGGACGCAGGATGGAGCAGCACATAAGGATGGGGACGCAGGATGGAGCAGCACATAAGGATGGGGACGCAGGATGCAGCATGAACATAAGGATGGGGACGCAGGATGCAGCATGAACATAAGGATGGGGACGCAGGATGCAGCATGAACATAAGGATGGGGACGCAGGATGCAGCAGCACATAAGGATGGGGACGCAGGATGCAGCAGTACATAAGGATGGGGACGCAGGATGCAGCAGCACATAAGGATGGGGACGCAGGATGGAGCAGCACATAAGGATGGGGACGCAGGATGCCGCAGCACATAAGGATGGGGACGCAGGATGCAGCAGCACATAAGGATGGGGACGCAGGATGCAGCATGAACATAAGGATGGGGACGCAGGATGCAGCAGCACATAAGGATGGGGACGCAGGATGCAGCAGTACATAAGGATGGGGACGCAGGATGGAGCAGCACATAAGGATGGGGACGCAGGATGCAGCAGCACATAAGGATGGGGACGCAGGATGGGAGCAGCACATAATGATGGGGACGCAAGATGCAGCAGCACATAAGGATGGGGACGCAGGATGCAGCAGCACATAAGGATGGAGACGCAGGAAGGAGCAGCACATAAGGATGGGGACGCAGGATGGGAGCAGCACATAAAGATGGGGACGCAGGATGGAGCAGCACATAAGGATGGGGACGCAGGATGCAGCAGCACATAAGGATGGGGACGCAGGATGCAGCAGCACATAAGGATGGGGACGCAGGATGGAGCAGCGCATGACAGGATGGGGACGCATGATGGAGCAGCGCATGACAGGATGGGGACGCATGATGGAGCAGCGCATGACAGGATGGGGACGCAGGATGGAGCAGCACATGACAGGATGGGGACGCAGGATGGGAGCAGCACATAAGGATGGGGACGCAGGATGGAGCAGCACATAAGAATGGGGACGCAGGATGGAGCAGCACATAAGGATGGGGACGCAGGATGGGAGCAGCACATAAGGATGGGGACGCAGGATGGGAGCAGCACATAAGGATGGGGACGCAGGATGGAGCAGCACATAAGGATGGGGATGCAGGATGGAGCAGCACATAAGGATGGGGACGCAGGATGCAGCATGAACATAAGGATGGGGACGCAGGATGCAGCATGAACATAAGGATGGGGACGCAGGATGCAGCAGCACATAAGGATGGGGACGCAGGATGCAGCATGAACATAAGGATGGGGACGCAGGATGGGAGCAGCACATAAGGATGGGGACGCAGGATGCAGCAGCACATAAGGATGGGGACGCAGGATGCAGCAGCACATAAGGATGGGGACGCAGGATGGAGCAGCACATAAGGATGGGGACGCAGGATGCAGCATGAACATAAGGATGGGGACGCAGGATGCAGCATGAACATAAGGATGGGGACGCAGGATGCAGCATGAACATAAGGATGGGGACGCAGGATGCAGCAGCACATAAGGATGGGGACGCAGGATGCAGCAGCACATAAGGATGGAGACGCAGGAAGGAGCAGCACATAAGGATGGGGACGCAGGATGGGAGCAGCACATAAGGATGGGGACGCAGGATGGAGCAGCACATAAGGATGGGGACGCAGGATGCAGCAGCACATAAGGATGGGGACGCAGGATGGAGCAGCACATAAGGATGGGGACGCAGGATGGAGCAGCGCATGACAGGATGGGGACGCATGATGGAGCAGCGCATGACAGGATGGGGACGCATGATGGAGCAGCGCATGACAGGATGGGGACGCAGGATGGAGCAGCACATGACAGGATGGGGACGCAGGATGGGAGCAGCACATAAGGATGGGGACGCAGGATGGAGCAGCACATAAGGATGGGGACGCAGGATGGAGCAGCACATAAGGATGGGGACGCAGGATGGGAGCAGCACATAAGGATGGGGACGCAGGATGGGAGCAGCACATAAGGATGGGGACGCAGGATGGGAGCAGCACATAAGGATGGGGACGCAGGATGGAGCAGCACATAAGGATGGGGATGCAGGATGGAGCAGCACATAAGGATGGGGACGCAGGATGCAGCATGAACATAAGGATGGGGACGCAGGATGCAGCATGAACATAAGGATGGGGACGCAAAATGCAGCAGCACATAAGGATGGGGACGCAGGATGCAGCATGAACATAAGGATGGGGACGCAGGATGGGAGCAGCACATAAGGATGGGGACGCAGGATGCAGCAGCACATAAGGATGGGGACGTAGGATGCAGCAGCACATAAGGATGGAGACGCAGGAAGGAGCAGCACATAAGGATGGGGACGCAGGATGGGAGCAGCACATAAGGATGGGGACGCAGGATGGAGCAGCACATAAGGATGGGGACGCAGGATTCAGCAGCACATAAGGATGGGGACGCAGGATGCAGCAGCACATAAGGATGGGGACGCAGGATGAAGCAGCGCATGACAGGATGGGGACGCATGATGGAGCAGCGCATGACAGGATGGGGACGCATGATGGAGCAGCGCATGACAGGATGGGGACGCAGGATGGAGCAGCACATGACAGGATGGGGACGCAGGATGGGAGCAGCACATAAGGATGGGGACGCAGGATGGAGCAGCACATAAGAATGGGGACGCAGGATGGAGCAGCACATAAGGATGGGGACGCAGGATGGGAGCAGCACATAAGGATGGGGACGCAGGATGGGAGCAGCACATAAGGATGGGGACGCAGGATGGAGCAGCACATAAGGATGGGGATGCAGGATGGAGCAGCACATAAGGATGGGGACGCAGGATGCAGCATGAACATAAGGATGGGGACGCAGGATGCAGCATGAACATAAGGATGGGGACGCAGGATGCAGCAGCACATAAGGATGGGGACGCAGGATGCAGCATGAACATAAGGATGGGGACGCAGGATGGGAGCAGCACATAAGGATGGGGACGCAGGATGCAGCAGCACATAAGGATGGGGACGCAGGATGCAGCAGCACATAAGGATGGGGACGCAGGATGGAGCAGCACATAAGGATGGGGACGCAGGATGCAGCATGAACATAAGGATGGGGACGCAGGATGCAGCATGAACATAAGGATGGGGACGCAGGATGCAGCATGAACATAAGGATGGGGACGCAGGATGCAGCAGCACATAAGGATGGGGACGCAGGATGCAGCAGCACATAAGGATGGAGACGCAGGAAGGAGCAGCACATAAGGATGGGGACGCAGGATGGGAGCAGCACATAAGGATGGGGACGCAGGATGGAGCAGCACATAAGGATGGGGACGCAGGATGCAGCAGCACATAAGGATGGGGACGCAGGATGGAGCAGCACATAAGGATGGGGACGCAGGATGGAGCAGCGCATGACAGGATGGGGACGCATGATGGAGCAGCGCATGACAGGATGGGGACGCATGATGGAGCAGCGCATGACAGGATGGGGACGCAGGATGGAGCAGCACATGACAGGATGGGGACGCAGGATGGGAGCAGCACATAAGGATGGGGACGCAGGATGGAGCAGCACATAAGGATGGGGACGCAGGATGGAGCAGCACATAAGGATGGGGACGCAGGATGGGAGCAGCACATAAGGATGGGGACGCAGGATGGGAGCAGCACATAAGGATGGGGACGCAGGATGGGAGCAGCACATAAGGATGGGGACGCAGGATGGAGCAGCACATAAGGATGGGGATGCAGGATGGAGCAGCACATAAGGATGGGGACGCAGGATGCAGCATGAACATAAGGATGGGGACGCAGGATGCAGCATGAACATAAGGATGGGGACGCAAAATGCAGCAGCACATAAGGATGGGGACGCAGGATGCAGCATGAACATAAGGATGGGGACGCAGGATGGGAGCAGCACATAAGGATGGGGACGCAGGATGCAGCAGCACATAAGGATGGGGACGTAGGATGCAGCAGCACATAAGGATGGAGACGCAGGAAGGAGCAGCACATAAGGATGGGGACGCAGGATGGGAGCAGCACATAAGGATGGGGACGCAGGATGGAGCAGCACATAAGGATGGGGACGCAGGATTCAGCAGCACATAAGGATGGGGACGCAGGATGCAGCAGCACATAAGGATGGGGACGCAGGATGAAGCAGCGCATGACAGGATGGGGACGCATGATGGAGCAGCGCATGACAGGATGGGGACGCATGATGGAGCAGCGCATGACAGGATGGGGACGCAGGATGGAGCAGCACATGACAGGATGGGGACGCAGGATGGGAGCAGCACATAAGGATGGGGACGCAGGATGGAGCAGCACATAAGGATGGGGACGCAGGATGGAGCAGCACATAAGGATGGGGACGCAGGATGGGAGCAGCACATAAGGATGGGGACGCAGGATGGGAGCAGCACATAAGGATGGGGACGCAGGATGGGAGCAGCACATAAGGATGGGGACGCAGGATGGAGCAGCACATAAGGATGGGGACGCAGGATGGAGCAGCACATAAGGATGGGGACGCAGGATGCAGCATGAACATAAGGATGGGGACGCAGGATGCAGCATGAACATAAGGATGGGGACGCAGGATGCAGCAGCACATAAGGATGGGGACGCAGGATGCAGCATGAACATAAGGATGGGGACGCAGGATGGGAGCAGCACATAAGGATGGGGACGCAGGATGCAGCAGCACATAAGGATGGGGACGCAGGATGCAGCAGCACATAAGGATGGGGACGCAGGATGGAGCAGCACATAAGGATGGGGACGCAGGATGGAGCAGCACATAAGGATGGGGACGCAGGATGCAGCATGAACATAAGGATGGGGACGCAGGATGCAGCATGAACATAAGGATGGGGACGCAGGATGCAGCATGAACATAAGGATGGGGACGCAGGATGCAGCAGCACATAAGGATGGGGACGCAGGATGCAGCAGTACATAAGGATGGGGACGCAGGATGCAGCAGCACATAAGGATGGGGACGCAGGATGGAGCAGCACATAAGGATGGGGACGCAGGATGCAGCAGCACATAAGGATGGGGACGCAGGATGCAGCAGCACATAAGGATGGGGACGCAGGATGCAGCAGCACATAAGGATGGGGACGCAGGATGGAGCAGCACATAAGGATGGGGACGCAGGATGGAGCAGCACATAAGGATGGGGACGCAGGATGCAGCATGAACATAAGGATGGGGACGCAGGATGCAGCATGAACATAAGGATGGGGACGCAGGATGCAGCATGAACATAAGGATGGGGACGCAGGATGCAGCAGCACATAAGGATGGGGACGCAGGATGCAGCAGCACATAAGGATGGAGACGCAGGAAGGAGCAGCACATAAGGATGGGGACGCAGGATGGGAGCAGCACATAAGGATGGGGACGCAAGATGTAGCAGCACATAAGGATGGGGACGCAGGATGCAGCAGTACATAAGGATGGGGACGCAGGATGGGAGCAGCACATAAGGATGGGGACGCAGGATGGAGCAGCACATAAGGATGGGAGACGCAGGAAGGAGCAGCACATAAGGATGGGGACGCAGGATGGGAGCAGCACATAAGGATGGGGACGCAGGATGGAGCAGCACATAAGGATGGGGACGCAGGATGCAGCAGCACATAAGGATGGGGACGCAGGATGCAGCAGCACATAAGGATGGGGACGCAGGATGGAGCAGCACATAAGGATGGGGACGCAGGATGCAGCATGAACATAAGGATGGGGACGCAGGATGCAGCATGAACATAAGGATGGGGACGCAGGATGCAGCAGCACATAAGGATGGGGATGCAGGATGCAGCATGAACATAAGGATGGGGACGCAGGATGGGAGCAGCACATAAGGATGGGGACGCAGGATGCAGCAGCACATAAGGATGGGGACGCAGGATGCAGCAGCACATAAGGATGGGGACGCAGGATGGAGCAGCACATAAGGATGGGGACGCAGGATGGAGCAGCACATAAGGATGGGGACGCAGGATGCAGCATGAACATAAGGATGGGGACGCAGGATGCAGCATGAACATAAGGATGGAGACGCAGGATGCAGCATGAACATAAGGATGGGAACGCAGGATGCAGCAGCACATAAGGATGGGGACGCAGGATGCAGCAGTACATAAGGATGGGGACGCAGGATGCAGCAGCACATAAGGATGGGGACGCAGGATGGAGCAGCACATAAGGATGGGGACGCAGGATGCAGCAGCACATAAGGATGGGGACGCAGGATGCAGCAGCACATAAGGATGGGGACGCAGGATGCAGCATGAACATAAGGATGGGGACGCAGGATGCAGCAGCACATAAGGATGGGGACGCAGGATGCAGCAGTACATAAGGATGGGGACGCAGGATGGAGCAGCACATAAGGATGGGGACGCAGGATGGAGCAGCACATAAGGATGGGGACGCAGGATGCAGCAGCACATAAGGATGGGGACGCAGGATGCAGCAGCACATAAGGATGGGGACGCAGGATGGAGCAGCGCATGACAGGATGGGGACGCATGATGGAGCAGCGCATGACAGGATGGGGACGCATGATGGAGCAGCGCATGACAGGATGGGGACGCAGGATGGAGCAGCACATGACAGGATGGGGACGCAGGATGGGAGCAGCGCATCACAGGATGGGAGCAGCGCATCACAGGATGGGGACGCAGGATGGGAGCAGTGCATGACAGGAAGGGGAACGCAGGATGGAGCAGCACATGACAGGATGGGGACGCAGGATGGAGCAGCACATGACAGGATGGGGACGCAGGATGGAGCAGCACATGACAGGATGGGGACGCAGGATGGAGCAGCACATGACAGGATGGGGACGCAGGATGGAGCAGCACATACCAAGATGGAGACAATATACCAATATAAATGCTCGCCACCCGGGCGTAGAACGGGTTCAATAGCTAGTATAATATAATATAATGTCTCTGGGTCTACTGAATTTACATCTGGCACACTTAAAGGGACACTGTCACCTGAATTTGGAGGGAACAATCTTCAGCCATGGAGGCGGGGTTTGGGGGTTTTTGATTCACCCTTTCCTTACCCGCTGGCTGCATGCTGGCTGCAATATTGGATTGAAGTTCATTCTCTGTCCTCCGTAGTACACGCCTGCAGAAGGTAATCTTGCCTTGCGCAGGCATGTACTATGGAGGACAGAGAATGAACTTCAATCCAATATTGCAGCCAGCATGCAGCCAGCGGGTAAGGAAAGGGTGAATCAAAAACCCCCAAACCCCGCCTCCATGGCTGAAGATTGTTCCCTCCAAATTCAGGTGACAGTGTCCCTTTAAGAAGAAACACTGTGTCCTCACACTGACCAAATACTGAACGTGGCCTAAGGCTGCCATCACACGATCAGTATTTGGTCAGTATTTTACATCAGTATTTGTAGCCAAAACCAGGAGTGGGTGATAAATACAGAAGTGGTGCAGATGTTTCTATTATACTTCTCCTCTATTTGTTCCACTCCTGGTTTTGGCTACAAATACGGATGTAAAATACTGACCAAATACTGCTAGTGTGACGGCAGCCATCAGCACCGAAGGAAGTGCTGGCAGAAAAAAATGCTGCATACAATATACACACTTTCATGATGCATTTTGATAGTTCTTTTTCTCCCCGTTCATTTAAAAGAATTGACGTGCTGCAGATTAATAAAACGCTTTGTTTAAAATCTAGAAGGAAAAATAAGCAGCACATAACCGACGTGAGATTATAGAAATGTCAATCACTTTGCTGCAGTGTTTTCTTTTTACCCTTGTGAAATGAGGGGGTGGGGGGTGGCAAAAACGCAGAGTGTGAACAAGCCTTTACATTTTACACTTTTTTTTTTTGCAGTTTTTCTTTTTCACCTGTCATTTGTGCGTACAACTGCTGAGCACTTGGCTCGAGGAAGTACAATAAAAAAGCGCGTTCCCAGCAGGAGCTACAGAACGCAGAGTCTGCGGCGCCTCCATCAGTGCGACAGATGCGACACTGCGCGCCGCACTTCACCACCCGGCGTCCGCACAGCCGCCAAGTGTCTCCGCCCCCCACATCGCAGACTGGCCAATCACTTCCTTCTTTTCATTTTGGCAGCGAGGCGAAGCTGTAGAAAGACGCTCAGTGATTGGTTGCCAGAATTTAGGGTTGCAATTGGTCGAGCTGTAGCGTGTGGGCGGGGCTGGATGTAGCCAGGAAGTGTTTGTGCTGTGCACCGTGCAGTGGGTGCTCGGCGTGTGGCGGTGCGGGCTGTGCGGCTCCGGTGTCACCAGCCGGTATGTAACCTTGTCATTGCACGGACGGGAAGGAACCGGTGTGTGCAGATTTATCTGCTCGAGTCATGTCATCCTCATGGAGGGGTCTGCTCTCCTGGGATAAGTAGTTCCTCCTTCTCCGTGAAAAGCGATACAATCGCTTGTGCTCTACCTTTAGGCTTGTTCACACACTGCGTTTTTATTTTTTACTATCCAAAAAAAAAGTGCTTTACAGTAGCAGCAAAGTGAGTCAGATTTCTGAAACCTCACGCACCTGCTGCTTATTTTTTTTTTCTAATTACAGAACTGAACCTCCAGCGGTTTTCACCCATCCTAATGAGTGGATAGAAAAAATGGGGACGGACTAAACTGCATATTGGGATGATGGGCTGCAATACTAGACTCCACCACTAGATGGCAGCACATTTTACAAATGCAGCCCAGGAAATGACTTCTTGTAATATAGCAAGAAGGGAATATGGGTATAATTATTGTTCTGTATGGGGATTATGGGTGAAATATCACAAATACACATGACCAGGAACATCATCTACTTCTGATAGGAATATGGGTATAATTATTGTTCTGTATGGGGATTATGGGTGAAATATCACAAATACACATGCCCAGGAACATACTTCTGATAGGAATATGGGTATAACTATTGTTCTGTATGGGGATTATGGGTGAAATATCACAAATACACATGCTCAGGAACATACTTCATCTACTTCTGATAGGAATATGGGTATAATTATTGATCTGTATGGGGATTATGGGTGAAATATCACAAATACACATGCTCAGGAACATACTTCATCTACTTCTGATAGGAATATGGGTATATCTATTGTTCTGTATGGGGATTATGGGTGAAATATCACAAATACACATGCTCAGGAACATACTTCATCTACTTCTAATAGGAATATGGGTATAATTATTGATCTGTATGGGGATTATGGGTGAAATATCACAAATACACATGCCCAGGAACATACTTCATCTACTTCTGATAGGAATATGGGTATATCTATTGTTCTGTATGGGGATTATGGGTGAAATATCACAAATACACATGCTCAGGAACATACTTCATCTACTTCTAATAGGAATATGGGTATAATTATTGATCTGTATGGGGATTATGGGTGAAATATCACAAATACACATGCCCAGGAACATACTTCATCTACTTCTGATAGGAATATGGGTATATCTATTGTTCTGTATGGGGATTATGGGTGAAATATCACAAATACACATGCTCAGGAACATACTTCATCTACTTCTAATAGGAATATGGGTATAATTATTGTTCTGTATGGGGATTATGGGTGAAATATCACAAATACACATGCCCAGGAACATACTTCATCTACTTCTAATAGGAATATGGGTATAATTATTGATCTGTATGGGGATTATGGGTGAAATATCACAAATACACATGCCCAGGAACATACTTCATCTACTTCTGATGGGAATATGGGTATAATTATTGATCTGTATGGGGATTATGGGTGAAATATCACAAATACACATGCCCAGGAACATACTTCATCTACTTCTGATAGGAATATGGGTATAATTATTGATCTGTATGGGGATTATGGGTGAAATATCACAAATACACATGCCCAGGAACATACTCCATCTACTTCTGATAGGAATATGGGTATATCTATTGTTCTGTATGGGGATTATGGGTGAAATATCACAAATACACATGCCCAGGAACATACTTCATCTACTTCTGATAGGAATATGGGTATATCTATTGTTCTGTATGGGGATTATGGGTGAAATATCACAAATACACATGCTCAGGAACATACTTCATCTACTTCTAATAGGAATATGGGTATAATTATTGATCTGTATGGGGATTATGGGTGAAATATCACAAATACACATGCCCAGGAACATACTTCATCTACTTCTGATAGGAATATGGGTATAATTATTGTTCTGTATGGGGATTATGGGTGAAATATCACAAATACACATGCCCAGGAACATACTTCATCTACTTCTGATAGGAATATGGGTATATCTATTGTTCTGTATGGGGATTATGGGTGAAATATCACAAATACACATGCTCAGGAACATACTTCATCTACTTCTAATAGGAATATGGGTATAATTATTGATCTGTATGGGGATTATGGGTGAAATATCACAAATACACATGCCCAGGAACATACTTCATCTACTTCTGATAGGAATATGGGTATAACTATTGTTCTGTATGGGGATTATGGGTGAAATATCACAAATACACATGCCCAGGAACATACTTCATCTACTTCTGATAGGAATATGGGTATAACTATTGTTCTGTATGGGGATTATGGGTGAAATATCACAAATACACATGCCCAGGAACATACTTCATCTACTTCTGATAGGAATATGGGTATAACTATTGTTCTGTATGGGGATTATGGGTGAAATATCACAAATACACATGCCCAGGAACATATTTCATCTACTTCTGATAGGAATATGGGTATAACTATTGTTCTGTATGGGGATTATGGGTGAAATATCACAAATACACATGCCCAGGAACATACTTCATCTACTTCTGATAGGAATATGGGTATAATTATTGTTCTGTATGGGGATTATGGGTGAAATATCACAAATACACATGCCCAGGAACATACTTCATCTACTTCTAATAGGAATATGGGTATATCTATTGTTCTGTATGGGGATTATGGGTGAAATATCACAAATACACATGCTCAGGAACATACTTCATCTACTTCTGATAGGAATGTGGGTATATCTATTGTTCTGTATGAGGATTATGGGTGAAATATCACAAATACACATGCCCAGGAACATACTTCATCTACTTCTGATAGGAATATGAGTATAATTATTGTTCTGTATGGGGATTATGGGTGAAATATCACAAATACACATGCCCAGGAACATATTTCATCTACTTCTGATGGGAATATGAGTATAATTATTGTTCTGTATGGGGATTATGGGTGAAATATCACAAATACACATGCCCAGGAACATATTTCATCTACTTCTGATAGGAATATGAGTATAATTATTGTTCTGTATGGGGATTATGGGTGAAATATCACAAATACACATGCCCAGGAACATATTTCATCTACTTCTGATAGGAATATGGGTATAATTATTGTTCTGTATGGGGATTATGGGTGAAATATCACAAATACACATGCTCAGGAACATATTTCATCTACTTCTGATAGGAATATGAGTATAATTATTGTTCTGTATGGGGATTATGGGTGAAATATCACAAATACACATGCCCAGGAACATATTTTATCATTATTTTAAGAACATATATATTTATCCCAAATAGTCATGCCCAGTACCACATTTGATGAATTTCCCATAATAATATGAATAGAATTATTCACCTCCATGGTAATTCAATGTGAAATATTATATTTACAGAGGCTAAATAATTTTGCAGCTTTGTTTGAAAAAATATCTTTAAAAACTTGTGGGCACCTAAGCTCCATAATAAATGAATACCTATATGTACATTTATATTACAGCGTCAAATAGGCTAAGTAATTTCCTTTTACAGCTTGGTAATTCTGCATTCAATAGCGCTGCAATAAGTCAGTATAGGCTGTTTATTGTCTCTATATGACGGCTTTTCATTAATATAGCGATAACAGTTTGAACTATTAATTTGAAAATATCTGCATTGATTTCCTGGACATATGCAGTGTTTATACGCTCAAAGATGCTGAAACAGGCCTGGAAAGACGGGTTTAACAAAGTTTTTGCTTTTTTTTTTTTTTTTTCTTCAAGATTGTGAAAACTGTCTGAAGCATTGACTTGAAAATAGCTTTTGTGACTTTATTGATATATGTTGTGGTTGGACGTCAAGGTTGCTGAAATAAGTAAATAAAGGCTGATTTAAGAGACTTTTAACTGCTTATCTTCAGTACTGAAAAAAAGGCTTAAAGCTGACCTGTCATCACATTCAATGCCACCAAGCCGCAGCTATGGTGGCATAGCTGACAGGTCCAGCAGTGTGGACAGCCCTCTATCCGCCTCCCTGGTGCCTCCGCACTAAAATATTACACTTTATTCCTCTCGACGGGCACCACTGGAAGCATGAAGTGTCTGTATCGGTCCGATGGAGTGTGAACAAATCTGCGCTATCTACAATGCACTGCGTCATCAGTTGCTGGGCAGGAATTTTTTTACTGCCCAGCGACTGATGACGCGGCACAGCGCAGGGCTCAAGCACTGATTGGTTCACACTCCAAAACACCAACAGGACCACTTCTTGATTCCCGTTACGCGCGCCAAGGGGGCAATAAAGTTTAGTATTTCAATGAGGAGGCACCCAGGGAGGTGGACAAAGGTCTCTCCACACAGCTGGACCTGTCAACTATGCCACCATAGCTGCGGCTTGGTGGCATTGAATGTGATGACAGGTCCTCTTTAAAGCGTCGAGTTGAAAATAGCCTGTGTTTTCTTTGTGAAATTTAATACTTAGCTGCTCAATCGTGCATGGCGTGTGCTGTCAACCAACAAACACCTTACCCCACTAATTTCACATAAAATGTAATGTGATATGATCATCAGATGTGGATGATTATATTATTGATTATTATCAATATTCATTTATATGGGGATTATGATTTGGATAACATGGCTACAAATCCCAACTCCCATATTTATCCTTTACCTGATAAAAATATCCAGTAGAGTCTCTTTTATCCAAGCTAAACGGGAGCAGAGGGTGCTTGGATTTGTGAAAAACTGGGATAACTCAAACAACTGAATAAAATGCCCCCCTTTGTATCCTGCTGTCCCGCTTTGGGTCTTCCTGTCCCTCTTGTATCCTTCTGTCCCTCTGAGTATCCTCCTTTTGTGTCATCCTACCTCTCTTTTATGTTCTACTGTCCGCTTTTGTCCGCTTTTGTCCATTTTTTGTGTCTAAAAGGGGAGCCCTGGGCAGCCGCCTGGATGCTTGGATAAAGCAGTAAATTGGCTGGCAAAGTGCTGTACAGTCATGGCCAAAAGTATTGAGAATGAGACAAATAGTAATTTTTCCAAAGTTTACTGCTTCATTTTTGTAATGGCAATTTGCATATACTCCTGAATGTCAGAGTGATCAGCTTAACAGCAATTACTGTACTTGCAAAGTCAATATTTGCCCAGAAAATGAACTTTAACCCCCAAAACACATTTCAACATCATTGCAGTCCTGCCTTAAAAGGAGCAGCTAACATTGTTTTAGTGCTTGATCCATTAACACAGGTGTGGGTGTTGATGAGGACAGGGCTGGCGATCAATCAGTCATGATTAAGTAAGAATGACATCACTGGACACTGTAAAAGGAGGCTGGTGCTTGGTATCATTGTTTCTCTTCAGTTAACCATGGTTATCTCTAAAGAAACACGTGCAGCCATCATTGCACTGCACAAAAATGGCCTAACAGGGAAGAGTATCGCAGCTACAAAGATTGCACCTCAGTCAACAATCTATCGCATCATCAAGAACTTCAAGGAGAGAGCTTCCATTGTTGTCAAAAAGGCTCCAGGGCGCCCAAGAAAGACCAGCAAGCGCCAGGACCGTATCTTAAAACTGTTTCAGCTGTGGGATCGGACTACCAGCAGTGCCGAGCTTGCTCAGGAATGGCAGCAGGCTGGTGTGAGTGCTTCTGCACGCACTGTGAGACTGCGGAGACTCTTTGAGCAAGGCCTGGTTTCAAGGAGGGCAGCAAAGAAGCCACTTCTCTCCAGAAAAAACATCAGGGACCGACTGATATTCTGCAAAAGGTTCAGGGAGTGGACTGCTGAGGACTGGGGCAAAGTCATTTTCTCTGATGAATCCCCTTTTCGATTGTTTGGGACATCTGGAAAACAGCTTATTCGGAGAAGAAGAGGTGAGCGCTACCACCAGTCTTGTCTCATGCCAACTGTAAAGCATCCTGAAACCATTCATGTCTGGGGTTGCTTCTCAGCCAAGGGAATCGGCTCACTCACAGTCTCGCCTAAAAACACAGCCATGAATAAAGAATGGTACCAGAATGTCCTCCAAGAGCAACTTCTCCCAACCGTCCAAGAGCAGTTTGGCGCCGAACAATGCCTTTTCCAGCATGATGGAGCACCTTGCCATAAAGCAAAGGTGATAACTAAATGGCTCATGGAACAAAACAGAGATTTTGGGTCCATGGCCTGGAAACTCCCCAGATCTTAATCCCATTGAGAACTTGTGGTCAATCATCAAGAGACGGGTGGACAAACAATAACCAACAAATTCTGGCAAAATGCAAGCACTGATTATGCAAGAATGGACTGCTATCAGTCAGGATTTGGTCCAGAAGTTGATTGAGAGCATGCCAGGGAGAATTGCAGAGGTCTTGAAGAAGAAGGGTCAACACTGCAAATATTGACTTGCTGCATTAACTCATTCTAACTGTCAATATAAACTATTGGTACTAATAATATGATTGCAATTATATTTCTGTATGTGATATAAACATCAGACAAACACTAATAAAAACCAGAGGGCAGCAGATCATGTGAAAATATAATTTTGGTGTCATTCTCAAAACTTTTGGCCACGACTGTATACGTTACCCTCATCTTTTTCCCACAGCCACACACAAAAAAAAAAAAAAACAATATGAACAATATGAAGGTTTCCATTCCCATTCAAGTGAACCTGGATGGAAAACAGGCACATAAGATTCAATAATGCCTTGCCTACTGACGAAGAAGCAATACTGAGTCCTATATCAGACATGTGAACGTAAGCAGCATCATTTATTGTTCCATGAAAGCTATTTTGTTGGATTTGTTATGATGGCCTTCGTATTAACCTAGAGACCAGTATACACTAAAATACATGTTCCATTTCCAAATATTTTTGTTAAGATAAAACCTATTATTTTATTAAAAGTTATTTAAAAAAAATTCTATATATCTCCATTAAAAGTTATTGATGTCAACAAACCTAAGTAACCAATAAAATCCTGCAAAAGATCCAACATCCTATAAAGAACAATGTATTGAGAATAATATAGGTATATAAGCAAGAAGTATGGTGCAAGACTGCTCATCTCTATGACATGGCCGGCCTAATAAGGAGGTGGGAACACTGGGTCAAAGACCTATGATGCCAGGGGTGGGAGAAGTCAATGGACATGTAATCCTGTCAGATGCAAATAGGTTACAGGATCTGTATATCCATAGCATTCTGACCACAACCCCATATAGAATAATAAATATACCCATATTCTTACCGGAAGTTAATGAAATGTTTCATCATATTTTACCAATAATCAACATATAAAACAATAATTGTACACATACGTGTTCTTACCAGGAATTGATTGAATATGACACTGGGCATGTGTATTCATGATATATCACCTATAATCCCCATACAGAACAATAATTATACCCATATTCCTAGCAGAAGTAGATGAAGTATGTTCCTGGGCATGTGTATTTGTGATATTTCACCCATAATCCCCATACAGAACAATAGATATATCCATATTCCTATCAGAAGTAGATGAAGTATGTTCCTGGGCATGTGTATTTGTGATATTTCACCCATAATCCCCATACAGAACAATAGTTATACCCATATTCCTATCAGAAGTAGATGAAGTATGTTCCTGGGCATGTGTATTTGTGATATTTCACCCATAATCCCCATACAGAACAATAGTTATACCCATATTCCTATCAGAAGTAGATAAAGTATGTTCCTGGGCATGTGTATTTGTGATATTTCACCTATAATCCCCATACAGAACAATAGATATACCCATATTCCTATCAGAAGTAGATGAAGTATGTTCCTGAGCATGTGTATTTGTGATATTTCACCCATAATCCCCATACAGAACAATAATTATACCCATATTCCTATCAGAAGTAGATGGAGTATGTTCCTGGGCATGTGTATTTGTGATATTTCACCCATAATCCCCATACAGAACAATAGTTATACCCATATTCCTATCAGAAGTAGATGAAGTATGTTCCTGGGCATGTGTATCTGTGATATTTCACCCATAATCCCCATACAGAACAATAGATATACCCATATTCCTATCAGAAGTAGATGAAATATGTTCCTGAGCATGTGTATTTGTGATATTTCACCCATAATCCCCATACAGAACAATAGTTATACCCATATTCCTATCAGAAGTAGATGAAGTATGTTCCTGGGCATGTGTATCTGTGATATTTCACCCATAATCCCCATACAGAACAATAGATATACCCATATTCCTATCAGAAGTAGATGAAATATGTTCCTGGGCATGTGTATTTGTGATATTTCACCCATAATCCCCATACAGAACAATAGTTATACCCATATTCCTATCAGAAGTAGATGAAGTATGTTCCTGGGCATGTGTATTTGTGATATTTCACCCATAATCCCCATACAGAACATTAATTATACCCATATTCCTATCAGAAGTAGATGAAATATGTTCCTGAGCATGTGTATTTGTGATATTTCACCCATAATCCCCATACAGAACAATAATTATACCCATATTCCTATCAGAAGTAGATGGAGTATGTTCCTGGGCATGTGTATTTGTGATATTTCACCCATAATCCCCATACAGAACAATAGTTATACCCATATTCCTATCAGAAGTAGATGAAGTATGTTCCTGGGCATGTGTATTTGTGATATTTCACCCATAATCCCCATACAGAACAATAATTATACCCATATTCGTATCAGAAGTAGATGAAGTATGTTCCTGAGCATGTGTATTTGTGATATTTCACCCATAATCCCCATACAGAACATTAATTATACCCATATTCCTATCAGAAGTAGATGAAATATGTTCCTGAGCATGTGTATTTGTGATATTTCACCCATAATCCCCATACAGAACAATAATTATACCCATATTCGTATCAGAAGTAGATGAAGTATGTTCCTGAGCATGTGTATTTGTGATATTTCACCCATAATCCCCATACAGAACAATAGTTATACCCATATTCCTATCAGAAGTAGATGAAGTATGTTCCTGAGCATGTGTATTTGTGATATTTCACCCATAATCCCCATACAGAACAATAGTTATACCCATATTCCTATGAGATGTTGATGAGATATATCACCAGGCGTGTGTAACCCGATATTCTACACATAATCCCATATAGTTACAATCTTTTTTCCCTGGTTCAATTATTAAACTTTAATCCAGCCCTGTGGATGTTCTGATTCATTTAAGTATTTCCATTGAATTCCCTTCTTGCTATATTACAAGAAGTCATTTCCTGGGCTGCATTTGTAAAATGTGCTGCCATCTAGTGTTGGAATCTAGTATTGCAGCCCATCATCCCATCATCCCATAATCCCAATATGCAGTTTAGTCCGTCCCGAAAAAATGCCATTTAAAAAGCTAATTTTATACAACTTTTCTTGCTAACTTTTTTTTTTGCTGCAGATAAAGCTCAATGTGCGCACACGACCTACGGCCCCGTTCACATCAGGGTTATTCTGGGACCTGGAGAGGAAAGGAATGGTGGAGAGATTCACTGCCGCTCCATGTTCTGGTTTACAAATATTGCCAGAAAGTAGATTGAAAACACAAAAGGAGTTTATACTATAAACAAATCAGGAGTCAAAATCTGCACTTAAACAATAAATACATACAATGCAGGGTTAAATGCAGATTTTTTTTATGATTTTCACCTTTTGCAACCAACATCAAGTCAGTGGGAAACGTCCATGTAGGCGGATTTTGCAGTAGATTTGTCCACGGTGTGAAATGCTGCGTGTGCGTCCACTCAGAACAATGACCTTACAAAAGTCGCTCATTGTGTCATACTGGCGACTACTTGCCTCCATCCGGGAACACGAGCAGCTTCACTCCAGTCTCAGTCCGAGGGCTATCCGTCAAAAAATCAGATTGCAGCTCTGGACATTGTAATGATTCTTTTTATTGTTGTTCCTGTTTAAAATTTCATTAAAATTTCAATAAATATATTTACGGAAAAAAAAAAAAAAATCGGACTCGGACCGATGTTATCCAATGGGACCGTGCAGATGAGCAATTTTTTTTTTCACTCAATTTGGCGTGTGAACAAATTGCAGCATGCACGATTTATCATAGGCTTGGATGAGACTCGCAAAAAAAAAAAATAAAAATGTATATATATAATAGCTGAAGCCGTATGGAGACACCGTATGATTTAACAGATGCATAGGAAACTGTAAATAATTAATTGCTGCTGTAAAAAAAAAAATATATCATTCTGGACCATTTTTTTTTTCTCTTTATAAACCCCATTGTGTGAACCTAGCTGTAGACCGAGATAAACCTGTATGCGGAAAGCTGCCGGCCGTGTGTACCCATCGGACCGCACTGTGTGAGGCAATTGATGAATTTTGTGCAAAGCCCAAAATTGTATTTTTTTTCTACTTTTTTTGTGACTTTTTAGTGCAGAAAGTCCTATATTTTGCAAAATGTCTCAAAAAATGCAGCTGGCGTACATAAAAATCACATCAGGAGTGAAGTAGAGTTGTGACAAATTTGGAAACTTTATTTAGTACGGTAGCATTTCATGAATTTGTGTGAAACATCTGGAACAGCCACATTGGTGTAAATATCAGAAAAGTAAACCACAAAAGGCGACTTGGGGAAGAAAAAAAGCGCAAATCGTTTGCAGAATTTGTCACAAATCCCAAAGGCAATGACTTAGAGAGATTCACGCCAAAAAGATGCAATGATGATTCGGGGCCTAATTCTGCAGACAAAGTGTAAAGTGATTATTAGCTGTGACCCTGAGCTTCCATCACTTGTATTACTAACTGGCATCTTTCTTTCTTCTTTTTTTCTCTCCTCTGCACAGGCTATCCTGCCCTCCGACCAACACGACCTCCTCTCTCGCTCCCTTTATACGTTCTTTCCTCTTTCACCCAATTCTGTATTCTTCACGGATAACTCTGATTTCCACACTGAGCAGTAATGTGACACACAGCAGCACGTAGAGGCTGACACTGGAGGAGGTATACAGCCCACCCCGGCGTATGCGCCCGTCTTCCAAGCATGGTCTGTCTGTTGGCTGCGTACACCCTGTAGATATACACAGCGGAGCCTGTGACGCTGCTGATACAGACACGCACTAATGGTCACAGCTTCGGTTTGGATCCGCACGGCATTTAACTCTTTATTAACCACTCGGCCTTGTTTTGTGAGATCGCCATATACTTCACTATGTCCACCGAAGTGTCGCCTCCTCTCCTTCAGTGGGTGGAAGACATGTTTGTAATCTTTTTTCTGCGGACTCGGCGGCTGCTCCTCCAGACTGGGATTTTGGTGTGTGTCCTCCTCCTGCTCCTGTGGGTGTCCATCTTCCTGTACGGCAGCTTTTACTACTCCTATATGCCGACTGTGAAATATTCCACTCCGGTGCACTATCAATACAGGTATGTAGGCATGTGTACCCTGCAGGTGGCACAATGCTTGTTGGAGAATATATATATATATATATATACACACACTAGATGGTGGTCCGATACGAACGCATCGGGTATTCTAGAATATGCATGCCCACGTAGTATATTGCACAGCCCACATAGTATATTGCCCAGCTACGTAGTGTATTGCACAGCCCACGTAGTGTATTGCACAGCCCACGTAGTGTATTGCACAGCCCACGTAGTGTATTGCCCAGCTATGTAGTGTATTGCACAGCCCACGTAGTGTATTGCACAGCCCACGTAGTGTATTGCACAGCCCACGTAGTGTATTGCACAGCCCACGTAGTGTATTGCACAGCCCACGTAGTGTATTGCCCAGCCCACGTAGTGTATTGCACAGCCCACGTAGTGTATTGCACAGCCCACGTAGTGTATTGCACAGCCCACGTAGTGTATTGCACAGCCCACGTAGTGTATTGCACAGCCCACGTAGTGTATTGCACAGCCCACGTAGTGTATTGCACAGCCACGTATGTCACAGGTTAAAATATAAAAAATAAACATACTCACCTTCCGATCCGAGGGCCCCTTGTAGTTCTGTCGGCAGCTTCCGGTCCCAGGGTGTGATGATGTCGTGGTCACATGACCGTGATGTCATGGCAGATCCTTGTCGCATACCATCGTTGCCACCGGAACCTGCCGCTTGCATGGAGCGGTTACCGGAGCGTAGCGAGGAGCGGGAAAGGCGGCGGAGGGTGAGTATATAATGGTTTGTTTTTTTTTATTATTATTTTTAACTTTAGATGTTTTTACTATTGACGCTGCATAGGCAGCATCAATAGTAAAAACTTGGTCACACGGGGTTAATAGCGGCGGTAACGGAGTGAGTTACCCGCTGCTCAACGCGGTCCGTTACCGCTGGCATTAACCCTGTGTGAGCGGTGACTGCGGGGAGTATGGAGCGGGCGCCGGGCACTGACTGCAGGGGAGTAGGGGAGGGACTAATCGGACCGTGGCCGTCGCTGATTGGTCGCGGCAGCCATGACAGGCAGCTGGCGAGACCAGTCAGCGACTTGGATTCCATGACAGACAGAGGCCGCGACCAATGAATATCCATGACAGACAGAAAGACGGAAGTGACCCTTAGACAAATATATATATATATATATATATATATATATATATATATATATATATATATATATATATATATATATATATATATATATATATATACACTGCTATAAGGTGTGGGTATAGTATTACATATAGAGAATAATGTACACAAAGCAGTATTTCCATATAAGCCTGTGTGTCAGACTTTATGCACAGCCCCCTGTTGCTGATGTGTGAGCGCCTGGCACCACATTATAAGTGAGGACCATTAAGTTCCAGTGGTTCCCATCATATGACAGTTACAAAAGCAAACCACAGAATACATGAGAAAAGAGCCTAACTTGTTCTTGCTCAGATTGTTGTTGGGTTTTTTTTTGCTCTTCTTTGTATTGATACTTTGCTCTCATACATTTTTTGCTCCTTTATGAAATTGAACATTAACATGTAAATTAATTGCTTGTCAAACAGAGCTCGCTTTACTCTACCTGGCGTGTTAACATTTTCTGGTTCAAGCCAATGTCTCTCACAGTCAAAAAGTATATACTTGGGGTAAATTAAACTAGACTCACAGAAAAAATCCCCCAAAAAGAAAAAATCTCCTAAAAATTATCCTTTATTTAATATATATTAAAACCATAAGTGTGCACTTGACAACACCATCACCAATAGATGCAAGCGTACTACAGGAGAGGCCAGGTTAGTACCAAGCCCTACGCTTTCTTAGTGCTCCCTACCTGCCTGCGGAGGTTGGCACCCTATTATCCTGCGCTGTGGCGCCCCCGCTCCTCGTCGGCTAGCCCTGCTATCCCTATAGTACCCTAATAGGGTCAGGAGAGAAAATCTCACATATACAATAATTAGATATGGATAGCTTGAGAGGACATGAATATGTCAGTAAAATATCTAACTGGAACTAAGGGTCTCAACTGACTTGGTGGTCTGTGTCCCTCACTTCTTATATACATATATAAAGAAAATTATTATTAAGCCAGACAATATGACAACAGGTAGAGATGCTACAAAGAAACTAAAGATGCACAAATGATCATGGTCTAGCTATATATGTATTACGGTCACCAGGTACTGTTGTGACAATAGGGAAAATGTATTTGCTGTAGTGTCAAGCATATCCCATACAGCCATACAGGAATCAAGCTGCAGCCTTAATTAAACAATAAATGCAAGATAGCCACATACCGTCCCCACATAATTGTTTGTTGCGACCCCCGTGCTGACCAGATCAATAAACCACTTTCTATCTCATACAGACATTAATGTACATATCCCTTTCCTACTCAACGCGTTTCTCCCCTTCTAATGAAAAGAAGTTCATCAGGAGTACATCCAGATAACAAAGGGTTACTTAGCTTGCATAAGATATCCGCATATCAGCATGGTAGACAGCTGCACCACCGGGCCGATCCCCTTATCTTAGTAGCGCCTGCACGCACGTGCTAGATCTCATGTATTATATGGGCTTCCAATTACCGCCGCACACCTGAAGACCTGGAACGCTTACCCCATTTCCGGCGCTTCTATATTACTGGCCCTATAACCTGTGTGTTCAAGACGCACTGGCGTCATCAAAAGGCGCGCCGTCGCCACACCAGGACAACAGTGCGCAGGCGCCGGTTAATCCAAAATCGCGCATGCGCCCATTAGTGTGCGCCGCCACAGAAGATTTAGAATGCTGTATATTCAAGACGCACTAGCGTCATCAAAAGGCGCATCACCGCCACACAAGGACGACAATGCGCAGGCGCCGATCAATCCAAGATCGCGCATGCGCCCCTTAGTGTGCGCCGTATCGCCACAGATCAGGGCGATAGTGTGCAGGACCCGATCAGCCCCGAGTCGGGCATGCGCCCCTCGGTGTAAAGGATGCCAGCCGGCTCCATTAGCGCACGCGCTATAGCGCAGGAGAAATCTCATACTCCTGCATAGTTTCAAAATGCGACACTGCGCAGGTCAGCTACGGTCGCGCCTGCGCACCTAAGTGTGGGGGCTCCAGCTCTCCAGGTTCTATAATATAGTATAATGCGCACACGTGTCATATATCACGTAGGCATTGAAATGAGGCTATAGTGCCCTTCTATCAGATGTATATCTATTGCATGCCTTATCTGTTACCGCTGCCCTTTCTAACCACATAGGTACACACATTGGGATGTACCATTTGTAAGTAAATATGACAGCGTTTGCGCACATGGGATTGTCCTGATATATGACACGTGTGCGCATTATACTATATTATAGAACCTGGAGAGCTGGAGCCCCCACACTTAGGTGCGCAGGCGCGACCGTAGCTGACCTGCGCAGTGTCACATTTTGAAACTATGCAGGAGTATGAGATTTCTCCTGCGCTATAGGGCTAATGGAGCCGGCTGGCATCCTTTACACCGAGGGGCGCATGCGCGACTCGGGGCTGATCGGGTCCTGCGCACTATCGCCCTGATCTGTGGCGATACGGCGCACACTAATGGGCGCATGCGCGATCTTGGATTGATCGGCGCCTGCGCATTGTCGTCCTTGTGTGGCGGTGATGCGCCTTTTGATGACGCTAGTGCGTCTTGAATATACAGCGTTCTAAATCTTCTGTGGCGGCGCACACTAATGGGCGCTTGCGCGATTTTGGATTGATCGGCGCCTGCGCATTGTCGTCCTTGTGTGGCGGTGATGCGCCTTTTGATGACGCTAGTGCGTCTTGAATATACAGCATTCTAAATCTTCTTTGGCGGCGCACACTAATGGGCGCATGCGCGATTTTGGATTAACCGGCGTCTGCGCACTGTTGTCCTGGTGTGGCGACGGCGCGCCTTTTGATGACGCCAGTGCGTCTTGAACACACAGGCTATAGGGCCAGTAATATAGAAGCGCCGGAAATGGGGTAAGCGTTCCAGGTCTTCAGGTGTGCGGCGGTAATTGGAAGCCCATATAATACATGAGATCTAGCACTTGCGTGCAGGCGCTACTAAGATAAGGGGATCGGCCCGGTGGTGCAGCTGTCTACCATGCTGATATGCGGATATCTTATGCAAGCTAAGTAACCCTTTGTTATCTGGATGTACTCCTGATGAACCTCTTTTCATTAGAAGGGGAGAAACGCGTTGCGTAGGAAAGGGATATGTACATTAATGTCTGTATGAGATAGAAAGTGGTTTATTGATCTGGTCAGCACGGGGGTCGCAACAAACAATTATGTGGGGACGGTATGTGGCTATCTTGCATTTATTGTTTAATTAAGGCTGCAGCTTGATTCCTGTATGGCTGTATGGGATATGCTTGACACTACAGCAAATACATTTTCCCTATTGTCACAACAGTACCTGGTGACCGTAATACATATATAGCTAGACCATGATCATTTGTGCATCTTTAGTTTCTTTGTAGCATCTCTACCTGTTGTCATATTGTCTGGCTTAATAATAATTTTCTTTATATATGTATATAAGAAGTGAGGGACACAGACCACCAAGTCAGTTGAGACCCTTAGTTCCAGTTAGATATTTTACTGACATATTCATGTCCTCTCAAGCTATCCATATCTAATTATTGTATATGTGAGATTTTCTCTCCTGACCCTATTAGGGTACTATAGGGATAGCCGACGAGGAGCGGGGGCGCCACGGCGCAGGATAATAGGGTGCCAACCTCCGCAGGCAGGTAGGGAGCACTAAGAAAGCGTAGGGCTTGGCACTAACCTGGCCTCTCCTGTAGTACGCTTGCATCTATTGGTGATGGTGTTGTCAAGTGCACACTTATGGTTTTAATATATATTAAATAAAGGATAATTTTTAGGAGATTTTTTTTCTTTTTGGGGGATTTTTTCTGTGATTCAAGCCAATGTAATGACCACGTTCTGACTTTGGCACATCAGTTTATGTTCTGTGCTGAGCCGCCATACAACATCAATGTGTCATTGCAATGGATTATGGAAGTCCTCGATCACACATTCATGTTCCCAATATGTGTGGCACAGATACCACACGTACCCATTATAACCCATGGTGTGTGTGTCCATGCAAAACACGCAGAGACATGTCCACTTTTTTCTGGCAGCACGGATCACAAGGGCCAATGCAAGTCTATGAAAAACACGTACAGCACACGGATGGCAACAGTGTCCCGTCCGTGTTTAACACTGCAAGGTATAGGAGAAGTTTTGTCATTTCTCTTTTTTTTTTTTTCTTTTTTTTTTTTTTTTTTAACCATACCGGAAAAACACTTGATGGTAATAACGGTCACACTGATGGGGGCGTCAGAGATACAGAGCAGTGTAACCATATTTTGCAGAATATTTCTCTGCATACATCTGAAATATTCATGGTTTTGACTTTTTCGTTTCAGCTCCACATGTAACCCATCCCCTGGAATCCTGTGCTCCTTTCCCACCGCTAATGTGTCACTTTTGAGGAATAACCGTGACCGGGTGAGCTTCTAAATAGGGCAAACTGCAAGATGGGCCAAGGCCGGGTCCACGCAGTCATACAAAAAATTGAGTTAGTCTCAGTTGCTTTACTATTTATTTTTTTAACCAATTTAAAAAAATTATACCTTGTGTATAAAAAAATATACATATTTTATACACAAAGCGCAATTTTTTTAAACACTTAAAATCTAAAATAAATATATATTTTAGAAATATATAATGTGTGCGCTCTGTACCAGCTTAATCATACTGACCAGAAGAATTGTGATGCCTGATCATTTTTACCGCACAACTTATTTTTTATTTTTTTCCCAAAATCTTTGTTCATTATAAGGCAAAATAAATTGTCATTTAAAAATACAACTCGTCTCGTAAAGAAAAAAAAAAGCCATCGTATGGCTATGTTGATAATGTGTTGTTTTTTGTTTTTTTACCTACCGTATGTGAAAATAAAATCCCAAAATGTAGCAATTTTCACTCTGGCTACTAAGCCTAACACTAGGCTTTGTATTTCCTGTTGAGTACAGAATACTTTTCAGCAGTCTCATTATCATCACAGACAAGATTACAATGACGGATACATTGTATTCAGATAAGATTTATTCTTCGCTCCTCTTTCTGCAGGTGCTGATGTATGGGCAGCCATATCGTATAACTCTGGAGCTTCAGGTGCCGGAATCCACAGTCAACCAAGACCTCGGGATGTTCATGGTTTCAATGTCATTTTACACCCGAGGCGGAAAGGAGATTTTTTACGCGGCTCGATCTGTGAGTTACTGATGTTGATCCCTTCCTTTCTGTTCATGTGTTTTGCCTTGATCTCCTCGTTGCCATGTTGTCTTTCACAGGCGATGCTGCACTACAAATCCCATCTCCTGAAAACCTTGGAGACTCTGGCCGTGTTCCCTTTGTTCATCTCGGGACTTTCTCAGCAGAAGCAAATTCTTGAAGTTGAGCTGCACTCTGAATATCGAGAAGATTCGGTTGGTATCAAACTTTTTTTTTTTTTTTTTTTGTTCACTCTAATCATTATTTTAATGTAACTTGTTTTCAATTCTCACTATTCTCTAGTAATTAATCTTCATTGACATTAAAAAATACTTTCCCATAAAGGCATTTTTATCACCTATTAAAGGGAACCTGTTGGCAGATTTATACATGACAAACCATGCCCATTCTACACCCCCATTATACCGTCATACGTCCCTATGGATACTTCTGAAAGTGTTTTATTCATATCCCACGCTGCATGCAAGTTGCGCAGTCAAGTCTGATGGGCGAATCCTGATTGTGCTCAGTGCCACCTTTTCTATCCTGCTGGAAGTGCCCTACATCCTAGGCCTGCCCTGGCGCATTTCGCTCTGCGCCTGCGTAGTTCAGTGATTCCGCTGCACAGGCGCTAGAGGTCATCAATTTCCATCAAGATAGACCAGGTGGCGCTTGAAGGGACTGGCGCGACGCTGAGCGCAATCTGTAGATCAGACCACGCAATTTGCATGCAGCGCTGGACATAAATATATACAACTAGATGGTGGCCCAATTCTAACGCATCGGGTATTCTAGAATATGCATGTCCACGTAGCATATTGCCCAGCCCACGTAGCATATTGCCCAGCCCACGTAGCATATTGCCCAGCCCACGTAGCATATTGCCCAGCCCACGTAGCATATTGCCCAGCCCACGTAGCATATTGCCCAGCCCACGTAGTATATTGCCCAGCCCACGTAGTATATTGCCCAGCCACGTAGTATATTGCCCAGCCCACGTAGTATATTGCCCAGCCCACGTAGTATATTGCCCAGCCCACGTAGTATATTGCCCAGCCCACGTAGTATATTGCCCAGCCACGTAGTATATTGCCCAGCCCACGTAGTATATTGCCCAGCCACGTAGTATATTGCCCAGCCCACGTAGTATATTGCCCAGCCACGTAGTATATTGCCCAGCCACGTAGTATATTGCCCAGCCCACGTAGTATATTGCCCAGCCCACGTAGTATATTGCCCAGCCCACGTAGTATATTGCCCAGCCACGTAGTATATTGCCCAGCCCACGTAGCATATTGCCCAGCCCACGTAGCATATTGCCCAGCCCACGTAGTATATTGCCCAGCCCACGTAGTGTATATTGCCCAGCCCACGTAGTGTATATTGCCCAGCCCACGTAGTATATTGCCCAGCCACGTAGTATATTGCCCAGCCCACGTAGCATATTGCCCAGCCCACGTAGTATATTGCCCAGCCCATGTAGTATATTGCCCAGCCCACGTAGTATATTGCCCAGCCCACGTAGTATATTGCCCAGCCCACGTAGTATATTGCCCAGCCCACGTAGTATATTGCCCAGCCCACGTAGTATATTGCCCAGCCCACGTAGTATATTGCCCAGCCCACGTAGTATATTGCCCAGCCCACGTAGTGTATATTGCCCAGCCCACGTAGTGTATATTGCCCAGCCCACGTAGTGTATATTGCCCAGCCCACGTAGTGTATATTGCCCAGCCCACGTAGTGTATATTGCCCAGCCCACGTAGTGTATATTGCCCAGCCCACGTAGTGTATATTGCCCAGCCCACGTAGTGTATATTGCCCAGCCCACGTAGTGTATTGCCTATATACAATCTGGATGAAGGGAACCTGTCACCTGTTTTATATTGACTAGATCATGCCCATCACCTTTTAAAGCCTGTAAATCGGGTCCTACAACCCCTTATTAAACTTTTATAGGTGTCCCTGCATGTCTCCAAAAAAGTGCTGATTTTATTTTTAATTTGTTTTCAACCCAGCACTGGGACCTCACCCCTTTGGTTGTGCAGTGAGGAGGATCAGGGGGATTTAAGACTCCTGTTCTACTGATTATTATCTCCCACTGTATAGACAGTGACAGAACGTTCTTTTTGGGAGAGCCCTTTCACCCATCTTGCTTTTAATTCTTCTCTTTGCATTGCTATGCTACACTCCTCTTTTCTCTTAACATTCCTATATATTTTTTGTTCTACTCTCTTTGCAGTACGTTCCAACCACCGGGGCGGTGATACAAATACAGAGTGTCCACCTACAAATGTACAGTGCTGAGCTCCGGGTCCACGCACACTTTACTGGTCTCAGGTGCGGTTATAGATTTGTGTGACTCTCCTATTGCTCCTATCCCCGCTCCCCATATGACCATTTTATTTTTATGTGAAGTGAAAACATTGGAAGACTTTAGCATGCCCCGGACTTAAATGGCAAAATCATTGGCTCCCCACGATGGTGCTGCGGGGTGACAATGGGCATCTAAATGCACTCACCCTGCAGCATCTAACCACATTAGCATTTTCGATTGACTGAACCATCTAAGGCTATAGTTTCACACTAACATTCGGCAGGGCTGCAGACGGCAGCCTTCTTCCTCTATTAAGCCCCGCCCACTGCTGCGCCTTTTCCTTCAGCTCCGCCTATGTCTGCATGCGCCCTGCCTATCCTATCTTTAACATTGGGTACGCAGGCCATGCGGATGTATGTGGATGCCTCTGCATGCGTCGTTTGGACGCTGCGCCGACCGCAACAAAATGCAACATGTTGCGTTCGGCGCAGGTCAGCGCAGCGTCAAAACGACACACTGCCGAACGCTAGTGTGAAACGAGCCTAAGAGGTTATGCAGCAGTGATAGGAGCTGGCTCTGGATTATCACAGGTCCTATCAATATTCCGCAAATGTGTTCAATGTGAGGGGGGAAAACATATGCAGTAGTTCTGCATATCAGGGAATACCCTGGTGTATTAGCCAAAAATGTATATATGTATTTTTTTATTTATTGAAGAAATAGATTATCTGCGTGCATCTATCAATCAGCCCTGCAGTACCTTAACCTCCTCCTAAAGCCCTGTTTTATGCATAAGATAGTTGTTCGAGCCCAAAACTGAGAACACTGGTGTAGTTCAGACTTACCCCTAAATCACAAAAGCGGGAGCCAGTTTTTTTTTTTTTTTTTCAGAATGGTCTGAGAAAGCTGGTAATTTTTATCATACTTTTTTTTTTTTTTTTCATTACCCATTTTTGTTTCATATTGGTAGTTTTTACAATATTGTGCTGCTTATTAGCATGCATTTGTCTTTTCCCTATTTTTAGTCTTTTATTTCTAAGCTAACTTCTGTTCTCTGTGATCTGTTTGTAGGTATATTCTGTACAATTACCCGGTCATTTCTGCCATCATCGGCATTGCCAGCAACTTTGTCTTCTTGAGCGTCCTGGTGTTACTCAGCTATCTGCAGTTTGGAACTGGAAGATCTCGTTTCAGGGTGAGTGAGAAATAAAGTGAGGAAAGGGACACATCAGGAATCCAGCTGACAGTATGACTACATGAATGCTTCCTTTTTTTTCCCTGTAGGCGACGAGTGTGGGCAGCACCGAAACCGGAAGAACGGAGACACAAGAGGGGAGCGCTGCTCACTCAGGTAAAGTCGCATGTTATGGCTAATTTAACATCACACATAGATAAAGGGAACCTGTCGGCTGATTACAAACCACGGACCGCAATTATCAAGAGTCTGGAGCATTTCACGTAAAAAATATAGTTAGAAAATCCAAGGTTCCAGGTTTTTCGTCAGAGCCGCCATCTTCTTAGTTAACCATGTCCTACTTCCCACTCGTTTTTCAAGAAGAACAGTGTGAAAATCACAAAGTTCCAAACTTTTTCACTAAAGCGAAGCGTATTAAACTTTTTGACTTTGACACTCCGTTATTAATCTGCCCTCTCATATTTATATATTACTTGATGCTTCTTAGACATTGAGTGGGCACAAGAGCAAAACATAGGGCCGGCTGTGGCAAGAACAACATATCCTGAATTGTTGCAGAAGTGATAAATACAGATGGAGGTCTGTACAGGATATAAATACTTTTCTCAAAACTGACTCCCCTAACGAGGCTCTCGAGCACCTAACGGTGCGAGAAGCACAATTGTATATTAATATATGGTCACTAGATGGCAGAATTTCTCTATAAAGTATATTCTGTGACATGGAATGTTTCACACCCAGCTTTGATACCTATCTACCAGTGATGAGCGAAGGTGCTGGGATATGGTGTTATACCTCCATGCTCGGGTGACTTTGGCGTGCTCGAAAAATGTGCGAGTCCCCGCGGTTGTTCGACAGCCACAACACATGCAGGGATTGTCTGATGGAGGAGCGCGTGACTGGTCCATCAGGCGCCGACAATAGCTAAATGGTTCACATGACAAAGCTGCTTTTCTCTTGAAGGATGCTGATGGTCTGGTGACTTGGTCCTCGGCTTTTTTTTTTTTTTTTTTTTTTATGGACAAAAGTGCTGGTCATTTTGAGGAAAGCTGCCCTAATGAGAAAGGGGTCAACCACTTAAATTTTTTTTGCTCAGTTTTGCAATATATCAATGATTTAAAAATTAAAAAAAAAAACACTTTAGCTATGTTCTGTAATGGATGCACAGAACGGCCAAATATGCTCCAGTGATGAAAATAGAATTCTTAGAAGATGACCATTTGCTGCAGGGGAAGAACTGTAGCGGCCATGGGTCGGCTCCCCTCTTGGCATTCGGAATCATGAGCTAATGAGGCTCCCTTTGTTGTCCGAATATGACAAGTGGTCTTCATGAGACGGCCTTTTTATGGTAAACTTGTCTGTATTGTACATTTAGTAGAATTCACTTTTTGGTGGGTATTGAGGCACAAAGTACAGGTGGTAGTCGTGATTTTTACACCTGACCATACCCAAAATGTTTCTTCTCTCAGAGCGTGGTGAGGATCCGGACACAGAGACTCTTGGCCAAGGTGAAAGCACTAGAGCAGACCCTTCCTCTGACGCTGGTACGTATGTTCATTACCATCCATATTGACCTGTACACAGAATTCATCTTCAATGGTGGCCACCCTATATACAGTCATGGCCGAAAGTGTTGGCACTTGTTCGAGAAATCTAAGTATTTCTCCCAGAAAATTATTGCAATTACATATGTTTTGTTACACACAAACGAAATAAACATGTGTTCTAATATGAACGACACAAAAAAACAGAAAAAAAAGGTAAATGGGACATCATTTCACACAAACCCCCCAAAATGAGCAGGACAAAATTGTTGGCACCTTTGCAAAATCTTTGCACTGTGTGTTCCACACTAAGCATGGAGAAGAGAACTGTATGAGGACTTGAGAACCAAAATGGAGCAGAGTTTAGGATAGATTGGAGAGGAGTTAGAGATGAGGCGACAAAGCAGCAGGTTGCAGTAGTCGAATTCTGTTGAATTTTTGGAATTCTTCTTGCGGCAGCGCGGGGATGATCCTTTTTTCTCCTACCTAAGTGTTCAGTAGTCGAGGCGGCAGATGAGGGCATGCACTAGTTCTTTTGAAGATTCTTGGTTGAGGAATGTGTGGATTTGGGAAATATTTTTGAGTTGGAGATGGCAAGAAGTGGAAAGGTATGTGGTTTGAAGGGAATTGTCTGAGGACTTGTAACCTTGATATTGTTGATATTTTTCAACTACTTTGGTTCTCAAGTCCATATCCAGAAATCTTGATGTTCCTTTGTCCACGGCGCACAACAGAATCAACAAGGTATTAACCCACAACACAGTAGCTAATCTCCCTGGATGGCAGAGAAAAATTGATGAAACATTGCAATGGAGGATAGGCCAGATGGTGGATAAGCAGCCCCAATCAAGGTCCAAAGAAATTCAAGCTGTCCTGCAGGATCAGGGTGCATCAGTGCATCAGTGTCAGTGCAAACTGTGTCGACATGTGAATGAAATGAAACGCTAAGGCAGGAGACCCAGGAGGACCAAATCACTCGCAGCAACATAAAAAAGCTGGATGGCAGTTTGCCAAAATGTATGCGAGTAAGCCAAAATCCTTCTAGGAAAGCATCTTGTGGACAAATGAGACCAAGAAAGAGCTTTTTGGTAAAGCACATCACTCTACTGTTTTACCGAAAACGGAATGAGGCCTACAAAGAAAAGAACACAGGACCTACAGTCAAATATAGTGGAGCTTCAAAGATGAGGTTGTTTTGGTGCCTCCTGGCATTGGGTGCCTTGACTGTGTGCACGGTATCATGAAATCTGAAGATTACCAAAGGATTTTGGGTCTCAATGTAGTCCCTAGTGTCAGAAATCTGGGTTTGCATCTTAGGTCATGGGTCTTCAAGCAGGACAATGACCCCAAACATACTTCAAGAAGCACCCAGAAATAGATGAAGGCAAAGCACTGGAGAGTTCTGGAGTGGAGAATTCTGAAGTGGCAAGTAGTGAGTCCGGATCTAAATCCCATTGAACACCTGTGCAGAGATCTTGAAATTGCTGTTGGGAGAAGGCGCCTTCAAATATGAGAGACCTGGAGCAGATTGCAAAAGAAGAATGGTCCAAAATCCAGTTGAGTGGTGCAAGAAGCTTGTTGATGGTTATAGGAAGCGATTGATTGGAAGTTATTTATTCCAAAGGATGTGCAACCAAATATTAAGTTGAGGGTGCAAACAATTGTCCAGAACACAAATTGCAATATACTTGTGTGTAAACTCTTCAATATTTTACCATACAGCTTAACCAATTGGCAACTTTGGACTTGCGGTTATGGTGCTGTAGCTATACACTTAGCCCAAACACCATAATAGTAACTCATAGTGATGGTGTGCTCGGGCACCAACGTTATCTACCAGCCGGCATCCTGCTGTAGGTAGTTATTGTAGATGACTGACCAGCTAACATCTTAGATGACACGGTTAATAGTGACAAAGGTGTCTACGTGGGCCCTCTGTCATCCCCTTGGCATTCCAGTGATATCCTCTTCTGGACACACTGGGTTTCCATGATGGCTGAGGGCCTCAAGAAGGCTCCTGCCCACGTCTGCCATATTGGTATAGAAGTCTACTGTTATATCGGTGGTCAAGCATTCATTTTCTAGTGGGAGTGAAAAAAATGCATAAACAAAAGTTTAAAAAATGTATATCATGCACACGGACACAAATAAATCTAGTGTATAGGTCTTTCTTGCCTAGAGTAATTCACCATTTGTCAATCGTTTCTACTGTGATTAGAAAACAAGTGGAAAACTATTAGTTGCATATCGTTCTTGTCCGTTCCTGTCTCTTCTAGGTGCGCAGCCTCGGACTATAGGAATGACAGAAGAGAGCGAGGACCAAGAGGATTTTGACATAAGTTTGCTGGGAGACGCGGACATCCCTGGCGCTGTTGGCACAAGCATGGAACCTCCGAATGAGCCTCAAACCGGACCGATGCTGCGGCAGCGACTGACCCAGTGCAGCGCCCACTGATGACTCCCACCATTGCGCCTGCTCACCCCACATCCTTCCAGAGTGTCAGCAGTGCAGATCCTCATTAGATAAGACGCTCTGTCTCATTCCCTGGTGTCTAGTTACTACTCCCAGCATGTTCTGTTATACAGAGACTTGTTACTCCGCCACAGCTTACCACCGTGATCCGGAACCTGGGACTTTCCAGGTGTGGTCAACTACAACCCTCCGCATGCCAAGACCGCCACAGCGGAGTGAAGACCCGCTGTTTAGGATAATAGAACTAAACCAAAACCTTGTTGCCATTGGTCATGGAAGCAGAAATCCTCGTTATTTCCCTCTCTGATTTACTGTGGTCACTGTGAGTCTCCTGATCGTTAGTGTACACACAGTCACACAATGATTTCATTTTTCTAGGTCAGTTTACACACTTTTTGCTAGATTTTGACATGTTCCTTTTTTTTCTCCTTAAGTAATTCCTATTAGGATCTCATGTGTTTGTCTTGTGCCAACACTCAAGATTGTGGTGTTTCATCATTCATGATCAGATGACTTGGCTGTCTTGAGATGTATAGACACGTACATGGACGTACATTCCACACAGACTTAAAGGAAGTCTCCTCCTTACCTGTATCACTTCAACTTTTCTTGACTTGTCAGCCGTACAGACACACCTTAATGATCTGGTATGTAGTGATTTTTTTTTTCCCGAAATGTGCCCAGACACGACGACCTCCTAGCTGAGGATGTTTCTAGTTTTTCTATCGTTACAGAAACTCTACCACGTAGCATACATAGAGTTATGTTCTATTCTAATGACCTCTGTGTCATGAGCCAATCTGTGGACATATTTATCCTTGAAGGCATCAGTTTATCTCCTTGTGGAAAAAAATCTGAGCTTCAGAGGTGTTGTCCCATAAACAGCATATATCTCCTACCACTGGGTGTTCGACTGCTGAACCCCTCATGAATCATAAAAACAGGGTAGCTAAAGTCGTTAATGATCATGTGCCACTTCTCCATTAACTCTACTTTAGGTGAAGAAGCGATGGTCACACATACTCATTACTGCTTCATTTAATAGAGGCGCATTGCCTTCCTCACTCTGCGGTTCAGTGGGGGTCTTAGTGGAATCGTCTAGCAGTCTAATGTGTTGGGCGCTTTCCCAACTCTTTCCCAATAGATGACCTTGGTGGAGAGAAGCATACGGCCTGCTAAACTTCAAACCTTATGGAAGATAAGTCCTACAGCAGCTCTCTCGTAGAGCGTAATGGAGAATTTTGCCAAATCTGAGCCCTCCTATGTATGGAGGACTCAAGAGTCCACCCTTCTCTGGTCCTATATAGTCAGAGCTGTCAATAAAGAGGGAGTGGAGATTGAGGGAAAACAAGCAGGTGGGAAGGTGTAGTTAAAGGGACTCTGTCACCTGAATTTGGCGGGACTGGTTTTGGGTCATATGGGCGGAGTTTTTGGGTGTTTGATTCACCCTTTCCTTACCCGTTGGCTGCATGCTGGCTGCAATATTGGATTGAAGTTCATTCTCTGTCCTCCATAGTACACGCCTGCGCAAAGCAATCTTGCCTTGTGCAGGCGTGTACTATGGAGGACAGAGAATGAACTTCAATCCAATATTGCAGCCAGCATGCAGCCAGCGGGTAAGGAAAGGGTGAATCAAACACCCAAAAACTCCGCCCATATGACCCAAAACCAGTCCCGCCAAATTCAGGTGACAGGTTCCCTTTAAAAGTTTGACCCTGCTGTGAAGCACCGAGCGACGGGACTTTGAAAAGTCATTTAGCGCGGCCAGGGACCCTTTAAGTTTCCTTCTGATTGAGAGGCAGATTGCTATAGTGGGACCCTTGCCTTGCATCTTCTAGTCACTCCTGCCCATTCTTCACACCTCCAGCCGGAGATAGGAGCCTGCTGCATTTCTATCTTCAGATAGATTTCTTTACGATATATTGGTGGTGTCATGTGTTTTTTCTGTTCTGTCGATATATTTTTTTTTTTTCAAACTTTTTTGTTTTTTCCTCTATTACAGCAATAATTAGTTTGTTTTTTTTTTTTTTTTTTAGGGTGTGATCAGTGTTATGTTGTAGTAAAGTCGACTGCTCGAGCACAGCCAGGGCATGTTTTAGGTGATAAATGACTGATGAATATTTATTTATTTATTGTCCTCATGGGCCACAATTCGTTTTAGTGTAGGATCCACAGTCGATCTGCTTAATATTAACACAAGCTTAGTAATTTTAACTGTTCGCTTGCTGCACCGTATCTACACTAGGGGTATAGAGAACATAGAAGAAAAGGAGCATTTCAAACCGTCGCACACCGACTGCGCACATCGTTGTTACACAATTGGTCATCGTTTTTCTGAAGCTAAATAAAAATGAATTTCCAATACTGTGAGTGGTCATTAAATCTGCACAAATATAAGTCTGCAAGTTATTCTCTGTACTGCTGCAAAACGCGTCAACCTATGCCCTCTCCTTGTCCGTTTTGTAGAATTTTCCCTATTGAATTCAGTAGGGTATAAAAAAAAAAAAAAAAAAATTGTGATCTTCTATTTATGTAATTGCAAACAAAACTTTTGTTTTTCACAATATGAAGATTTCTTTGTGTTGAATTCGTGTTGCGCTTCACCTCCTTGGAGCACTGAGCTAATCAATTCGAAATCTATATATATATATCCTGCCGTGCTCCCTTGATTTATTCAGTGTTTTGTTTTGGGTTTTTTTACGTTTTTTTTATTTGCAGAGGCCGTGGTCATATGTTTGCTGTCAGATAAGAAAATATTAAATTTACCTCTGCACATATTCTTACAAGGTACCTTCATGCACACATTTATTAACCTTTTACAATAAGCTTCTAACATCATTCACAAATCTCTACATGTCTTGAAGTTGCGTAAAAATCTTATGACTTTTAGCTTTTTTTATGGGGATATTAGATTAGACACCACCGCAGATTTCTGACTCGGGTGCACAAACATCTGGAAAGTTGCTCCAAATTTATTAAGTAATACTTACACTTTTTTTTTTTTCTTTGCATTCACTACCATGTTGGCAAGAAATTCCCTGCAAAGCTCTAAGCAGTGTTGGATCAGGTTGGTAATGGCCTACCAGTAACATTGATAACATGCAAAAATAACCTGACCCTAGTACATACATTTACTTTTTCTAATAATAACTTGGCTAGCTTGTTTAATGAGTAATCAGATAACTTTTTTCTGCAAATTGTGAATCAAGCATACGATCACTGCTCATTAGTAGTGATGAGTGAGTGTACTCGTTGCTCGGGTTTTCCTGAGCACGCTCGGGTGGTCTCCGAGTATTTGTTAGTGTTCAGAGATTGTTTTTGTTGACTCAGCTGCATACTTTGCGGCTGCTAGACAGCTTGAATACATGTGGGGATTCCCTGGCAACCCCCACATGTATTCAGGCTGTCCAGCAGCTGTAAATCATGCAGCTACGTGGACTAAAACTAAATCTCCGAGCACTCACAAATACTCGGAGACCACCCGAGCAACGAGTATACTCGCTCATCACTACTCATTAGTAATCCTTCACAGAGGCCTACTGGAGGATTTTCGTGTTCCCCTGTCGGCCAGTCCGCCCCTGCGCACATGCTAAGAGATATACAGGCTCAGACTTTTTATAAACCCGTTGGGGGGGGGGGTGGGTGTTTGCTCTCGTACAGCAGCTGGGGATTCCTACTTCTAAATCTGCACATCTGACATGTGTTGGTGGATCAGTGGGTTTCTTAGGACATGGATCCCCCACCCTCCACCAACACCAATTTGCAGGGTATTTCATGTTTTGCAATGTTCAAAAGTCTTTTAAGATGTCATCTCTCGAGGAATTTGGCTTCTCTTTCTTTCACCAAGGGCCCTACAGTGTTGTGAAGGATTGATTTTTTTTTTTTTGATCACCTATGACTGTTCCCCAGAGACAGGATCCGCCCTTTAAGGAAAGGAAACCTACAGAATAGGAGGAGCATCTCCTAACGCATCAGTGGTTTCCTGTCCTTGGAGAGGGAACCTACACCCTGGGGTCTGTGCAGGGAGAAGATTGTCGTGGCTTGGAATACTCACCCAGGCCCTAGTCTGGTCGCCTTCTAGAGCTGGTCAGGTGGAAAACGGGCGCCACAGTGCTTCCCCGAGGGAATGCAGCTAGCGGTCCACCCGGGTTGATAACGTGAGGAGAATACGTGAAGTCAAGATTGCTTCTGAGTTATTCCAGAAGAAGGTGAGCAATTTGTAAAAGACCAAAGGTAATGTAAAACAATTCTCTTAAAACCCTAATTCGTGCTTAAGAATTTAGGGGAGAAAAATCGTCAAGAGCCAAAGCCATACCCTCTGATTCAGATGAGCATGTTCTAGGTATTCCTATTTTTTTTCAGTATTTTTCCATAAACCAGTTTAGGAACAGAATGGTGGTTTTGTTTTTTGGGGGGTGTTAAATGTAGAAAGTGCGTGACAAGATCCTCCCCACCACTGCTGCCCTTAAAGTGCTTGCAGATAAAAGCAAAAAGCTGAAGCTGTAAATGCACAAGCTCCTACCTGATCTGCATGAGTTTTTTTCTCTTGGCATATACTTTAGTATATTTTCCTGGAAATGACGCCATGAAGTTCGGCAACCAGACAGTTCTGTGGAGACTCTGAGTTGAAGTATGATAGGATGTAGTTTCGAAATCCTGGCACCAGCGTAAATGCTCGACCTGGAACTCCACCTATCATCCTGTGACTTCACAAGGCAGCGAATCTGCTAGAATCTAGATATCACGAGCGTGACTACATGATTATACTTTATTATACATTCAGGCAATGGGCTCTGTCATATTGAGAATCTGCTTCTTTTGTTATTTTATTGTTTTGCTCCTGTGATGGCGCAGAACAATGGAGATATCCAAGGTTGTTATGAACAGATCCTTTGGGGTTTTTTTTTAATATACTGTATAGTCATGGCCGAAAGTGTTGGCATCCTTGAAATTTTTCCAGAAAATGAAGTTTCTCTCCCAGAAATTTATTGCAATTACACGTGTTTTGTTCTACACATGTTTATTTCCTTTGTGTGTATTGGAATAACACACAAAATAATGAGAAAAAGACTAATTGGACATAATTTCACACACAGCCCCCAAAATGGTCCAAACAAAATTGTTAGCACCCTCATCTTAATATTTGGTTGCACACCCTTTGGAATAAATAACTACAATCAATCGCTCCCTAAAACCATCAACAAGCTTCTTACACCTCTCGCCTAGAATTTTGTACCATTGTTCCTTTGCAAATTGCTCCAGGTCTCATGTGAAGGCGCCTTCTCCCAACAGGAATTATAAGACCTTTCCACAGGTGGTCAATGGGATTTAGATCTGGACTCATTGCTGCCAATTCAGAATTCTCCAGCGCTTTGTTTCCGTCCATTTCTGGTGCTTCTTGAAGTGTGTTTGTGGTCATTGTCCTGCTGGAAGACCCATGACCTTGCACGCAAACCCAGGTCTCTGACACTGGGCACTACATTGCAACCCAAAATCCTTTACTAATCTCCAGATTTTATGACGTCTTGCACACAGTCAAAGCATCCAGTGCCAGAGGCATCAAAACAACCCAAAAAATCTTTGAACCTCCACCATATTTGACTGTAGGTACTGTGTTCTTTTCTTTGTAGGTTTCATTCCATTATCTTTAAACAGTAGAATGATGTGCTTTACCAAAAAATTCTTATCTTGGTCTTATCTGTCCACAAGACTCTTTCCCTGAAGCTTTTTTTTTTGTCTGTGTCAGCAGTGGGGTCCTCCTGCCATAGCATTACATTTCATTCAAATGTCAACAGATAGTTCCCGCTGACACTGATGCACCCTGAGCCTGCAGGACAGCTTGAATTTCTTTGGAACTCGATTGCGACTGCTTACCTGCCACCCAGACTATCCTGCATTGCAACCTTTCATCAATTTTTCTCTGCTGTCCACGTCCAGGGAGATTATCAATATTGCGATGGGTTGTAAACTTCTTGATTATGTTGCGCACCGTGAACAAAGGTACATCAAGATCTCTGGAGATGAACTTGTAGCCTTGAGATTGTTGTTATTGTTCAATGTTGGTTCGTAAGTCCTCAGACAGTTCTCTTCTCTTTCTGTTCTCCATACTTAATGCGGCACACACAGACACACAATGCAAAGATTGAGTCAACTTTTACACTTTTTATCTGGTTTCAGGTGTGATTTTCATATTGCCCTTACCTGTTACTTGCCACAGGTAACTTTGACCAAGCATCACATTCTTGAAACAAAGTTGTCTACCCACAATTTTGGAAAGATGCCAACAATTTTGTCTGACCCAGTTTTGAGGATTGTATCAAATGATGTCCAATTTACCTTTTTTTTTTCTGATTTTTTTTTTTTTATCTTTGTGTTGTTCTAGAACTCACAAAGGAAATAAACCATGTGTATAACAAAACATGTGTAATAGCAATATTTTCTGGGAGATATACTTCATTTTCTGAAACAATTTCAAGGGTGCCAACACTCTCGGCCATGACTGTTTATATGAGTGATATAGAAATCCTGAAAGCAGGGGATGAACTGCGGAGCCCAGCACCCCGACCATCCTGTAGGATCACATTACTGTACGGCCCCATTGGAAGGCGCTATAGACCTGTCCTTTCCCCTCTCCTGTCATCCTGATCACCTTCCACTCGCTCTCCACTCCCACATACTCCGCCTGTGAATCAGGGCTCGGATCCTGCTCAGGAATGACCTCACAATTGGGGCGAATATAAAGACACGTGCGGGATTTCTCCAGAACACACGCAGCCGAGAAATCCCAGGAAGTCAATCCAGCCCGAAAAGCTACGAACTCCAGAAAGGTAAGTGAGACTAGTCCCCCTGATTTTCCCCCATCGCCCATAAGACAATCAGAAGGAAGGGCTTGTTCTACTGTAGTGATTAACTCTTGCTTTTTCATAACCACAACTCCCAGCATATTTTCACAGCCTGAGGCTAGGTATAGTAGTGTCGACGCCCCAGGGTGTAGTATATGTGTTGCCATCCTGATTACGCACGGGGCATCCCGCCAGCTATCATGACACTACAACTCCCAGCAGATTTTGACGACCGGAAGCTGAGCATTATAGATTCTGATTTACCTGAGCATATTGAGAGTTGTAGTACAACTCTTGGCATTCTTATCTTAACCCTCCCTGTTCAAGACATTCTATATATATTACATCAGTGGGGGTGACATGAAGCTTGTGGGCCCCCAACTATCACAGGTCTTTAGTAGTACTGTTCTCATATGGGCCATTTTGTCCCCCCTCCCGGTAAAACCCCCCCCAGGGGTTTGGTGCGACTACCTCCTGCATTACACACTATATAGCCAGTACATAAGGTTGGATTACTAGGTAAATGAAGGTTGTGCTACAATGAATCATTCCATTAGGAACCCACAGCCTCCTGTAATATTCCTATATATCAGATGTAGCCGAGCTGAAGTAAAGGGATTATCTGGTGCAAAGCGCTGTGGAATATGTTGGCGCTATATAAATAAAATTATTATCTCCTATCCAAGGAAAAGGTGATGACTTATCGATCTGTGTGATTCAAACTGTTTGGACTCGCACTTATCAGCCAACAAGAAACTTTTATCCCCATTAAAATAAGCATGTTCCACTGCCACTCCATTCGTTCCCTATGGAGCTGCACTCATTTTTTTTCTCAGCAGCCCCATAGAGAATGAAGGGAGCGGCAGTCAGGCGTCCAACCTGCCTCTCCATTCTACCATGGGTATGAAAGTTCCTGCCTCTCCATTCTGCAACAGGTATAAAAGTTCCCCCATCTTATCTAAAGGGAATCTGACAGCAGGATTTTGCTATGTGTCATGAGACCAGCACGATGTAGGGGCAGAGACCCTGATTCCTGCAATGTGTCACTTGCTGGGCTGCATGTTGTCATTTTGACAAAAATCACTGTTTTCTCTGCTGCAGCTCTAGCAGAGCTAAAAATGCTGAACCCTGTGTAACCTAAATATCAACACTCTGAGGCTACCTGTTGTAACTTCAGTACTGCCTAAAAGGGAGTGCATCACCAGAAAATTGCCTATTGTTTAAATTCGCTTGTTATGTTTTATGTGTTTAAAAAAAAAAAAAAAAACCTTTTGGCAAAATATATATATATATAATATATATATTCCTGCCATTTTGACACTGGTTTTTAGACCAATACTTCCTGTCCTTTCAGGAAGAGTTTTCAGCAGTCTCATTATCAGCAGAGGCAGGATTACAATGACTGGTAATACCTCTATACACAGCTAATACAGAATCCACCAATCACAACAGGCGATGTCACAGCTCCTCCTGTTTTCACAATGACCTTCCCACTCTCATTAAATGCTTTCATTCAAAAGATACAAAATATATAACACATGTACATTGGCAGCCATTGTGGCCAATGTACATGTGTTGTTTCCTTAAACAATAATAAATTAAAGTCTAAAATAAGCCCCATTGGCCACTATGAAAATTGAAAGACTTTTTTAATACAAATTATGACATGTAAAAAATTAAAAAATACAGAAACTTGATTTGAACAATAAGTAATTTTGTATTGACACATTCCCTTTTAAATGTGCATGCACAAAACCCATGTAACACATTCTTTTTACAATGACACACTCGGCTCTGCTACATCTGTACCTGCTTTTCTTACAGGGAAATGTTTAAGTCGACAAAACATGAAATGCCTGAGGTTTGTCCTGACATGTTGCTGCACGGACGATAAGAGTGAATAGGGGAAACGGCGACGTGCAACGTCTCTATCTGCAAGGATAGGAGAACCATGAGTCAAAATGTAGCCAAAAAGATATACCAAAAATATTTATTTTATTATTTATTATTTTTGGTATATCTTTTTGGCTACTTTTTGACTCATGGTTCTCCTATCCTTGCTATTTGGTTGAGTCGCCATTTTTTGTTGTGATTTACGGCTGATGTTTATTTATGCATATCTCTATCTGCAATACTGATAGGAACAAGTGATACCGTCACTGCAGGGTTGACCATTTTTTTTCTGGACAATGTACCCAAAAATAATGGACAGACATTTTTGTATGCCCTCCTCACTGCACTTTTGTGCTCCGTTGCAATAGAATAGAAACGTGAGGCATTAAAATAATAATCATAATAATCTTTTCTATTTTTTTATTTCTTGCCATTCTCACTTCACTGATTTTCTCCATTATTTTCCTTTTTTTTGTTCTCTGCCTTCTTTTCTTTCTGCCTCCAGATGGCATCATCTTTCCTATTGCTTCTTCTGCCTTTCTTAGTTTTTACAACAGCATCCTCACAAGAAGGTGGAAACTCCAGCTCCTCCGCCCCTGCTCCAATCTCGGGCATAAACCAAACATCTGTCACCCCTCGTCCCACCCAGAAGGATCGAAGCACAAGGGACGGGATTGAGTTCATCGTTGGAGGGTCAGAGGAAGAATATGATTACGAAGACGAAAGGACAACGGTTGCTTCAACCTCACCGGTTACTAAACTTTCCTGCCAGTATGATGGGTGTAAGCACCTGGAACCCACGTGTGAGGAGATTCAGTGGCATGCAGGTGGGAAATGTCTTTGCCCAGGAATTGATGGTCCAGAAATGATTCCAGATTCTCCGTCTGTTCGAGAAGTCCTGCTTGGTGAGACCCAAATGACCATAAACTGGTGTTCCCCTTCATCCACGGTACGTGGGTACAGAGTGCTGCTTGGAAAGCAAGGGGGCTCATTGGAGAAGGGACCGGACCTCAACAGCTCTTTTCGGTCACATACCATTGACCATCTTGATCCTGCTTCTCCATATACAGTGTGCATGGTGGCATTTAATGAGGCAGGAGAAAGTCAGACTCATGAAGAAGAAGACAGACCAGCCGGAAGTAGGCCAGGTCCATGCAGGACCGTCCATACCACCATGCAGTCCCTATACATAGGCATTGGGATAGGACTGGCAGCGCTCGCGGGATTGCTGATTATTTTGGGCTTCTGCCTTTGGACAAGAAAGAGAAACGAGGTCAAGAGGGAAGTCAACCTGGAGGAAAGTGGAGTACCGAACTACACCTATCGGGCAGGGAGCATAGGCAGTTATGAGTAGTCCTAGAGTCTACCGGGAGAGCGCGAGGTCTCATAGTGCTGAATGCGACGATGCAAAAGAAGAAATGTAATGTTGTGATATTTATTGTAATAAAATATATTTTTATATTATTGCATTCCATGATCATATAATTACAAAAGAAAAGTTTGAGACTTCGGGTTTACTAAGCAGGAGGCCTCACATAGCGGAGCTAGTCGTGCTCAGAAGACATAAGGGAAAAATTACTAGGATCTCGGGTTTATTGCTAAGATGGATGTCCGATTATATAAGGTCAGGACCACTAAGGCCATGTGCACACGTTGAGTATTTGGTGAGTTTTTTACCTCCAGAATTTGTAAGCCAAAACCAGGAGTATAATAGAAACACGTCGACACTTCTGCATTTATCACCCACTCCTGGTTTTGGCTACAAATACTGATGGAAAATACTGACCAAATACTGAACGTGTGAACGAGGTCTAACACTAAGGTCTCTCCATCACTTGGTAGAAAATCCCAATCTGAAGCATTAAACTGCCAGAGATCCGCACCTTTATGAGAGCAAAGATGGAGGTTGCAGAGGTAACTTGCACCTTGACACATTACTATAATTAACAGGCCAGGTTCAGATGTGCGTATGCCAAACTGTCCATTTTTCATCCCTCCCAAAAAAGATGATTTTTCAACCATGTCCCCCCTTCCTATATACCGTACTTATGTTTCTTACCGGAATAATTTAGTAATTCGAAAACTATATTTTTCTTTTTATTATATTGCAAATTGTTATGGAGCCATGAAAAACGCATGCCAATTGGATGATAACTAGTGATGAGCGAGTATACTCGTTGCTCGGGTTTTCCCAAGCATGCTCTGTAGGTCTCCAAGTATTTGTTAGTGCTCGAAGATTTAGTTTTTGTTGACGCAGCTGTATGATTTATGGCTGCTAGACAGGCTGAATACATGTGGGGATTCCCTAGCAACTAGGCAACCCCCACATGTACTCAGGCTGGCTAGCAGCCGTCAATCATGCAGCTGCATCAACAAAAACTAAATCTCCGAGCACTAACAAATACTTGGAGACCTACAGAGCATGCTTGGGAAAACCCGAGCAACGAGTATACATCACTAATGATAACACGTACGTGATCTGATTTTTACTCACTTAGAATGGACGAGTGTGATCCGAAACAGAGATCAGAATAGTGATTTTATCCACCATCATCGGTCCGTGTGTAATAAGGTTCATGTGAACCACCATATTGACTTGCATCGGTGACTGTGCTGTCTGTATCCGATCAGTTTGGCACACGGACGTTTAATATGCTCGTCTGAATGAGCCCTAATGGTGATGTTGAGATGGAGAAGGCATCAAAGAGGATGTCCCATGAGAGACATGCACTGATCTCCAGAGCGGAACTCCCCCATTCCGGCTGGTGTCGGACCACCAGTGAGTGGAGAGGTGGCAGCGCATATTCTATGGTAGACAGGCTCCATATAGCTCCTCTTATGCTTTAGGGCCTCAGAGAACCACTAGATATCCAGCACAAACAGGTCCCAACACAAAGGTCTCATGTACCTGAACGTACTATCTACTGCTGTGTACGGAGCCTATTCACGTGCACATGGCTCTGACAAAATAGTGATGGCTGCAGTTGATTGCCTGCAGCGGTTACATGACATAAAGAATGCCACATTACCATCGAGAAAGATAGCACCGACATTGCTGGAATGGTGCCACCATCGTCTCATTTTCATCATCCTGGTGGATGGCAGCAGATTTTTTGCAATAATGTCTCAGTACATTTGTCTATTCATCCTTCCTTCATTTAGAACAAGTTTGCTGTATTCTAAAAAACATACTTTTTGTTCGGCAATGGAGTCTTGCTTGTTGAGCGTGCATACAGGCCATGGAGGCTAAGTGAATTGCTTATTGTTTTCTTTTAAACAATTGTACCTGCTGATTCCAGGTCTTTCTGTAGCTCTCCACAGGTGATCCTTGGCTCTTGGACAACTCTTCTGATAATTCATTTCCCTTCTCTGTCTGAAATCTTACGGTGAGCATCTGTTCGTGGCCAATTCATGGTGAAATTATGTTTTTTCCACTTCCAGATTATGGCCCCACAGTGCACACTGGAACCTTTGTAGTTTAGAAATTCTTCTGTAACCAATACATCAGTATCTTTTGCAACAATAAGGTTGCAAAGGTCTTGAGACAGTTCACTGGTTTTACCCATCATGAGATATTTCTTGTGTGCCACCTTGGTAATGAGACACCTTTTTATAGGCCAGCAGTTGAACGAGCTGATATTATTTTTCACTAAGTAGCAGGATTACTTTCTAATCACTGACAGATTTCAGCTGGTATCATGACTTGCATTTATATGTTCATTATTTCTATATTTTAAAGGGGAGTAGAAGAGAAAACCGGAGGACATTGTACAGCACAGAATTCAACTTAATCCTCAAAAACTCACATCAAACATCTTGCGAGACAAGCAAAAAATAAGAGATTAAAATACTTTAATTCAAAAAATTTTAATTTTCAAGTATCAGTTTTTCACATTTTCAATAAGATCCCTGAAGCTTGTGTCTGGAAATGGCCTGTTGAGAAATGAAAGAGAATGACCTTTAGTTTATATCAGGTTTTTTTGTATTAAATGTACAGTATTTTTTTTTTAATTGTTGCTTTTTTATATCATAATCTTTATTTAAAAGAAAATAAAAATAATCCCAAAATTTTCAAGCAGTCCACTTTTGCTATTTTAGACTCAAACTTTGGTAGAGTTTTCAGCAGGCTCCTTATCATCAAAGGCAGGATTACACTGACATGACATGTAACACCTTTATACACAGCTGATGTCCCCTCAGCTTGGACTGGAAAGTATTCAGAGAACAATGGAGCTTACTTGGTCTCCCTTGAATAGACAGGACTAGACTGTACCAACTCACAGGAAGTGTGTGCACTGAGCTGGAAGGCTCCTCCCAGACATTTCTATGGTAGATTGTTGTACTCGTACATTGACCAGTAGAGGGCAGCGCAGCACAAATGACAAAGCACATTTGTGAATCCTCAGTGTATGCACATGCAATGTATTACATCTCCTTACTCAAGGTGGCACACTGGAACAAATCCACTGCCACACCACAACTGTTTCACTCAACAGCAGTAGACCGGGTTCTGGGATATCACAGATATGTGTTGATTGCATCTTGTATTTCCACTTTTATGAAAACTCTCAGATCCTGCATGTACTTAAAATAATGTCAGAGTTATTGGAACTGGAGGATGCAGTTGGCAGCAATTTCCTTCCTGAGCAATACTGTTGAAAGTGACACATAAATTGGTGCAATCTGAGGGAAATACTATTTTTTTTTTTCACTGAAATTATTAACCCAGTCCCAACCTGTGACACCACGTAGGCGTCATGAAAGTCGGTGCCAATCCGACCTGTGACGCCTATGTGGCGTCATGGCAGGATCGCGTTCCTGAGTTATTACCTCATAAAGGGACACTGGTCAGAATTGCAAAAAATGTCCAGGTCATTAAGGTCAAAATAGGCTGGGTTATGAAGGGATAAAGAAAACTTTCCATCTACATCAATTAACCTCAATAAGGAGCTTGGAACCCACATGTGGCCCATGGCCCACTTCTGTGCAGCTTGCTATAGAAGCCCCACGTTATGGCAATACTCACTAGTTACAATACAATGCTCAAATATTCCCTTTAAATGGGACTTGTTCTGAGATCAGAGTGGTGCAAACCGGTAAGGCTACTTACACATTTCCGTCGGTAGTCGGCTGTCACAAAGCGTCGGCGCGACGCACTGACGGACGTTTGTGAAATAGTGTATATCGTGAGCAGCGGACGCATTTTTTCAACATGTCCACTGTCCAGTCTAAAGTCCCGGGGAGGAAAGAGAGAGCGAGATTTCCTGCTGGACATGCAAAGTCGGAAACACAGGATACAACGTACAGAAAAACGTTCCCTTGAACATTTTTTGCAAAAGACGGGCCGTCACATTTTGCAGGATCCAGTGCACGGCGGACAAAATGTGAGTACATACGTCGCTAATACAAGTCTATGGGAAAATGCAGGATCCTGCAAATTTTTCAAAAATTGACGTATTGCGACGGTAGCAGAAAGACGGAAATGTGAAAGTAGCCTAAGGCTACTTTCACACTAGCGTCGGTACGGGCTCGTCGCAGTGCGTCGGGCCGACGTACCGACGCATACTGTGAAATAAAATCACAACGGGGCAGTGGATGCAGTTTTACAACGCATCCGCTGCCCCATTGTAAGGTCCGGGGAGGAGGGGGCAGAGGTCCGGCCGCGCATGCGCGGTCGAAAAAAGCGGAACCGACGGACAAAAAAAAATGTTGCATGGAACGTTTTTTTGTCCCGATGGATTGCAAAAACATGACGCATCCGTCGCACTACGGATGCGACGTGTGGCAATCCGTCGCAATGCGTCGCTAATGAAAGTCTATGGAGAAAAAAAGCATCCTGCGGGCAACGACGATGGTGTGAAAGTAGCCTTACTTGGATGTAATGGCACAGAAGCTACTGGAAAGAGCAGGAACAAGCTTCCCTGGCCGTCAGCCAATGACTGCAGCTGAGAAGTCACATGGTAGGGGAGTCAGTAGAGGAAGGCAGACTGCAGAGAGGAGATGTGGATCTCCCCCTGCCTTCAGATTGGAACCATGGTTCTCTTATGAAAAGTATTTTGGAGCTGACATAGACCGTTCCTTGCCGGAGTATTTCTGCCTGCACAGACCTGTTTCTGTCTGTACGTGCTGAACTCTTCCAGCCCCGACCTTGGATTTGTAAGATCACTATTCTGTTTATGGATAATTGTATCTTGCTTTGTAAGAACCATGGGTGAGCCATTCACAGCTGCTAGTGAATGCTACTTTGCAGATGTGACCTGTTGATTTGCTGCCATTTTATGTCTAGATTTATCCCATAAACTTTCAATAGTTGATGAAAATCCGCAATTAAGAAATGCGCACTCATTTTTAATGCGTTTCCATGACGGAAACGCTTAAAAAATTTGCAACAACCACATGGGTTTAATAAACCCGTAAATTAATCCTAAAAAAGGATTGAACTTTAAAATGTATATTAAAAAAGGTTGTTATCCCTGAAATGTTTTTTCTTTTCTGGAAACTGCTCAGCATGCTGTAAGATATAAAAATAAATGATATTCACCTTACTGAGTCCTCTCTGCTCCTCTTCTGAGGGCAGTCTCACACGTCCAGATAATTCCGGTACCGGAAAAAATCGGTACCAGAATTATCCATGTTCGTGTGCCCCTACGTTTCTGTGGCACATCAGTGTGGCACACGTGTGCCCACTGGGTACCACACACGCACCGCGCTGGGTACCACACGTACCAGCATCTGGTGCTGAAGCCGCGATTCATATCTTCCCTGCACCAGCGTTTGCTGTAGAGAAGATATGAATAATTGTGTTTAAAATAAAGATCTACCGTATGTGCCACCCGCCCTCCCACCCCCTGTGCGCCCCCCTCCCCCGCGCCCCTCCTCACCTGTTCTGAAAATACTCACCCGGCTCCCTCATTGGCTGTCGCTGGTTCCTGTTCTGGCCGCACCTTCCACTGTATGTGGTCATGTGGGGCCGCTCATTTACAATAATGAATATGCGGCTCCACCCCTATGGGAGGTGGAGCCACATATTCATGACTGTAATCGGCGGCACCACGTGACAGCTGATACAGTAGAAGATGCGGCCAGAACACGAAGAAGCGACAGCCAATGAGGGAGGGAGCCGGGTGAGTATTTTTAGAACAGCGGGGGGGGGGGGGGGAACACATAAGATCTTTATTTTAAGCACAATTATTCATATCTTCTCTACAGCAAACGCTGCTGCAGGGAAGATATGAATCGCGGCTTCAGCACCAGTGGGGGGGACAGCGCTTAATGTAGCGCTGTCTCTTGCACGGCACACGGACAACGTCCGTTTGCGGTACGTGTTTTACACGGACCCATTGACTTTAATGGGTCCGTGTAATTTGTGCGCTCCCACGAACACTGACATGTCTCCGTGTTTGGCACACGGAGACACGGTCCGCAAAAAATCACTGACATCTGAACAGATGCTTTGATTTTAATGTGTCTACGTGTGTCAGTGTCTCCGGTACGTGAGGAAACGGTCACCTCACGTACCGGAGCCACTGACGTGTGAAACCGGCCTAATGCTGCCACCAGTCTTGGGACTTCATTTTCCTACCATATGGCATGTGACCACTGCAGCCAATCACTGGCCTAGTTAGTGATAACCACTGGGGTGAGCGATTAGCTGTTTTGGTCGTGCGGAATCTAAATAGTGTTTTTGTTTTTAAGATAATGGACCATCATACAAAAAAAAATTCCAACATCCATTTTTATTTCGAAAACCTGAAATTATTCCTAAAAATAATTCTGTTATTTCCACTTTATCAAAATGAGAGGATTTCTGTGGATAATTTCCGCGCTGCTGAATAGACCAAGTCGGATATCTAGGTGTGATGAGATAGAAAAGTAGTGGTTTATTCAACGCGTTTCGAAGTACAAAGTTACTTCTTCATCAGGATATGACCACATGTGCATGTGGCTGACAGGATGTGTGCAAGCGTGCCCGACACATTCTTCATAATTTACGCCTCAAAGGCGCACCCCAGCCTCAGGGTTGCATTTAATTTCTGGTGGTGGTTAACAGCTGTTCAAAGAGGCACCAGATTTATAAAGATATGCATGTTGACTAATGAATTTGGCTCATCTTACTCCATTGCTCTCAAGTTTCATCAGAGTTTGTTCTGTTTACAGGGGACAATGGCTTCATTGGATTAGGTATTAAGATGAGTATAATGTGTTTTTTTTTATTTTATTTATCATTTTACACTCGACGTAGACAGCGGGGGTTGAGTACACCTCTAAACAACTGATCTCAGCATGAGCAGGGGACAATGATGAGCGCTGCCTTCAGCAGCCGGCGCCATGGATCTGCGCGAATAGTACCACTGATTCCCGGATGCCGCTGCATGTCACATTGATGGCACAAGGATGTCATCCGTGTGTCACCAGTGTACACGTGTGCGGGATGTTTTTGTCGCCCGTGCTGACATTAAAAAACGGGCATGTCAGCGTGTTTTACCCACTTACACTCGGCCCGTGGAAACACACTGACATGTACGCAGACCGATTCAGTTGAATGGGTCTACGTGTGTAAGTGTGAAAACTGTCACCACACATACCAGAGACACAGACTACTAAGTCACGAAAAAAATCACGAACATGTGACTGACCCCTATTATATGTACGAGTGCTTTCTGTGAAAAATACTGATAGCACTCATGCACAAAAAAACAGACGTGTGGATGAGGCCTTAGTCTGGGATACAAAACGCCAGTTATAATGAATCAAGCCCTGTGTTGTCAACACTAAAGGCACACCAAATTGTACTATGGTTCTACAGGTTGCGTTGTGCATACTGTTGCTGTGCATGTCCAATTGTTATTTTGTGCTTTATTCTAAACAAGAAGTGCATAACTTTTTCTGGGTTGATGACCACATTTCTAGCTTGTACTTCTCCCAAGAATCACAATACAACTTAAGACGGAGTTCAGATGAGCATATGAACAATCGCCCAATTTTTGTGCAGAAAAAATAGACGATTTTCAACCATATTGCATATTCCATTTGCAATCCGTGCATCATCCTTATGTCTGTTTTTTATATCACATCACTAATGTATAACACATCCAAATGGTGTGAAGACTCAGTGTCAATATGGCCATATGTGCAGGGGTGAATTATTCTTAAATATGCCAAATGTACTATTCCTTTGTTCAGTAAGGCTAGGTACACATTGCGTTAATGGGTTAACGCTAACGGACTGCGTTGCACGGCGAAAATGTCACAATTAACGCCGTGCAACGGGTCCGTTAGCGCACCCATTGACAGCAATGTGATTTGTGCCTGTAGCGCATCGCTAGCGCATGCCATTTTCGGCACGCGCTAGCGATGTGCCGTTCTTTTGTGACGGACCTCGGACGCTGCAAGCAGCGTCCGAGGTGCGTCCCTCGCTAGCGCAGATCGGGGATCTGCACTAGCAGGGACGGCGAACGCGGACCCAAAATAAACATTGCGTTAGCGCAATCCGCTAGCGCTATGCGCTTAACGGATTGCCCTAACGCAATGTGAACCTAGCCTAAAGGTACCGTCACACATAATGATATCGTTAACGATATCGTTGCTTTTTGTGACGTAGCAACGATATCGTTAAGGAAATCGTTATGTGTGACAGCGACCAACGATCAGGCCCCTGCTGGGAGATCGTTGGTCGCCGAAGAAAGTGCAGAACTTTATTTCGTCACTGGATCTCCCGTGGACATCGCTGGATCGGCGTGTGTGACACCGATCCATCGATGTCTTCACTGGTAACCAGGGTAAACATCGGGTTACTAAGCGCAGGGCCGCGCTTAGTAACCCGATGTTTACCCTGGTTACCAGCGTAAACGTAAAAAAAACAAACACTACATACTTACCTACCGCTGTCTGTCCCCAGCGCTGTGCTCTGCACTCCTCCTGTACTGGCTGTGAGCACAGCGGCTGGAAAGCAGAGCGGTGACGTCACCGCTCTGCTTTCCGGCCGCTGTGCTCACAGTCCGTGCAGAGGAGTGCAGAGAAGCACAGCGCCGGGGACAGACAGCGGTAGGTAAGTATGTAGTGTTTGTTTTTTTTACGTTTACGCTGGTAACCAGGGTAAACATCGGGTTACTAAGCGCGGCCCTGCGCTTAGTAACCCGATGTTTACCCTGGTTACCCGGGGACTTCGGGATCGTTGGTCGCTGGAGAGCTGTCTGTGTGACAGCTCTCCAGCAACCAAACAGCGACGCTGCAGCGATCGGCATCGTTGTCGGTATCGCTGCAGCGTCGATAAGTGTGACGGTACCCTAAGTCAAGGGGCACGAGCCATTGTTTAATGTAAGACTGTTTTATGACCCTTTTGTGTGCTAATTTGTGGGATACCTGCTGATTACGGATTGCGTCAGTCCCCTGCAGTGTACTAGTCTGCACCACTTGGAGGACAATTATGCAGACTAATGGAACAATGAGGGAACAGTCATGATGATCTCCCCCAAATCGTGTGGGACAATGCCCTGTACTTTGCACAAGGTACTGCACATGGACACTACTTTGACAAATGCAAGTCAAAGTACTAGTGCACAGGAACAATTTTCCAGCTTTTTGATCTTCTTTAAACCGTTTCACGTTTCCAAACACACCAAACGGTTACAAGTAGTGATCTGACCATTCTTCAGGCAGCTTCAAAGAGGAAGACAGTCACCAGCTTATAAAATAGAAGTAAAAAAAAAACATTGCAGAAACCTACAGAAAAGGTGCTTTAGAGACAAAAATGATGGCGGCTCCTGAAGAGTCTTTTGCTTAAAAAACTGCAATGCTGCAGCATAGTTGAAGGTGTGCCTGCGGATGAGGTGACTGGTCTCAGAGGAACATCTCTGCTGACTTCTTCCTGCTCATTCAGTAAGCCTTGACAGGTTTCTGTCCATGTGTGGTTATAAGGAGAGACCTGTCAATCTAGACGAGTGGGCGGGAAAAGCCAAAGGGGACCTGCCCTTTGGACAAGTCACTTCATCCCTAGCTACACTTTCATCTATGTTTTTCCCAGAAATGCCGCAACTCTGCAACAAAGGCGCAATGACATGACAATAGGACAGTAGTGACTCTATAATAAAATTGATTTGTTTTTATTCAAACATTGCTATCATCTCTCTTGAAATGATATCTATGTGCTACATACAGGACAAAAACACAGGAGGAACCTGAGATTTTAGAACAGACATCACATATTAGGAAATATTTCCTGTGTTGTAAGACATTATGACAATTAACCCTTTAGTGACCATCAATACGTCTTTAAACTGACCTGAGATATAAGAGAATAGCCTCCCCATACAGATGACAATCCAGCAGCTGTCGGCTGTACACTGTAGCTGACAACGTGCTGCATCAGCCACAATCAGTGTTGTCATCGTCCATATCTGTTTAACCCCTTAGGTGCTGCTGTCAATAGTGACTACATCATATAAATGGCTAACAGAGTGTGGGGGCTTCTTATTTATCCCAATTGGCACCCTGAGATCATGATTGTGTGGTCCTGATGTTTGCGATGGCAATTCATGACCAAATAGCGGCCTTAGAGTCTGACGGTTACAGTAACCTGTTCAGAAGTTAGAGGCATTTAGGTGGTAAAAATACACATTTTCATTCCTATCATGCCACTTTGCATTAATTCCCGAAAATCACCTGAAGGGTTAATAAACTACCTGACTGCAGTTTTCAATATGTCAGGGGGTGCTGTTTTTAAAATGGCATCACTTTTGGGGGGTTCCCAATAAATGGGACCCCTAAAGGCACTTCAAACATGGATAAGTCCCTAAAAAAATAAATTTTGTAAATTTCCTTGAAAAACTGAAAAATTACTGCTACATTTTTAAACCTCGTAAAATGCCAACAAAATAAAAGAACATTTTACAAATGTTGCTGATGTAAAGCCGACATGTGGGAAATGTTATTTATTAATGTTTTCCTGTGATATCACTATCTGGATTAAAGAGATAATCATTCAAACTTAGAAATTTGCTAATTTTTTAACATTTTTCTTACATTTCTCATATTTTTTTATATACACAAAACATATGGAACGCCCGCCAAGGCCATGGGGACCTCGGTACCGCGGGTCCAGTACTTAAGGGGACGTGTTACGGCGGCGACCTGGTCCGTGGCCCTGGGCGCCCATGAAAAAGGGATTTTGATTAAAGTTTATGTTCGTGACACCACCTGTGGTATTCGGTCAGTGGGGACCGAGGCTGCTTAAAGGGGTCCTCTGGGGTGAAGGTATGGCAGCTAGATGGTATACCTTCCCACAGGTGAAGTAGGTCCCCAGGGCTCCCGGTGTATAGATAGAGGATGTTGAGTGGTGCAATGAAGGATGAGGACACAGGTTTGCAGTCTCTTTACCTGATTTACTGAAGCTTCAGGCAACCAAAGTCCAGGACACCAGATCACAGGACAGGCAGGGTCCGGCTGGCTTGGAAGCGAACCCAGGGTCCCCTTCACCAGGTGGAGATGAAAGCCTTCCTCAAAGCACGGTGGTGTTGTAGTCCCTTACTGCCTATGGCTTCTGATAAGGTCCTCACAGTTCCTCTCTGTCCCCCATAAAGGTTAGGACAAGCAAGCCTTTTTATAGGGTCTCTATCATGACCCGGGCCCTATATGCCACTTTGTCTCCTGGGTAACTTAAAGTTCAGCTGTCCTGCTGGTTTCAGTTATGCCCCTTAGAGTTCAGCACAGCCTCGGTCTTCCGGCTACTGGAATCTGCGCCAGCAAGGGAGGCAGCTAATTCACTGCTCTGCTCCGCTGGTATCACTCTCCTGTGCCTTTCTCTCCTCCACACTTTCCACAAGTTGTTCGTTCTTTCTAAGTTCTCCTTTCTCCAGGAGCTGTAGTACTTCAGACTACATGGCTCCTTCAGACCTTCTGACACTCTGTCTGTCTGTCTGCCCTCTTCCCTGTCCTCTGACAGTCTGACTGAAATATCTCTTTCCCTCCAGACCAGAATGTATTTATAGGGGAGTTCTCCCTAAACCAGGTTTAGGCCCTTCTGGCCTGGAGTGTGAACGTGTTGTGTGTATGTGATTACCTGGTGAAAGAGATCCTTCATCGCTTCCAAGCGTGACATCACTCTCCCCGTGGAGAAAGCAATGCCACTGTGACTACCAGGACCCTGGGGCGTCACACATATTGACCTAAATTTACCATTATCATAAAGTATAATGTGTCACAAAAAAACAATCTCAAATTCACTGGGATTTGTTGAAGGGTTCCAGAGTTATTACCACAGAAATTGACACTGGTCAGATTTCAAAAATTTGGAAATAAAAGGAACCTGTCAACTTGGAAATGCTCTCTGGGCAGTGCGTATATCAGGACGTTATTCATTGGATTCCCTGTGCTTTCAGGACTTAGGAGACAATACATTCAGTGTCCCTTGTTGTTTCCATATTTTCTGTATAAACAGGAGCATTAATAACAATAGAGAATCCTTCATGCACTAAAATGTTAAATATGGTAACATAGTAACATAGTTAGCAAGGCCGAAAAAAGACATTTGTCCATCCAGTTCAGCCTATATTCCATCATAATAAATCCCCAGATCTACGTCCTTCTACAGAACCTAATAATTGTAAAGGTACCGTCACATTAAGCGACGCTGCAGCGATATAGGCAACGATGCCGATCGCTGCAACGTCGCTGTTTCGTCGCTGTGTGGTCGCTGGAGAGCTGTCACACAGACAGCTCTCCAGCGACCAACGATGCCGAGGTCCCCGGGTAACCAGGGTAAACATCGGGTTACTAAGCGCAGGGTCACGCTTAGTAACCCGATGTTTACCCTGGTTACCATTGTAAATGTAAAAAAAAACAAACACTACATACTTACATTCCGGTGTCTGTCCCCCGGCCTCAGCTTCCCTGCACTGTCTCAGCGCTGGCCGGCCGTAAAGGAGAGTGGTGACGTCACCGCTGTGCTTTACGGCCGGCTGGCGTTCACAGTCAGTGCGGGAAGCTGACGGGGAGGGGACAGACACCGGAATGTAAGTATGTAGTGTTTTTTTTTTTTTTACATTTACACTGGTAACCAGGGTAAATATCGGGTTACTAAGCGCGGCCCTGTGCTTAGTAACCCGATGTTTACCCTGGTTACCAGTGAAGACATCGCTGATTCAGCGTCACACACACCGATTCAGTGATGTCTGCGGGAGATCCAGCGACGAAATAAAGTTCTGGCCTTTCTGCTCCGACCAACGATGTCACAGCAGGATCCTGATCGCTTCTGTGTGTCAAACACAACGATATCGCTATCCAGGACGCTGCAACGTCACGGATCGCTAGCGATATCGTTGTTAAGTCGCTCAGTGTGAAGGTACCTTTAGATACAATATTGTTCTGCTCCAGGAAGACATCCAGGCCTCTCTTGAACCCCTCGACTGAGTTCGCCATCACCACCTCCTCAGGCAAGCAATTCCAGATTCTCACCGCCCTAACAGTAAAGAATCCTCTTCTATGTTGGTGGAAAAACCTTCTCTCCTCCAGACGCAGAGAATGCCCCCTTGTGACCATCACATTCCTTGGTATAAACAGATCCTCAGCGAGATATTTGTATTGTCCCCTTATATACTTATACATGGTTATTAGATCGCCCCTCAGTCTTTTTTCTAGACTAAATAATCCTAATCTCTCTGGGTATTGTAATTCCCCCATCCCCTTTATTCATTTTGTTGCCCTCCTTTGTACTCGCTCTAGTACAATAGTGCCCTCCTTTGTACAATAATAGTCCCAAAAAGTCTGATTATAACTGATTTATAGGTTCCTGGTCCTGAAACTGCTTATTTGTTGACCCTGAAACCATCCTGGAGGGGTGATTAACCCACTAGTCACTAGGTGTGCTTAGGCAGTAGCCGTTGTTGCCATTTTTATTTCATAAAACAATACTACACGTCTAGTTGGCATGTGACCACATGCATACAGATCACATACTTGCAGCTACACGGCCGCCGCTCCCGGCGCTGGCACCGGAGAATCCACACAGTGCGTGCCCCATAGCGTGACTGCAGACTTGTAGCCCAAGACCGGACAACCCCTATAAACTCTTCGCCATACTAGATCTCCAGGAATGCTAACCACTTACTGATCGAAACCACTAGGTTGCTTAAATTAACCCCATCACTGCCTTAACTCAAAACGGTTGTTGGAATTAATCATAATTTAGACCGTAGGGATTTGTGATAATAAAAGTATTTTTGTGAAGCCACATCCTAAAGATCATACTGTGTTTTTATCCAGTTTCGATGGAAATGGTGGTATCATTACTCCTTGGGACAATTTTTATCTGTTTTAGTCACAAATAAATATGATAGATGTTGTGTTCCACATACTGCGTGCGGGAAACAGAGCGCACAACAGGGCGATACCCTAAGGAGGAAGAGGGGGAGAGTGCTGGCTACGCTCACCTGGTGGAGTTGTGATCCTCACAACTCCTATGTAGGCATGAAGAAAGCAGCTGCTGCCCTGTGGCTGGTGGATAAATGGACATTTGTGTTTTTTTCACTTGATAAAGACCCCGGTACAGCATTGAAACGCGTTGTAAATAAAAAAAATGTTTCTCATCATCATTTCTGAAGAATTGATTTACTCCAGCAGCGCAGCCCACCTACGTGTTCATCCAACTGGTTCAAATGCCACACACACCATAATTATTCCATTTCATGCCTATTTTCTAACAACTAGACTCCATCCAATGACTCATCACTATAAAAACATTCAAAATTCCAAGCAAACGCGTTAGTCGCATGTCTTTAGTCCTTGCATGCATGCAGTCATTGCACCCCTACTCTGCTGCACCAAATATCGGATTACAAATTCATCTTTGTTGATACTGTTACACAAGGTGCCTGATGACAAACTCTTCTCTCTGAATGCTGACATTGTTCACACTTACAACTTTGCTACAATTGTGTGTAATCTTCTCTTCAAGCAAGTATTCAATTTGTCTAATGACCATTGCTATTCTGCGGTTAGCTATGTGTTTGGTGTTTGGTGGTTGCACTCGTCTAATCCATTAGCCATCTGTCTACTAGAAGAATATGACTGCTATTAACTATTTTTCTGCTGCAAGTTCTTTATTAACTATACACCTGCTACAATTGTGTGTAATCTTCTCTTCAAGCAAGTATTCAATTTGCCATTCACCATTGCTATTCTGCAGTTAACTATGTGTTTGATGGTTGCACTTGTCTAATCCATTAGCCATCTGTCTACTAGAAGAATATGACTGCTATTAACTATTTTTCTGCTGCAAGTTCTTTGTTAACTATACACCTACAGTTCCACACACCTGGCACTGTTTCTTCTCCTGCCTTCTGTTCCTCTTCTCTGTCTCCCAGTGTCGGACTGGGGTGACAAGGGCCCACCAGTAACATTGACTTTGGTGGGGCCCACTTTTCACCTGCATGCAACTATTACACTACCTTTTTTCACAAATTTACCTATATCTCTATATAATAATAAACTGGGTAGTTTAGTTAATGAATGATGAGCTGCTGCTTTTTTTCTGTACAGAGTAAATCAAGCGAATTATGCCAAGTACTGCCCATACAGTGGGGTTGGGGGCCCAGATCTGCACAGGGGCCCACCGGGGGATTCCCCTGTTACCCTGTGGGCCAGTCCGAGCCTGCTGTCTCCCTACTGTTTCATTCCTCGCTGATCAACATGACATCCAGCAAGACCCGCTCTGCTCTGTCATGGCTTTGAGTCCGTGCGTCTCACCCTAAGCTACAGCTGAGAAAATCCACCTCACTAGGGGAACCTTAAGAGCGTGATGGGTCCTGAAAACAAAGAACAACACTATAGAGTGTAAAAAAAAAATAGTTCCAAATGAAAACTCCAATCTAATAACTCAGAATGTCTAAATATGATATTTTATAAAAAGGTTAGGAAACCTTTTAATAAGTGAAGCTGTAACTGGAGGATTATAACACTGAAGTATATAAAATCACTATCCGAAGCTGATAACTATTGCTGATTATCAACTAGAATTACTACGTACTTTCATGGTATCAGTTTATTTTACCTAAACATCCATATCTGCAGACGTCTGCAAACCTGAGGGCACATTATTTGTAATGTATAAAAGTTAAACTAGGACACAGTTATATTTCTGAATGTTTTCTATCAGATAACATTTCTATTATGATTTATGCCTTAAGGTAATTACCTTGATATTCATATTTGCACTTTCACCATCTGCTGACATGGGAAACACAACACTGTCACCCCCAGACTGCACTGCCGACATTTGGCAAATGGACCCATTGACTCGTTGAGTCATTGTTATATCGACACACCCTGTAAAAGTCCACGACTGAGAAATAACAGGAACTTAGAAGAATCAGGCAATGATTTCTCCTGTCAATGTTTATACCTATTTCCACTTCCACATATATGCTAATAATATTTTACAGAATATGGGTCAAAATGTTGGGTCTTGAGCAAATCGGAGATTCGGTTCTTGATATGTCTTAAAACACCATTAATTAGAGGCTCAGGCAGACGGCCCATTTATAATTATAAAGATGCATAATGTCCTTGATTGCGATGGACCCACAATGTTTTTCTATGAACTTCCCATTTTATATCAGACAGAGATTTATTTATTTTTTTGCATATTTCTACAGTATATGTGTGAGGCTTGTTGCCACCCACCTTTAGTAGTGGTGTAACTCCTTTTATTAAAAAAATACCAAGTTCATAAGTCAATTTGACTGCGGACTGTTCATATATGCATATATGTGTGGCTAGCCTTAAAGAGAATCTATCTGTAAGATCAACCACTGAAACTACACATATTGGCATGTAGGTCTTTGAAATGTAAATCTATCGAAACCTTTATATTTTCTATCTGTTGCTGCATTCCCAAGAAATCGGTTTATAGGGTTCCAGACGTGACAAAGCACTTAAAGACTCTCTACCTCTAGAGCATGTTTCTCTGCACAGCATCAGCCTTTTTTGCTTGATCGATAGCTCCCTTCTGATTTCCTTGCCTGGCACCTGACGTCACTCAGACAGTGAGGAGACGATCAAGTGAAAGAGGTGGGTGCTGGGGGGAGGGAAGCTTTAGAGGCAGTGGCTCTTTAAGTGCTCTGTCACACCCAGAGCACTTAACACCTAATTCATATGTGATTTATAACACTGATTTCTCTGAAGTGCAGCAACAGATAGAAGACATAAAGGTGTCAATGAATTCATTTTTCAAAGACTTGTGTGGCCATATATGCAGTTTTAGTTGTTGATCTTACATATAGATTATGTTTAAGGCTAACCACACATATCAAAATTAAACCTATCAATGTATATATGGACAGCCTCTATTCAAGATCAACGCAGTTGCCATAGCATATTGCTTGTAAGTAAAGTGGACAAGATTTTACCAAATCCCATTATATGCTGTGGAATCCATGCAGAAATTGACTCACATTAGGGATTTTAAATCTGTGGCATATATTTTAAAGAAAAAGCTTATTTTATCTTTAGAAAGTAAATATAACAACATTAAATGTACAGTGTATTCTCAAACATATTTATTTTGTACTCATTATCAGAATATCACACATTCCTATGATAGCTACAACATATGTAGACAATTATTCATAGATATTTACAAGTAGTAAAGAAAAAATATACGGTGCAAAAAAAGAACAATTATTTCCTAAAGTTGATGGAACCTCTTAAATAGGTTTTCCACTTTACACCGTTTTAGGCTAATAGTTGTGGTCCTACAGACGAGCCACCCTCTGAAAGCAATGGGTGCCCATTGATAAAATCTTGGTTGAATACTTATGTCTAGAGTTCTGCAAATGGAAGAAGAAAGGGGAACAAGATCTAAATACTGTATGTACTGTAGGGATTCAAGCTCTCAAGTAGTCGCTTGGATACATGTGGAACAGGGTTTTATATCAAAACAATATCAATGGATAAAATAAACAGTTCTTTTCTTCAGGAAGAATGAAACAACATAAATGTAGCAGCCTCACCAACTCAATATTCCCAGCGGCAGCTAAAACTTATATTAAATGTGTTCACCAAACAAACACCTCTCTGGCTCCAGCACACCTCTTTTTGCAGGGCAGATTAACGAGCAGCTCTACCTTTCTCCAATCTTAGCACACTCAACTAACTCATCTGCTGTTCATAGGCCTGTAAATCCCAGACTGGATCATAGGTGTCATGATTCACACCAGGCTTTGAGTCCTGTCTTCCCCTTTTAACGGTCTGGTCATGCCAGGGGTTAACGTCCTCAGCCTCAGTCTGGTCTCAGGTTTGCTATTTATCTCCGTTGTGTCCTGCAGACCATGTCAGTTATAGTTTTTGCCTACGGCATGTGTAGCTGACTGCGTTTGCCCTGATTTGTCCTGCTGCTTGCTTACTGAACCTGTGCCTGTTTATCCCCTCTTCCCTTTCCGACTCTGTGTTCCCCTTTCGTGTATTGACTCACTGGTTTTGGCTTGGCTTGGACCCTGACCTGTTGTTTTGTCTCTTGTCTTTGGCATATCTGCTCCTGACTTCTACTGACCCATTTGGCTTGTTATTGACTCTGTGTTTGCTTATTCCTTTTGTACTGCGCTACAGTCTTATATTGACCCGGCTTGTTTTGACTATTCTGCTGACACTTGGTGGTGGCCTCGCCGCTGCATTGCAGGCCTGGTCTTGCTGTGTGCAGTCCTCCCTCCACTACTGCCACCTAGTGGAGCTTGCAATTACCTGCATTGCAACGGCGTGACAATAGCATCGACTTTTCCCAGCAAGGTTCTTTTAGTTACTGCAAAAACCCGGACCAAAATCCAGGTACATTAAATCCTCACTGTAACCTAGGAATATTCGTACAGCTTACATTACCGACACATACCTACCATCCAGGACCTTACCTCCTACTTTCCTACATTACTCATAATGCTTCCCTTCTTCTACATTCTCTCCCTTTTTTCTAATTGAATGAACTTGATGTACTTTTTCCAACTTTGAAAACTATACAGCCATGTAAAGAAGTGTGACCCAGTAACAAAACTAGCTGTAGATTTCTTGGAAAGAGACTCTTCTGTAGTCATGCAGGTCTTCGGGAATGAGATGTTGCACATGCGCAGTGAAGTACGTATGCTCATCCACCAGAGGCGGCTAGAGCTGTATTATAGTACCAGAACTGGAATAGATTAGACCAAAGGCATCAAAAATGGAGACTCGTAGGCTGGTGGGTCATGTTTGAGTAATATATTATTGGATATGCATTTGATATGACTTGGATCTGGGATCATTCTTTACCTCTTAATTGTTTGTTAAATAGCTGTGTGTTTAGGTCACTCCTTTCCTGTACGGCTCTCATCTGTTAGATTTTCTGTCTACTTTTCATCTTTTTCTATTTTTCACATTGATGCCTCTTCCTGCTCTGGAGATCCCATTGCAGCTTAGCCAACAGATTTTTTTCTTTTCCGTTAACCCTCACTTTCTCCAATCCCTAATGTTTTCCCACCCACGGATTTCATGGACCTATTCACCGCACCCCATGCAAATGTGAACATGTAATATTATAAGCTAATGACCGCACTTCCTGCCCTAATTCCCAGTCTACAGCATCTTCTGAACTCTTCATCACTGGCAATAAAACTTTCCCATCTCCTGCTACACCTAATGCTATGTTTATTAAGAGAGAAAGTTACATTTTCTAAATCAAATATTATTAGTGCTAATGTATAAATACAATAGGATGAGTGCAAAAAAAACAACACAACTCAACTGGTTCAAGGAAGTGAGTTGACTGTTCTTCAGGTGTTCACTCTATCTATATACATAATTGTCTAAGGGGTACTTCTGTCTGTCTGTCTGTCCTTCTGTCACAAATATTCATTGGTTGTGGCCTCTGTCTATCATGGAAATCCAAGTCGCTGATTGGTCGCCACAAAACAGCCACGACCAATCAGCGACGGGCACAGTCCGGAAGAAAATGGCCACTCCATACTCCCCACAGTCAGTGGCCGGCGCCCGCTCCATACTCCACCGCAGTCAGTGTCCCCGGCGCTCCGCTCCCCGCAGTCAGTGTCCCCAGCGCTTCGCTCCCCGCAGTCAGTGTCCCCGGCGCTCCGCTCCCCGCAGTCAGTGTCAACTGCGCTCCGCTCCCCGCAGTCAGTGTCCCCGGCGCTCCGCTCCCTGCATTCAGTGTCCCCGGCGCCCGCTCCATACTCCCCTCCGGTCACCGCTAACACAGGGTTAATGCCGGCGGTAACGGACCGCGTTATGCCGCGGGTAATGCATTCCGTTACCGCCGCTATTAACCCTGTGTGTCCCCAACTTTTTACTATTGATGCTGCCTACGCGGCATCAATAGTAAAAGAAAGTAATGTTAAAAATAGTAAAAAAACAAAAAACCTGCTATACTCACCTTCCGTTGTCCGCTGAGCCTCTCGCGCCTGCCGCCATCTTCCTTTCCCAGCGATGCTTTGCGAAATTACCCAGAAGACCTAGCGGTCTCGCGAGACCGCTAAGTCATATGGGTAATTTCGCAAAGCATCCGGGGAACGCAAGATAGCGGCAGGCGCGGGCCCATCTGCACAGCGCCGCTGGATCCCAGGAAGCGGAGAGACTGGACGCTGAGGAGCAGCGACCAGAATGGTGAGTATGTTAGAACTACAAAGTGCCCTCGGATCGTTAGTTGAGTATGTTTATTTTTTATTTTTTTAACCTGTGACATACGTGGCTCGGTAATATACTACGTCACTGGGCAATATACTACGTGGCTCTGTGATGTATACTACAAGGCTGGGCAATATACTACGTGGCTGGGCAATATACTATGTGACTGGGCAATATACTACGTGGCTCTGTGATGTATACTACAAGGCTGGGCAATATACTACGTGGCTGGGCAATATACTACGTGGCTGGGCAATATACTACGTGACTGGGCAATATACTACGTGGCTGGGCAATATAGTACATGGCTCTGTGATGTATACTACGTGGCTGGGCAATATACTACGTGGCTCTGTGATGTATACTACAAGGCTGGGCAATATACTACGTGGCTGGACAATATACTACATGGCTGGGCAATATACTACGTGGCTGGGCAATATACTACGTGACTGGGCAATATACTACATGGCTCTGTGATGTATACTACGTGGCTGGGCAATATACTACCTCGCTCTGCAATATACTATGTGGCTCTGTGCTGTATACTACGTGGCTGGGCAATATACTACGTGGCTCTGTGCTGTATACTACGTGGCTGGGCAATATACTACGTCGCTGGGCAATATACTACGTGACTGGGCAATATACTACGTGGCTCTGTGCTGTATACTATGTGGCTGGGCAATATACTACGTAAATGGGCAATATACTACGTAACTAGGCAATATACTACATAGCTGGGCAATATACTACGTGGACATGCATATTCTAGAATACCCAATGCGTTAGAATCGGGCCACCATCTAGTACTTTATAATGGTAGTAAATGGGAAAGCTCAAAGAATGCCCAAGTATATTTTTTTTAGCATTTTGCCAGTGTTTTTGCTTGAAAAGCCGCTAGTGACTTCTTCATTGTTGATTGGAGTATTAAAAAAAAAAATGTTGGCAAAACACCAGTAAAAAAGATGCTGCAAAAACGCTGGAAAAATACAAATAAATCCCCCACCAATGGCCATAAAGTTGATAAAGCGCTCAGGAAATAACAAAAAAAAAAAACACTAAAAAAAGATGCTTCAGAAAAAAAAGACTATCGTGTTTCCTGAAGCGTATTACCCTTGACAAACTTGCGGGGATCACCCACTTGGAAAGACATCATGTGCACATACAGTTAGGGCCAGAAATATTTGGACAGTGACACAATTTTCGCGAGTTGGGCTCTGCATGCCACCACATTGGATTTGAAATGAAACCTCTACAACAGAATTCAAGCGCAGATTGTAACGTTTAATTTGAAGGGTTGAACAAAAATATCTGATAGAAAATGTAGGAATTGTACACATTTCTTTACAAACACTCCACATTTTAGGAGGTCAAAAGTAATTGGACAAATAAACATAACCCAAACAAAATATTTTTATTTTCAATATTTTGTTGCAAATCCTTTGGAGGCAATCACTGCCTTAAGTCTGGAACCCATGGACATCACCAAACGCTGGGTTTCCTCCTTCTTAATGCTTTGCCAGGCCTTTACAGCCGCAGCCTTCAGGTCTTGCTTGTTTGTGGGTCTTTCCGTCTTAAGTCTGGATTTGAGCAAGTGAAATGCATGCTCAATTGGGTTTAGATCTGGAGATTGACTTGGCCATTGCAGAATGTTCCACTTTTTGGCACTCATGAACTCCTGGGTAGCTTTGGCTGTATGCTTGGGGTCATTGTCCATCTGTACTATGAAGCGCCGTCCAATCAACTTTGCAGCATTTGGCTGAATCTGGGCTGAAAGTATATCCCGGTACACTTCAGAATTCATCCGGCTACTCTTGTCTGCTCTTATGTCATCAATAAACACAAGTGACCCAGTGCCATTGAAAGCCATGCATGCCCATGCCATCACGTTGCCTCCACCATGTTTTACAGAGGATGTGGTGTGCCTTGGATCATGTGCCGTTCCCTTTCTTCTCCAAACTTTTTTCTTCCCATCATTCTGGTACAGGTTGATCTTTGTCTCATCTGTCCTTAGAATACTTTTCCAGAACTGAGCTGGCTTCTTGAGGTGTTTTTCTGCAAATTTAACTCTGGCCTGTCTATTTTTGGTATTGATGAATGGTTTGCATCTAGATGTGAACCCTTTGTATTTACTGTCATGGAGTCTTCTCTTTACTGTTGACTTAGAGACAGATACACCTACTTCACTGAGAGTGTTCTGGACTTCAGTTGATGTTGTGAACGGGTTCTTCTTCACCAAATTAAGTATGCGGCGATCATCCACCACTGTTGTCATCCGTGGACGCCCAGGCCTTTTTGAGTTCCCAAGCTCACCAGTCAATTCCTTTTTTCTCAGAATGTACCCAACTGTTGATTTTGCTACTCCAAGCATGTCTGCTATCTCTCTGATGGATTTTTTCTTTTTTTTCAGCCTCAGGATGTTCTGCTTCACCTCAATTGAGAGTTCCTTTGACCGCATGTTGTCTGCTCACAGCAACAGCTTCCAAATGCAAAACCACACACCTGGAATCCACCCCTGACCTTTTAACTACTTCATTGATTACAGGTTAACGAGGGAGACGCCTTCAGAGTTAATTGCAGCCCTTAGAGTCCATTGTCCAATTACTTTTGGTCCCTTGAAAAAGAGGACGCTATGCATTACAGAGCTATGATTCCTAAACCCTTTCTCCGATTTGGATGTGGAAACTATCATATTGCAGCTGGGAGTGTGCACTTTCAGCCCATATTATATATATAATTGTATTTCTGAACATGTTTTTGTAAACAGCTAAAATAACAAAACTTGTGTCACTGTCCAAATATTTCTGGCCCTAACTGTACATTTTATAAGCATTGAGTAGAGGGAACAATATATCTGTTACATGCCTGTCCTGGGTATGAGCTCTGATCCCTATGCCCTGGTCCGCTAAACTTTCTTGTGCTCCACATCGGGCTTTGCAACTAGCCTGGCTCGCTCCCATGTGTTAAACTTCCTAGGCCTATGTAAGGCTCCCAAGACACACAAGTGTCTCTTGGTATAAATACTTTTAGTATGTTTGTGCACAACTCCCTGTTGTTATGATCATGTAGCACCTCACTCTGGAAAATAGGTAACACTAAAAACTGCAACTAACCCGGCTTGTTCCTGTACAGACTAGAGATCCTGACCCCACAGCACCTAGTGGTTCCTGCGTGAGCCAAGATTGCCCTAACCACAGACTAGACGATGGCAACTCAGACCAATGCTGCCTGAAAGGCTGCCGAGCTCTTCACATACCTCATAAAAAAGGAGGACAGAGCAGAGCTCAAATTACCTACAGAAGAGAAAGTGTGCTGAAATAGAAAGAGATCCCAGAGTGAGTAAAACAAACCACGAAATACAAAATGAGCGACTCAGTACATACTGATAGTGAATTTTCCGCCTTCTTCCTAAAAAGAAACAGAAGAAAGGTACAGGTAAAGAACATAAAAAGCAAAGAAAGAAACTTATGCTGGTCTTTCACGGACTGGCTTAAGCTAAAGCAGTATGACTGAACATACAAATGAGACTATCAGCAGCAGGAAATACCAGTAGGGGAAAGTACCGTATTTTTCGAATTATAAGACGCACCCCGCCCCCCTTCAGATTTTGGGGGAAAATGGGGGTGCGTCTTGTAATGTGGATATACCTTATCGGTGTGCCGCTGCGGGTGTCCCGGTGGCGGTGCTGTGCTGTGTACCTTTGACGGTGCTGCACTGTGTCCCGGTGGCGGTGCTGCGCTGTGTCCCCAGTGGCGGTGCTGCGCTGTGTCCCCGGTGCTGCAGGGGGCTCTGCCGACATTTTGTGAAAGGCCAGAGCCCCCCGCAAGTTCTTCCATGGTTTCCTGTGCGGCGGTGGACTCCGGGAAGCAATGGAAGAACTTGCAGGGGGGCTCTGGCCTTTCAAGAATGTTGGCAGAGCCCCCAGAAGCACTGGGGACACAGTGCAGCATCGGGGACACGGCACAGCACCGCACCACCACTGTGGACAGTGGACACAGCGCAGCACCGCCACTGGGAACACAGCGCGGCACTGCCACCGGGGACACAGCGCAGCACTGCCACCGGGACACCTGTAGCGGCGTGCCGCACTTTGGAACACCCCCTCATCCTAGCCTGCGACAACGTTCCACTCCTGCCTCCTCCATCAGCGACCCTGGGACCCCGCTTCACCGCAACCACCTCCCCCGGTAAGCATAAGACGCATGGATTATAAGAAACACCACCATTTTATAAAAAAAAAAATGTTTTTCCTATTTTTCTCATGAAAATTTGCGGTGCATCTTATAATCCAGAGCGTCTTATAATCCGAAAAACACAGTATACAAGGCCACATCAGGAAGGTGATAGGGCAGACAAATGAGTAAATGAAAACACGTGTTACGCTAAAAAAACTGAAGCAAGGATAACAGAAACTAAACACCTGGAGAAAAGGTGTATCAACTGTTGCTCAGCAGACAGAAAATTTGATTCCAAAGCACTGGCTCAAAGGTTCAAACCCAGATGCATGACACCTGTGTGTAGTCTCTAGGACATCTACTTGCTGCCTGAGACTTCCAGTTCTTCAGTTACCTGTCTGCCAGCAGCTTTTAGTACATCTGCAACATGTCTGCAGTCTTCAGGACACCTACTGGCTGACTGTGGCTTCCAGTTCTTTAGTTACCTGTTTGCAGCTTTCAGGACCTCTGCAACCTGTCTGTGGTCTACGTCTTCAGAATGTCTTCTGACTGCCTGTGGCTTCCAGTCCCTCAGTAACCTGTCGGCAGTCTCCCGGACATCTCCTATCTGCCTGCAACTTACAGAGCCTCTAGTACCTGGCTGTATTTTTCAGGATGTCTCCTGTCTGCCTGTGGCTTCCAGGCACACACGTACCACACTACATCATACACACGCACATACCACCTACACCACACAGATGCACATCTCATTCAGACCACACACACAAACACACCACACACTATGCACACCACACCACTCATATACCACGCATACATACCACACCAAACATGCTACATATATGTGATGACACAGCATTTATTCTTAATTATGCCAGACATATTATTCAGCAGGTCAAGAGACGTAAGCCATTATTCATATGAACCTGAACATTGACTCTTGTTGTATATTGACTTGCGATATTGTTGAATGCTTGTTGATTACCCGTTGTATCAGCCCCATAATTTATTCTTTTGAATAACATTGGAGGACAAAGACTCCATTGAACAATCAATGTTTGTTATTATGTTGATTACCCACTGTATCAGTCCATGCAGCTTGTTGTCCTGCAAACATTACAAGACAAAATATGCAGGTTAATTGAACACTTGAACAATGAGAGATGACCTCCTCCCACCTTCCCCCAATCCTGTGGAAAAATGCCTGAATAAGAGCTGTAAACCATAAAAGGGGGATCTGCCTGTTTCCAGTCACGCTCTACAGGACACCACACACATACACATCTCATTCATACCACACACATACACACACACCATACATATATATATACACACATATACACAAGCATACCACACATAAACCACACACGCACACCATACACACATATTTATACATGCTATATATACATATACACACCACACATACATAAAAAAAACTGAAAAACTTAGATTTCAAGGCAATAGATTTGAATACTGACCTTAATGCTGCAGTTTTTCAGGGATGCTGATGACATCTGTTTATTAATATATTATTTCATGATTTGATAGAAATGGCTCTTTTGCCCTGGCTGGATTATTAGATTCCTAGAAATGGTTTCCTTCTGCAGACCTTGCATAGATGGGCACTTCTTATAAAGATAAACATACAGTATATATTCCTCCCTTCCAAGAATGAGTGGGTTGTCTGTTTCATTTGCTTATAGACTTTAATGCATAAATGTTTGCCAAAAGGCCATCTCTAGGTCTGTAATGTTTTATTCTATAATCCTACGAGGGAGGACTATAGGGAAGGAAATGAATGACACAACCTCATGCAGAAACCTGAAGTGTCACGCATGCACGCACGACCACAGAAGACTTTTTTTTTATAAGGCTGTGTTCACATCTGCTCCATGTGGAAACCCAACGGACCTCACTAGAGTCAGTAATGTCCATCAGGCACGGGTGCGTGACTCTAGTGAGGTCGTCATGTGCACATAAAGATCACTTTTACACCTTGCTTCCTTTGTTCATAAATTTTCTTTTCTATTCCCCTCCCCCCCCATAGAACAATGCAGTGTAGAGTACTTTAGTGGCCATGCATTATCATTGGAGAACTCCTATTGCTACGACTTAGGGAAAAAAAATCATAGTGCCAACAGTCTTAGGCCTTATTTACACTATGCAGGTAGTGCGGAAAATCCATAGTGAAAACCTGAGACTGGAGCTTGGGTTCAGCCCTTTATGTGGCAGATGACGTGCACACGTATTAGCACCGCCGTCATTCAGTAGAGCTAATTTGATGTTTTTCCTTTGTGAAATCAGTGATGATAATTTACATGGATTTTTAATCATTCACAGCGTGTTCATTAGTCTAGAGTCGCACAACCATATTTTCTCTAATCCGAGAGAATCGGTCTAATCACGCTCTGATCAGCGTTTGATCTTGGCAGAGGAGAAGATGGAAAAAAAAACTCTCCATCTTGTTCATCTTCTCCATTCTATCAGTCCATGAAAATTGGACTGCACTCAGATGTTTTCCGAGTGCAGTCCGATTTTTTTTTTTTTTCCACTGAGTCATTGACTCACATGTCCGAATATGATCTGATTTTCGGATGCAAATTTTTTTTTTCCCGTGACAGACTCAATCCAAGGAAAAAAATACGAAATATGCATGACCCCCATAGAAGAGTGTGATCAGATGTTTTGTCGGACTGAATATTAAAAGTAGTTTAAGTTTTACAGAGCATGTACATGGTGTTCACATTTCAGAAAATGATGATTTATAACTTAAAATAGCCTTTATAGGGAAAAAAAAATTCCTAGCAACACCCTGTATAAACAGCCTGCGGTGCACATCTGCTGCTAGGAAGCCACAGATTCCCACACTACATAAAACATGTGGAAAGAATATTTTAGTAATGCAGCTTCTCCTGCGCTCCCCCATTGATTTTCTTCTGTCTGTCTCTCCTCCCTTCATTACTCCCACATACCCAGTCAGTGATTCAGGGGTAAGCTGGATGACATCAGTCCTGTGTAGTATAAAGAGGCAGAGCGTGGGACCAAGAGACACAGAAGTAGAGAAGAATTCTAGAAGTTTGTATTTGACTATAAAGAGGAAAAAAAAGATACAAACAAACAAAAGCCACAAAGGATATAAGAAAGCGCAGTGATACATTAGATCTAAAGAGAACAAGGTAAGATCAAAATTCCGTTAAGAGTCAGTAAACTTTTTAGAATTCTGTTTGTTACTTACTTGACCACCTAATTATTTGGAACCGTTCTCGTTACTGTTGGATTATTAATACAAGTATGACTGTACCGATCACATTGGAACAACCAAAAGAACCTGGAGAGGAATCTCTCTGAAAACATACCGTTGGGGATAGCAGGCAGAAAATAATTGGATTGTTACAATCTTCATTGGGTTGTAATCAATAGGAACTTCTTTGGAAAGTAAAAGTTTCCGATAACAAAATAGAATCGTGTTCTGTTTGTATTGTTGTAAAATAAATAATATTATGAAAAAAAAAAAATGTATTTGCTCGTGGATAAACATTTATTACTTTTATTTCGTTTACTATAATGTACAATTTTTATTTATTTTCTAAATATAAGTTTTGGGAATGAGTCACATTGAAAATGTAATCTGAGGTGGTGTCAGCGTGTTATAGAGAAGGAGAGGCTGAACAGATTGGTATGAGGGTGTGGGAAAAGCTTCATTATATTAAGTCTGAGCTAGGTCGTTAAGGCGGTGGTCCTAATTGGGGGACCTCTATCTCTGCATACAGGGAAAATAGTCTATCATTGCACTGGCGGACACAGACAGGGTGCTTTGCAGTTCAATACCTCATCATAATGCACAATTTCAGGTAGAAATGGGGTCCACTTATATGTCGGGCCCCTATACTGCTACACAGGTTGCATCAATGGTAGATCCGCCCGTGTATCATTGATTAGGACCGCTGCTAACATAAAGCAAGTTACCCTGTTTAAATGACTATTCTTAAGTATTTAGTGGGCGTCCATTCTTGATTTATTGTGTTCTATTAATTTTAATAGTTATGTTCTTAGTGTAATTTCCAATAGGGGCGTAACTATAATAGCTGTAAGGGTTGCAATCGCACCAGTGCCTTTGAGCTTAGGGGGGCCCAAAAGGTCCCTTTGGCTCAAATAAAAAGACTATTCATTACTATTGGTCAATCTTCAAGGTCAAGATGATAATTGAGGGCCCTGTTGACAATTTTGCATTGGGGCCCATGAGCACCAAGTTACGCCACTGGTCTCCAACATTTATAATGGTTTGTATTTGTATCAAAACCACAAATTTGCTGGGATTGTTACCGAACAATCAGGGTAGTACCGGGACATTCAAAATACGGTAGTTGGCACTGAGAAAATAAAAAAAAGATATATTGCAGCCTCCTAGTATAGGATTATTCCACCTTGCAACAATGCTACATGTAGTTCATTCCGAAACTGGATATTTTATATTGTCATGTATAATCGGCTTTTATTTAGCATTTTATATAAATAACGCAACTAACATTTTTATTTTCTTCTTTTTTTAATCAGTCTTTGCATTTGCTTCAACGTCAGAGTTGTGCGGCCATCATGTCTCTACACGTACCTCCATTTTGCCTTCTGGTTCAGCTTTGTGTAACCATTACTTGTTTGCCCCTGGAACAAAACACATCAACCCCAGTGGTCAGTAATGACACTCGGCCATGGAATAGTGATTTAGACTTTCTTCCTCCTACTTCTTCACCACCACTTAGGATGAACAATGAAGCTTCTGTCCCTCAAGCCCTGGGCATAACACGGAGTCAGAAAGCAACGCAGGAACGCATTCTGTACATAACTGAATATGTGGACTATGAAGATGATGATAACTATGAAGATGAAGATAATGAGGTGTTCACTGAGCCCCCACATTATTCCAGTGGAGCGTGTCCATACGATCGCTGCAAACACCTCCAGATACCTTGTGAGGAGATACAGAAGAGGTCGGGAGGGAAATGCCTTTGTCCTGGGATCAGTCCAGGCTCACTTCTTCCGGACTCCCCCCGTTTGAAGCAGGTTATTCCCGGACAGGCTGCAATTGAGGTGCGCTGGTGTGCGCCTCTTTCAACGGTCCAGTCCTACAGAGTGGTGTACGGTACACCCCAAGGACCACTGGAGATGGGACCCTTGCTCAATCAGTCGCATCGCTTCTTCTCAATTACAAACCTCCTCCCAGGAACTGCTTACAGGGTGTGTGTGGTGGCCATAAATGATGCAGGAGAAAGCCAGGTAGACCCTGCAGATGGAGAAGATGAAGACCTGGACCAAGGAGATACCGTAGGACCATGTGGCACATTTCATACCTCTGCTTCACAGGGGGTTTATACGGCTATAGGAGTTGGCTTAGCAATACTTGCCGGAGTATCGGGGTCTTCTGTCCTTTTTTATTGGTTTTGGAGAAAAAAGAAAGTCAGAAGTATTAAAAGGGCAAGAGGGGATGAGACTGGGGTAACAAATATGTCTTTTAAGGCAGAGAGCATTGAAAACCTGTGAGATTTTTGTAAATCTTATATAGAATGATATGGATTACATTTGTGTAATCCATGCTATGTATATTTTATGTACAGATTTATTTATTATATTTATTCAAAATAAATATTTTTTTTTATTGAAATCTGTTACATGTAAAGAGTCAATGGACCACTGTTTTTTTTTTTTTTTTTTTTTTTTTGGGGGGGGGGGGAGGGGAATAATTACAGAATCACAATTACACAAAGTTTGCAGGACCAGAATGGGATTTCTGGCAGAATCCCACTGGGTCAGACAGTGTTGATGTCACCGGCTTTGGCAAAGAGTAATTACACTGATAACGTCAAGTCTGTACAGTATCTGAGATTAGATAAGGGACCTGTGCTTATAAGATGGTCACATGATTGCAGGTCCTTGGAGGAACTGCAGAGTAGATAAGAGACTAAAGGTACCGTCACACTCAGCAACTTTAGAACGATAATGATAGCGATCCGTGACGTTGCAGCGTCCTGGATAGCGATATCGTTGTGATTGACACGCAGCAGCGATCAGGATCCTGCTGTGAGATCGCTGGTCGGGGCTAGAAGGCCAGAACTTTATTTCGTCGCTGGATCACCTGCTGTCATCGCTGAATCGGCGTGTGTGACGCCGATCCAGCGATGTGTTCACTGGTAACCAGGGTAAACATTGGGTTACTAAGCGCAGGGCCGCGCTTAGTAACCCGATATTTACCCTGGTTACCATTGTAAATTTAAAAAAATAACACTACATACTCACATTCCGTTGCCTGTCACGTCCCTCGCCTTCAGCTTCCCTGCACTGACTGTGAGCGCCGGCCGTAAAGTACAGTGGTGATGTCACCGCTGTGCTCTGCTTTACGGCCGGCGCTCACAGTCAGTGCGGGAAGCTGACGCCGGGGACGTGACAGACACCGGAATGTGAGTATGTACTGTTTTGGTTTTTTTTTTACATTTACAATGGTAACCAGGGTAAACATCAGGTTACTAAGCGCTGCCCTGCGCTTAGTAACCCGATGTTTACCCTGGTTACCCGGGGACTTCGCATAGTTGGTCGCTGGAGAGCTGTCTGTGTGACAGCTCTCCAGCGACCACACAGCGACGCTGCAGCGATCGGCATCGTTGTCTATATCGCTGCAGCGTCGCTAAATGTGACGGTATCTTAAGAACTTTCCATAGCGGAAGAGGTGTTTGGAGCACAATGCTGCTGCCAGTGAGTGTTGGGAGGTGTATATACCACACGCTCAATGGGATTTCCCCAATAACTGGCCTAATAGTGGACGCAGCCGTGGTCTCATCCATCACTTCTCAAACAATTGCCTAACTGTCCGGACAATTGGAGGCTGCAGAGTTGTGTTCCGTTAACAAAAAGGTAACATCGGGTGGATCAGCATTATCACCAAAGTGCTTATATCGGATCACACCACACAGAAACGAAGACCGGACACAATGAATGGATATAACTAGTTTTATCATTAACTCCCTACCAATTTTCACCATCCAGCTCAATTTGGACGATATACTGCATAAATGGTGTGAACCAGAGGAAGGCGAAATACATCCCCCTATGAGGGGGGTTCTTCCTGACCCCAAGTATGGTTCCTCTACTACAATGATATCACTGGGTGGGCCCTGTCACACTTATAGTATATCTTCTATCTATCTTATATCCAGTATCTGATACACTTATCGTATACTTATATATGCTCTTTATTCTTTTTTGTACCATTTTTTAAGACAATACCTATACTGATCTTATCTTATTCCTTTAGTGTCTAGCTAATATTTAATGTGTATTCTCTATAATTCTATAGACTGCAACTAATTACCTTATACCATTTTTTTATTTTTATTTTACTATTTTTCAAAACTATATGTAAATTGTTATCTTATTCCTATATAATCCACTTTATATGTTATCTATAGCTTCTCTCATTCTATAATATAGTTATGTTTTATTCTGATTTTACCCATTCAGCCGTGTCCAACCCTTGGCCGCTCTGTAGGCCAGTACTCACCAGGCTTCCCTGGTTTCCATAGCTTCTATAAGTTGATTGATGTCCATTCTTGATGGTATCCAGACAACGAATCTTCAATCTTCCCCATTTCTTTTCACCACTGACCAGTATGTGTTTTTTACACCTATTATTATATACAGATCTATTCTTATTCCTATCTTATCTGGGTTATTTCGTAACTATGTTACCCATTTTTTTTCATAATAGATTTATTATGTGATACACTGCACTGAGCCCTGTATCTAATCACAGCGTGATACACTTCTTATATCTAACCCCAGCGCATGATACGGCGAGAAGCACCAACTAACAGAATCGGTGCTGCCGTCCGTCCTCGGTGACACTATCCACATCTCAGTATCACTTTGCAGTCACCAACAAAATGGCTCCACACTAAACTTCATCCTGTCTTATTCTTTGGAAACGCCCAGAAGGGGAGGAGAGAAGTGACATCACACACATGTGATCAAACCCCGCCCACATTTACTGCAGTCGTAAGGCAAGCTCTAGTTATACACTAGGTTTTCATGGCAAGTTTCAACAGTTGTTCCCCCTAGCATTTAAAAATAGAAAATATCAATAATTTTAAAATGATTTTTCATATTTTATTCAATTGAAGCCAAGTATAATATTTTTTTCTTAAATAAAAATATTAATACTTTACATTTTTTTTCAATAGGTGAATTTTTTTGTGTGTTTTTTTATGGCACTTTCCCTGTAAAGCTGCAGTGAGAGACAATAACAATGCCCCACATTGTGACTCCATAATTTAACAATGCCCTCCATTATGGCCTCATACATTTGAAATGCCTATTATGGAACCTATGTACAGTCATGGCCGAAAGTGTTGGCACACTTGAAATTGTTCTAGAAAGTGAAGGGTTTTTTTCCAGAAAATTATTACAATTACACATGTTTTTTTATTCAGATTTATTTCCGTGGGGAGAATTAGAAATACACAAAAAAAAAAAAAAGAGGGGAAAAAAAAGGCAAGTTGGACATAATTTTGCACAAAACCACCAAAATTGGGAGGACAAAATTGTTGGCAACCTCAACTTAACCCTCTTCCATCTGTATTGCCAAGTTGTGAACTGTGAGCTCTCACCAGAGTTGGACTGGCCCACTGGAAAATCCTCTGACGGGCACTGGCATCTTCCGTGGTGTCCATGGTGTCAGACATCTATGGGGCACCTGAGTTGGGGAGAGCCCAGTGCGGAACCATGAGCCAGTACCGATGCCTGAGGATACAGATACCATTGAATACATTGGTGGAGAAGAGGGCTGTTGGCTCCCTCCTCTGCCATTCAGTCTGTGCATCTGAAACTTTACATGACAGGCATGATCACGTCAACAGATCGCGCCTGCTGTGCAAAGCACAGACCACATGCTGCAGAGACCAGAGCAGGCCACCGGGGGAACGCAGCTAGGAGAGCATTGTTTTTATTATTTTATCAGTCGTTTCTTGTGAAGGTGCCTTATTGTATATAAGGAGCTCTGGAGGTAGAATACTGTATATAGGGAAGCTGTGCACTATGTATTGCTTGCTGCACAATGACCTATCTGAGAATGCGTCAGTGAGCTTATTCTTACAGTCTGATAGGAGGGTTTGTAATTCCTTTATCTGAGCTCCTCTGGCTCAATTATGACCATGTCACGAGTTTATCATGACAGAGAGGAGCCAGAAGACCGCAGAGTCTGATTTCTCCTACTCCTGCACTGATTAGAAGCACTTCACCTTCTTATTAAACGCTGTAAATTTCTCTTAGCAGTGCAGGGGTTAATTAGCTCAGTTGAGAGCTCCTGGAAGATTTCCTGCATTAAGGCTCTCAGCTGTTCACTGTTAGCCACTCCCATCCCCTATATAATCTGGGCCCTGGCTGGCACTCATTGTCAGAGGTAGCTTATGCTGCATGGCTGGAGATTGTTGGTGTTTGTTATTGGTGAAGGTGTTTGGTGGATTTAACTGTAATTGCTGCTTTTTTTGAGTGAGTGATAATTCTCTTTCTTCTCCTACGTTGGTTTAACCCCATCCTCCTCTCCCCAGTGTTTACCACTGTTGTATGTGTGAGTATATTTATATATTTGGTATTTTCCTTTATCCCTGTTTGTATTACCTTGTTTGTCTGGTTGGTGATTTGCGGTACACTACTACTCCCCTCTTCCCTGGGTGGGGGAGGGGTACAGACTGAGAGTGGATTGAGGAGCTAAGGCAAGGTACATGGTCCCAGCATCTCCACCATCAGAAGTAATCGGGGGAACAGCGCAAGCTAGCACACCTATCGTTAGCGACAGGGAAAGAGCCCCTAGTCCTGGGACACTCAACAACAGAGTCATGACAAGATCACATTAAGAGATCAGTCTGATGGCTTTATGGTGCAGACGACGATAGCATCACAATGCATGGACTGGCCAGCGGCACGCCTGACAGCTGCTTAGAAATACACACTGTCACACTCGGGTCAGGAGAGCCGCAAGCCAGTCTGAGCATTGCGTCGCGATTGTCGTCCACGTTATATAGTCGTCTGACTGTGCCCTTTAAGTGCAGGGACACAAAGAGCCTGCAAAAGCATAATGGTGCAACATTTTTAATGAAACCCAATGGCAAAAATAATTTTTAGCACCAATTACATGAATTAATGTCAAATCATATAAATTTTATATATATATATTGTAAGGATTTCACTCACTCAGCTGCGACGGCTGACACTCAGGAGACGTGTTCCTTTAAAGTTCACTGGGTTTATTGCTTCATAAACCAAGTGGCAAATAACAGAAAGCAAAATGGGCCTTTGGTTCAGGCAAAGAAAAGCAAGTGTCCAGTTCATCCGGCTCAGTCCTGAAGCCGTAACACACTCAGGAGGGTTTCACCTCCACACATATCTGCTGTGTAAAGGATTAGCCAGTCTTATAAAGAGCTAACCCCACCCAGTAACCCATCACATGATTAGCCATGTGGTCTGACATTACCACAGGTCCTGAAACACATATACAAGATTATGTGCAAGAAAGGAATACTCCGGGCTACATTACAGCAATCAGGCACTTATGTGGCACATACCTCCCATCGACTACAAACCCTTTAGCCCTGCTACATACCTCCCCCCTCTGCCTAAAGCCGTGGGGCTTGGCACTTTCCCCCACTAAACAAGGGATTCTCGATAGGGCATCCGCATTACCGTGCAGCTTTCCGGCCCTATGTTCCACATGGAAACTGAAGTCCTGCAGGGCTAAGAACCACCGGGTGACTCTAGCATTTCTTCCTTTCGTTTCTCTCATCCACCTAAGCGGGGCATGGTCAGATACCAGTCTAAATTTACGTCCCAGCAGATAGTACCGCAATGTGTCCACGGCCCATTTTATGGCCAAGCACTCCTTCTCAACGACTGAGTAGTTCTTTTCAGATGAGGACAGCTTCCTACTCAGATAGAGAACAGGATGCTCCTCCCCATGTAGTTCTTGGGAAAGGACTGCTCCCACCCCAACATCTGAGGCATCTGTCTGAAGAATAAACTCTTTCTTGAAGTTTGGGGCCATCAGAACGGGTTGCTTACACAAAGCGTTTTTCATTTCTTGGAAGGCTGACTCTGTTTCTTCGGACCACTTAACCATTACTGATTTTGTCCCTTTTAGCAGGTCAGTCAGAGGCGCAGCCATCGTGGCGAAGTTTGGGATGAACCTCCTGTAATATCCCACGATTCCCAGGAAGGCTTTAACTTGTTTCTTGGAAACTGGTTTTGGCCATGTTTGGATTGCCTCCACTTTATTGATTTGGGGTTTTATTTCTCCATGACCCACTATGTATCCAAGGTACTTAGCTTCTTCTTTACCCAAGGCGCACTTCTTCGGGTTTATAGTAAATCCGGCCTCTCTTATAGCATCCAACACCGCTTGGACTTTCTCCAGATGACTCTCCCAGTCCGGGCTAAAGATGACGATATCATCTAGGTACGCAGCAGCGTAGGCCTTATGGGGTGCAAGGACTCTATCCATAGCCCTCTGGAAGGTCGCCGGAGCTCCCTGTAGGCCAAACGGCATCCGGGCATATTGGAAGCATCCATCAGGTGTCGAAAAGGCCGTCTTCTCCTTGGCTTCCTGTGCCATGGGGATCTGCCAATACCCCTTTGTCAAATCCAAGGTGGATATATATCTGGCGTGCCCAAGCCTTTCGATGAGCTCATCAATACGGGGCATGGGATAAGCGTCGAACTTGGAGACTTCATTCAACTTCCGATAGTCGTTGCAAAACCTCCACTCTCCATCAGGTTTTGGGACCAGGACAATTGGGCTCGACCAACCGCTCTTGGATTCCTCAATGACCCCAAGCCTCAACATACGCTCCACTTCCTTGGAGATAACTTCTCGACGAGCCTCAGGAATACGATAAGGTTTCACATTCACCCGCACATGTGGCTCTGTTAGGACCTCGTGCTCTATGACCTTCGTGTATCCTGGCAATTCTGAAAACAGGTCCCTGTTTTTCTGGAGTAACTCCCGGCACTGCTGTTTCTGGGTCTTTGATAGCATCTCTGCTATAGTAACCGCTCCAACCTCACCTTCTGGGTTGCTTAACAATGACGGAGTTGCTGTCGGCTCTCTATCTTGCCATGGCTTGATGAGGTTGACATGCAGGGCCGTATTTAGAGTTTCTGCTGCCCTAGGCACTTTTAGCGCTGCCTCCCCCTTTGGTGAGTATGACACTATCGGCAGTGACTTTGGCAAAAATCGCTGATGTGAAAGTCGCCTTTTGCAGCAGATCCGACAGTTTTTCCGCATCTGCCGCGTAATGGATCACTTAGGGCAACACTGCGTTCGGCCTCATTCATTCCCTATGGGACTTACAGACATGTGCGGCTCTTGCGGTTTTGCCGCCATCCGGCAAATGCGGTACTTGCAGCAATGAGAAAAAACACTACTAGCAGTGTTTTATGTATCATCGTAAGTGCAAAACCGCAATTGCCGCACATGTTCGCAAGTAGCCATCATTACCTGTCCCTGCACCTTGCTAGCTCATCCCTATCCAACCCTCCCTGACCTAAAACTACACTATAAAGCTTCAGAAAAGCAATTTATTAACTGCCATATTCCTATGATAATGAGGGCTCTAGGCTACGGTGTAGACTGGGACGGGCAGTGTCCGGGTCTCCATCCTCTCTGTGCACACCCTCAGTCCCTGCCTCACTGCCTGTGCACAGACCTCCCTCCACCGCACCCGGTAATCACCGCTCGCAGTAGCATACCAGCAGAGGTGTATCTAGGGTTTCTGGCACCCGGGGAAAGAATTCATTTTGGTGCCCCCCCTCCGCCAAGGACATATGTGATTTGCACACTCAGTCATGTGCCCACGAGCTCCTCTCCCTAATGCTCTCAATGTTCAGTGAAAAACTAAGAGAAGCAGAAGAGAAGCTCGATGTCACAGGACCATAAGAGTATGTGTCCACGTTCAGGATTGCATCAGGATTTGGTCAGGATTTTTCATCAGTATTTGTAGCCAAAACCAGGAGTGGAACAATTAGAGGAAAACTATAATAGAACCATATGCTCCACTTCTGTATTTATCACCCACTCCTGGTTTTGGCTACAAATACTGATGTAAAATACTGACCAAATCCTGATGCAATCCTGAACGTGGACACACACCCTAAGTCTGAAAAATCGCATATGAGTGACGTGTCCATGTGACGACTACTGGAACTTGCAGAGCTGAATCCTGACATCGCAGCTTCTGAATTCTCACAACGCATGCACTGCACTTTTAGGATTCTCCCTTGCCGGTGGACGGTCATGTCAGCACAAGTATGTGATTTGTAGACTTCTGACCACATTCTGACTAGATGTGCCCGGCCTCGCTCAGTTCATTTTCATTGACGGAGGTCACGCATGTCTAGTCAGCACGTGATCGCATTAATGTAAATCCCCAGCATGAGAGAATCCTGACAGCGTGCAGTGTGCACTGTGAGAATTCAGAAGTCTGCAGTCACAAAGAATGACTGCAGACTCATCACAAGCCTGGACATCCCCTTTAAAAGGGACTCTGTCACCTGAATTTGGAGGGAACAATTTTCAGCCATAGGGGCGGGGCTTTCGGGTGTTTGATTCACCCTTTCCTTACCCGCTGGCTACATGCTGGCTGCAATATTGGATTGAAGCTCATTCTCTGTCCTCCATAGTACACGCCTGCGCAAGGCAAGATTGCAGATTGTGCAGGTACAGTATGTACTACGGAGGACAGAGAATGAGCTTCAATCCAATATTGCAGCCAGCATGCAGCCAGCGGGTATGGAAAGGGTGAATCAAACACCCGAAAACCCCACCCCTATGGCTGAAAATTGTTCCCTCCAAATTCAGGTGACAGTGTCCCTTTAAATCTCCTAACATATATAAAAACATGAGAGTTAGCATCACAAATAACATTTACATCCAGGTACCTTATAGATGACGTCGCCTCTGGAGCCGTTCTCCTTTTCTTCATCTTGTCCAGATCCCATGATGAGTTTTCTCATCCACAGCCGTCTCTGCAGACTTCCATCTTCGCCGCTCTTTTGCAGAAAGTCTCCACATGACGCCCTTAAAGATACAAGTGTCATTATAATGCTCCCAAATAAAAAATTGCCCCTCACTATATTGTCTGCACAAAGTATGACCCCCACACTGTCCCTCTTATGGTACATGCTCTTCACACTGTCCTCTCCTTTCTATACCAGTCCCCTCTTCACACTGTCCTCTCACACTGTGTCCCCCTTATAGGGCCCAGTATTTATACTCCATATTTATACTCCATCCTCCCACACTGCGTTCATGCCTCCCCCATCCTCCCACCCTGCGTTCATGGCTCCCCCATCCTTCTCCCCTGCAAGCATGGCTCCCCCATCCTCCCACTCTGCGTTCATGGCTCCCCATCCTTCTCCCCTGCGTTCATGGCTCCCCCATCCTTCTCCCCTGCGTTCATGGCTCCCCCATCCTCCCACTCTGCGTTCATGGCTCCCCCATCCTCCCACTCTGCGTTCATGGCTCCCCATCCTTCTCCCCTGCGTTCATGGCTCCCCATCCTTCTCCCCTGTATGCACGGCTCCCCATCCTTCTCCCCTGTATGCACGGCTCCCCATCCTTCTCCCCTGTGTGCACGGCTCCCCATCCTTCTCCCCTGTGTGCACGGCTCCCCATCCTTCTCCCCTGTGTACATGGCTCCCCATCCTTCTCCCCTGTGTGCACGGCTCCCCATCCTTCTCCCCTGTGTGCACGGCTCCCCAACCTTCTCCCCTGTGTGCACGGCTCCCCATCCTTCTCCCCTGTGTACATGGCTCCCCATCCTTCTCCCCTGTGTGCACGGCTCCCCATCCTTCTCCCCTGTATGCACGACTCCCCATCCTCCCCTGTATGCACGGCTCCCCATCCTTCTCCCCTGTATGCACGGCTCCCCATCCTTCTCCCCTGTGTGCACGGCTCCCCATCATTCTCCCCTGTATGCACGACTCCCCATCCTTCTCCCCTGTATGCACGGCTCCCCATCCTTCTCCCCTGTATGCATGGCTCCCCATCCTCCTCCCCTGTGTGCACGGCACCCCACTTTTTTCCCTGTCATACTTACCTCTCACCGGCGCGCAGCACAGAACTTCCTGGCATCTCAGCGTCTTCCTTCCTGTCTTCAGCGGTCACATGGTAGCGCTAATTAAGGGTGATGAATATGCGCATATTCATCACCCTTAATGATCGGTACCATGTGACCGCTGAAGACAGGACGGCGCTGAGACGCAGTTGCAGCCACCGCTGGAGGAAGGTGAGTATTACGTCTTCAGGGAGGGAGGGAGGGGGGCGGGAAGGAGGGAGGAGGGGGGGGCGGGAAGGGGGGAGGGAGGAGGGGGGGCGGAAACGTGACCCCGGAGTTTTATAAAATAAAAAAAAAAAAAAAAAAGGAAAAAACCTAGCTCAAGGGCGCCCCCCCGCATCCCGCCGCCCTAGGCACGTGCCCTCAAGTGCCTAGTGGCAAATACGGCCCTGTTGACATGGTAAACTTGGAATGGTTTCCGTCTTCCTGGTTGGTGAATTTTATAATTTACCTCACCAAGTTTCTCGACAACCTCATATGGCCCTTGCCATTTGGCCAAGAACTTGCTTTCCACCGTTGGAACTAACACAAGAACTCGGTCTCCCGGATTGAACTGCCTCACTCTTGCAGACCGGTGGTAGACCCTGGCTTGAGCTTCTTGTGCTTGGAGAAGGTGTTCTTTCACGATAGGCATCACCTTTGCAATCCTCTGCTGCATCAGGGCCACATGCTCAATGACGCTTCTGTGGGGTGTGACTTCGGCCTCCCAGGTTTCCTTGGCTATATCCAGGAGTCCTCGTGGATGTCGGCCATATAGAAGCTCAAACGGTGAGAACCCTGTGGAGGCCTGTGGAACTTCACGAATGGAAAACATCAGATAGGGTAAGAGACAATCCCAGTCTCTACCGTCTTTCTCTATAGCTTTTCTCAGCATGCTCTTTAGTGTCTTGTTAAACCTCTCAACAAGGCCATCTGACTGGGGATGGTACACCGAGGTCCTCAACTGGGAGATCTTCAGGGCTTTGCATAACTCCCTCATCACCTTGCTCATGAAAGGTGTACCCTGGTCAGTCAGGATGTCCTTTGGCAGACCTGTCCGGGAAAAGACATGGACCAACTCGCGGGCTATGCTTTTTGAGGAAGAATTTCTCAAGGGAATTGCCTCAGGATAGCGTGTGGCATAGTCCAGGATGACTAATATATACTGATGGCCCCGAGCTGATTTAACTAAGGGACCGACCAAGTCCATGGCAATTCTCTCGAACGGTACCTCAATAATGGGCAGTGGCACAAGGGGGTTCCGGAAATGAGGAGTAGGAGCAGTTAGCTGACATGTAGGGCAGGACCTGCAATAGTTCACTATTTCCCGGTGACACCCAGGCCAATAGAACCTCTGCACAACCCGTTCCTGCGTTTTTTCCACCCCCAGGTGTCCACCCAAGATGTGTGAATGGGCCATGTCCAACACTTTCCGTCTATACGGACCCGGCACTATCAACTGCTCTACCAACTCCTCCCGTATTTTCGTGACACGGTACAACAACTCCCCCCTCAACAGAAAATGGGGAAATCTTGTGTCTGCCCCCGGCTCCTGTACCACCCCGTCAATAACTGTGACATTATTAAAGGCTTCCCTCAGAGTGGGGTCCCTATGTTGGGCAGTCCCAAAATTTTCACCGGTAACTTCTAACTCCAGAATGTCAGATGTAGGGGATACTTCCTCCTCATCCCCAACCAGAACACAAAAAGGAAAACTGTCTGCCTCTGGGTGTGGCGATACCCTTCCAGGGTTCACTGGTTCCCTGCCAGGGAGCTCAGAACCATTTCCCCACAAATCCCAAAACAAACAGAAATCCCGGCCAATAATTATAGGGTGCAACAAGTCCTGAACCACGCCGACTATGTGGGACTCAGTGCCACATGCCGTTTCAATGTCCACCCTGGCCATAGGGTAGTCCTTTGCATCACCATGTATGCACCGCACTCCGACCTTCTTTCCTGGGAGCAGGTAGAGAGGAAAAGTGGCCCTCACCAGGGTCACTAGGCTCCCCGAGTCTAACAGTGCCGTTACTGCTCGACCGTTCACCTTTACGGGACACGCTTGAGGTCCCTCGTTGGATGGAGAGTTCACACTACAGGCTGGATACGCATAGTATGAACAATGGCGTCCCATGCTGCAGTCCATCTGCTCAGTGGTTTGGGAACAACGGGCAGCTATATGTCCTGGCTTGTGGCACCTCCAACAAATAATATCACCCGTGGGGACCTTGGGCACCACCTCCCCCGCCCTTTGTGACCTTGGACGCACCACCCCTTTTTGGGACTCAGCTGCCTTCTGGGACCCCCAGTACGGCATGGGCTGCCTTCCGAAGGAGCCTTCCAACCCTTGGTATCTCTCAACCAGTCCGATCAGCTCGTCGGCATTCTGGGGATCACCCTGGGCAACCCAAGACTGTATAGGCCTCGGGAGGGAATGGACAAACCGATCCATCATCACCCGTTCTACCATCTGTGCAGGCGCAGAGGATTCTGGCTGCAGCCATTTCTGGACCAGGTGCAACAGATCAAACATTTGGGAACGAGGTGGTTTGTCCCGGTGATAGCCCCAGGAGTGAACTCGCTGTGCCCTGACAGTCAGTGTCACCCCCAAACGTGCGAGAATCTCGGCTTTCAATTTGTGATACTCTTTGGCATCCTGCAAGGTCAAATCATAGTACGCCTTCTGGGGTTCTCCCGTCAGGTATGGCGCAAGTACCTCTGCCCACTGCTCTGGCGGAAGTTTTTCCCTCTCAGCGACCCTCTCAAACACCGTCAGGAAGGCCTCAACATCATCCCCGGGAGTCATTTTCTGCAATGCGCGTCTTACCGTCTTCCGGACGTGGGTGTCATCAGCCAAACCTGGGGTTGGGGCGCTCGCCTTGCCCTGGATGGCGGTTGCCAGAAGCTGCATCTGCTGCTGATGCTCCTGCTGGCTCTGCTGCATCTGCTGCTGGCTCTGTTGTAACTGCTGCCGTTGCTCCTGCTGGCTCTGCTGCATCTGCTGCTGGCTCTGCTGCATCTGCTGCCGTTGCTCCTGCTGACTCTGCCGTTGCTCCTGCTGGCTCTGTTGTATCTGCTGCATCAACAGCCTGTTGGTCTCTTGCTGCCTTTTCTCCTGCTGTGACTGCATCTGGACCAAGTGTTTCAGCAGGTCCTCCATTTTCTCCGGCAATGCTTGCTGGCTTGCAACAGCCTTGACCCAGGACATTCAAAAATAAACTCACGTTCTCCGCTGGGAACGCTGCTCGCACGTCTCCACCAATTGTAAGGATTTCACTCACTCAGCTGCGACGGCTGACACTCAGGAGACGTGTTCCTTTAAAGTTCACTGGGTTTATTGCTTCATAAACCAAGTGGCAAATAACAGAAAGCAAAATGGGCCTTTGGTTCAGGCAAAGAAAAGCAAGTGTCCAGTTCATCCGGCTCAGTCCTGAAGCCGTAACACACTCAGGAGGGTTTCACCTCCACACATATCTGCTGTGTAAAGGATTAGCCAGTCTTATAAAGAGCTAACCCCACCCAGTAACCCACCACATGATTAGCCATGTGGTCTGACATTACCACAGGTCCTGAAACACATATACAAGATTATGTGCAAGAAAGGAATACTCCGGGCTACATTACAGCAACCAGGCACTTATGTGGCACATACCTCCCATCGACTACAAACCCTTTAGCCCTGCTACAATATATATATATATATATATATATATATATATATATGTACACACATAAATATATGTATACCCAAGGGTGGATTTGGGTGGCCACGTTTTTTTTTGGCCATTTTGCTCCATGATAATTAAAGGGCAACCTGTACTCAGATTTAATATACTTATTTTATTTGGTAACTAATAACAATGATAATATATACATATTATACTTCCACGGCAGCTTGAGACAAAAAATTTGGTTAATGTCTACAAATAGTGCAAAAAGTATTGAGAAGTTGACGCTGATAATGAAGATTTCTTAAGGTCCTTTTACATGGGCTAGGAATAAGAAAAGAGGTTTATTTTTTCTAAAACAAGCTGCAGCCATGGAAAAGGCTTTTTCCAAAACTGGAAAACCCCTTTAAGTACAGAGCCCCTAATATCTGGCGTGCATTGTACTGTATTGCCTCTCTTATTACCCAATGATACAGTTACGGATGTTGTATTTGCTTCCTATACGTGGATGCTATTACCTGGATATAGAAGCAGCTGCTGATAATAATATGAAATATATCAGTCACAGCCTTAACAAAAATGACATCTGAAATCTATGTAAATTTATCAATAAATATATTTATAGGAAATTATATGGAAAAATAACATGGAATTATTATTGTCCATTATTTTGTAAAAGTTCTTGTAAACTTAAGCACTACACCACCCATCATGTGCAAAATGAGAAATCTACTAATCCGGTTCTATGAAATAGGCTGGCCAATGGCGAAAAAATGGTAGATGTTACTTGCAATTAAAATGGGCAAGGGGTTGTCCACCGATTAAATATTAAAGGGAACCTGTCATCAGTTTTTTTTTCTACCCCTTCTAAAAGGAGCAGAGACCCTGATTTCAGGGGTTGATGCAGTTTTGATAGAATCATTGATTTATCTTCTGTAGATCTAGCAGTTCTCTGAATGCTGAGCTCTGTATACCCCCGCCCACACCACTGATTGGCGGCTTTTAGTTGCACACTGTGCATTGGCAGAAAATAAAACCCAAAATGTGCCAAACTCATTAGGAGGCATACGTTTTATTAAAACATTTATACCATTCACTCCAGCAATCTGATTATTATTATTTTTAAGACTGGTGTGTACAATGCCTTTCTTATGAAATATGGGCCAAGCTACCTGAGGCGGCTTGTGCATGTAGCCTCTTCCGAGAGAAGGAGGACAGGGACTCTAGTGCCACCTAGAGATGCGCGGATCGATTTGCGGGACCCTGGTCTAGTGTCCAGGCCAGTGGTACCTGGCTCCTAGACAGGAGGCCCACCAATCTCTTACCTTCCTTCGTCCCTGGTTAGGCTTTTGATTGGCGCGATGTCACCTATGACGGACTAAATTAATACTTAATCGTGGTACGACCACTTTATTGATAGTGTGTCCATGACAGATCGGGACTTTCATCACACAGTAAGCTCCTCAGATGCGTTCCGTTCCCCTGGTTACGTTTTGCCACTCATGACATTTCTTCCCCTTTGCTGTCCCGCTTGCCTTCAGATCCGGTGTCGTCTTCTTCACTGTCCTGTACTCGCCTACTTTGTCTCAGGCGGAATTTATCTCTGGGAGAAGAGTCCGCTCCACTGAAGGATTCGCTGCTCCGTATGGTGGAGCTCAGCTTCATACGACGGAAACGCGGAGACGCCGCCTGGTAGGACTGGCTGGAGACGCTGAGCGAGCTCCTGCTGCGACGAAGAGCAACATCTCCAGCTGGGAAATCAATGGTACAGAATACAGAGAAATATGGCAATAAGAAAATATTTCCAATCTATCTTAAAAAGGTATCAAGTGTAGAATTTATGACCTATCAATCTACTTTATGCCATATAATCAATATAAAATCAAATTGAGATGTTGGTCATTATCAAAGATCATATAAAAGTACCACACGTAATCTCTTTTCTGCAGAACACCTCTTCTTTGCTGTCCTCCTATCGCTCCCCATGCTTCTCACGTGCTTCACCTGTACTCTGGAATTCTCTACCCCCACCAGTCAGAATTCCCCCACTTTCTAAATCTTCAAAAGTAACCAGAAACTGTATTTCTTCTGAAAAGTCTGCAACCTACAATATCTCTGCTACCACTATACCATAAGAGTAGCTTCTACCCTCACTTACTGTCTCCTCCCCTCTTCCCTGTCTTTATTTCTAAAATGGCCAGTTTTTGCCCTGATTTTTTTTTCTATTTGTTGCCCTGAATATGCAGTTTTTAAATTTCTTTAAATCAGCCGTACAGTTCCAGATATGTGGGTTATTTAGTGTTGATTTTTAAGGCCTATCTAAAGAGGTGTGGCTCACATGATCCTCAGGGGCGTGTCTCTAGCCAGTTCTGCATAATTGCCCTCCTTAATAAACAACATAAAAGTTAGTAGTAATTAAAAAGTAATTAAAAAGAAAAAAAAAATGGATTGCTTAGTGGAGCAGCAGGGATAAAATAAGAGAAAAAAATAGCCTGTTGACAGGTCCTCTTTAAAGGGGTTGTATGTGATTTTAAAATCATGGATGCTATCTCTCATATTGGGCAAGGTTTTGCAGATCTCAAGTGGAACTGTTCTGGGTGTTAGAATACTAGTAATAAAACCATTGTTTCGTTCTTACATTTTGTGGGGCTATCTAGCTCCAACGAAGGCTCTTTAGGAGGGTTCAGAAAACGTGTAACATCTCCAGGGCCTCTTGCAGGTTTCTCCTTGGTCTTGAGGAGTCTCTTCATTTTATCAGTTATCCAGTTACTCCTCTTGTGACTGTAAAACAAAAAAGTCAGGAAATGAAACCGATGCTACCGGCCATGTCCAGTATGGAGCTACTAGACAAGGCTTGTAAATCCTCATATCGCGAGCACTGCACACCGTGAGGATTTTCCAGTCCCGGCACCAGGAGTGGTGGGCGAGTGACCACAAGTCCGTGATTTGCATACATGTGGTCACGTGCCGTCTAGATAGGCGCAGCCTCACTCAATGCATTGTATTGAGTGAGGATTGACACAGTCTAGTGGAAATGTTGTAAATTCTTCTTTTCAGGACCATGGGGGAAAGGGCCTTCTGTTCCTAGAAGGTACTATCATATATAGTTAATGATTCACTTTTGATCTGTTCTAGGGTTCAAACTTACGACCTCTAGTATGGCAGGCAGGAGCTAGAGGCTGCACTGCTAAAAATGGGAGGATTTTCTCTGCCTAAAAGTCTTTATGATTTTCTTCTTCTTCAAGAATATTGTATTGGCACATAGAAATACATCTCTTCATACTGTACCAAAATATCCCCATATACCAGTGCATATCTATATACAGTACCTATATATTAGAGATAAAATTCAAATCTGAGATTTTTTTTTACTACAAAAAAATTATGAAAAACATTCCTTATACACTTTCCATAAATAAACAAAGTAAATAACATGGACTTACGGTATTTGATATCCCTGTAATTGTAAAAACCCATACAATACATTGATGGATTATTTACTATGATCGGTAAATAGTATAAAAAATGGTGCTATTGTTTTTTTTTTTCCGCCATCATATCCATAAAAAATTAAGACAAATGTAATGGCTACATAATTGTTTGGAAAAATGGGACTTAAAAAAAACTACAGCTTGTCCGCAAAAAAAAAAACAAGACCTCATGTTTATGTAAAAATAATAATTTTACAGTTGTTGCAACTAGGAACAAATAATGTCTCGTCATCTGTGCATCACAAAAAATGTGTGTGTGCATGTGTTATTTGTATGTGCGTATTTTATGAATGCTTGTGTACATATGTGTACTGTATTGTGTATATGTGCGCAATGTGTAAATGCACGGGTAATGTATTAACGTGTGTGTATTTTATTGTATTGTGCTTAAAGAGAACCTGGCCGCAGAATTTTGTTAAGTAAACTACAGGCATTGTCAGGTTGGCGCTGTTACACTGATTAAAATGATACCTGGGGTGAAGAAATCCATTTTGTGATTCTTGTGTAATCTTTGTTTGAAGTTTTCAGTTAATGATATGCCCGTGCTGTGCTGGGGCGGCCTGTGGGCTGGTCTTTTCTTGGTGGTCTAGACCAGAGAAACCAAGAAAAGACCTGCCCACAAGGCTCTGCCCCGAAGCCCAAGCATCCTTGTCATCATTCTGTGCATAAATGACAGGTCACAGAACTGTCAGTGACCTGCCTCCAATTTTAAATATCGCGCCTATGCAGTCAGTATTGCAGTCCTCAAAAAAAATTGTTCTCCAACAAAGTGGCTGCATCGCGATAGCATCTATCGGCAAACGATGCTTTCAATCTGCACATGCGCCAACCACTGTGTACAGAGGATCAGGTGCAGCGACGATGACAGCCTCTTCTCGCGCACGCTCCTGCACCGGTCCTCTGTACACAGTGGTTGAGGCATGCGCAGATTGACAGCATCGCTTGCTGATAGATGCTACCGCGCATGCACTGCCACCATTTTGTTGAAGACCTTTTTTTTCTTTTTAAGACCACTGTACTGACTGCATAGGTGCGATATTTAAAATAGGAGGCAGTGACCTGTCAACTAAGCACAGAATTATGACGAAAATGCTCGTGTTTCAGGGCAAACATGTAGGCAGTAGTGATGAGCGAATATACTCATTACTTGAGATTTCCCGAGCACGCTCGGGGGTCCTCCGAGTATTTTTTAGTGCTCGGAGATTTAGTTTTCATCGCCGCAGCTGAATTATTTACAGCTATTAGCCAGGCTAAGTACATGTGGGGGTTGCCTGGTTGCTAGGGAATCCCCACATATAATCAAGCAGGCTAACAGATGTAAATCATTCAGCTGAGGTGAGGAAAAATAAATCTCCGAGTACTTACAAATACTCGGAGGACCCACGAGTGTGCTCGGGAAATCACGAGTAACGAGTATATTCGCTCATCACTAGTAGGCAGGTCTTTTCTTGGTTTCTCTGGCCTAGTGCACCAAGAAAAAAAACTGCCACAGGCACGTCTCGAAGCACAAGCATATCATTAAATGAAAACTTCAAACAAAGATTATACAAGAACCACAAGACGGATTTATTCACCCCAGGTATCATTTTAATCAGAGTAACAACGCCAACATGACAATGTCTGTAGTTTACTTAGTAAAATCCTGCTGTTGGGTTCTCTTTGATGTGAAATTAGAATTAATTGTGTTTACTCTGGTGGAGCATAATAGAGACAGGGGGGACGCAAGCACAAATCCTACGCAGGGCCTCTTCACTGTGGGCCACCACCCCTGAATAGATGTGCTTGTATTTTGGAGTAAGAGCAGTTACCTGTGTGCTGCAGGAGCCGGTTCCAGGACTCGATACTGATCCATGATCTTATCAAGGAGCTTTTGCTTCTCGTGTTTCAACTCTGTCAATTTTTCTCTAAATTTCGAACAAAGATGAGGTCATTACAGTATTTCCATTTTTTTTGTGTGCGTCTTTTATCTCCAAGCTCCCCCAACAAAAAATTCTATCTGCTAAAAAGCATATGGATTGGTTGACACAAATGTTTTTTTTTTTCAACTCCAGTGATTTTTAAAAAAATTTTTTTTAATTTTGTTAGGTATCATGTGTTTAAGTGTCATGAAGGCAGTAATATAATGACCAGTTGCCGGCTTCTCCTGGTTTCAGCGGCGCTCCGGTCTACTGCAGCACCATGTGACTGCATTTGTGACCTGCCAAATCACCCAGTGATTGTTGCGTGGACTGGAGTGGAGGTCACTTTCTAATTTTAATAATAAGAGTGTAAGGGCGCAGTCAGACGGCATATTACTTGTCCAATGGTCACATTGCAATCCTTGGACTGGCCATCGGCTCACCTGATATGAGCGTGAAAGCATGTATTTCTATGGAGCTGTCACTCTCAGGTGAAGGGAGCCAATGACCAGTCCGAGGATTGCGAGTAATACGGCCGTCTGTCTGTGCCCTTAGGAAAAGGCTACAGAGCACCCAGTGGTCACGTGGAGCTGCAACGGATCCGAGCGCTGCTGAACCTTAGAGAAAAGAACCTGTGAGTACGCTTCTACCTTTATGACACACACATGATACCTAACAAAGGGACAAATAAAAAAAATTACTGGAGTGGGCCTTTAAAAACAAGTACAAAAAACACCTGCAATTTTCAGAAGTTGTAAAAGTTCTACAGTATTGCAGGCCTTTAATGGACTTTTTAAAAGTATGTACTTTTTGCGCTTGCATTTTCCACTGCAATCTACAGGACAATGCATGTAGATTAGGCACAGAAAAGCTAGCATAATTCAGATTTCCAAATTTAGCTGAAAAGCATTGAATTCACCTTTTCAATATATAGAATATGCAAATTATAAGTATATAAGGGGACAATACAAATATCTCGCTGAGGATCTGTTTATACCAAGGAAGGTGACGGGCACAAGGGGGCATTCTTTGCGTCTGGAGGAGAGAAGGTTTTTCCACCAACATAGAAGAGGATTCTTTACTGTTAGGGCAGTGAGAATCTGGAATTGCTTGCCTGAGGAGGTGGTGATGGCGAACTCAGTCGAGGGGTTCAAGAGAGGCCTGGATGTCTTCCTGGAGCAGAACAATATTGTATCATACAATTATTAGGTTCTGTAGAAGGACGTAGATCTGGGTATTTATTATGATGGAATATAGGCTGAACTGGATGGACAAATGTCTTTTTTCGGCCTTACTAACTATGTTACTATGTTACTATGTTACAAATTGTCTTTTCAGAGCGGAAGATGCCTAGAACTCTAGCGCCATCTATTGGAAGCAGAGATCCTAAAAGTCAATATCGGTACCTTAACAAGACTTGCAATATGACTTAGGATAAAAGCCAAAGCAGACTCTTAAGTTTGCAGACAGGATTATTCGGGGCGATTGTTCCTCATCAGTGGCGTGTCACTCTCCATAAGGAGAAACGTTATCCCTTAGACCCCAGTCCAGAGCCTCTCACCTAGCCAAATCAGATCTCATATTTTGCACTGATGAGGGGCAACACCCGTGAACACCGTGTCTGCAAACTGAGATTCTTGTTTGGCTTTTAACCTAAGTCATATTGCAAGGCTCATTGAAGGGTCAATAATGACTGTTAGGATCTCTCTTTCCATGCTCTATGAAGAGACAATTTGAATATTTAATTTCCCTGAGGAGCAGGCATGGCTTATAAGTCTCCTCACTCTGACATGCCAAGCTTGCCTTGTCACTCTCCACAAGGAGAACCCCTTAGACCCCAATAAATAGAATGAAATTTACTGACAAAAAAAAAAAATCTACATTGAACACAACTGACATTGTGATGTTAGGTAAAGAAGATGTGTGACCACATATTTATGATCGATTGTGTTAAATCCATATGTGGCCGGTGAGAGTTTGAAAAATGTGGCTGCCTGGTCACTAACGCCTCTAGCTCTATGCACATTACCACTATTGTTCTCCATAGATACAGAGGTCAGAAGAAATTTACAGTAATGTACCTGAAATCTGCACATTGAAGAACACTGTATGAAGCAGACATGTTGTAAGGACTCTGCCCATAAATGAGCACCGGTTGACTTCATATAAGTCATTTGGTGATTGGTCCATTCACAAGAGCCGATGCAACTCTATGGGGTAGATCGATCGCCAGCAGCATACTTCTGTGCTCACACAGTATGCATACTATGGAAAGCACGTCATTTGTTTACATGGGTTGATGTGCTGCCAACAACGACGATCATCGAGTGGGTTGATGTGCTGCCAACAACGATGATCATCGATTACATGTTGTATTCATTCACCGGCTCATCAGCGGCATGTTTACAATGGCCGATAACTGGAAATTAGTAAATGGCCGATGTAAATGGGCCTTATAGTGAACACAGTAATTGCAAAGACATGATCCAACCTTCATAGATAACACTGCAATTACAAGAACTGTAAATGTTCAGGATCCATCCTTAGCAATGTTACCTCCAGTAAGAAGACCACGTTTTCTGCATTGGCCCATGACAATTCTCTTCCAATTTTATACTCATGGAAATAATAACTGAAATGGTAACCAACAAGCTCAAATTTCTCTCTTTCCTATACATAAGGACAGGATGTAGTCTTTGAATACCAATGCGTTCAATAAATAGAACAGCCTTACCGGTAGCATCTTTCCTCCTCTTGCCTCAAAGCTCCACTTTCCAAGCTCTTCTCTAGTAATTCACGATTGTCTTGGGTTAATGTATTAATCTGAGATAGCAAATGACTATTCTGCTCCTGAAGAGTAAATTTCACCTGGGATAACACCTAAATGACGGTACAAAGCAAGAATTACTCATCTTTTGAGGGTGCCTTGAGATTTTGGCTCTCATCAGGGCCACCACTTTCCAATGTGCCATTATTATTGTCTATTGACCACAACAAATTTCCATAGCGATACTAACCTGGCATTGATCAGACAGACCAGTATTGCTGATCTCCATGCGTTGTACAGTCTCCTTCAATTCCATACGTTCTCTCTCAAGCTGTTCTCGCTGTCTCTGCTCGGATCCTAGCTGTCTCTTCATTTCTCTTAGCTCTGAGGTCTTTTCGGTAAAGGTCTTCTCTAATCGATAGAGCTCCTCCTGAAGTCTAAGTTGGAAGAGTAAGTTCCATCAATTAATTAATTGAAGCAATAAATGAGACACTGAAGGTTACATAGTAACGAGCTAAGCTTAAGGAGAGGATTTAGGATTGTGCCTTTCTAGGCGGATATTGCAATGGAACCTTTTAAGGCAACGATCCAGTTTACCGAATTATTCACCTCTTGTGCTCGTCTTGTAATCTTTGATTTTCCAGGTGAAATTCTTGAGCTTTGTCCATCTGCTCTTGCACTTTTCTATGCTGTTCCTGTTGGATCTGTTCCCCTTGTATGGAAAGTTGAGAGAACCTACCGGGAAAGTATACGGTACAAATCATCAAAACATATATCACTTTTACATAATAATATAATAGTCTGAAATATCCTGCATGTCTATTGCTCCAGTCCCTGACAGCAAGCAGCTTGGATGGTAAACATATCATTCATTCTCTGAGCTGAAATATCCTGCATGTCTATTGCTCCAGTCCCTGACAGCAAGCAGCTTGGATGGTATCTGAGTCATTCTATCTTCGGCATTGAATCCTGCATGTATCTATATATGTTAGTCATCCTATTATGCGTTTGTTTGTGTTTATAGATATTTAACTCACTTTTGCATGTCCTTACTCAGAGAGATCACATAACTGTTTCAAAGTGCTTTATGATCCATGTAGACCTGGACATTTGTTTATCTGATCACTACATTTATTGTGTCCTGTTGTCTCAACTGAGTTAGATTGATTGCTAACGAGCTTTAACACAAAAAAAAAAAAAAAAAAAGAGATCTAAGGGCTAGCCTTAATAATAATAATAATAATAATCTTTATTTTTATATAGCGCTAACATATTCCGCAGCGCTTTACAGTTTTGCACACATTATCATCGCTGTCCCCGATGGGGCTCACAATCTAGAATCCCTATCAGTATGTCTTCGGAATGTGGGAGGAAACCGGAGTGCCCGGAGGAAACCCACGCAAACACGGAGAGAACATACAAACTCTTTGCAGATGTTGTCCTGGGTGGGATTAGAACCCAGGACCCCAGCGCTGCAAGGCTGCAGTGCTAACCACTGCGCCACCGTGCTGCCTTCTATAAATGTAGATGTAGCTTGGGGATGCATTCGTGCACTGTTATTCGTGTATTTTTTATTCAAAGTACTTTTTTTTCTAAGTACTCGGCAGTTATAACATGGCAGTTAGACAGGGCAGGAGACAGGTAAGAAAAACTAAATCTAATCCATATTCACTTGAAACAGCACAAATACTCACCATATTTATTTGTATAATCTATATTCTGGCTGCTGCATTCACTCACATTCACCGCCCTTGCATTAACTCTCTACACTCCATCCATATCGGCCCCTCTGTCCTTGCCTCTCCTATGTATAGCACTCATGCTCTATTCACATTGCTTAACAGCACAGATCCATTCAGTCCCAACATCCAACACAAGAGACGCTCTCACAAATCACTTAACCATCTGCTCACTCTTTCGATCCTCTTTCTCCTAGTCGCTGGAGACATATCTCCAAACCCCGGCCCCCCATGTTATAGCCAGTCAAACCTCCCAATTGCTACACCCAGAAACCCCTCTAACCTTATTAATATTCCCTGCATGCCTGCTGTCTCTTTCAATTGTGCCCTTTGGAATTCTCGCTCTGTGTGTAATAAACTCTCCTTCATTCATGACTTCTTCCTTTCTAATTCTCTTAATCTCCTGGCTCTTACTGAAACCTGGATCCAGCAGTCAGACACCACCGCTGCTGCTGCTCTTTCATATGGTGGACTACACTTTTCTCATACCCCAAGATCAGACAACAGAGCAGGTGGAGGCGTTGGTCTGCTCCTTTCACCCAAATGTACTTTCCAAGTTATCCCCCAAGTACCCTCACTTGTCTTCCCTTCCTTTGAGGTCCATGTGGTCAGACTCTACGTCCCCTTCTCCATGCGAGTGGCGGTGGTGTATCGTCCTCCCGGCCCCTCTCATCAGTTCCTGGATCACTTTGCCACCTGGCTTCCACACTTTCTCTCCTGTGACACCCCCACCCTTATCATGGGTGATTTCAACATCCCCATTGCCTCTCCCCTCTCCCCATCTGCTTCTCACCTTTTATCTCTATCCTCCTCTTTTGGCCTCTCGCAGCATACTAACTCTCCAACACATGAAGATGGAAACTCCCTTGACTTGGTCTTCTCCCGACTTTGCTCAGTGGATGACTTCACAAACTCCCCTCTCCCGCTCTCTGACCACAACCTTCTTTCATTCTCTATCAAGAACTGCCATCCCGCTCAGGTCACCCCCACTTTCCACACCTATAGAAACATACAGGCCATTAACACCCAGAAACTTATGATGAACTTGCAGTCCTCATTGGCCCCTATTTCCTCCATCTCATGTCCTGATTCTGCATTGAAGCATTACAATGAAACCCTGCAAAGTGCTCTGGATGAAGCTGCTCCTCCTATACATAAAACAACTCGGCACAGACGGCAACAACCGTGGCACACGCTGCAAACACGTTTCCTGCAGCGGTGCTCCAGGTGCGCAGAACGTCTGTGGAGAAAATCTACCCGAAGATTTCATCCATTATAAGTTCATGCTAAAGACATACAATTCTGCCCTTCACCTCTCCAAACAAACCTACTTCAACACCCTCATCACCTCCCTGTCCAATAACCCTAAACGTCTCTTTGACACGTTCCAGTCCCTACTCAACCCAAGAGAGCAGGCCCCAACCACGGATCTCCGTGCTGACGATCTGGCCAATTACTTCAAAGAAAAAATTGACCACATTCGACAGGAAATCATCTCCCAATCTCTTCATACCATGCACTGTCCTCCCTCCCCCACTGCATCTAGTTCACTCTCTGACTTTGAAGCAGTTACAGAAGAAGAAGTAAGCAGGCTCCTTGCATCTTCTCGCCCGACCACTTGCACCAGTGACCCCATTCCGTCACATCTCCTCCAGTCCCTTTCCCCGGCTATCGCCTCTCACCTAACAAAAATATTCAACCTTTCCCTCACTTCCGGTATTTTTCCCTCCTCATTTAAGCATGCCATCATACATCCATTACTTAAAAAACCATCCCTCGATCAAAACTGTGCCGCTAATTATAGACCTGTCTCTAATCTTCCCTTCATCTCTAAACTCCTCGAACGCCTGGTCCACTCCCGTCTTACCCGCTATCTCTCAGATAACTCTCTTCTCGACCCTCTTCAATCTGGCTTCCGCTCTTTACACTCTACTGAAACTGCCCTCATTAAAGTCTCTAATGACCTACTAACAGCTAAATCTAATGGTCACTACTCCATGCTAATTCTCTTGGATCTCTCTGCAGCATTCGACACTGTGGATCATCAGCTCCTCCTCACTATGCTCCGCTCCATCGGCCTCAAGGACACCGTTCTCTCCTGGTTCTCCTCCTATCTCTCTGACCGATCCTTCACTGTATGTTTTGCTGGTTCCTCCTCCTCTCACCTTCCCCTTACTGTTGGGGTTCCTCAAGGATCAGTCCTAGGCCCCCTACTCTTCTCGTTGTATACTGCCCCTATTGGACAAACAATCAGTAGATTTGGTTTCCAGTACCATCTGTATGCTGACGACACCCAATTATACACTTCTGCTCCCGATATCACACCGACCTTTTTAGAAAACGCCAGTGATTGTCTTACCGCTGTCTCTAACATCATGTCCTCCCTCTATCTGAAACTAAACCTGTCAAAAACTGAACTCCTCGTGTTCTCTCCCTCTACTAACCTACCTTTGCCTGACATTGCCATCTCCGTGTGCGGTTCCACCATTACTCCAAAGCAACATGCCCGCTGCCTTGGGGTCATCCTTGATTCTGACCTTTCATTCACCCCCTACATCCGATCACTGGCTCGCTCTTCTTACCTGCATCTCAAAAACATTTCTAGAATTCGCCCTTTTCTTAATTTCGACTCTGCAAAAACTCTGACTGTTTCACTTATTCATTCTCGTCTGGACTATTGTAACTCTCTACTAATCGGCCTCCCTCTTACCAAACTCTCCCCGCTCCAATCTGTCCTGAATGCTGCAGCCAGGATCATATTCCTCACCAACCGTTACACCGATGCCTCTACCCTGTGCCAGTCATTACACTGGCTACCCATCCACTCCAGAATCCAGTACAAAACTACTACCCTCATCCACAAAGCACTCCATGGCTCAGCACCACCCTACATCTCCTCCCTGGTATCAGTCTACCACCCTACCCGTGCCCTCCGCTCCGCTAATGACCTCAGGTTAGCATCCTCAATAATCAGAACCTCCCACTCCCGTCTCCAAGACTTTACACGTGCTGCGCCGATTCTTTGGAATGCACTACCTAGGTTAATACGATTAATCCCCAATCCCCACAGTTTTAAGCGTGCCCTAAAAACTCATTTGTTCAGACTGGCCTACCGCCTCAATGCATTAACCTAACGATCCCTGTGTGGCCTATTTATAATAATAAAAAAAAAAGGTTCCTCGCATCATGTTCTCATTCACTTTATGCAGTATTAGCCCTCTGTGTCTGTACTGCTACATACTTAGGCAGGTAACTGGTTCATGCAGCTTTACATGAACACCTGAGCCTTACACTATAGCTGGTCCGAATAACTAAAGCAATTGTTACCATCCACCTCTCGTGTCTCCCCTTTTCCCCATAGTTTGTAAGCTTGCGAGCAGGGCCCTCACTCCTCCTGGTATCTGTTTTGAACTGTATTTCTGTTATGCTGTAATGTCTATTGTCTGTACAAGTCCCCTCTATAATTTGTAAAGCGCTGCGGAATATGTTGGCGCTATATAAATAAAATTATTATTATTATTATTATTATTAGTCTTGGCAGTGTGCCGTAGTCTAAAAAAAAGTCTGATTGGCCAGAGGCTTCCTTGGTAGACTCAGGTACTGATGTCCTAAAGGGGCACACACTTAACTTCTAGAAATTGGGGGACACTATACAAATGGCAGCTTATTTCAGTAGCAGCCAGTCAGCCCTTAGGAGACAGTTCTGGAGGTATTGCCTTACCTCTCCTGGAGCTCACGATGCTCTTGTTTCAGCACCCTCATGGCATTTCGACCTCGCCTCAGCTCTCTTTGCATCCTTTCCAGTTCCCCCTCTTGTCTTTGAAGGTCCCTGAGTATGGAGTCGTAACGTCCTTGTAAATCTGACCTCTCTCTGCGTATACCATGCAGCTCTATAAGTAGCAGAGACAGGGGCGATTCTGTTGCAGAAAGAGGGGTATGAGCAGAATTGGAATCAGATGAAGAAGGTCGCTCTGTAGTAGAGGTCACTTGACTAGATGATCCAGGAAGAGTTTTTGCTTCTGAGCTTGAAGGTAAACTCTTAGAATATGAAAAAGTGGATTCAATATTCTCAGTTTTAGACTCAGAAACAGTTGATGGTTGTGGAATTGGGCGCGTGTTTTGATCTAATCGCTTTATTAATTTCGGCTCCTGACCTTCTTCTTGCAGCAGTTTTTTCATCACGATTACCTCTCCCGACTTTGATTCCAGGTGCCTTTTCCGAGGTTCTGACTCTTGAAAACTGCTGTGTGTTTTACGGTCTTCGGCTTTACTTTTGAAGGATGTCTTTTCTCCAGCGCTTTCTTCTCCTTGACTTTTAAGAACCTGCATATCGTTGGCACTTTCTTGCATTTGTCTTTGAAGAAGTTCTGATAACTTTTTACTCTCATCCAGTTTGTACAAAAGAGACTGCTCAGATATCTCCCTTTCTTTCAGCTGTTTTATTAGCAAATGCTCTTTTCCTGTGCATTCCTCTAACTGGCTTTTGAGGGTTTGTATATCTTTTTCTTTTTGGTGGAGCAGTTTCTGAGCCTTTTCAGAGCTTTCTTGAAGTTGTTTCATTAGACATTGCGTCTGTTCATCTTTCTGCTGCATCTGTTCTTCCAGTAATTTTTCCTCCCCTGTCTCTGTCTGCTTGCTTTCTTCATTTCTTCTGCTCATGTGCTCTCTTTCTCTAGACATTTCATCCACTTGCCTTTTCAGCAATTCAATCTCTGTACCGTCTTGTATTTGTTTCTCTGTAGCTTGCAATATTCTCTCATCCAACTGTCGTTTCAAAGATAGCCTCTCTCTTTCATTTTCTTCCATTTGGATCTTCCAGGACTTTTCTTGTTCCGCACTCTCTTGCAACTGCCTTCTTAGGAACTGGAGTTCCGCACTGTTTTCTTCCAGCTGTCTCTTGAAAAGCTGCTCTCTTTCCTCCAAGCGTCTGTTGAGCATAAAGTTCTCCCCATTTCTTTCGTCTAGATGACTTTTTTGTGATTCTATTTCTTCTGTACTTTTTTGAAGCTGCCTTTTTAAGGATTCGATCTCTTCTACTTTTTCTTTAATCTGCCTCCTCAGTGAAATCTCCCTTATCTCTTTTTCTTTCGACTGCCTTAACAGTGACTGTATTTCTTCCTCATTCTCTTTCATGATGGTCTGGTGCAATTGTCTCTCTCTTGCATGTTCTTCTAGTTGCCTTTGCTGCACTTTTCTCCTTCCTTCATTCTCCTCTAAATGTCTCCTAAGTACTTGTAACTCCCAGTCACTCTCTTCCAGCTTTCTGTTTAGAGACTGCTGTTTCCCGGTGCCCTCATCTAGCTGTCTTCTCTGGAATAATATTTGTTCGTCTCTTTCTTCAAGCTCTTTTTGCAGGCCATGTATATCCGTCTCACTTTCTTTAATTCTTCTAAGCAGAGCATCCTCTGTCTCTGCACTTTTTTGTATCTTTCTGGTCAGACTTTCGAATTGGTCTGACATTTCATGAAGTTGGCTTTTCAATGAAGTCGTTTCTGCTGTCAGAGACTGCACGGCATCTGTTTCTTGTATATCCCCTTGGAGCTGGTGCTGAAGACATTTTTCCTCCATATCCTTGAGTTGTAACTTTAGGGACTGCACCACTGTATCTTTTTCTTGCACCTGTATTTTTAGGGTCTTCAGTTTATGGGAATTCTCCTCTAGTTTCTTGGACTCTGATAACTTTTCTCTTTGACTGAGTTCAAGCTGTCGTCTCAATAATTGCCCCTCACTACTAGTGTCTTGTAACTGCTTTTGAAGGAACTGGATAGTGACAGTGCTCTCTTCCAGTTGTTTCTTTACTAACTGTTCTATGCCTTCTATTTTTTCCAAGTTTCTTTTGAGTTCCTGTACCTCGGATGTCCTCTCCTCCAGCTGTCTCTTCACTAACTTTTCTAATTCTTCTCTTTTTGCCAAGTCCTGCTTAAGTTCTTGTACCTCACTTGTCTTCTCTTCCAGTTGTCTTTTAACCAACTTCTGAAATTCTCCTTCTTTGGACAAGTTCTCCCTGAGCTCTTTTACCTCCTTGACTTTCTCTTCCAATTGTTTTTTCAGAAGCTGTTCTAATTCATCTTCTTTTTCTAAGCTTCTCTTGAGTATTTGAATCTCTCCCATTCTCTCTTCCAGTTGGCTCTCCATTAACTTCACTAGTTCATTTATTTTTTCCAAATTCCGTGTAAGTTGATTTGCTTCATTATGACTCTCTCCCAGCTGCTTCTTCAGCGTTCGCTCTGTTTGTTCTCTTTTATCTACGTTTTTCTTGAGAATCTGCACTTCAACAGTTTTCTCTTCCAGTTGTCTCTTCACTAAATGCTCCAACTCTTCTCTGTTTTCTAAGTTTTTCCGGAGTAAATGTATCTCTCCAGACTTTTCTTCCAGTTGCTTCTTCCATAGCTGCTCTACTTCATCTCTTTTTTCTAAGTTTGCTTTGAGAGTTTGAACCTCGGCGGTTCTTTCTTCCAGTTGTCTTTTTAGCATTTCTGTTTCACTTGTGCTTTCTTCAAACTGTTTCTTTAACGATCCTTCCTCTCTTTCTTGAAGATGCATCTTGATGGATTGCATATCCCTCGTGCTAGCTGCTAACTGCATTTTTAAGAGCTGCATCTCCTCAGAACTTTCTTGTAGATGCTGCTTAAGCAAGTGCGAGTCTCTCATATCAGATAACTGCTGTTTTAGTAATGCTACCTCCACCACCTTCTCATAAAGTTGTTTCTGCAACATCGTGTTTTCATTTTCTTTCTCTTGTACCTGTTTCTTTATTGACTCTATCTCAGTAGCACCGAACTCTAGTTTTGAATTTAGAGAATGTATCTCATCTTTACCTAATTCCAGACGAGTCTTCAGTGTCTGCACCTCGTCGGCTCTCAGTTTCTGCTGTGCCTGCAATGATTGAACTTCTTCAGATCTCAATTCAAGTTGTGTCTTCAGTGACTCAAGCTCTCCAGCATTCAGCTCCAGTTGGGTCTTCAAAGATCTTGACTCTCCAACACTCAACTCCAGTTGGATCTTTTGTGACTGCACCTCTGCAACACTCAAATCAATCTGTACTTTCAGTGACTCTACCTTCCCAGTGCTCAGCTCCAACTCTGTCCTCAGAGATTTTACCTCTCCACTTATTAATTCCAGTTGTGCGTCCAGAGATTGTTCCCGGCTTCTGCTCGTTTCTAGTTGTGCCTTCAGTGACCGTACATCTCCATCGCTGTGTCCTAGTTGAGTCTTTAATGACTGCGACTCTCCAGTACTGAGCTCCAGTTGGGTCACCAGAGATCGTACTTCTCCAGTGCTCAATTCCAGTTGTGTCTTTAATGTCTGAACTTCTCTCTGACATATTTCCAGCTGTGTCTTTAGCGCTTGCTCATCCCCAGTTTTTCGATCTAGTTGACACTGTAACGAGTTGACTTCTCCCACACTCAATTCTAACCGTGTTTTTAATGACTGTACCTCTTCAGTTCTCATTACTAGCTCCAACTTTAAGGATTGTATCTCTCCATCACGTTGTTCTCTGTGCTTCATCTGTAGCTTCTCAGTTTCAGAACTATCCGAGCCCTCTAACGGCAACAGCTCTGATGAAGTGTCTTTTAAATGGTTTTGGATTATCTGATCATCAGGATCAATGTTTCTGGGATGCTTGTTACTTTCTTTATCATTTCCAATTTGTAGCTCTGAGTGATCAATGACTTCCTCTGCTTTTAATGACTTGTCACCAGTTTCTGCCTTTGTATCTTCTGGATGTCTCTTTATAACCTCATCCTCTGCTTTTTTCCTCTGTTTATCATTCCGGTCTCCATCTCCTGTTAGATGATCTTTATCCACCAAACTGCCACCATCTGGCTCCTAGTGGAGCACAAAGAAATTAAGATAAATAATTTAAAGCACTAAAGGCCCCATATATATTACATAATTATCGGCCAAACGATCGTTCATCCAACGTCTACCGCCCTTTGCTCACCCATACATAACAAAGCTTGGACGAGCGTCCTATTTTCCAGAAAACAAAAGGACCAGCCATTGGAAATCCAACCGGACAGATCTTTCTCTTTCCTGACATCTGTAGGGGTAGAGTCTGGAGTTCTCCATACACCTTAACCTTTAGTCATATGGGGGCCTTAACATTACGTAATGTTATAACACTACATATATTACAGGAAAACTACTACTTATTCACAATTCATCATAAGATATACTATCCCACTTCCATAGCCTGGCATGTTGTGTCTCCAAGTCTACATACTGAACATTCTGTAAATGTTTTGTGTTGGAAAATATGGGACATAAGGAAAGTTTTATAACTATAGGAATTCATAAGTCGGAAAAAAATACTATTACAGTCATTCTGAAAATTATCCTTTCATTCATCCCCTATAAATATATTCACACCCTTTGTATTTCCTGTGCTAATTTTAATCAAAATCATATATTTTTAATTACTTTTACTCAACTTCACTTATATCTTTTTGTATGGTTAGGACGGAGCTCACTATCTAGAATATAGTGATGCAGGAATCTTTCATCGAGTTTTTGGCACCTAATCTGAGAATGGCATAATGTAGAAACAGAAACCCTGATTCCAAGCAATGTGCCACTTACTGGGCTATTTCCTGTAATTTTTCACAAAATCACTGTTTTATTATCATGAGATTATCACTAGAAGGTCTGATTTCAAAGGACTGTCAGAAAGGAGAAGGTAATGTATTTCTCCAAGTATGAGTCAAACAGATGGCACTCGGACAACACTCTGATCAAACTCTGGTCAGAATATGATCCAAATAATAGGTCAGTTTTTCTTGTATGTGAGAAAATCAAATGTCTGAATGAGACTTTAGGCCTCTTTCACACTTCCGTCTTTAGCTATCCGTCGCAATCCGTCGTTTTGGGAAAAAAATGGATCCTGCAAATGTGCTCGCAGGGTGTGTTTTTTCCTATAGACTTGTATTAGCGACGGATCGCGACGGATGGCCACACGTCGCACCCATCGTGCTTTGGCGGACCATCGTCACAAAAAAAGTTCAATGTAATTTTTTTTTGTCCGTCGCGTCCGCCATTTTCGACAGCGCATGCGCAGCAGAAGCTCCGCCCCCTCCTCCCCGGACTGCAGAATGGGCAGCGGATGCGTCGAAAAACTGCATCCGCTGCCCACGTCGTGCACAAAATTCACAACGTCCGTCGGTACGTCAGCCCGATGCATAGTGATGGACCCATACCGACGGAAGTGTGAAAGAAGCCTAAGAGCAAAAGCCGATTTTAAGGCAGTGGCGTAAGTGTTTAAGCATAGTGCCCCACCCAGTGGAAACATTGCAGTGTGCTTTTTTCCCTCAATGCCCAAAAAGGTACCAGGTGGTGCCAGAATAACCCACCCCGATCTTACAACTTGTGTTCAAATGTCTTCCCCAGTTGTGTCTCACCGACACCTAGAGTGGTGCGGAGCCCTGACTGTCCTCGAGTACACAGGTCTAGGTCATCTACCTAGGAATCCATCATGCGTCCTAACCTCTTCCTTCTTTCCAGTGTAGTGTTCTTACCTCTCTGACACACAAGTCCCGGATCTTATCTGAGAGCCGATCGTCTTGCTCTTTTAGACCTCTAGAACATTGCCCTGTATTCTCCAGGTCCACATTATCTCCAGTCAGGACCTGCAGTTTTTCTCTTAGATACTGATTTTCTTTTTCTAAGCGTAGCAGCGCCTGGGACATTTCGGAGCTCAGGTCCAAAACTGTAGATTACAATTTTAAAAATAATAGTTTTATGCAATGCAATCCAAGTAATCACAGGGTAACCAAATAATGTGTGAAACATTAAGACTGTACACCAAAACTCTTCTCCGACCACTGAGCAAAAGAAGTCAAGAGAAATGGACAAATCCGAGTTTTAGTAATATGTCTGTCAATACTTACATTCAGATTCAGGATCCGGTCTGTCCCAGCTTTGAGCTCTCTCAGCCACGGGTCTTATTTCCAATTTTGGGATTGTGTCTCCATCAGTCTCATACACTCTCTCCCACACTTGAGATGTCTCTTCCCGCAGCATTCGTATCTCTTCGGCCAGTGTTAGGTTATCATGAAGAAGACTCTGCACTCTTTGTCCCTCCGAGTCTCTTTCCTGAAATCAGTTGCATCTATTATACACAGCAATAAATGGCTCAACTCGCAACTTACATGACATACTGGACGGCAACAAACATGTAGATAGAAGAATAATCCCTAGAATGGGCAGGAGGGTGGCTCAGTGGTCAGCACTGTATATGGTGGCTCAGTGGTCAGCACTGTATATGGTGGCTCAGTGGTCAGCACTGTATATGTTGGCTCAGTGGTTAGCACTGTATACGGTGGCTCAGTGGTTAGCACTGTATACGGCGGCTCAGTGGTTAGCACTGTATATGGCGGCTCAGTGGTTAGCACTGTATATGGTGGCTCAGTGGTTAGCACTGTAAATGGTGGCTCAGTGGTTAGCACTGTATATGGTGGCTCAGTGGTTAGCACTGTATATGGTGGCTTAGTGGTTAGCACTGTATATGGCGGCTCAGTGGTTAGCACTGTATATGGCGGCTCAGTGGTTAGCACTGTTGCTTTGCAGCACTGGAGTCCTGGGTTCAAATCCCACCAAGGACAACATCTATAAGGAGTTTGTATGTTCTCCCAGTGTTTGCGTGGGTTTCCTCCGGGTTCTCCGGTTTCCTCCCACACTCCAAAGACATACTGATGGGGAATCTAGAGTGTGAGCCCTAATGTAGACAGTGATGATAAAGTATGTAAAGCGCTGCGGTATATGATGGCGCTATATAAGTGAGTAAAATAAACATATACCATTTCTACTCTCTTGAGTTTCTCTCCGAGCAGCTGCTTTTCTCTCTCGCACATTCGCAGTCTCTCTGATCGCTCTCTTTCTGCAGAAAGTTGATGTTCCAACACTTCTTTATCTTCCAACAAACTCCTTGAAAATTCTTTTTCCTCCTGTAAACACGGTGCAAATTAAAATATTTCTAGATTTTTCAGATGTCAGTTAGGACAAAGGATCTAATGCCTGATCCGACTTTGGACATGGAGAAACATTTTCCGCACTTTGGGCGGTGCGGTTGACAAAGTGTTCTTAACTTATCGTGCACAGTGGGTATCGTGCAGGATCCTAATTAGTGATGAGCGAGCGTGCCGGAGTAAGGTGTTATCCAAGCATGCTTGTGTCCTAATTGGGGATTTTCGGCATCCTCGCTGTGCTTACATGTCTCACAGATGTTTGACAGCTGCAACAAATGCATGAATTTCCTGTTTGTTAGGCTATCTCTGCATGTGTTGTGGCTGTCAAACGGCAGGACGTGCAGGCGCAGCGACTCGAGCATACGTTTCGAGCACGCTGAAGATAGGACACGAGCATGCTCAGATAACACCGCATTCGAACATGCTCTCTCATCACCAATCCTAATGTAATATTGAATACAAAGAAATTGCTTCCTTGTTATTCATAATTATACTAAGAATGTAGCCGTGGGGATCTCGTCTTAGAAGATCACGATCTTTATTGCATATTGCAGCATTGCATTACATAGTACAAGTGATCTACCAATCACGGATTCCAGTCTTCCATGGAGCCGAAAAAAAATAAACATAGTAAAAACTTATAAAAATGTGAAATAAATAAACGAGCATACAAACTCAAATTTACCTTATCTAAAAATAAATAAATAAATAAACATATTTTGCATAAACCAATACAGAAACAAAGAAACAAAAAAAAAAAAATCGAAAAGCCAAAATTGATATTTTACAGTCGCTGCACCTCCCCAAAACAATTCAATGAAAAGTGATCATGTTTATGTATCAATAAAAACTACAGCTCAGCATGCAAAAAAAAAAAACAATCCCTCCAACAGCTCCATCAATGAAAATATTTTTAAAAATTACAGACACCAAAATAAATACAAAAGTTATTTCTCTTGGGGAATAAAATGGACAAAATAGAAGTTATAAAGCTACTCTTTTCACAAGGGCTTAGTATCAGGAGAGACTATTGTGATTGGTAGATCCCATGATGTTACTTGTGTATAGAAGGATATCTGTCATTGTAATCCTGCCTCTGATGATAATGAGACTGTTGCAAACTCTTCCTGTAAAGAGCAGGAGGTTTGGGGTCTTTGGTGGCCAGTGTGAAAATTACAGGATTTCTAGTTTGTTATTTTTTTTTTAATAAAGATTGTGATGTGAAAGAATGGGTGGAAAATTGCACAAATAATCATTCATATGAAAACCTGACATTTTCTGATAGACATGTAAAGTACTAGCATTGACTATGTAAAAGGACCTTTATTCCAGCAGGAGAGTTGGTGGTTCAGTTGGAGATAATATTGAAGATTTTAGGGTATGTGCACACGTTGCGGATTCTCTGCGGATCCGCAGCGTTTTTTGAGGATGCAGAAACGCTGCAGATCCGCAATTGATTTACAGTACAATGTAAATCAATTAAAAAAATAAAAATGCTGTGCACACTTTGCGGAAAATCCGCTGCGGAAACGCTGCGGTTTAAAAGAAGTAGCATGTCACTTCTTTTTTGTGAATCTGCAGCGTTTTTTTACCCATTCCATTATAGAAAACCGCTGGGGTAACAAACGCAGCAAATCCACAAGAAAACCGCAGCAAAAACGCACAAAAAACGCTGAGGAACCGCACAAAAAACGCAACAAATCCGCAGGTGCGTTTTCTGCCAGGAGAGGCAGAATCCGCACCAGAAATTCCTAAGCCTAATCCGCAACGTGTGCACATAGCCTAAGTCTCATAACTAAATATAGCGGCTGTTCTACTGATCTATCTTGATCTATTTTATTAAAGCAGGCGATTTACCAAATAGTTGCTGATTACATTACATCCATAGGTAGCGGAGTAACTTCAACCTTTTGGTCCTTAATGCAAAATCTCCAACAGTGCCCCAAATGTTCATGGCTCTGTAACAGTATTCTTCTTTTCATATTGGCCAAATGGACTTTTTGAGCCCCTTCCTAACCTCCAGGGTCCAGATGCGATGGCAACATCTGCACCCATTATGGTTATGCCCCCGTCCATTGTCCAATAATGTGTCACTAGAACGCCGGTGTAATACATGATATATACAATGCTACTGACTTCTCATCCATTTCTCTCAAAAGAACATAGAAAGAAGCAAGAAAAGTTGCAAGTTGTCACGTGACCGCACATTATGCATGAGCCAGACCTGTATAGCTCTCTGGACAAGGTCCATGGTGCGTAACTTCTCCGTGAGAGCATTCACTTGTCCTTCCGAGCGTCGAGAGCGCTCCCTTAGTGCATCAAGTTCATCACGATAACCACGAGACTGTGCGGCCAATTGGGAGAGTTCACGGACCTTGAGAGCAGAGGACAACTTGCTTATACAACAAATATCAAAACTTTTGAACCATTTAATAAACAAATGTATCATGTCAAGAGACAGAATTGCAGAATCTTTGGACCAGATCTTGCTTCGTTAACTCTTAGTGATTGCCTATTATCACCAGAAAAAAATTAGGAACACAATTTGCTATGGAAATTAGAGGGATGCGTCAAAAGGGGACCCCACTTATAGTGCCCATATAATATAGGATTGTTAAGATTATAACAAATGGTCAAGGTAAAAGGAAATGTCTAACTATTTGTGCTGTACCTGCTGATGCATTTTTCTTAACTCCATCTCTAGTAATTGAACTTGTTGTTGACTGTCAAGTAATTCCTCCGATTTCTCTTCCCTTATAAAACACAAAAAGGAAAACCTTATACCGTAAGTACTGTTTAGACCCCTAGCACCGCTTTTCGATTATCCATTTGTATTTAAAAACCTTATGTAACTGTATGTCATATATGTGGCTACGTCTCCACATTGATGATCCAATCATGCAAATGCACTCCTACACTCAGAACTTTATTTCTAATTTATTCACTTTCCAAGTGGTTATTATTATTATTATTATTATTACTAATAAAAAAAATATTTTTTGTTGGTGTAGAGTCTGTACAACTCCTTCACATAGCTGGCTGTGAATTTCCATCTTTACTAAGAGAGAGCTAGCAGTGAACGCTAGTAGTAGCAGCAGTGGCGTAAGTAGAGTCCAATGAGTTCTGGAGCAAAATTTTATACTGGGCCTCAACCTACATTGGTCAGATGTATTAGCCCTACAAGCGTTCTAAATTCTATAAATACTTACATGTTGCCCCCCCATAATGTAATAATGTCTCATATCACGTACTAATGTCACCCATCTTTGTCACATTCCTGGTATAATGTCCTCCATTCTGGGCCCCCGAGGGTATGTTTCCACGTGGTGTATTTGTTGCGGATTGGACACAGGTCTACTTTAGAAATTGCAAATGGACCTGCTCTAGTTTTTCCTGATCTTCCCATAGGAGCGGGTAGTAATGTCAATGACATTTCCAAAGGTTATCTTCCGAGCAGCATGGTGGCTCAGTGGAAAGTGCTGGTGCTTTGCAGCATGGAAGTCCTGGGTTCAAATCCCACTATGGATGACATCTGCAAGGAGTTTGTATGTTCTCCCTGTGCTCAGGTGGGCTGCCACCCATGCTCCAAAGACATACAGGTAGGGGCCAGTGATGGAAGTGCTGTGCTAAATGATGGTGTTACCTGTATCAAGGAGGTAAACAGCTGCTATCCTGGGTTTCTGAGGGTTAGATGAATGTTTGGATTTAGGGAAAGGAGAGGGATAAAAGCCTGAAAAAGTTTGCTAAGTCCATAAAGGACTTTTCGAAGCTCAGTTGTAACTGAGCAGAATATATAACAACTCAATTTATTGCTACTTGTATCTGGACATTCAGCCAATCAGTACTGAGGATACTTGCCCAATGAAGCAGACAGGCAAGCCGCCCTCCTGGATGCTGCACAGGTACCACCATCATTTAGCACAGCACTTCCATCACTGGCCTCTACCTGTATGCCTTTGGATCATGGGTGGCAACCCACCTGAGCATCGGGAGAACATACAAACTCCTTGCAGATGTCATCCATAGTGGGATTTGAACCCTGGACTCCCATTCTGCAAAGGACCAGTGCTTGCCACTGAGCCACCATGCTGCTCGGAAGATAACTTTTGGCAAAATCATTGATATTACTACCAGTACCAATGGGAAGATCAGGAAAAACTAGAGCAGGTCCATTTGCAATTGAAGCGTTGAAAGGTAATCGAGCTAGCCACTGAGCCACCGTGCTGCCTGAGAATTACCTGATGGCTAGGTTATCAATATGCCTATCAGTGCCCACCGACAGGTCATGAAAAGGAAGAGCACGTTCCCTTGTGGTCACTGATTTTATTTTCTGAGATGTGTCTGAGAGGAGGAATCTCATTGTTCTTGGCCAGAGCTGAACCAATGAAAACAGCAACAAGAAAAAGAAAGTGACAGTGTTAGCATGCTGCCCCATGGGTGCTTAACCACCAGCAACAGCAGGCTGTGCACCGATCTATGAGATGGGAACAAAAGGCTTTTAGTCTCTGTGTTCTCAGACAAGAGACCGGCGAGGGCGGCCGTTTACTGTGGGACATTTCTGACACATCCACGTACTAGAAAACATCATGTAATAATCTCCATGACACGGTCTCCAGAGCTCGGTGCACAAGTGTCCAAGATCCATCCCATTCTTGAATGGAGCAGAGGTGTGCGGGCTTATCCTCCACTGCATTCATTGTCTATGGGACTGTCTGGAAATAATGGAGCGCTGCATTCTCAGATGGTCCCATAAACAATGAATGGAGCAGAGGTGCGCAGGCTTATCCTCCACTGCATTCATTGTCTATAGAACTGTGTAGAAATAATGGAGCTCTGCTTTTCCAGATGGTCCCATAAACAATGAATGGAGCAGAGGTGCGCAGGCTTATCCTCCACTGCATTCATTGTCTATAGAACTGTGTAGAAATAATGGAGCTCTGCTTTTCCAGATGGTCCCATAAACAATGAAAGGAGCAGAGGTGCGCAGGCTTATCCTCCACTGTATTCATTGTCTATGGGACTGTCTGGAAATAACGGAACTCTGCTTTCCCAGATGGTCCCATAAACAATGAATGGAGCAGAGAACGAGCAGCTCCACTTAGAAAGATATACTGATAGGATGTGAGTCCTGACGGGGCAATAATGTCTGCAAAATGAGACTGTTCTTATGAAGCAGAATAAATAAGCATATTGATTGTACATCACATTACAAACATCGCTGCACCCATCAGGGGTCATATCTCCTACAGGTCTGTCTTCAGAACATGGGAGGAAACCCACACAGTCACACAAAATCAGGGCTGTGGAGTCATCAGCCAAACCTCCGACTCAGACTCCTCAATTTCCATGACTTCGAATCCTTCATACATAGCTCATGTTTAAGTTTAAGTGATAAATTTACTGTAGTAAAATGGTAACATCAGGCTTTTAATTATCATTACTATGATACAATAATCAAGCCATTTAGATAGAACATAAAATATATTTACTGGAATACAACTTTAGAACAAAAAAAACTTTTGCATATTTACAATTTATTATACACTATGCAGTAAGTGAGAAAAAAAAAAAAACAGTTTTCTGCAAAAATATACTAAATAACATTTGTGCAGTCTATGAATTTGTTCTGAGAAATAGTATCGCCTCCATCAGATCCTCCTTCATAGATGACCTCAAATCTCACCTAATTATTTTAAGGCTAGAGAACAACCTCTCTACACTAACTTGGGTTGGTGGCAAAGCAGTAACCACATGGGCAACATCTCTAATAATTTCAGGGTGTAAAGGAATTGCCTCGTGCACAGTCAGTTTTGATGACCGATTGAACTCTTCTACTTCTTTGAGAGCAAGTGGAAAATGTTACTGAAATATGGTCAATCTGTTTTCTATGGGAGTGGAATCTTTTTCCCTGCAGAAACGCTTTGCCTGCTCCATGTTGTCCAAATACTTGTCGAAATCAAGCTCCTCATCTGATGAGGATGAAGGAACGGCAGCAGCAGCCCTGGCAGGACCGAGTCCTGTTGCTCTTGGCCGTCCTGTAGCCACTCATCCTAACTGCTACCTCAATCAGAGCTTCTTTTCCTTTAGTAAGCTGTTGATCATCCAGCAATATATGATGACTCGGGTCCACATAAACAGCTGCCAGAAGAATTTTATTTTCTAATAGCAGTGTCTCTCTCCATTTCATTGATGCAGCAATGTCATCTGCGATTAAACCTCCTATTTGGGACAGGCAAAACAACAAGTTCTTCCACTCATTTATAAAAAATGCCAGGAGATAAATCCTCAGCGTGTAACTTTTTAGTCACTGTAAATGGGTGATGAAGAAATTCCTTCAATTCAGCCAGCTGTGTCCATTGACCTTCATGTAATGTTACCTGAGGGTTGGCCATATCTACAAGGAAGGGTTTCAGCTCAAGCAATCGCTCAATCATTAAAGGGAACCTGTCACTTGAATTTGGCGGGACTGGTTTTGGGTCATATGGGCGGAGTTTTCGGGTGTTTGATTCACCCTTTCCTTACCCGCTGGCTGCATGCTGGCTGCAATATTGGATTGAAGTTCATTCTCTGTCCTCCATAGTACACGCCTGCACAAGGCAAGATTGCTTTGCGTAGGCGTTTACTATGGAGTACAGAGAATGAACTTCAATCCAATATTGCAGCCAGCATGCAGCCAGCGGGTAAGGAAAGGGTGAATCAAACACCCGAAAACTCCGCCCATATGACCCAAAACCAGTCCCGCCAAATTCAGGTGACAGAGTCCCTTTAAATAGGTGCTGCCCCACCGAGTGGCTTGATCCACAATTGCCCCTTTTCCAGCACGTCTCTTCAAGATGGAATCAATTTTAGGGGTTCTGGCAGCAATAGCCAGTTTCCTCAGAGTTCCAGCATGTCCCTCTTCCAGACTATCTGTTATTGCCAGTGGCAGCGTGTGCACAACACAGCGCATGTGGTGAATAGGAAAGAGGTGTGAAGCAGCTTCAACAAGATCATCTCCATCAGTCGTGTTCATACCCAGCCGTGCCAAGGGAAGCAAAGAGAAACTGGTATAAATGTATGTGGGAGAAAGAGGGACGAAACGGACCCCGAGATACGAGTCAGGTCCTCTACAGCTGCATTGTGCTCCGCAAGATGGATGGCTGATAGATGATGTAGATGGGTGATGAAAGCATTATGGATAGATAGGATTGAGGCAGAGATTATATAAGAAAGCTACAGAACTTTTGATATCTACTAACCTACCTTTGCCTGACATTGCCATCTCCGTGTGCGGTTCCACCATTACTCCCAAGCAACATGCCCGCTGCCTTGGGGTCATACTTGATTCCGAGCTTTCATTCACCCCTCACATCCGATCACTGGCTCGCTCTTCTTACCTGCATCTCAAAAATATTTCTAGAATTCGCCCTTTTCTTACTTTCGACTCTGTAAAAACTCTGTTTCACTTATTCATTCTCGTCTGGACTATTGTAACTCTCTGCTAATCGGCCTCCCTCTTACCAAACTCTCCCCGCTCCAATCTGTCCTGAATGCTGCTGCCAGGATCATATTCCTCACCAACCGTTACACCGATGCCTCTACCTTGTGCCAGTCATTACACTGGTTACCCATCCACTCCAGAATCCAGTACAAAACTATTACCTTCATCTACAAAGCACTCCATGGCTCAGCACCACCCTACATCTCCTCCCTGGTCTCAGTCTACCACCCTACCCGTGCCCTCAGCTCCGCTTATGAACTCAGGTTAGCATCCTCAATAATCAGAACCTCCCACTCCCGTCTCCAAGACTTTACACGTGCTTCGCCAATTCTTTGGAATGCACTACCCAGGTTAATACGATAAATCCCCAATCCCCACAGCTTTAAACGTGCCCTAAAAAATCATTTGTTCAGACTGGCCTACCGCCTCAACGCATTAACCTAACTATCCTCGTGTGGCACATTCAAAGAACTTAAACCATAATCAGGTTCCTCGCATCATGTTCTCATACACTTTATGCAGTTAATAGCCCTCTGTGTCTGTACTGCTACATACTTAGGCTGTTAACTGGTTCATGCAGCTTTACATGAACGTCCGAACAACGAAAGCAATTGTCACCGTCCACCTCTCGTGTCTCCCCTTTTTCCTCATAGTTTGTAACTTGCGAGCAGGGCCCTCACTCCTCTTGGTATCAGTTTTGAACTGTGATTATTGCAATGTCTATTGTCTGTACAAGTCCCCTCTAAAATGTAAAGTGCTGCAGAATATGTTGGCGCTATATAAATAAAGTTATTATTATTATTATATCACAATAATTAAATGATTAAATGGGTATTTCTAACCAGTTTACCATTTTTGCCATATTTATGTCAAGTAATCCAGTCCTGCAAATGCATATGTATGATGTCATATACAAAGCGCTGTGCTCTGAGGTCACCTGTCATGATATGTAGAGGCCACACAGGAGGTAGCTCAGTGAACGGCATGACACACACACAACGAAATGGAAATGGGGAGAGGAATGCCCTGCTGATAGGGAAATGAGGGATGGACACCTCCTGCTCCAACCTGAGACTGACCCTGCACTCCCCAAACGCCCTACATGGGTCCTCCCCCCCCACTGCCACCTCGTCCCTCGCTGTCACTTAGCACTGCCCTGGCTAGTGCACTTGTCAGCAAGGGTGCTAGCCTCAGCACTGCAGATGGAACGACACAGGGGACAGTGACAAACATGAGACAGACGAGGACAAAAACACAAAGCTTAGCTTAATAGCCTTCTCTGCTGCAAGCACTGCACTGCAGAAGAAAGGCACCCAGACCACAAAACCAGCTGAAACACCACAGCAGCCAGAGAGCTCCTTCCTCCAGGCTTGGTCAATATAGAATACTCTATCACCTGCAGTCAGCTGATGCATCAGGTGACTATTTACAGGATGGTGGGAGTGGTCACCAGCCACATCAGCTGACCTAGCCACTCTGCAGTTGCAGCAGGGTTCCAGCTATTGACAATATACCACTATCGTTGGAGACAGAGACTCAGGCACCAATAAACAGTAGTCCATAGTAGTTGTAATATATGCAATAGTAAACATTATTCCGACAGGTTAGCATTGTAGGTTTCCATTGCTCGGGTTATTGGTTAAAATCTAACCAAGGACAAACATTTTCCAGTGAGCCAACTCTCAGGTAATGTGTGCTACACATGACTTACGCCCCAGCACAAGTTGCATGGAACAACTATGCTCCATATTTGTATGTGAGAACTCAGTGATGCCACTAAGTGGCCATGAGTGGTAAGGCAGTCACATTTTCCACCTTTAAAAAGGACCTGTCACTAATTTTTTTTTTTTTTTTCATTTTTTTCTTTTTCGTTTTTTCCTCCACTTCTTCCAAGAGACATAACTTTTTTTATTTTTCCGTCCACTTAGCCGTATGAGGGATTTATTTTTTTTGCAGGACAAGTTTCAATTTTGCGGCAAAATTGCAAACACAAGTGCAATTCCTCAATTGTTTTTTCTTAGGCCTCTTTCACACTTGCGTCGGTACGTACCGACGCACGTTGTGAAATTGTGGTACGACGTGGGCAGCGGATGCAGTTTTTCAACGCATCCGCTGCCCAGTCTAAAGTCCGGGGAGGAGAGGGCGGAATTTCGGCCGCACATGCGTGGTAGAAAATGGCAGACGCGACATACAAAAAAAGTTCACTCGAACCTTTTTTTTAACTACGACGGTCCGCCAAATACCTACGAATCCAGTGCACGACGGGCGCGACGTGTGGTCATACATCGCAATCTGTCGTCAATACAAGTCTATGGGGAAAAACGCATCCTGCGGGCACATTGGCAGGATTTGTTTTTTTCCCAAAATGACAGATTGAGACGCAAGGTTGCAGTGGCCCAAAAAAACGGTTTGACTTTTTTTTCTCATTGCGCCATTTACTGGATTACTTTATTTTATAACATGCGGAGATACCAAATATGTGTATTTTTAAAGAAAAAAATGTATTGACTTATATTTAATGGAGAAAAAGGGGGATAATTTTAACTTTTGCATTTTTTTTTTTTCATATTTTTAAAAACATTTTTACCTCACTTTTTACTGTGCTGGTTAGACTTGAAGCTGTGATCATCTGACCGCCTGTACCAAACAAAACAGTGCATCCACTCCACCCACGGCTGACAGAGGCAGATGATGGGTGAATAAATCAGTCATCATCTGCCAGGAAATATGTGGGCTCAGCTTGTGAGCCCGGTGGGGACACAATGTATGACGTAACTGTATGTCATATGTCGTGAAGGGGTTACACATTTGCACACGTTTGTATATATAGCCCCATGTTATACGTGTCAGTGGATACTCACAAGATCTATCGTTCTAGATATGACTTACAGCTCTTGCCGTACACGACGTAGCTTGCTCTGTAGATCAGCAATGCGTAGAGAGTGATTCTGCCAAGCATTTGGGTCAGAAATCACACTTTTAGAGACTGTTTGAGCCCTGGGGCCGGTCGGTCTCAGCTGTTTTTCACATTGGATGATTGACAGCCGCTGTAAAGAAATGACAGAAAGTTTGCTATAAAGCTATAAAGACTTGAGGGTCCCAAGTCCAATCCAACCCATACGTTTCCACTTATCCACAACTTGTCTGCTACTAAAGGGGCTTTGGGGCCTTTTTCTTTCTTAATGTACCGTTACACTAAACGACTTACCAACGATCACGACCAGCGATACGACCTGGCCGTGATCGTTGGTAAGTCGTTGTGTGGTCGCTGGGGAGCTGTCACACAGACCGCTCTCTCCAGCGACCAACGATCAGGGGAACGACTTCGGCATCGTTGAAACTGTCTTCAACGATGCCGACTGTCTTCAACGATGCTGTCATCGCTGGATCGGCGTGTGTGATGCCGATCCAGCGATGTGTTCACTTGTAACCAGGGTAAATATCGGGTTACTAAGCGCAAGGCCGTGCTTAGTAACCCGATATTTACCCTGGTTACCATTGTAAAAGTAAAAAAAAAAACACTACATACTCACATTCTGATGTCTGTCACGTCCCCCGCTGGCGTCCACAGGGTTCAAACTGCTTTCGGCAAGAGCGCTGCTAATGCATGCGCTCCGGCCGAGAGCTTCCCTGCACTGACTGTGTCAGTGCCGGCAGTAAAGCAGAGCACAGCGGTGATGTCACCGCTGTGCTCTGCTTTACGGCCGGCGCTGACAGTCAGTGCAGGGAAGCTGACGGCGGGGGACGTGACAGACATCAGAATGTGAGTATGTACTGTTTTTTTTTTTAACTTTTACAATGGTAACCAGGGTAAATATCGGGTTACTAGGCGCGGCCCCGCGCTTAGTAACCCGATATTTACCCTGGTTACAAGTGAACACATCGGTGGATTGGCATCACACACGCCGATCCAGCGATGACAGCGGGTGATCAACGACCAAAAAAAGGTCCTGATCATTCCCCAACAGCCAACGATCTCCCAGCAGGGGCCTGATCGTTGGTCGCTGTCACACATAACGAGATCGTTAGCAGGATCGTTGCTACGTCACAAAAAGCGTGACGTTGCAACGATATCGTTAACGAAATTGTTATGTGTGAAGGTACCTTTACTTAAATGCATGTATTTAAGGATAAAAATATTTTTTTGCGATTGGGTTTCATTAAAAATATTACACAAAATCCTGAAAGGTTCACAATCCCTTTAAGAGAGAGGTCAGATGGCCATATAAATCAGACCGCAGTGCATGGATTGGCCGGCGGCTCTCACAACAGATGCATAGAAATACATGGAGCTGTCATGTCTGGGTGGGTAGAGCTGCCGGCCAGTCCGTGCACTGCGTTCCAATCTCACTATGATGTATACACTCATCTGACTGCACCTTAGCCTCCATTTTAAGGAGCCTTACAATATGACTAAGGATGTTAGCTAAGCCAGACACCCATGCACAGAATTACACTCTTACCTCCAGAGCGTCGTCTCTCTGCTTCAGGATGTCCTTCAGGTGAGCACACAACATGTGCACCAAGTCTTCCAGGTCAGAATGGGGGAGCTGGCACAACTCCGACCCTGGTAGGGAGAATATTTTCCGAGAGTCTTGGGTCATCTTATAAAGAGAGCACAAACGACGGTCAGCAGAGACTGAGCAGAGAATCAGGTGAGGCAGAGGGTGCACTAGGGTGGTCCGCCGGCTCACCTCCTGAATCTTTCCCGCCAACTCGGTTTGGAAATCGAGACTTAGACTACGAATTCCACCAATTATTTCTTCGCGACCCTCACCCTGTAAAGAATAATCATCGGGACAATGGGAGGACTTTATTGGTGCCCTTTATATCTATTTATATAATTTCCTTGAATTGTCTGTCATCCACTTCCGTCTGCACGTCCTCGAATCCCACAATCCAGCACGCCGCACCAGAAATACACCGATGGCCATATTGGAATACCCAAGAGATGGCTATTCCAATATGGCACCCGCTGGTGGTAACAGGCCCTTGCGCAGTACCACCAGCGGGTCATCGCCGGACCCCCCGCTGCTGGGACTCCCCCGCCGCAAGAACCCCACGCCGCAATGACCTCTCCCCATCACTGCACCCTCCTGATGCGATAGCATCGGGCCTCCATCTAGCAATTTCATGAATTCACTTACAGATTAAAGTAAAGTTGGCTGAACCTACTGATCTGCATGGGGCCACCTGCGTCACCCCTTGCAGATGATGCCGGACTGATAAAGATTGATATTCGGGAAGATGGAATTTCAATGTTGCCTGAAATATGGCTTCTTTCCGTCTCTCTATTGAACATACATGGCTGCTCGGCTGAATTGAGCATGCATGTCTATGGCGGTTTTGGTGGAGAGGTTGCTGTTGGCTGAACAAAAATTTGACTGTCAGGTATCTAAGGTGTATGGCCACCATTAGGGTATGAGAGCATGTTCGGAGTTTTTTTTCCAGGTGGATCCGTTCCGAAAGTCATCTGAAAAAGCATCTAGAAAATGCTCCCCCCCAAAAAAAAAAATCACATGTAAAGATGTTGCTCAGAATCATCCTGAACTTCTTTTAACAGATTCAGGTTTCAAAAGATGCTAGAAGAAGTGACCTGACCATTCTTCCGGGGTTTTCTGGTCTGAAGACCCTCTATGCTTTGTACTTTACAATGCAAGTCAATGGCAAGCTTCAACAGATGCCTGGAAGACGCCCAGGTATCTTTAATTTTTCTTGAAAAACTGTTAGTCATTTCTTTATTGCTGACTTGAGTTAAAAAAATAAAAACATCCAAAGAATGAATAAAAAAAGGCAACAAAAATGATGCAAAAACACACACAAAAAAACAGCTGATCAAAAACACATAAAAAAAGCTAAAAAATGATGTTTCAATAAAAAAAAAAAAAAAAAAACACCTGCGTTTCCTGAGGCTGCTTCCTTGATGAGTTTCTCAGCCAGAAAAAGATGTGGAGTTCACACACCCTTAGGAGGCATTTGAACAATAAGTCATGATGTGCGGCATGCATTCACGTTCCTCTGATGTAGACACAGTGGGGCACATTTATTAATGGCGTCTAACCGTTGGTCCGGGGAGCTTGAATATGTGCCGTATGTATCACTGTGACACCGCTGTGTGATAGACTTGTCGTATCTTGCTAGTTAGGGATTTTCCTCTTACTTTCCCCACTTCCTAGTTGATTTACTTTAATCGTGCTCGTCAATAATAAATTTGTCTCAAATCACAAAATTAATCGAAAACAAGGAAAGTTAACTAGTGAAATTCAAAACATTAATAAATGTTCCCCCCAAAAAAATCCTTGTGTCCGAATTTTGGTTTGAAGTATGGCGCAGCGACCTTAGTCAATTACCTGAACAGCAGCTCCAAGCATCAGTGATATTATCTTCACCATTTCTTGCAGGGAAGCATCTAAATAAGCAGATGTTACATATAGAATCATTATTCATATGTTACCAGTAACTTGCAATTATATTTACTACATTCATGGCCAAAAGTGTTGGCATGCTTGAAATTGCTTCAGAAAATGAAGTATTTCTCCCAGAAAATTATTCCAATTACATGTGTTTTGTTACATACAAGTTTATTTTCTTTGTGTTTATTGGACCAACACAAAAAAAAACACAGAAAAAAAGGTAAATTGGAAATAATTTCACATAAAATCCTAAAAATGGGCAGGACACAATTGTTGACACCTTTCCAAAACTTTGTTTCAAGCATATGATGCTCGTGCAAACTCACCTGTGGCAAATAACAGGTGTGGGCAATATGAAAATCACACCCGAAACCAGATAAAAAGGTAATCTTTGCATTATGTGTCTGTGTGTGCCACACTAAGCATGGAGAACAGAAAGAGGAGAAGAGAGCTGTCTGAGGACCTGAGAACCAAAATTGTTAAACAACATCAACAATCTCAAGGTTACAAGTCCATCTCCTGAGATCTTGATGTTCCTTTGTTCACGGTGTGCAACATAATCAAGAAGTTTACAATCCATGGCACTGTAGCTAATCTTCAGGGACGTGGACGGTAGAGAAAAATTGGTAAAAGGTTGCAACATAGGACAGTCCGGATGTTAGATAAGGAGCCCCAATCAAGGTCCAAAGAAATTCAAGCTGTCCTGCAGTCAAGGGGTGCATCAGTGTCAGTGTGAACTATCTGTCGATATCTGAATGAAATGAAGCGCTACGGCAGGAGACCCAACAGGACCCCACTGCTGACACAGAGACATAAAAAAGCTGGACTGCATTTTGCCAAAATGTACTTGAGTAAGCCAAAATCCTTCTGTGAAAGCGTCATGTGGACAGAATTAGACCAGGATGGAGCTTTTTGGAAAAGCACATCATTCTACTGTTTACTGAAAACAGAATGAGGCCTACAAAGAAAAGAACATAGTACCTACAGTAAAATATGGTGGAGGTTCAGAGATGGTTTGGGGTTGTTTTGCTGGCTCTAACAGTAGAGGCCTTGACGGTGTGCAAGACATCCTGAAATCTGAAGACTACCATATGATTTTGGGTCTCAATGTATTGCCAGTGTCAGAAAGCTCTGTTTGCGTCCTAGGTTATGAGTCTTCCAACAAGAGAAAGACTCCAAACAAACTTCAAGGAGCACCCAAAAATGGATGGAAATAAATTGCTGGAGAGTTCTGAAGTGACCAGTAATGAGTCCGGGTCTAACGCCCATTGAACACCTGTGGAGAGATCTTAAAATTGCTGTTAGGAGAAGGCGCCTTCAAAAATGAGAGACCTGGAGCAGTTTGCAAAAGAAGAGTGGTCCAAAATTCCAGGTGAGAAGTGTAAGAAGATTGCTGATGGTTATAGGAAGCAATTGACTGCAGTTATTTATTTCAAAGGGTGTGAAAGCAAATATTAATTTGAGGGTGCCAACAATTTTGCCCGGCCCATTTTGGGGGGTTTGTGTGAAATTATGTCCAATTTGCTTTTTATCTGATTTTTTTTGTGTGCTGTTCCAATACATACAAAGAAATAAACACGTGAATAACAAAACTTGTGTTATTGCAATCATTTTTTCTGGGAGAAATACTCCATTTTGGGGAACAATTTCAAGGGAGGCAACACTTTCCCAATGACTGTATGTTCTGGCACTGATGGTTCCAGGCTGACCTGAGACTGGGTCTTGAGAGATGAGATGTGTGTCTGGGAGGGACATCAGGATCAATTGCTGCAGTTCATCCTGGAATAGATCATAATAATCTCCTTTTAATCATGTACATCACAGCTATCGATGCTGCACTATGGAAGTGGAGTACGCCGACTTTACATGTAGCATTTGCAGTTACTCATCTCACCCAATAGACGGTACTCATAGTGCCGCCATGATACAACAACAGTGAGTACCACTATAATGGTGCCAGTCACAGGCCTGCATATGTGTTCTATCCATGAAAACCTACCCAACATAGTCTAGGGCTGTTCCCGTGTCCATATATTAAGCAGAAGTCAGAATAAGGTTTAGGCCCATGTTCACATTTATTCAGGTACGTACTGGGACTGAAATTCAGTCCTGGCATTTGCAATCACACAGGCCCATGTTGTCCCCGTCCCCATGAACCAGGTGGAATATATCACTAATATTACCCTGGATGGAGGAAAGGAAGATTTTCTACAACACCAATATTTCTAAAGATACCGGTGGCTGCTGGGGTAAGTGACGGAGTCAGCGACTTTGTGTTCCATCACATCTCTTAACAGTATGGATGTCTTGAGAACACCGATTCTGTTAATAACGTAGCAGACAAGGCAGCCCATGACCAAACAGGCCCTTCATGTAGTGTAACTTCTGCCCCTTTTTTGTTACTTTTTATCTGCATGTTTTCTGCCACAAAATACACAATAAAATCTTTTGAGTATTGTGTTTTTTATACATTTTCCCCTTTATTTGATGCATTTTTGGTGCAGTTTTTAAACATCGTTTCTAAAGGGGTTGTCTGAGACTTTAACATTGATGGCCTATCCTTAGGATAGACTTAGACTTTAACATTGATGGCCTATCCCTAGGATAGACTTAGACTTTAACATTGATGGCCTATCCCTAGGATAGACTTAGACTTTAACATTGATGGCCTATCCTTAGGATAGACTTAGACTTTAACATTGATGGCCTATCCCTAGGATAGACTTAGACTTTAACATTGATGGCCTATCCCTAGGATAGACTTAGACTTTAACATTGATGGCCTATCCTTAGGATAGACTTAGACTTTAACATTGATGGCCTATCCCTAGGATAGACTTAGACTTTAACCCCTTCATGACCAGGGGATTTTTCGTTTTTCCGTGTTCGTTTTTCGCTCCCCTCCTTCCCAGAGCCATAACTTTTTTATTTTTCCGTCAATTTGGCCATGTGAGGGCTTATTTTTTGCGGGACGAGTTGTACTTTTGAACGACATCATTGGTTTTAACATGTCGTGTACTAGAAAACGGGAAAAAAATTCCAAGTGCGGTGAAATTGCAAAAAAAGTGCAATCCCACATTGGTTTTTTGTTTGGCTTTTTTGCTAGGTTCACTAAATGCTAAAAATGACCTGCCATTATGATTCTCCAGGTCATTACGAGTTCATAGACACCAAACATGACTAGGTTATTTTATATCTAAGTGGTGAAAAAAAATTCCAAACTTTGCTAAAAAAAAAAAAAAAAAAATTGCGCCATTTTCCGATACTCGTAGCGTCTCCATTTTTCGTGATCTGGGGTCGGTTGAGGGCTTATTTTTTGCGTGCCGAGATGACGTTTTTAATGATAGCATTTCGGTGCAGATACGTTCTTTTGATCGCCCGTTATTGCATTTTAATGCAATGTCGCGGCGACCAAAAAAACGTAATTCTGGCGTTTCGAGTTTTTTTCCCGCTACGCTGTTTAGCGATCAGGTTAATACTTTTTTTATTTGATAGATCGGGCAATTCTGAGCGCGGCGATACCAAATATGCGTAGATTTGATATTTTTTTTATTGATTTATTTTGATTGGGGCGAAAGGGGGGTGATTTAAACTTTTATGTTTTTTTTATTTTTTTCACATTTTTTTAAACTTTTTTTTTTAACTTTTGCCATGCTTCAATAGCCTCCATGAGAGGCTAGAAGCAGGCACAAGCCGATCGGCTCTGCTACATAGCAGCGATCTGCTGATCGCTGCTATGTAGCAGAATTGCACGTGTGCTGTGAGCGCCGACCACAGGGTGGCGCTCACAGCGACGGGCAATCAGTAACCATAGAGGTCTCAAGGACCTCTATGGCTACAATGGAGACGCATCGCCGACCCCCGGACATGTGACGGGGGTCGGCGATGACGTCATTTCCGGCCGCCCGGCCGGAAGCGGTAGTTAAATGCCGCTGTCTGCGTTTGACAGCGGCATTTAACTAGTTAATAGGTGCGGGCAGATCGCGATTCTGCCCGCGCCTATTACGGGCACATGTCAGCTGTTCAAAACAGCTGACATGTCCCGGCTTTGGTGCGGGCTCACCGCGGAGCCCTGCATCAAAGCAGGGGAGCCGGCATCGGACGGTATAGTACGTCCGATGCCGGTAAGGGGTTAACATTGATGGCCTATCCTTAGGATAGACTTAGACTTTAACATTGATGGCCTATCCTTAGGATAGACTTACACTTTAACATTCATGGCCTATGCCTAGGATAGACTTAGACTTTAACATTGATGGCCTATCCCTAGGATAGACTTACACATTAACATTCATGGCCTATGCCTAGGATAGACTTAGACTTTAACATTGATGGCCTACCCTTGGATAGCCTTAGACTTTAATAGTGATGGCCTATCCCTAGGATAGACTTAGAATTTAACATTGATGGCCTATCCTTAGGACACCCGGTACCTCCGCCGATCTGCTGTTCTCAGTTTTGGCAATGACAATGCTCAGTTACGGAGTGGCATAGCTCCGTCGATTACTGTTGCTGTCGGGTACTGCACTTCCACCCCCTATTGATTTGAATAGAAGGCGGGTGTACAGTACCCCGCCGCGACCACTATAGTGTCGACAGAGCTGTATTGTGCAGCTCCCCAACTCAGCAGTTTCCACTACCGCTGACACCAAGAACAGCTGTTGGCAGGGGGTAACTGGTGTCGCACCCCCACCGATCAGTGGGAGCTTGGTGTACAGGGTCTACTGCAGCTGGGAATAAAGAGACATTCACAGCAGAAGACATTAATTCTTTTGCTGCACTGCCCTGGACTACAACTCTCAGCAGTCTTTGCTCCTCTTTACATCCCGGAAGAAGAGGAATAGATGAGGAAGAAACTGATCGGATGAGCAAGTTGGAGAAGAAAGAAGGAGCTAGCTGTGCATGAGGAGATATGTGAGACCTTCCATTGCAGACTGGTAAGAGCCTGACATTGGAGAGCAGAGAACAGAGGCACAAAGTGAGTGCTGACAGCTCAGCAGCTCAGTGTGCGAGGAAGGAAGATAATCCTGGAGCTGAACCTCGTCTGCAGACCAGCCATGTTATCAGGAGATGTCCGCCAGATCCCGATCTACCTCAGAGGGGGATCCTGCCATCCATTCCCTGTGTCCAAGGCATCTGGACCCTGCAGCCCCAAGCTTGATTCCTGTGTGACCTCAGAACTGCTACAGCAAGGCGTGAGTAGCTAATGCTGGAACATGTAGTTCCACTGTTGAGTTTCCAAGAGACACTTTGCTCACGGAGGTGGCTTAAATGGGCGTTACAAATGTTTTTTTTTAATTTTTTTCAAGGTCCCCGCAGAAGCCTACAGAGAAGAATGCACCAAAAAAACATACACTTAAGCAGTGTATTTAAAGGCACAGGGTGCAGGAGTTTTCATGAAATTGTGGCACCCCAGGAGTCACGGGGGAGGTGATGTCATGCCTGGAAACAAGGAGGGATCCCTTAATCAGGTAATACTGACATGCAACACCGTTCTGACTCCAGGCCAGAAGGGGGAGCTCTAAACCCAGCTTCAGGGTAGCTTCCCTATATATATATTCTGGCTGGAGAAGGAGTTGGTAGAGAGTCTGCTATGGACAGTGAGAGGAGAGGGGGCAATAGGAGAGGAGCCTGGGGTCTGGAGCTGCGAGTGGGCTCACCCCAGAGGAAAACGCCAAGAGACCAGACACCGGGGTCCGTGGTGGTGTGGGAGTTGCTGACCCAGCCACTGAACCCGGAGGGCAGGAGATTGCAAGTCTAACGTCCGACCCAACACCGGCAGGTACCACAGCAAGTGAGGAGCCTGGGGCTGAGAGAGAAAGGACAGTGCCCATGAAAGGTTCAAGCTGTCAGCCATAAAGGTTGAGAATACAGACACTGAGAGGACTTGTGCAGAGCTTCAGGCAGCAAGGGTCAGATATACAGCGCAGAGGGAAGGCCTCCGAACCCACCTGGCTAGGTGGATCCCAAGCTGTTTACAGGCTGCTCGGACCCCACCATCACCTGTTACCTGTACCCTGGACTGTACCTGAATTCTACCAGTAAATGGTAAAGGAAACTGTTATCCCTGTGTCCTGCAATTATTCCCTGTTCCCTCAGTCCTGCATCCCACCGACAACCATCTCTTTTACCAGCTACACCGGGAGCCCTGGGGACCAAGCTCTACCTATGGGGAGCTATACCATCTAAGGTGCAAAACCATCAGCCCCAGAGAACCCCTTTAAACAGCGTAGGCCACCCCTGGCCGAATACCTCAGGTGACGTCACGAACACTACTACATCAGACTTTATTCCCATTTTGATTAACCCCCTTTTACTGGACGCCCAGGGCCACGGACCGGGTCACTACCACAGTGACCACCCCTTCAAGAACAGAACCTGCCCGGTACCGAGTACCCCACGGTCCTAGCGGGCGCTCCAAAATCATATCCACTTTGCTTGGACAGCTAAATGCAGACTTTCTGCACAAAAAAACGCAGCAGAAAAAAACGCAGCAGAAAAAAAACCCGCAATATATACGCTACGTGGGAACATGGCCTAGGGAGGTACAATTTTTTTTCGAAAGTTTGCCCAGCTCTGCCCACTGCTGCCCCATTATTTTTTGCATTAATCACATTACCTGGTAATAAGATCGCAGTCTCATTTTCAGGCCGTGGAGATCTACATTCCCATGATACGAGCGGGAGTCACTAATTAGGAGACAGTTATAATTACTAACAGTCCAGTACAACATTTCTTTCTCATTGGTGCACTGCAATATGTAGCGCCTGCACTAGATTCACACAGAAGTAGAGAATCATTCTCTAGGTTAAAAATGGGCAGGATTTGCTCTTATTTTATTCCCACAGCACCACAATCCATTTTCTTTCATTTATTCCACCATATGGTTCCTGAGTATGGAACTTTTTATATAGTGCTAATTTTTCTAGTCTTTAGTGAGAGGGTGTGTCTTACAGGATCCTCGGGGGCGTGTCTTTAGGTTACACTGCATTATTACTCTGTGAGCCACGCCCCCTTGGAAAGACCATAAAATTTGCACTAAAAGAAAAGGCAGCTTTTATAAAAATTAAAAAGAAAAGCTATAGGGGTTAAAATACAAGCAGAAAATGGCCACTTTTAACCTAGTCACAGGTCCCCTTTAGGACCCGATATTATATTTTACACCGAAGATACAAACGTCCGGACCGCTTCTCTTACATAAAACTCATGATGTAGTGCAGAGCGCACCCTGTAGTCAGCTGCAGGTACTCTCTCAGGGGATCCTTCATGGGAGATAGTGGGCCACAGTCAAAAGCTTGAGACTGCTCAAAGGTTCGGATCTGAGGATTGGGAAAAACATAATATGATAGTAAATAATACATTGTAATAATACAAATAATGAATTTACATTAATAAAGGGTTTCGTCCAAGAAAAACAAAAATAGAACAGCAGCGGAAATTTTTGTAACATAGAAAAAAACACTGTACTCGTCTGTTAAGTCATCCACCAATACAATAGAAACCATGACTTTTGTGGAGGACCAAACCAATAGGCTGAAATGAATTTTGCTTAATATTAACATTAACACATTAATTATAATTATTACTTTATATTACTATCACTTAATATTCAGCATAACTAAGTATGCTGAAATCCCCTATATACAGTATGAGCCCCGACATACCCTCCTATATATAATATGAGATCACACATAGCCTCCTAATTACAGTATGAGCCCCCACATAGCCTTCTATATACAATGTGAACCCTCACATAGCCTCCTATATACAGTGTGATCCCTCACGTAGCCTCCTATTTACAGTGTGATCCCTCACATAGCCTCCTATATAAAGTGTGAGCCCTCGCAAAGCCTCCTATTTACAGTGTGATCTCTCGCATAGCCTCCTATTTACAGTGTGATCTCTCGCATAGCCTCCTATTTACAGTGTGATCCCTCACATAGCCTCCTATATACAATGTGATCCGTCACATAGCCTCCTATATACAATGTGATCCCTCACATAGCCTCCTATATACAATGTGATCCCTCACATAGCCTCCTATATACAATGTGATCCCTCACATAGCCTCCTATATACAGTGTGATCCGTCACATAGCCTCCTTTATACACCCAAATATCTCATACATATGAAAAATAAACACATAATAATAATCTTTATTTTTATATAGCGCTAACATATTCCACAGCGCTTTACAGTTTACACACATTATCATTGCTGTCCCCATTGGGGCTCACAATCTAAATTCCCTATCAATATGTCTTTGGAATGTGGGAGGAAACCGGAGAACCCGGAGGAAACCCACGCAAACACAGGGAGAACATACAAACTCCTCGCAGATGTTGTCCTTGGTGGGATTTGAACCCAGGACCCCAGTGCTGCAAGGCTGCTGTGCTATCCACTGCGCCACCGTGCTGCCGGTATACTCACCTTGCTGCCATCCCCGGCGCTTTGGTATCCGGTGCACTGACTCTGCGCACAGCAGATGCAGTGAAGTGACTTCATCGCGTCTGCTGACCCACACGCTGATTGATGGAAGAAGGAGATAGCGCCTCCGTCCTACTCCACTAATGTATCCACCACTCTCTGCATCCTGCGGGTGTGGATAGTGGGGGTGATCACATTGAGGAGTGGATGGCGGTAGAAGACATTCAGCGGGCATGGTGCAGCCTATGGGTCACTGATTTCATCCCTACAGCTATCTCGGTCCATGGACCGGAGTGGAATGGGAGGAGGGCCGCATGTGGCCTGCAGGCTACACTTTGCACATCTCTGCCCGAGACTGACATACAGTGCTGCAATAATGCAGAAGTTTTATTCATCCAGTGGTTCAGGCTGCACGAATGAGATGACAGGTTCCCTTAAGAGATGATTTAAGAGATGGTTTTCTTTTGTACTGCTTTAGAGGAACAAGTAGGTAGAAGCAGGACTGTGGAGTCCCAAATTTAAGAGACGAGTGTTACATTTTCTCAAGAATTGGTTACTGTCCTGATTTAGTATGTTACATCCTGTAGAGGCCAGGTAAGTTTCTGAAACTTTTTGTTTGTAATTGTTGGGGAACTGTCTGCAGCTTTAGCATTGTTTGACCTTTTATCAGGGAAGAATACCATATGTACAAGAAGAAACCTTGAGGGCAAAGGATCCCACCACTATCATACAATCAATGTAAAATGGGCCACTCTTGGTTTCACACGCCTTACTAGCCAAAGAGAGCCAAGCTGTCATCCATTCATAGGTCATTACTCTGTCCAACAGGAGGACTCCTTCCAGCTTCTCTTTCGCTATTCCACCTAAGCAATCTTCCAGTTGCTCCCTGCCTCACTGTAGAGCAGTGTTCCCCAACTCCAGTCCTCAAGAGCCACCAACAGGTCATGTTTTTAGTATTTCCTTAGTATTGCATAGGTGATAATTGCATCACCTGCACAGGCATTAATTCCATCACCTGTGCAATACTAAGGAAATCCTGAAAACATGACCTGTTGGTGGCTCTTGAGGACCGAACTTGGGGAACACTGCTGTAGAGAAACAAGTTATCATTACCGGTGACCATTGTCTCAACCTAAGAGATCAACCTTCCTTTGGCCTTGCACTTCACATGATACATGGCGCACACCTCTGATGCCAGCACTCCTCTAACAGGCTAAGACCGATGCTCCTCAAGCTTCATCACCAGTGCCGACAACCCAAGAGCTGTAATCAGCAGGTTGTCCTGGCACATCATGTGGGTACCACCAAAGACTTAATACTTCGAGCTTCTTATGGCCATGGCGATACATTGCAACGAAACATATTTCACATCACATTTCCAGCATGCTCAGTCGCATATCGACATGTCTTAAATAGAGTTTCTCCATCTACATAAGCCCATACAACTATTTACAAGGGCAGCATGTATAGTCAATTTGTTGCCAATGGGGGCTTCACATATCCCTCCTTACACTTCCACCAAAGTTAACAAGTACACTCTACTTACATTTAAGGGGCAGTGTTACCCCCTTTGCTTTCTTTGTCCTTACGAGTTGCCTTCCCAAAGGGGAGCAGAGCTTTCCATTCCTCACAGTAAATTTCCTGCTTCTGTGGAGTTGACTCTTCCACCTTGACGCCCTTATGGTCTTGTAACCTTACAGAAGCCTGCACATCCGCTGACAGTGGCCCTAGTTTATAGACGGCTGGCTATAAAGACTCAACCAGAAGTTTGTGGCAATATGGTTCCTAAACTCTGACAGCCCCATTTCACACTTCCACTACAGATGGAAATTCTAGCTCATCTCACAGCAATAGATCAACATGGTGGAGGAACTCAGTAAATGGGTTCAAGTGTGATCTTCTGGCCTTTGCAAAAGTTTAGTTTTTTTTAAGCCTTACTAGACAAAACAGCCAAACTGTATTCTTCTTTAAAGTCATCACTCTTCCCAATAGGTGACCTTTTCTTACAGCACCTTACAAGTCTCCTATCCACCATTTCCGACTCTTAGCCCACCACTCCACCTCGGCAAGTCTAGGACTGTTTGCAGTGTTGCAATATTTTCTTTTTTGATGCACAGGTGAACTCAACCTTTAATGATTACCATTTGTCTGTTGATAATAGCCAAGCCTGTCTTAAAATCCACCACACCCATGTCTTCCAACAATATTTGCATTACATAAAAACAGAAATGTGTAAGCTGTGCACTGATCTCAAACACGAGCAGTGGGATAGCAATAATGTTATTCACTCGTCCTGGCTCCAGCCTCGGGTCTGATCCCAGCTCCTATGGCTTCCTCCATTTGATGCACTCCACGCTTGTAAAGTAACCTGACAATCTCCTTTAACATAGTCATCGAAGGCCTTTTAAAGGGAACCTGTCACCTGAATTTGGCGGTTTTCGGTCATATGGGCGGAGTTTTCGAGTGTTTGATTTACCCTTTCCTTACCCGCTGGCTGCATGCTGGCCGCAATATTGGGTTGAAGTTCATGCTGTGTCCCCCGTAGTACACGCCTGGGCAAGGCAAGATTGTCTTGTGCAGGCGTGTACTACGGAGGACAGAGAATGAACTTCAACCCAATATTGCGGCCAGCATGCAGCCAGTGGGTAAGGAAAGGGTAAATCAAACACTCGAAAACTCCGCCCATATGACCGCAAACCTGTCCCGCCAAATTCAGGTGACAGGTTCCCTTTAAGGCCGATGCTGACTGTCTGGGTATTCAGTAAGCTTTGCATTCAGTTACAAATTCAGGATTTTTTCTTCACCATCCATATCTCTTAGCTGGCTAATCATAACTTCAGCAAACTGTTTTCTTATCAGCTATCTACACTCACCTGCTAGCTGAGATCTCCAGTTAACCATTATCTGCTTTAAGTATGACAAACTCTTCTATGCTAATACTTGTGATGTTCACACTATTAAGATGTTGCAACAGTGCGTAATTTACTCTGCCAGCAAATATCCAGTTTGCCTGTTCATCATTACTACTCACTTACTAATTGCATGCAACTCTGCCATTAACCATTTAGCTGCTGCAAGTTCTGCACAGACAATACATCTACAGCTCCTTTGGGCAACAGATTCTCATCTAATTTTATAGAAAGCAAACTTTGACTCTATAGCCCATAGAAAGCAAAGATGGCAAAATATTTAATAAAACCCAATTTCTTAATGATGTTGCTTACGCGACAGTACACCTTGCACACAACAGCACACAATGTGCACCTTGTGCTCTTATTGGACCACCTGGACTTTCCAATTGTTTTCCAAAATACTAAAGGGATATTAATGATTAAATTTACATTAAAAATGATATTCCAATTCCATTCCAAATCACATTTTTGTGGCATTGTCATGTCTTCAGACTTGTTTATATGAGTAATTGGAAGTCACTGAACTTTACAGTAAGCAGAACTCGGATAATATTTCGGGTGGGTGTCAGGTTATTGTGTAAACTCTGATATACTTAGAAAAAAAATTGTGTGATATATTTTAACTATTATGTGACACACAGAAGCTATGAATATCTACCCATAAACGCTACTCAGTATTTAAATGCTAAGATAGTGTAACACAATTATATAAAAATGTCATTTGGTGGCCAACTTAGTATATATTACCAATAATTGTATACAGGGCTGAGAGGATGTATAGGTGGAGGTAGGTGCCACATAGTGTAAACCAGAAGGGCAGCAATTTAAAGGGAATCTGTCAGAGGGTTTTTGCTGTGTAAGCTGAAGACAGCATCGTGTAGGGGTTAAAAGACTTATTTACATGCAATGATTGTTTTAGCATCAGCAGAGCCTGGTAGTGGACTCCTCCCCCTCCTGTGACAAGCAGCTCACTGTCTATGAGCCTGGTGTGGGCGGGGTTAGCTTTCTCAGCTCTGCTTCATGATAAACCTAAAAACTATGAGTCAGAACAGCTGCACCCAGTAAGCTAAGTGATACATCGTTGGATTCAGCTTCTCTTTGCTTACATCAGGCTGCTCTCAGATGAAATAGCAAAAACCTGCTGACACATTCCCTTTAAGAGAAAAAAAAATCACATTGCTGGAGCAGCAGCGCTGACTGAGTCCTGACGCGGCCTGCTGCTTATCCTGATTTATTATAACAAAAGACCAGTAACTGCCCTGCAAACATTGCTCAGAGTAGTACTGAAGTCAGTAGTTTAATGCCGGCACGGGAAGCAGACTGTATATTATGCTGTTTGTCAATGTGAGTGGCGCTGATCTGGTAGAGAAACTCCCACAACAGTGTGTCCAAAAGAAGCCAAAAAACCTGTTAAAACGCTAAGCAAGGTTACAGGGAAACTAACAAGAGATGAATTCTTTCCAAACCACAGACAGGATTAGTCAGACACTGGCTTTGTTATTGCAGCTGTCTGATTGCAGCACTTCACAGAAAACATACTTTGAAAAACCTGTCTGGGTCCATGTGTATCAGGTGACTAGTCCAAAGCTGGCAGGACCCCAGCAGATCTCCCCGCCCTGCTCCCCTATATGTGTGTATAGGGACAGACCTTTCCGCAGTGGTGGCAGAGAGGCCCCCCATCCTGGTATATATTTATATGCCCTCTATCCTGGTATATATGTCCCTCATACTGGCCCTATCCTGCTATATATATATATATATATATATATACGGTATGTATCCCCCATCAGGTTATATACTGTATGTCCTTTATTGTGGGCCCCATCCTGTTATATGTCACCCGTTCTGCCTATGTTTGTTTTATTTTTTTTATATACTTTAGAGATTCCACTCTTGATCCTGTCCCCGACGCACGGCGTCCTCTTTTGAAGCTGGTAGCTGACTTCGCCGTGCAACTGACAAGAGCACGTGACGTCAGCTGCTGGCCTCTGATTGGCCGGCAGCATGTATTGCCGTGCACTGACCCAACAGGTCCTTGTGCCACAATACACTTTAGCTGAATGTGCATCCGAGGACGCGCATCCAGGTGAAGTTTGCTATGACTTCGGCAGGCCCCTCACTCGCATGGGTCCGGTTGCTGTCAAGGGGATTTGGGTATGTGCACACGTTGCGGATTTTGCTGCAGATCCAACGTGGATTGGCCGCTGCAGATTCGCAGCAGTTTTCCATGCGTTTACAGTACCATGTAAACCTATGGAAAACAAAATCCGCAGTGCACATGCTGCGGAAAAAAAACATTTTCTGCAGCATGTCAATTCTTTGTGCGGATTCCGCAGCGGTTTACACCTGTTCCATAATAGGAATCCGCAGGTGTAAAACCGCAGGTGAAATCCGCACAAAAACCGCAAAAAAACGCGGTAATTCCGCAGGAAATCCGCAGTGCGGATTACCTGCGGATTTACCAAAATCTGCAGAGAAATCCGCAGCGTGTGCACATAGTCTTAAGGTAGGGAAAAGCTGCTGGGGATCTGCCTTGGTTCCCACCTGGCTTTTCAAAGTATGTTTTTTTTCTGAAACTCTGCAGCATTTCAAACATACCTGACTGCAAGAAGAAAGCCAGTGTCCGATCCATAGTGTCGGTGGTTCGGGCAGCATTAATCTAATGACAGGTTCCCTTTAAACGCAAGGCCAACAAATAACAAAATTCACAAACGCTTCTTCTCCAAAGAAATTATGCTACTCAAACCAAGGCCTCCTAAGGCCTTATACATTTATACATTTAGGCCTCATTCAGATCTCCGTTTTTCTCACGTATGAGACATTCATCAGTTTTTCATGTATGTGGAGAAATAAAAAAAAAAAAAAAGTCATCCGAGCGCTGTCCGATTTTTTTCAAAGACTCATTGACTTGGATTTCTGATTTTGCTTTGACCCTGTCGGATCAAAATCAGACAGGACTCCACAATTTTCGGTGGACCTCTAGGTTCATGAAAAATCACGGATATATGAATGGCCCCATAGACTAGAACAGGTATGATAGCAATCCGTGAAAAGCACAGATAACACTAGTATGCGAAAATTGGATGTCTGAATGAGGCCTAAAGGAAAGAGATCCAAACACTTAGATTTCTGTGAGAAACGGCCAACCATCCAAGTAAAATTCAGATGTCCATGTTGCACGTACATGTTTTATCTGGGTTTTTTTTCCTTTCATAAAAACACATGATTCACTGATAGTAAGAATGGACACACGGATGACGCATGGATGATTCACTGATGGTAAAAACGGACACATGGATGATTCACTGATGGTAAGAATGGACAAACGGATGACGCATGGATGATTCACTGATGGTAAAAACGAACACATGGATGATTCACTGATGGTAAGAATGGACACACGGATGACGCATGGATGATTCACTGATGGTAAAAACGGACACATGGATGATTCACTGATGGTAAAAACAGACACATGGATGACACATGGATGATTCACTGATGGTAAAAACGGACACATAGATGACACATGGATGATTCACTGATGGTAAAAACGGACACATGGATGACACATGGATGATTCACTGATGGTAAAAACGGACACATGGATGACACATGGATGATTCCCTGATGGTAAAAACGGACACATGGATGACGCATGCGGCACCTACGGAGATCTTACCCACAGGTCACTACTTTCTTTATACAGTGCCTACAAGTAGTATTCAACCTCCTGCAGATTTAGCAGGTTTACACATTTGGAATTAACTTGGCATTGTGACATTTGGACTGTAGATCAGCCTGGAAGTGTGAAATGCACTGCAGCAAAAAATAATGTTATTTCTTTATTTTTTTTTTTTTAAATTGTGAAAAGTCTTTTCAGAGGGTCATTTATTATTCAACCCCTCAACCCACCAGAATTCTGTTTGGTTCCCCTAAAGCAGGGGTCCCCAACTCCAGTCCTCAAGGCCCACCAACAGGTCATGTTTTCAGGATTTCCTTTGCATTGCACAGGTGATGCAATTATTACCTGGGCAAGACTAAGGAAATCCTGAAAACATGACATGTTGGTGGGCCTTGAGGACTGGAGTTGGGGACTTGCCCTAAAGTATTAAGAAGTAGTTCAGGCACAAAGAACAATGAGCTTCACATGTTTGGAATAATTATCTATTTTTCCAGCCTTTTCTGACTATTTAAGACCCTCCCCAAACTTGTGAACAGCACTCATACATGATCAACATGGGAAAGACAAAGGAGCATTCCAAGGCCATCAGAGACAAGATCGTGGAGGGTCACAAGGCTGGCAAGGGGTACAAAACCCTTTCCAAGGAGTTGGGCCTACCTGTCTCCACTGTTGGGAGCATCATCCGGAAGTGGAAGGCTTATGGAACTACTGTTAGCCTTCCACGGCCTGGACAGCCTTTGAAAGTTTCCTCCCTTGCCAAGGCCAGGCTTGTCCGAAGAGTCAAGGCTAACCCAAGGACAACAAGGAAGGAGCTCCGGGAAGATCTCATGGCAGTGGGGACATTGGTTTCAGTCAATACCATAAGTAACGTACTCCACCACAATGGTCTCCGTTCCAGACGAGCCCGTAAGGTACCTTTACTTTCAAAGCGTCATGTCAAGGCTCATCTACAGTTTGCTCATGATCACTTGGAGGACTCTGAGACTGACTGGTTCAAGGTTCTCTGGTCTGATGAGACAAAGATCGAGATCTTTGGTGCCAACCACACACGTGACACGTTTGGAGACTGGATGGCACTGCATACGACCCCAAGAATACCATCCCTACAGTCAAGCATGGTGGTGGCAGCATCATGCTGTGGGGCTGTTTCTCAGCCAAGGGGCCTGGCCATCTGGTCCGCATCCATGGGAAGATGGATAGCACGGCCTACCTGGAGATTTTGGCCAAGAACCTCCGCTCCTCCATCAAGGATCTTAAGATGGGTCGTCATTTTATCTTTCAACAAGACAACGACCCAAAGCACACAGCCAAGAAAACCAAGGCCTGGTTCAAGAGGCAAAAAATCAAGGTGTTGCAGTGGCCTAGTCAGTCTCCTGACCTTAACCCAATTGAAAACTTGTGGAAGGAGCTCAAGATTAAAGTCCACATGAGACACCCAAAGAACCTAGATAACTTGGAGAAGATCTGCATGGAGGAGTGGGCCAAGATAACTCCAGAGACCTGTGCCGGCCTGATCAGGTCTTATAAAAGACGATTATTAGCTGTAATTGCAAACAAAGGTTATTCCACAAAATATTAAACCTAGGGGTTGAATAATAATTGACCCACACTTTTATGTTTAAAATTTATAAAAATTTAACTGAGCAACAAAACTTTTTGGTTTGCAAGATTTATGCATCTGTTAATAAATCCTGCTCTTGTTTGAAGTTTGAAGGCTCTAACTTATTTGCATCTTATTAAACCTGCTAAATCTGCAGGGGGTTGAATACTACTTGTAGGCACTGTAGCCTCAGCTGTCGGATTACCATGTGATACTTCTGACGCACATACACACCTCTCATGGGCCTTTGTGATCGGTTGGCCTTTGCCATTTAGTCTGCTCTATCCCTCCCCCCAACACACTCTTCCTGATGAAGTTCTGACGAAACGCGCGTTGGGGCCACGGTGAGCATTCTGACTGACAATAATGCTGTAAGTACATTATTGTTTAATAAGCCTTCTTGATTGTTTTTTATTTTATGGTGTTTCCTCCTATACACATGATTTACTCCATTTGGAGACCCTTTTCTGCTGGCCACTATTGTGCCTGGGTTCAGCCAGCCACTCTGTGTTAGGCCACCCGGCAGGTGATTTGACCTGTGCATTCATTAGATGGATTCCATTTTTTGGTACTTACTATCTACTACTCTTGACTATTCCATGTGGCTGAATTATTTCTTGTGTTGCACTCTGCACTTTAGTTGATCGGTCTTAATGCTCCCGGCACCTTGTGTAGTAACCTCTGTTTTGTACCTGTTGTTGTTTTTATTTTACTTTAATAAAAATTATTTTAAGGATTATACTCTGTGAGCTCTTTCTTTGGTGTTATTACGTTTCATCTTATGAGTTAATCTTATCCTTCTTTATGGTGGCTTGGGCAATTGTGCAATCACATTAGACACATGGTAGAACTGAAATAATCGCGGATCCACCCATGACTACAGGTGATCCTTTATAAGTCAAGTTAAATAACTTTTGACCTCTCTAACAATTAAGGAATTTGACACAGCAGAATAAATTATTCTTCAATCATCTGGTCTAGAGATTCATTAACCTGGGAAATTTAAGGTAATAAATGGAGGTTTCTTGATGGCGACCACCATCAACAGGAAGTGGCTCCATCATGTATGGGAAGACCCTCCAGATTAAAGTTGCATGCTGGATATTCTAGGAGCATTGCCATGCTGGCTGCTTCCAGAAATTCTTTACAGGCTGGACCTGTGCTGCACATCACTGGTTCTGGAAGAATTGCGATGGAGAGAACCAACTTGCATGTCACAAGAACATAACTGAATTGCACGAGAGATGGAAGAAAGCGACATAATCACCTTTATTTGACATGGTTTACATGGCTTTTTACCATTTTTTGGCTCACCGTTACAGATAATGGATTTTTATCGCAGATAGCAATGAATGAAAATGTTTATGGACTCAATGAGGCATTACAATGAAATGCCCCTCAACTTGTAGCAGCCATCAAGTCTATAGATAGTTATGTATAGAGTTATGGAACTTTTTTTTTTTTGCAAGAAGCCACAACTTCTGTAAAAAAAAATATTTTATTATAGGAACTTTTGCAGAACGGATACTGAACTAGGGGAATAGGGAAAATGGTTTGCTCCATTAATTTACCATATGAGGAAATATTACTCATTCAGTGGTCTAACTTGGAGCGTCACAGGTGCAATTGCCCTTGGCTCAAAAATTCTTCGGGATGCACTTTACAAAAGAAAACAAATGGAAAGTAACAGTGGAATTGTAAGCAGCTAAAATCTGGTGACCGTGCATATGACCCAGACTTCTGGTCGGGTGCCCCAGTTCTCCGGCAAACGCCCCTATGAACTCTATCGGAAACAACATGGCACGATACAATTGGATCATGTAGTAGACCAACAGTTCTTGTATTGCACAGGGTGCTGGCGACCCACGCAACGCCCCTGCTCTCACTGACTGTAGATTCTAGGCTTTTTGGATGCAAGTGACAAGACTTTTAGGGCCTAGAAGATGACAGAATTCTGCTTGATTTATCCAAGTGCGGAGTCTCAAACTTGAGTACAAACACTACACTAGTAAAGCTGAAATAACCATATTATACACACGTTTCTAAACAAGCTTTCCAAAAACTCTAGATTATGACCAATCACCAGTGCTGAAGGCTTTAGAGATATGGTTTGTAAAGGTGAAAATAGCCAGCTGCCCACAGACTGGTACACGGGGCTCCAAATCTCACCACGGACCAGGTGCGAAAGAAAGAATGACCTTGCTCAATTAATTTTTTTTAAGGGCCTTTAGCTTGTTCTTGAGCCATGGCGACTTGGTGGATGAACGATCTGTAGGTAGCCTAGATAGGTCCACCAGCATCTTCTCCGCCATTGTCTTGATAGTATCAACCCATCGGGTTGCTGGCCTTCCTCTTCCGACCATGATGTCCTTCTCCAGTGATCTCTCTGTTTTGTACGATGTGTCCAAAGTAGGCAACTCGTAGCTTGGTGATCCTTGCACCCAGTGACATGTCTGGCTTGATTTGTTCCAAAATTAGTTTCTATCTTCTTGACTTCTTGCCATCCATGGTATTGATAACATCTTTCTCCAGCACCACATTTCGAAAGTGTTGATTCTTCCTTCTGATGTTTTGTTTCTTTATGGTCCAGTTTTCACATCCATATGTCACCACAGAGAAGACTAAACTGTATATAAGTGGTGTCTTCATCGTCAGTGAAATGTTCCAATGTTCCTCGATTTGAAGACCTTGTCCAGTGACTTTAATGTATCAACTAATGTATATTAACATTTCTTCAATGCTTCACTACAAAATGTTTCAAACAGGTACAGCAAATCCATAAAAAAAGCCATACTAGCAACACGTTTCTGGTCAGGTACTTTACTCATGGTGCTCTGGATATGATCTTTTGGTTTGCACAAAAGTTCATCGTTCTAGGCAGCGCATCGTTCTGTGTAAACAGGACTTGTGCTGCCGAGAACAATGGCAGCCTATGATATTAGGTCAGTGCGCGTCTGACGCCAGGTCTGCTGGGGTAAACATGGTATTAAGTGGCGGACAATCGATAAATACTTACAAATCAGAGATCATATAACGCTGAACATTTGTAAAATGTAAAGGCGCCCAAGCTTGTGATGATTGTGCACAGATGACTGCATCAGTCACATTGTTGATAATTCACTTCTGGTGACACAAAGACAAAATGAGGAAGAGACACAGATGGACATACCGTATAAGCCGATGTTGCAACCGAACCTGCTTTTCAGTGCACGATGACAACTTGTCCGGACTTAAAGTCACCGTCCTTACTATGTTTCACAACATCCCATGATCTTTGTCCAATATAATGGGCAGAAAGTAGAGGCGCTGAGCTCCTCGTAGGCCCCTCTTATACAGTAACTTTAGTATATTGGGGCTTATAGGGAAATTCCCATTTATTTTAATTACTTTAATGATCATATTTAGGTAAGCAAAGTAAAAATAAGCTATTTTGCTTTTGGCAAGCCGCTGCACCAAAAGGGAATGGAAACAGAAAGGCAAAGAGATTTCTTATATTCCGGCATAAAATGTGTTCATTTTTTTAAAATGCTACCCAAAAGTGGAAGATTCCTTTAACCTTCGTCCGGCTGAGTAGGTACAATTGTAACTATTCCGTTTTAAAATTGCAGTAACTTTTTTTTTTTTTCGAAAAGCCGTAGAGGGCTGAAATTTCGTGACATCTCTGCAGTTTTGGTCCAGAATATATTGGCCAAATTTCAATAAAATATATATGAAGGTACAATTGTACCTCTGCAGCCTGTTACGTTGTAAAATTATGCAGCCTGACGAAGGTTAAATAGGTCTCTATTAGTAAATATTGGTATTCCCTATGAAATAACAATTCTGAACATCTTTCTCTTAAAAGTCGGCTTTGTACTGTTCCTCTTTTATTCCCCTTGGAATGGATTCCTAATTGGGTAACTGGGTTTTCTCTTATCTCCTGGGCGTTTCTGGTGTGTGTAGCACCCATAGTCATGGTGTAGATCCAGAGATTGTCCGTGAGAAACCACCAACGCGTTTCTGGTGTGTGTAGCACTGATACACATGGTGTATATCCAGAGAAAAAGATTATTCACTGCATACTGTGTCAAGCAGAAATGATGGGGTTTATTTACAGTGGTGCTTTGACATGAACGAATGGAAAATTGCGTCTTGATTAGGTCTATGAATAATTGACATTTTGATTCAGAGAATATTTTTCAAACTATCACAATAGAGGAGAAGCCAGAAACATGAAAGTATCTTTATAGCACGCTGTACAGTCTGTAAACAAACAGCTTCACTTCTGCTTCACCCATTGAGTGTGCAGTGAATAATTCTCTTGATGTACACTGCTCAAAAAAAAAATAAAGGGAACACTGAAATCCCACATCCTAGATATCACTGAATGAAATATTCCAGTTGCAAATTTTTATTCATTACATAGTGGAATGTGTTGAGAACAATAAAACATAACGATTATCAATGGAAATCAAAACGAATATCCCACGGAGGTCTGGAGTTGGAATGATACTCAAAATCAAAGTGGAAAATCAATTTACAGGCTGATCCAACTTCAGTGGAAATGCCTCAAGACAAGGAAATGATGCTCAGTAGTGTGTGTGGCCTCCACGTGCCTGTATGACCTCCCTACAACACCTGGGCATGCTTCTGATGACACGGCGTATGGTCTCCTGAGGGATCTCCTCCCAGACCTGGACTAAAGCATCCGCCAACTCCTGGACAGTCTGTGGTGCAACGTGACGTTGGTGGATGGAGCGAGACATAATGTCCCAGATGTGTTCAATTGGATTCAGGTCTGGAGAACCTGCAGGCCAGTCCATAGCTTCAATGCCTTCATCTTGCAGGAACTGCTGACACACTCCAGCCACATGAGGTCTGGCATTGTCCTGCATTAGGAGGAACCCAGGGCCAACCACACCAGCATATGGTGTCACAAGGGGTCTGTGGATCTCATCTCAGTACCTAATGGCAGTCAGGCTACCTCTGGCGAGCACATGGAGGGCTGTGCGGCCCTCCAAAGAAATGCCACACCACACCATTACCGATCCACTGCCAAACTGGTCATGCTGAAGGATGTTGCAGGCAGCAGATCGCTCTCCATAGCGTCTCCAGACTCTGCCACATCTGTCATGTGCTCAGTGTGAACCTGCTTTCATCTGTGAAGAGCACTGGGCGACAGTGGCAAATTTGCCAATCCTGGTGTTCTGTGGTAAATGCCAAGCGTCCTGCATGGTTTTGTGCTGTAAGCACAACCCCCATCTGTGGACGTCGGACACTCAGACCATCCTCATGGAGTCGGTTTCTTACTGTTTGTGCAGATACATGCACATTTGTGGCCTGCTGGAGGTCATTTTGCAGGGCTCTGGCAGTGCTCCTCCTGTTCCTCCTTGCACAAAGACGGAGGTAGGTGTCCTGCTGCTGGGTTATTGCCCTCCTACGGTCCCTCCTGGTGTACTGGCCTGTCTCCTGGTAGCGCCTCCAGCCTCTGGACACTACGCTCACAGACACAGCAAACCTTCTTGCCACAGCTCGCATCGAATTGATGTGACATCCTGGATGAGCTGCACTACCTGAGCCACTTGTGTGGGTTGAAGAGTCCGTCTCATGCTACCACAAGTGTGAAAGCACAACCAACATTCAAAAGTGACCAAAATATCAGCCAGAAAGCATTGGTACTGAGATGTGGTCTGTGGTCCCCACCTGCAGAACCACTCCTTTATGGAGGGTGTCTTGATAATTGAAAATAATTTCCATCTGTTGTCTATTCCATTTGCACAACAGCATGTGAAATTGATTGTCAAACAGTGTTGCTTCCTAAGTGGACAGTTTGATTTCACAGAGGTTTGATTTACTTGGAGTTAGATTATGTTGTTTAAGTGTTCCCTTTATTTTTTTGAGCAGTGTATAATAGGATCCCACTCAGATTTCGCAAGCTCCTCCAAGAAACCCCATGTGTGCACTCCAAATAGATTCCATATCCAGAGATTGTCCACTAATGCGATTCGGGTGTGTGTGGCACTCTTAGGGCTCATACTCACTTGCGTAAAATACGGCCGAGTCTCGCATGTTAAAACTCGGTACTGCCGCTGGCACTCCAGAGCGGAGCATGCGGCCGCACAGCAATACATGGAGCTGCACGCTCCGCTCCCAAGTGCCGGCGGCAGAGCCGGGTGTTACCATGCGAGACTCGGCCGTATTTCACCACGAGTATGAGCCCTTATTCATAGCATATATCTACAGATTGTCCATGAGAAACCACCAGTGCATTTAGGGTGTGTGTAGCCAGGGCCGCCATCAGGGCATGACGGCCGTGACTGGCGTATGGGGCCCGGTGAGCAGAGGGGGCCCGCATCGGGCCCCGTCTTATCTGCTCACCGGGCCCCTACCGGCAGCCGCAGGCTGAACCGGGCCCTTAGCGCCGACGCTGCAGCTGTTTAAAGCTATTGACGTGCGGGCGCGGGCCCGCACGTCAATAGTTAACAGCCGCGGCGCCGCCAGCCAATCTGAGGCTGGCAGGCGCTGACGTCAGCCGCACCGTGCGTGCATGTCGCCGGCGTCTGACATCATTGTCAGTCGCCGGCGAGTGCATGCACGCTGCAGCTGCGTGGAGACTTCGCCCACCGCAGGACCGCGGCAGGTAAGAAGAACTTTTTTTTTTTTTTTTCTTGAGAGCGGCGATCCGGGGGCCCAGGGAAGAACACTGGGGCAGAGTGCGCTGGACGCAGAGGGGGCAGAGTGCGCTGGACGCAGAGGGGGCAGAGTGCGCTGGACGCAGAGGGGGCAGAGTGCGCTGGACGCAGAGGGGGCAGAGTGCGCTGGACGCAGAGGGGGCAGAGTGCGCTGGACGCAGAGGGGGCAGAGTGCGCTGGACGCAGAGGGGGCAGAGTGCGCTGGACGCAGAGGGGGCAGAGTGCGCTGGACGCAGAGGGGGCAGGATGGATACGATGGAGACAGATGGGGCAGGATGGGGAGATCATATGGGGCAGAATGGATACTCATGAGGGCAGGATGGGAGAACATATGGCTGGAGCCTGCAATGAGACACACGGGGGCTAGGATGGCGAATATTACCATAGGGGCTAATTAAGGGATATTATTATTGCAGTGATGTATTTATTTTATTTTTTGAGTATACTGTTTTAAATGGGGGGAGGTCCTGTTACTGTGCAGAGTGATACTATGTCACCTTCTTTATGTGGTGTAATGTAGAGGCTGTGAAAATTAAGTAATGTATTCTGCAAGTGGAACTCAAGATAACTGTGTTATTTCTGCAGAGACGAGTCCTGGCTGGCTGGAAGAAATGATGGCGGTCTGTGCTGGATGAAAGATGAAGGACTTCACCTAGAGACGTCACTGGTGAGTCAGTGTTAACTATACACTGACACTATACACTGTATACTATATACAGAGCTCCTGTGTATAATGTCACCGGTGATCACTGTATTACCTGTAGACACTGCTTACTAATTACAGATCTCCTGTGTATAATGGCACTGATGGTGATAGTATTGTGTTTTTTTTTTTTTTTATTACTGATCAGTATTGTAGTATTCAGTCACTATGTGGTGGTAATATGCGGTCTGGTCATGGTGTTGTGGTATTTGTTCCTTGTGTTTGATATTATTCGGTCACTGTGGTGGTAATATGTCATCTGGTCATAGTGCTGTGGTATTTGTTCCTTGTATGTAGTATTATAGGTCATTTTAAAAATTGAAAAATAAATAAAAATATACCTAAATTGTATTGCATATTTTAACAAATATTTAGTAGGTTACAGTAGAGTAGGAAGAAGAAGAAGACACAAAAGAGAATAGTAAAACCAAAAACACTCAGTTTGAAAAAATGTTGCAGTAATCCGCAAGTGCTAGTAAAAGATGTAAAAAACAGCGTATTTGGTTGATACGTTTTTTGCAAAAAATGTATACTAAGCTGCTCTACCAATCTTCACGGTATACCCTTATCAGAGCAGTCCTAACTAATGTATGCAATCCCTATCTGATGTATTTAAAAACCTGATCATCTGTATATAACCTGTGTGAACAGGGTTCAGAGAGGAAAAATCCATGTGTGCATACAGGGTAGAACAGCTTTTGTGCAGATAGCCCAAGAGGAGTGGTGGAACTCCCCAGTCTTGTAAACACAAGAGAACAATTATGGAAACAGGAACACATGGGCTACAGTAGAGTAGGGCACGGCCAAAAGTGTCTACCGTGTTCTGGTGGCGGCTTAAAAAATCTTTTGGCCAAAACAAAAGCTGCTGGCTATATGTGTGATCTGGTGATGGGAACTGTTAATGTGTGATAGGTGAGAAGTGGAGATTTTCCAAGAGATGGCGGTGGGACTGTGGACAGTTCGAGGGGTGGAGCCTGGAGGCGGGGCTGGGGTGGAGCCTGGGCGGAGTCTCAAGGGGGCCCCGAAAATTTTGCCAGTATGGGGCCCCGAAATTTCTAGTGGCAGCCCTGTGTGTAGCACCATTACTCATGGTGGAGACTGTCCATGAGAAACCACCAATGTGTTTCTGGTCTGAGCTGCACACTTTCATATAGTGTACATGCAGAGATTGTTTATGAGATACCATCTATATGATTATGTTTTGTTTAGTACCCTTACTCATGGCATACATCTACAGATTGGCCATGAGAAACCACCATCATTTTAGGTGAGTATGGAATACTACCAGAGGTTGTCCATGAGACACTACCAACGCGTTTCAGGTGTGTAGCACCCTTACTCATGGCACCCATCTACAGATTATCCACGATAAACCACCAACACGGTACAGGTGTATGTAGCAACCTTACTCATGGCGTACATCCAGAGATTGTCCATGAGAAACCACCAATGTGTTATACACCATGTGTAAGAATGCTACATGCACCAAAAACGCGTTAGTTGTTTCCCATGGACAATATGTGGAAGCACAGCAACTACTTATTAAACAATTCTTAAAAAAAATCATTGCAGATTTTACCGTCTGAGCTGGATTCATGCTTATTAATATTTTATGCCAAAATAAAATCATCATGTCTGCCATACTCGCATGATCATGTAGAGCGGTAACGTGCCGAGGTTATCATTAGCACACACCAGTTTTTTCCTTCAAATTAATGGCCTAAAAGTAAGAGTTGGCAGAAGTCCTATACAAATCCACAAATAAGATATTGTGATGTTTGTTGTACTGTATGACGAGCTCAGCTCTAGTATATCTGAAGACAAAACAGCAAATCTTCCGCAAATAATAAATTGCAATAAATTTGTCCGAAACGCGTTGAGTCGGTGTGCATCTGGGTGTATGAAGGGCTGATAAGCCTGTGCTGCACTGGAGGAGACAATGTCTGAAAATGATGAAATGGATTTGCTCAACATACAATTTCCTCTACACTTGATGCACTTTGCACTAATGATACGTAGAGCTGTGTGGAAAGTAGAATATGCGATGATATATCTGGTGCCGCTGGCGCAGTTCAGGGGGTAGATATGAATATACAAGGATGATTTAAATAATGCACAAAGAGGAAAAAAAAATGTAGCAGGGACACCGCTAAAGATTTGGGGCTTGTGCCGGAGTCCTTATTTCTCCAGATGAGATCCACTTTGAGCTGTATCAGCATCAACATGAAGGTAAATGAAGGAGCCAGAGTGCTGCCCGTCCTGTACGCTGCTACAAGATGTCAGCGTTCTGGCACAATCATGTCATTGCGTTGCACCACCTGCGTCCATCCATGTTGTGCGGCAGTAGAGGACGCGGTCGCTCGATTTAGGCGAATTGTGGTGGATGGCATAAAAGGTGGCATTGTTACTTTTGGAGGGGGCAAAAATGGACAATTACTTTTAAGGGGTAAATAATACTTTTTAAAAGGGGCATTGTTTGTTCTACTTATGGGACATTATTATTATTGGGATAGAGGAAGCAATACTCGCCTTTTTCAACCCCCAGAGTTTACAACCCACGTTTCGCCACTGCATTGTGCACCGCCAGATAACTCAGTGCTGACGCGTATGACGACATGTGCGATTTCATATAACATCACACTAAATAAATCCATATACCATTTTTGCATAAAGACAAAAAATGCAAGTAAGGGCTTTCTTACCCATGTGACCAGAGCTCCATCCATTAGGTGGTCGATGGTCGGCCCCTGTTGGTCATCCATGTCTTCCAGTTGCTGTACAGGTTGTTAGGTTTCCTCCGCTAGCTCTCCGGCACTTTAGGAGACATTTTATCTCTGTATATTTGTCTCGTCGCTCAGTCGTCTCCCCTATGTCCTCCGTACATTATACTTCTCAGCGTCACTGTGGTTTCTGCACATAGATCAGTTCCTCTCTCTAAGTCCTGTATCCTCCCTCTTCTTACCACAGTCAGTAAGATGCCGGAAGTTTATCATTGCGCAGTCTCCGAGTTTGGCCCCCGTAAGTCTTTAGATGCCAGTATGCGTATACCCGATAACCTCCCGTACAGTGCATGGGGCACAGAGTATTTCAGAGATCTCTGTTCCACTTGTGCAGTGTCTACGGGATAATGCCCGTCCGGCCTCATTCATCAAGGCCGACTTCAAAGGTTACATTTTCTATGTGGATTTTATGCACATATTTTTAAACCTGTACATATTTTCAGCAATCATTCATAAATTTATGTGAATTTTTGCTGAAGAAAATAAATACACAGGAAAAAAAAATTAATGCAAATATGTGAATAAAATTAAGTTAAAACTTGTGCACTTTACTGCTAAAATGCTGCAGATTTTATTTGTGGAAAATCAGTGCTGTAAAAACGTGAACCCAGCGGCAATGTGTCATACAGTCCACGCTCCTATGTCGGCTACTTGGATTGTTTACAGGGGGGGGGGGGGGGCATTAAATAATTGCTGGTGGCAGTACATTACCAAGGGCAAATGGGGTATGTGCTGCCGACAAAATGCCCACTGCCTAGGGACCAATTGTAGTGGAATGTATAAAAAAAACAAAATTTTTTACCTTGTAACAGGCGCTGACCCCATCTTTTGTATTGAAATATCTAATGAGGATGTGCAAAGGTCATTGTGACGAGAGGGGGAGGAGGTCAGCTGTGATGTCGCCTGTATAGAGGTGTTACCTGTCAAAGTAATCCTGTCTCTGATAAGGAAACTGCTGTAAAACTTTTTAAAAAAGGAAGATCTGTCCTGACGTAGCGAGAAACATCATGCTAATAATGAAAGCACATTTCAGGTAGAAGTATTGTCTTTATTAAGGATTATGTTCTATTACACCATTGATGGAGATACTGGTAATTCTGTAATGCTACGCAGTATTACTCCAAACAGTTAAACACATGATATGTCGTGTAGGATTCCACCTTACAGCTGAGACACTATACTTCCAGCCAGACTGCAAGTCAGACCTGTCCCGTCTTCTTCGACATTAATGGCTTTCACCTTCCCACCTTCAACGATCAGCGAAAACCTAAGGAAGAATGATAAAGAACATCAGTGGTTCTTGAAGAACAACTTGGTTAAAGGGCGCAGTCAGACGGCTGTATAGAATCGGACCGAGATCTTATCGCACTGCTCGGACTGGCCGGCGGTTCTCCCAACTGCAGCGTTACAGATGTATGAAACCATCACGGTAGGGTCAGGAGAGCAGAAAGAAGAAGGATAAGGAACATCAGTGGTTCTTGAAGAGCAACTTGGTTAAAGGGTGCAGCAGACGGCCGTAGAAATGGGACTGAGATCAGAACGCAGAGCACGGATTGGCCGGCAGCTCTCCCAACCACAGCATTACAGATGTATCAAGCCACCACGGTAGGGTCAGGAGAGCCGCCGGCCAATCTGGGCACTGAATTTCGATCTCAGTCCGATTTATACGGTCGTCTGACTGCACTCAAAGAAGCATTCCTAGCCAACATTACTAGCGAACTGACAGGATAAGTCATAGATATCTCTCCATTCATTCTGTGCCTGGTTGCATAAAATCGGTCAAAGGACACTCAAGTCTGCAGATCGTTGTGGTCCCAGACCAGTGGGATCTGCATCAACCAGAACTTCATGGTCTATAGTGTGTATGTAAGGGGTAATTCACACGATGCAGATTTAGTGAGTATTTTCTGTGCAGATTTACATGCAGAAAATCTGCTGCATAACAGTACTGGCTAATAGTGATGAGCGAGCGTGCTGGGATAAGGTGTTATCTGAGCATGCTCGAGTGCTAGTAGAGTATCTTCGGTGTGGTCTAAAACGGTGTTTGACTCCCAGCGGCTGCTCAACAGCCGGAACACATGCAGGGATTGCCTAACAACAGCTCACAGTTCGACAGCTGATCTAGCAGACAGATACAGCAATTGGCAGGTTCTGGAGGCGAAGGGTGAAAGTGCACGCCTAAAAAAAAAAAAAAAAAAATCTAAAGAGACGCCCAACTTTTACTGCGAGCAGAGATTTCACATACTGCGCTCCAAGAGCAACAAATGTGGATATCTCTGCAATGGAGCGACGCAGCTCAAAACAGAAAAAAGTGGTAGAATCAGGGGAACTCCTGGATTTTTACAAGGTATTTAACTAAACTAAAATGGTAGACACATATTTCTGCCCAAATCTGGGGCCATTTTAAGCTCTTTTTCTAAATATGCTTAATTAAAACAAAGAGGAGCTTTGTAGGTTGTTTTGATGCACATTATAGAGCCAGACACCTTGCATGATGGATAACAGCAGCATCAAATATCACTGACCAAAGTGGATTGGAAAAAAAAAAAAATCTTACAATATATCGTTTATTTTATCAATAGAAAAAACACTTGGCGCTTCGCCTTTCAGGCATATTGCAGAACTTAATTAAAGACGGGCACCGGTAAAGTATTTGAAATATAAAATCAAAATACTTAAAATCTGAGCAAAGAACAGGTGATGAACCATGTAGGATGAACAAGAAAATATTGGGCGCATGTATTACTTGATTTAACCAGCCATCATCTGCCACTAACAGGCGTGGGTGGAGCAGACCGGCGCCTGTTAAATGCAGCTACTCATATCGGACAGTGACATTTTAAATGCGCTGGCAGGGAGTTGTGTAATTCCACGGACCCATAGGCGTGCCTGTGACGTGATCGCGGGGCGCCATTGGTTTGATAGGACAACTGGGGGTCTGCTGAAGATCCCGTACCTGTCATGGCGATTCTCATGTGAAAGTCAGCGTTTAGCAGGAGGTCATAAGAGACTATGAAGCTGTGATTGTCTAATCATTTGACGCACCAAATTTTATATATATATATATATATATATATATATATATATATATATATATATATATATATATATATATATATATATATATATATATATATATATATATACACACACACGTCAAATGATTAGACAGTCACAGCTTCAGAAAGTGAGAATTAAAAAAAATAAATAAAAAAAAGTTACAAAAGATCAAATCACCCTCATTTTGCACCATTAAATATAAAACAACAACAATACATAAAGAAAATCATATTTAGTATTGCTGCAGTTGTAAAAGTCTGATCAAAATATAAAATAAATTTATCTTATTGGTAAAACAACAGTGTAACGAGAGAAGAATTAAAAAAACAAAAAATACAAAAAACAGAATTACGTTTTGTTTTTACCCAAAATGGTATCAGCACAAATGTCAGCTAAAGGTGGAGAAAAAAAAAATAAAAATTAAGCCCTCCCCTGGTCCCAGATTCCCAAAAAATGTAAAATGTTACGCATCTCAGAAATAGGAGACAAAAAATAAATAAATAAAAAAATTCAACTAAATTTCCACATTTTTTTCACTACTTAAAAACAAAAACAAACAAACAGAAAAAAACTGGATATGTTTGGCATCTGCGCACTCGTACTGACCTGGAGAATCATATCACCAGGTTAGATTACCATATTAGAAAAAAAAAAAAACAACAATTGTAGAATTGCACTTTTTTTTGCCAATTTCAATGACCTTGGAATATTTTCCCTGCTTTCCAGTGCATCAGATGATTAAATGAATGGTTGGGCTCACACTATTTGATCAAATTTTGTGCAAAGTGTCTCTCAAATATTTTCCTGATGTTCAAAAGCCATTTTGCTATTCATATTTCATGTATTTCATATTAGACATGCTTTGGCACGATAGAGTGCAACTTTTTTTTTTGCATTTTGTATATGGAGGTGGCTGCACCTATTCACAGTAGTTTGGATGTGCCAGTCGTTTTTCTGTCAATTCGATTAAATGAATGGTGTCATTCCAAAGTATAAATCATACCGCAAAAAACAAGCCCTCACAATTATATGGAAAAAATAAAATAAAAAAAAGTTATGGCTCTTGGAAGAAGGGGAGGAAAAAACGAATATGAAGAATAATGCTCCTGTAGTTCCCCAGCACCAGGAATTTTCACCTTTTGCAACGTTTATTTCCAAAAAGATCTTCAAGCTCCTTTTTCTCCAGCAGCAATCCAGTAGCCTGCGAGCAAAACATGAGAAGTCAGCGATTGCACAGAACCTAATCCTATCACGCAATAGATTTATATCTTGGCAATAAGGTACAGCAGCCATGAGAATTAGTGAGGGTCCATTATCGCTATAGGATTGGCTGGGACTGTCAAGTCGCGGCATTTTATTATATAACAAACCCTACTCACATCCAACTTTTATAAATTAATGAAAAATACCTTACATTAGAATATCTCCGCAAAAGGTTATTCCCATCTTCATAGATGGCTCTTACCAGATCGTGCTGGTAAATACCAGCAATTTAACAATTTACTGTTTCTTAAAATTTGCATCTGTTGTTGAGATATTAATATTTTTCTTTGGTTCACAGCTTGTTGCCTTGGAGACCGACCACCACTGCCGTCTTGATTGTAAGCCCTGTACGGAAGCTGGCCGGGATTAGGAGGTAACAGTGCACTCCGGCGATCCTGACCAGCTTCAAAACAGTGCTTTCAAGCTCAACAGAAAAGAGCTTGTAAGCGCTGCGCATGTTCTGCTCTCTAGCAGGTTTCCAAGATAATAAGCAGCAAAGAAAAAAGTATCAATATTTCAGGAACAACTGAATATTTTAATAATCCGTATACTGCAAAATTGGTTTTAGTTACATGCTCTATCCGACGAGATCCATTTACAGAGCCTTGAAAAAGTATTCATACCTTGCAAACTTTTCCATATTTTTTCACGTTTCACAATTTTCAGAGATTTATATTTTTAAATAGTTAGAAAACCATCATTTCCTTTCCACAAATTCTTGCTACTTAATGTTGACAGATCACATACATTCCAAATAGAATACATTTAAGTTTGTGAGTGCAGCGTGAGAAATTTTTGGACAAGTTCACGGGTGTGGATACTTTTTCAATGGCGCTGTACATCCTGTACAGTCAGATATAGTTAGAGAGCGGGCCCAGGGCTATTTATTTATAGGTCGTAATTCAGGATTCATTGTAATTACCTTGGCAAAGTCTCCGCATGGATCAGCTAACATGTGGACCTAGAAGAGATTACAGGATTGATCAGTGGATCATTTGATAAACAATTTGTACGTATTTGTATCTGATCTTTTGTGATCTAGTTGCGAAGGACCGGAGAACAGATGCCATGTTTCGTTACCGCAATCATTTTCTTGCAGTTCACAATTTTTGCGGTATTTATGCTTTAAAAGGAAAACCGTCATCAGGTTTTTAGACAAAGTAATGTCATCACCTACACACATTTATATTACAAGTCCATGTCTCCGTTGTCTCATAATCCATTTGTGAATTCTTATGCAAGTAAACTTGCAAGTGCAAGGGGCTTTGTTCTCCGGCCCCTCTCCCTCCCTTTCTCCTGCCAGTGATTGACGGGTCACTTTTCTCTATGACCTGCTCCCCGCCGACATCTCGTGCAAGCACAGTAATTTACAGCGGCCCATGCATATCCTCATGATATTGCTAGAACCGGACTATCCATCTGTGCATGTTTCACCCCTGAGAATGATTGTGCCTGTGCAAAAGGTCAATATCTGTGACCTGCCAACATCTTGTGCAATTGTCGTTATTCCCTGACCTGGCGCATGCGCAGTAACGTCCTCATGACATCATGAGAGCAAGGCTATCCATCTGTGCATGCGTTGCCACCCCCTCCCAGTAATGAATTCGCCTATGCAAGATGGCAGTGTCTGTGACCTGCTCTCCCACCTGAGATTTTGCGCATGTGCCATCACTTCCAGAGGTAGAGCATGCGCAGTAATATCCATCCTCAAGACATTGTGAGAGCCTGCCTATCCACCTGCACATGTATCGCCTCCCCAAGGAATGATGGCGCCTGTGCAAGATGTCAGTGTCTGTGACCTGCTCTCCCACCTGAGATTTTGCGCATGTGCCATCATTTCCACTGACGGCACATGCGCAGTAAAAGCCTCATTAAATTGCGAGAGCTGGGCTATCTGCACGTGTGTGACCCTTCCCGGGAATGATGGCACCTGCGCAAGATGTCAATGTCAGTGACGTGCTCTCCCACCTGAGATTTTGCACATGTGCCAACATTTTCAGGGGTAGCGCATGCGCAGTAACATTCTCATAACATTGAGAGAGTCGGGCTATCCATCTGCACATGCGTCACCCCTCCCAGGAATGATGGCACCTGCGCAAGTTGTCCGTGTCTCCGACCTGATCCCCCACTTAAGATTTTGCGTACGTGCCTTTATTACATAGTAACATAGTTAGTAAGGCCGAAAAAAGACATTTGTCCATCCAGTTCAGCCTATATTCCATCATAATAAATACCCAGATCTACGTCCTTCTACAGAACCTAATAATTGTATGATACAATATTGTTCTGCTCCAGGAAGACATCCAGGCCTCTCTTGAACCCCTCGACTGAGTTCGCCATCACCACCTCCTCAGGCAAGCAATTCCAGATTCTCACTGCCCTAACAGTAAAGAATCCTCTTCTATGTTGGTGGAAAAACCTTCTCTCCTCCAGACGCAAAGAATGCCCCCTTGTGCCCGTCACCTTCCTTGGTATAAACAGATCCTCAGCGAGATATTTGTGTTGTCCCCTTATATACTTATACATGGTTATTAGATCGCCCCTCAGTCGTCTTTTTTCTAGACTAAATAATCCTAATTTCGCTAATCTATCTGGGTATTGTAGTTCTCCCATCCCCTTTATTAATTTTGTTGCCCTCCTTTGTACTCTCTCTAGTTCCATTATATCCTTCCTGAGCACCGGTGCCCAAAACTGGACACAGTACTCCATGTGCGGTCTAACTAGGGATTTGTACAGAGGCAGTATAATGCTCTCATCATGTGTATCCAGACCTCTTTTAATGCACCCCATGATCCTGTTTGCCTTGGCAGCTGCTGCCTGGCACTGGCTGCTCCAGGTAAGTTTATCATTAACTAGGATCCCCAAGTCCTTCTCCCTGTCAGATTTACCCAGTGGTTTCCCGTTCAGTGTGTAATGGTGATATTGATTCCCTCTTCCCATGTGTATAACCTTACATTTATCATTGTTAAACCTCATCTGCCACCTTTCAGCCCAAGTTTCCAACTTATCCAGATCCATCTGTAGCAGAATACTATCTTCTCTTGTATTAACTGCTTTACATAGTTTTGTATCATCTGCAAATATCGATATTTTACTGTGTAAACCTTCTACCAGATCATTAATGAATATGTTGAAGAGAACAGGTCCCAATACTGACCCCTGCGGTACCCCACTGGTCACAGCGACCCAGTTAGAGACTATACCATTTATAACCACCCTCTGCTTTCTATCACTAAGCCAGTTACTAACCCATTTACACACATTTTCCCCCAGACCAAGCATTCTCATTTTGTGTACCAACCTCTTGTGCGGCACGGTATCAAACGCTTTGGAAAAATCGAGGTATACCACGTCCAATGACTCACCGTGGTCCAGTCTATAGCTTACCTCTTCATAAAAACTGATTAGATTGGTTTGACAGAAGCGATTTCTCATAAACCCATGCTGATATGGAGTTAAACAGTTATTCTCATTGAGATAATCCAGAATAACATCCCTCAGAAACCCTTCAAATATTTTACCAACAATAGAGGTTAGACTTACTGGCCTATAATTTCCAGGTTCACTTTTAGAGCCCTTTTTGAATATTGGCACCACATTTGCTATGCGCCAGTCCTGCGGAACAGACCCTGTCGCTATAGAGTCACTAAAAATAAGAAATAATGGTTTATCTATTACATTACTTAGTTCTCTTAGTACTCGTGGGTGTATGCCATCCGGACCCGGAGATTTATCTATTTTAATCTTATTTAGCCGGTTTCGCACCTCTTCTTGGGTTAGATTGGTGACCCTTAATATAGGGTTTTCATTGTTTCTTGGGATTTCATCTAGCATTTCATTTTCCACCGTGAATACCGTGGAGAAGAAGGTGTTTAATATGTTAGCTTTTTCCTCGTCATCTACAACCATTCTTTCCTCACTATTTTTTAAGGGGCCTACATTTTCAGTTTTTATTCTTTTACTATTGATATAGTTGAAGAACAGTTTGGGATTAGTTTTACTCTCCTTAGCAATGTGCTTCTCTGTTTCCTTTTTGGCAGCTTTAATTAGTTTTTTAGATAAAGTATTTTTCTCCCTATAGTTTTTTAGAGCTTCAATGGTGCCATCCTGCTTTAGTAGTGCAAATGCTTTCTTTATTGCCGGAGATGGCGTATGTGCACATGGCTCCCCCAGGAATAATTTTTGTAAAACCCAATGTTTGCTCTTTAGACTTAGTTTGTCACCCACAAGCTCTGTCATATGTGATCCTGCAATGCGCTGCTCACCACTTGTAGGAAAAAAAATGTTTTTTTGAGGTCACAAATGACATGTTTTCTAGTGAAAACCTCTCCAGAAAATGCTCCTTTTTTGGGGAGGTTTTGGATAAAACTTCTCTTTGAAGAGGTTTTTTTTTTTGCAGATTTTTGATTGGACAGTGCCTAGATTGGAGCAGATTCCATCAGGAACGGCTTTAACTCCCTCCCCCCCCCCCCAAAAAAAAAAAAAAAAAAACCAGGTGCTTTGTCAAAACCTGTGGTGGATGAGGAAAAAAAAAGCTGAAAAGAGAGGACAGATAAACAGGTAAGAAGTTTTAATGGTACGAAACAATAGGAAGCGTCTATCGAGCAATTTTTTACAGTTGTTTTTGGAAAGCGGACACTTTCCAAAAAAAAAAAAAAAAAAAAAAAGTGACAGCTTTACAATTTCTCATTTAACTTTGGCTGTGAATAAAGCTAAAATTATCATTCAATCCCATATCAGCAACAATTAGACAACAGTACATTAACATTTCCTTAAAGGATTAATGTAGTTATATTAAAAAAAAAAAAACCACGTTAGGGTATGTTCACACGTTCAGGATTTCCATCCTTTTTTTTTCAGGACAGTTTTTTTAAAAAACTGCAGCTCTTGGCAGAAAACGCAGGTCTTTTTTTGATGCGTTTTTTTTATCCTTTTTTTATGCAGTTTTCTATGCAGAGACTGTGTGTTTCCTAGGAAGCTTTTTAGGGCTAAAATGGCTGAAAATACCCTAACCCTACCCCTAACCCTATTCTAACCTTAGTAAAAAAAAAAAAAAAAAATTCTTAATTTTTTTATTGTCCCTACCAATGGGGGTGACAAAGTGGGGGGGGGGGGGGGGTGTCATTTACTATTTTTTTATTTTGATCACTGAGATAGGTTATATCTCAGTGATCAAAATGCACTTTGGAGCGAATCTGCCGGCCAGCAGATTCGGCGGGCGCACTGCGCATGCGCCCGCCATTTTGCAAGATGGCGGCGCCCAGGGAGAAGACGGCCGGACGGACACCGGGACGCCGGGTAAGTATAAGGGGGGGAGATTAGGGCACGGGGGGGCATCGGAGCACGGGGGGGCAGCCACACTCCGCCCACGCACTTCCGCCCGCTCCCCCGCACTTCCTGCTGCAGCGGTTCTGCACATCAAATCGCAGTAAAACCCGCAGATATATTTTTGATCTGCGGGTTTTACTGCGATTTTGACCTCACAATGGAGGTCTATGGGTGCAGAACCGCTGCGGTTCAGGAAAAAGAAGTGACATGCTCCTTCTTTTTTGCCGCAGCTATTCTGCGCGGCTTTTTAAACGAAATTACGGACCATGTGCACAGCAGTGACTGTTTTCCATAGGGTTACATTGTTATGTACCCTGCATGGAAAACTGCTGCGGAACCGCAGCGGCAATACCGCTGCGGTTCCGCAGTAAAAAACGCACTGTGTGAACATGGCCTTATATTTCTGAATTTTTGTGTACGAGCGGTTGAGGTCCAGACGGCTCGGACTCAGAGCTGTGCCCCTTCGTGTCCGATCTACTTTATTTCAGCTGGCGACCGGAGGAATGTATGAACTGAAAAGACTAAATCCAGAATTTAGCCGATGGCTTTTCCCCCCTTTATGCAGAGATTAGTAGAAGTCTCGGCATCCAGAAACTACACAATAAAAAAAAAAAAAAAAATTAAAAAAACCTTCTGATGTCTCATTATGACATACCAGAAGTTGTGCCAGTTGTCTAATATCACCCCCCAATAGTCCAAAAATTCTGATAATCCAACACTTTCATCTAACTATAAAATTGCAAGTTAATTGTAAACAAACGGAATTTTGAGACGTCTGCATTTACCATGAAGGGGGCAGATTTTTTGATGGTCTTATTTTATGTTTACAAATAGGTTCTAGATACAAAAACAGTCCTAAATCCCAGTATAAAAATAAAAAAATAAAATACAAAATCTGATTTTTTTTTTTCTACTTAGATTTAAATAGTAAGAAGTTACAAAATATTCAGAAAAAGTTTAGAATTCTCTTAACCCCTTCCCGACCCATGACGCCACGTAGGCGTCATGAAAGTCGGTGCCAATCCGACCCATGATGCCTATGTGGCGTCATGGAAAGATCGCGTCCCTGCAGGCCGGGTGAAAGGGTTAACTCCCATTTCACCCGATCTGCAGGGACAGGGGGAGTGGTAGTTTAGCCCAGGGGGGGTGGCTTCACCCCCTCGTGGCTACGATCGCTCTGATTGGCTGTTGAAAGTGAAACTGCCAATCAGAGCGATTTGTAATATTTCACCTATTATAACTGGTGAAATATTACAATCCAGCCATGGCCGATGCTGCAATATCATCGGCCATGGCTGGAAATACTAATGTGCCCCCACCCCACCCCTCCGATCGCCCCCCCAGCCCCCCGATCTGGCCGGTACACTGCTCCGGCTCCCCTCCGTCCAGTGCTCCGCTCCCCCCCGTGCTCTTGTCCGCTCCCCCCGTGCTCCAATCACCCCCCCGTGCTCCAATCACCCCCCCTGCACTCCGATCCACCCCCCCGGTGCTCCGTTCCACCCCCCCGTGCTCCATTCCAGCCCCCCCGTGCTCCGTTCCACGCCCCCCGCGCTCCGATTCCCCCCCCGTGCTCCGATTCCCCCCCCGTGGTCCCCCCCCACCCCATCATACTTACCGATCCAGCCGGGGTCCCGTCCGTCTTCTCCCTGGGCGCCGCCATCTTCCAAAATGGCGGGCGCATGCGCAGTGCGCCCGCCGAATCTGCCGGCCGGCAGATTCGTTCCAAAGTGCATTTTGATCACAGATATAATCTATATCAGTGATCAAAATAAAAAAAATAATAAACAACCCCCCCCCCCTTTGTCACCCCCATAGGTAGGGACAATAAAAAAATAAAGAAATTTTTTTTTTCCACTAATGTTAGAATAGGGTTAGGGTTAGGGTTAGGGGTAGGGTTAGGGGTAGGGTTAGGGGTAGGGGTAGGGTTAGGGCTAGGGTTAGGGTTTCGGTATGTGCACACGTATTCTGGTTCTCTGCGGATTTTTCCGCTGCGGATTTGATAAATCCGCAGTGCTAAACCGCTGCGGATTTACCGCGTTTTTTTCTGCGCATTTCACTGCGGTTTTACAACTGCGATTTTCTATTTGAGCAGTTGTAAAACCGCTGCGGAATCCGCACAAAGAAGTGACATGCTGCGGAATGTAAACCGCTGCGTTTCCGTGCAGTTTTTCCGCAGCATGTGTACAGCGATTTTTGTTTCCCGTAGGTTTACATTGAACTGTAAACTCATGGGAAACTGCTGCGGATCCGCAGCGTTTTCCGCAGCGTGTGCACATGCCATTAGAATTAGGCTATGTGCACACGGTGCGGATTTGGCTGCGGATTGGCCGCTGCGGATTCGCAGCAGTGTTCCATCAGGTTTACAGTACCATGTAAACATATGAAAAACCAAATCCGCTGTGCCCATGGTGCGGAAAATACCGCGCGGAAACGCTGCGTTGTATTTTCCGCAGCATGTCAATTCTTTGTGCGGATTCCGCAGCGTTTTACACCTGTTCCTCAAAAGGAATCCGCAGGTGAAATCCGCACAAAAAACACTGGAAATCCGCGGAAAATCCGCAGGTAAAACACAGTGCCTTTTACCCGCGGATTTTTCAAAAATGGTGCGGAAATATCTCACACGAATCCGCAACGTGGGCACATAGCCTTAGGGTTAGGGTTGGAATTAGGGTTGTGGTTAGGGTTGTGATTAGGGTTATGGCTACAGTTGGGATTAGGGTTAGGGGTGTGGGGGGGTTAGTGTTGGAGGTAGAATTGAGGGGTTACCACTGTTTAGGCACATCAGGGGTCTCCAAACGCAAAATGGCGCCACCATTGATTCCAGCCAATCTCGTATTCAAAAAGTCAAATGGTGCTCCCTCACTTCCGAGCCCTGACGTGTGCCCAAACAGTGGTTTACCCCCACATATGGGGTACCAGCATACTCAGGATAAACTGCGCAACAATTACTGGGGTCCAATTTCTCCTGTTACCCTTGTGAATCTAAAAAAATGCTTGCTAAAACATAATTTTTGAGGAAAGAAAAATGATTTTTTATTTTCACGGCTCTGCGTTGTAAACGTCTGTGAAGCACTTGGGGGTTCAAAGTGCTCACCACATATCTAGATAAGTTCCTTGGGGGGTCTAGTTTCTAAAATGGGGTCACTTGTGGGGGGTTTCTACTGTTTAGGCACACCAGGGACTCTGCAAACGCAACGTGACACCCGCAGACCATTCCATCAAAGTCTGCATTTCAAAAGTCACTACTTCCCTTCTGAGCCCTGCCGTGTGCCCAAACAGTGGTTTACCCCCACATATGAGGTATCGACGTACTCGGGAGAAATTGCCCAACAAATTTTATGATCCATTTTATCCTACTGCCCATGTGAAAATGAAAAAATTGAGGCGAAAATAATTTTTTTGTGAAAAAAAAAGTACTTTTTCATTTTTACAGATCAATTTGTGAAGCACCTGGGGGTTCAAAGTGCTCACTATGCATCTAGATAAGTTCCTTGGGGCGTCTAGTTTCCAAAATGGGGTCACTTGTGGGGGAGCTCCAATTTTTAGGCACACGGGGGCTCTCCAAACGGGACATGGTGTCCGCTAAAGAGTGGAGCCAATTTTTGATTCAAAAAGTCAAATGGCGCTCCTTCCCTTCCAAGCCCTGCCGTGCGCCCAAACAGTGGTTTACCCCCACATATGAGGTATCAGCGTACTCAGGACAAATTGGACAACAACTTACGTGGTTCAGTTTCTCCTTTTACCATTGGGAAAATAAAAAAATTGTTGCTAAAAGATAATTTTTGTGACTAAAAAGTTAAATGTTCATTTTTTCCTTCCATGTTGCTTCTGCTGCTGTGAAGCACCTGAAGGGTTAATAAACTTCTTGAATGTGGTTTTGAGTACCTTGAGGGGTGCAGTTTTTAGAATGGTGTCACTTTTGGGTATTTTCAGCCATATAGACCCCTCAAACTGACTTCAAATGTGAGGTGGTCCCTAAAAAAAATGGTTTTGTAAATTTCGTTGTAAAAATGAGAAATCGCTGGTCAAATTTTAACCCTTATAACTTCCTAACAAAAAAAAATTTTGTTTCCAAAATTGTGCTGATGTAAAGTAAACATGTGGGAAATGTTATTTATTAACTATTTTGTGTCACATATCTCTCTGGTTTAACAGAATAAAAATTTAAAATGTGAAAATTGGGAAATTTTCAAAATTTTCGCCAAATTTCTGTTTTTATCACAAATAAACGCAGAATTTATTGACCTAAATTTACCACTAACATGAAGCCCAATATGTCACGAAAAAACAATCTCAGAACCGCTAGGATCCGTTGAAGCGTTCCTGAGTTATTACCTCATAAAGGGACACTGGTCAGAATTGCAAAAAACGGCAAGGTCTTTAAGGTCAAAATAGGCTGGGTCATGAAGGGGTTAAAAGCTTTGATGTGAAGAACCTGCTTTCTACTTCTTTGCGCTTCAGTGCTGCCCTGATGTGTACAGAATTCCCCCGCACACTCAGAAAAGTGGACGGCGGCCAACTCTGAGGGTTACACAACACACTACCTGACGAAACATTTAACCCTTGGAGTGAAAACTCCACACGTCTCTTCCCAGCTTCAGAGAGCAGGGGCATGATTTGGAAGGGGGTAGCGGGCAAAACTAAATCCTGACCGATGCACTGAAAACAATGCACATAGTAGTGTGTACAAGTGATCTAGACAATACACCCCATTGCGGATTTAGAGAATGGGGTGAGCTCAGTTTAATGGAATTGTCCTAATTCATAACTAGTTTTCATAGTTAAGTCTCGCCCACAGTCAGAAGATCGCTCCACACTTTTCCGCTACTTGCTCCCTTGCAGTTCTGGTAAGTAACCAGGTCTCCCTACATCTACACATACGGTAAGTAATATCCACTATATGGATAAAAGTATTCAGACACCTCAGGAACTTATAAATCCATAGACATTAATATGGAATTGGTCCTTGTAACACTATCCCAGCACGATGCAGTCAGGGGGTGACGTTCTCTTGGCATCCACCAAACCCAGACTCATCCGTCACTACACAGAACATGTTTCCACTGCTCCAGGGTCCAGTGGTGGCTTTACATCACTCCATCCATTGTGCTTGGTGATGTAAGGCTGCTCGGCCATGAAGCTCCTGGTGGGGGCGCAGTGTGCCGATGTTAGTACCAGAGGAGGTTTGGACTCTGCAGTTATGGAGTCAGAAGAGCGTTGGTGACTTTTCTGCCCTCGGTGACACCACTCTGTAATTTTACGTGGTCTACACTTCTACTGTTCCTTCCACCTCTCAATAACATCATTCACAAATGATGGGGAAACATTTAGGAGGGGAGAAATGTCATGAATGGACTATTACAAGACTGCGCTGGTATCAGTGGGCTCTGCACCAACAACCATTGCGTCACATGGAAGACGGCATGGCGGAGGGCAGGAGGTTATACACTGGGGCCAAAATGGGACCAGATGTTATAGACCAGGCGGTGATGGGGCAGGGTGAAAAAACAGAATTAAATGCTTAAAGGAGCCATGTCCCAATACTTTTCTTCAAATAGCGTAGATAGTGCAGGATACCTACCATGCTGGGCGACAGGGCTGTGGAGTCGGAGTCTGAGTCGGTGTCATGGAAATTGAGGAGTCGGAGGTTTGGATACCGACTCCACAGCCCTGATGGGCGAACTACCACTTTAATAAAGAACTGCTTCAGAAGCGGAGCCGTTTGGCCTCCTGCCCGCCGCGGTGTAGCATGTAACATTGATTCATTCTGGGCACATAGTTGGCACAACATCTTTCCTTTACCTTCCCATCGGCGCCATGCACTTTTCCCCACTCGCTCACAACAAAGGCATCATTGACCGAGATGCAGGCGATTACTTCCGCCCCGCGGGATTTCAGGTCGTCAGCCTGAGTCACGTATCCAGGCAGGTGCGTCTGGGGAAAAACACAAGGAAGACGACAACTAAATATAACAAAATGTACGTTCTGGGCCCGGAGGGGGCACGTCTACCGGATTTCAGCTGGAGGGGATGCAATATCCAGTGTGGTGTACATTGTAGCTTTTTTTCCAGGTGTTTTTTTATGGAGCGTCATTTGCCTATAAAGTTTGTGTGCCCGGATCAGGAGCCACCGGCGCGCTCCAGCGACCCCCACAACGTTCAGAACAGCGCTTACAAGCCTCTAAACCCTGAGCAAGTTCAGCCACTGCTGATGGGCACCAGAGGTGGTCGAAAACTTGGGCAACGAACAGCGATCAATAAAATAAAAAAAATCTCAATTCTTGAGAACAGAGAAGATTTTTAAACACAAGTAGGTTTTCATTGCTTGTTTTTTTATAAGAACTTTGCAATTTTAACCATTTTAGATCATGAGAATAATCCTTTAAAAAGGTGTAAGCCAAAAATAATTGGGCAAAAAAATCCAAATCTGGGCAAAGTAAGCATAGCTTTAACTTTCTGACTTAAAAAGATAAACCAGATGCACACAATTATACAAAGGATTAAAGGGAATCTGTCACCAGGTTTTTGCCACCTAATCTAAAAGCTGCATGATATACAGGGAGAGACCCTGATTCCAACGATGTGTCACTTACTCGGCTGCTTGTTGTAGTTTTGATAAAGTCACTGTTTTATCAGCAGGAGATTATCACTAAAGGACTAGTAAACCTGCCGCCAGATAGTCCAACCTGCCCCCACCACTGATTGGCTGCTTTCTGCCTATGTACAGTGTGCACAAAAGCTGAAAAATCAGTGGGGTGGGCGGGGTTATACATGGCTCAGCATTCAGAGCACTGCTAGAAAACATGGATTTTATAAAAAACTGCAACAAGCAGCCCATTAAGTGACATCGCTTGGAATCAAGGTCTCTGTCTCTACATTATGCTGCTCTCAGATAGGGGAGCAAAAAACCCCAGAGACAGATTCCCTTTAAAAATGTCAGCATTTTACTCCAAATGTTCTTCAGTTAAAGACATGGGTGCAAAGAAAAAAAAAAAAAAAAAAAAAAAAAAGTGTCCTACTGCTTTTTTCTGAAACAAACAAAAAAAACCAACATGTTTTTCATGGATTTTTAAAAATGGCCTTGGGGCGAAGATGCTGCTGCAAGATGATTCTTTGAAGTTCATACTAAAATGATAACTGCATGCACTACCTAAAATGAATTGTTCTGTGCTTAGAATATGGTTTTTTGGTTTTTTTTTCAATGTAGAAATAAATGACAGGAAAAACACATGTACAAAATGACAATAAATACTACTAAAAACTGTATACAAAAAAACAAACTTGTGCTATAAAATGTTACAAATGAGGAAGGAATAACAGAAACTTACATGAAACTTAAGTGATGCAATTGAAAAATATTCCCTTGATGTCCCTTGTGCTGCCCGTTACTCCACTGGTTACGAAAGATTCTTTTGGGGTCACGTTAGGCAACAAGAAACCACTCAGAGCCGAGAGTCATTTCCACACCGGCCCTATAGCTGTAATTACTGTTACAGGGGTGTTGGCAAATCCCACCACCACTCATGCTCAGGGGAAATGACGGCTCTCAGGGATGTTTAGGACCAAACCACAAGATAAATCGGACTGGGGTATCTGGTAACCAGAGTGATCCTGAAATATATACAGTCCTGGGGGAACTGGAGGGGAGAGCCGCGGGGACGGGAGGGGAGAGCCAGGGGGACGGGAGGGGAGAGCCGCAGGGACAGAGGTATCTGGTAACCAGAGTGATCCTGAAATATATACAGTCCTGGGGGAACTGGAGGGGAGAGCAGCGGGGACAGAGGTATCTGGTAACCAGAGTGATCCTGAAATATATACAGTCATGGAGAACTGGAGGGGAGAGCCGCAGGGACAGAGGTATCTGGTAACCAGAGTGATCCTGAAATATATACAGTCCTGGGAGAACTGGAGGGGAGAGCCGCAGGGACAGAGGTATCTGGTAACCAGAGTGATCCTGAAATATATACAGTCCTGGGGGAACTGGAGGGGAGAGCAGCGGGGACAGAGGTATCTGGTAACCAGAGTGATCCTGAAATATATACAGTCATGGAGAACTGGAGGGGAGAGCCGCAGGGACGGGGGTATCTGGTAACCAGAGTGATCCTGAAATATATACAGTCCTGGGAGAACTGGAGGGGAGAGCCGCGGGGACAGAGGTATCTGGTAACCAGAGTGATCCTGAAATATATACAGTCCTGGGGGAACTGGAGGGGAGAGCCGCGGGGACGGGAGGGGAGAGCCGCGGGGACGGGAGGGGAGAGCGCAGGGACAGAGGTATCTGGTGACCAGAGTGATGCTGAAATATATACAGTCCTGGGGGAACTGGAGGGGAGAGCCGCAGAGACGGGAGGGGAGAGCCGCAGAGACGGGAGGGGAGAGCGCAGGGACCGAGGTATCTGGTAACCTGAGTGATGCTGAAATATATAGTCCTGGGGGAACTGGAGGGGAGAGCCGCGAGGACGGGAGGGAAGAGCCGCGGGGACAGGGGTATCTGGTAACCAGAGTGATCCTGAAATATATACAGTCCTGGGGGAACTGGAGGGGAGAGCCGCAGGGACGGGGGTATCTGGTAATCAGAGTGCCTATGATCCTGAAATGTATAGTCCTGGGGGAACTGGAGGGGAGAGCCGCAGAGATGGGAGGGGAGAGCCGCGGCGACGGGGGTATCTGGTAACCAGAGTGATCCTGAAATATATACAGTCCTTTGGGAACTGGAGGGGAGAGCCGCAGGGACGGGAGAGCCATGGGGACGGGGGAATCTGGTAACCCGAGTGCCTACGATCCTGAAATATATACAGTACTGGAGGAACTGGCGGGGAGAGCCGCGGGGACGGGAGAGCCATGGGGACGGGGGAATCTGGTAACCCGAGTGCCTATGATCCTGAAATATATACAGTACTGGAGGAACTGGCGGGGAGAGCCGCGGGGACGGGAGAGCCATGGGGACGGGGGAATCTGGTAACCTAAGTGCCTACGATCCTGAAAATATACAGTCCTGCGGGGACGGGAGGAGCATGGCCTAGGGCATCTGGTAACCCGAGTGCCTACAATCCTGAAATATATACAGTTCTGTGGGGAACGGAGCTGAACCGCAAGGGCTGGGGCATCTGGTAACCTGAGTGATTACGATCCTGAAATATATGCAGTCCTGCGGGGATGGGAGGCGAGAGTTACCGGATGAGCTATTTTATCCATGACATTGCTGGATCTGAGCCAGGCGCCTCTTCTTTCTGACCAGACACAACTTACCTTGGAGCACCCCGGAGTAAAAGCCCCTGGAACGCCAAACAGAACCCCTTTCTTGTTTCCGAACACATCTCTGATGCTTTTCTTGTTTGCAGGACCTCCATCAAAGATCTGCACATCCGGTAGAGAATCTCCAACCTTGAAGAGAAATCACCTATCAGACACGTCGGCTTCTTGTTCGCCCCGTTCAGTTTCATATAGGAAACAATGGACCCCTGACTATAATAATGGACCCCTGACTATAATGGGCAAGGCAGACCTCCAGATTTGCCACGGGCTTCAGCGTGAACCTAGCACTAGAGATCAGGACCTTACATTGACCATGGGACAAAACAACAAATGATAAAAAATGAGCAAGAAGTGATTTGGAGCCGGAATATCACACAGTAGAAGAAACCAGACCTCAGTGAAGGAACGGATCGTTTTTTTTCTAACTGTAGAAGTGCATGAAAGTGAAGTAAGGAATGTGGAATAACCGGGGCGGTAATGGCGGCCGTGGTGTGGCCACCCAGCCGACCGTAAGCTAATACAAAAGCCACATGTGTTGCAACTGATTTCATGGCGGAAACATGTTGCAAAAAATGAAGCTAGTGCAATCTAAAAAAAAAAAAATCGTATGCAAATATAAAAAAAGCATTTTATCCTTAAGATTTTTACAATTAGTTTTTACTTTAATCTCTAGAGAGTTCATGAACCAAAATAAATAAAAATGTAAAAACTCTATGGAACATGCACAGTGTGAACCCAGCTGAAAATGGACAAAAGGAGACGTGCACCTGACTCCCCCTGGACGAACAAGGTGTCCAAACATCATAGGGTCTATAACGGCCCACCTTTATCAAAAATCGGGAATTTGCACTAAATGGTGCAGACACTTCAGCTCCACCACCTCATTCTTATCAGAGGTCACATCCGAATGAGGAATTTGGTACAAATTACAGCACAAATTGTTCGGTGCTTTAAAGGGGTTGTCCGGCCTTAAGGCTACAAGTCTGCAGTCATTCTACGTGACTGCAGACTTGTGAATGCTCACATCGTGCACATTGCTTGCTGTGCGGATTCTCCAGGAATGGTGGGCTCATGACCACAAGTTGGTGATTTTCACTTTCGGCCACATTCCGACTAGACGTGTCGGGTCTCGCTGAATACACTTGCACTGAGCTAGGCAGTGCACGTCTAGTTGGCATGTGACAGTAGGCATGCAAATCACATACAAGCTGCTGATGGAGAATCCTCACAAGTCTGCAGTCACAGAGTTTAAGGCCGGACAACCCCTTTAATATTGATGGCTACTATGCAGTTAACTGAGCTGTGCTGTTCCGCAACTAATCGTCATACACGGCGCATACTAAGAGCAGCCGCCTTCATACACGAGCAGGCGCACACTAAGAGCAGCCGCCTTCATACACGAGCAGGCGCACACTAAGAGCAGCCGTCTTCATACACGAGCAGGTGCACACTAAGAGCAGCCGTCTTCATACACGAGCAGGCGCACACTAAGAGCAGCCGTCTTCATACACGAGCAGGCGCACACTAACAGCAGCAGTCTTCATACACGAGCAGGTGCACACTAAGAGCAGCCGCCTTCATACACGAGCAGGCGCAGACAGAGCAGCCGTCTTCATACACGAGCAGGTGCACACTAAGAGCAGCCGCCTTCATACACGAGCAGGTGCACACTAAGAGCAGCCGCCTTCATACACGAGCAGGCGCAGACAGAGCAGCCGTCTTCATACACGAGCAGGTGCACACTAAGAGCAGCCGCCTTCATACACGAGCAGGCGCAGACAGAGCAGCCGCCTTCATACACGAGCAGGCGCACACTAAGAGCAGCCGTCTTCATACACGAGCAGGCGCAGACAGAGCAGCCGCCTTCATACACGAGCAGGCGCAGACAGAGCAGCCGCCTTCATACACGAGCAGGCGCACACTAAGAGCAGCCGCCTTCATACACGCGCAGGCGCACACTAAGAGCAGCCGTCTTCATACACGAGCAGGCGCAGACAGAGCAGCCGTCTTCATACACGCGCAGGCGCACACTAAGAGCAGCAATCTTCATACACGAGCAGGCGCACACTAACAGCAGCAGTCTTCATACACGAGCAGGCGCACACTAAGAGCAGCCGCCTTCATACACGAGCAGGTGCACACTAAGAGCAGCCGCCTTCATACACGAGCAGGCGCAGACAGAGCAGCCGCCTTCATACACGAGCAGGCGCACACTAAGAGCAGCCGCCTTCATACACGAGCAGGCGCAGACAGAGCAGCCGCCTTCATACACGAGCAGGCGCAGACAGAGCAGCCGCCTTCATACACGAGCAGGCGCAGACAGAGCAGCCGCCTTCATACACGAGCAGGCGCAGACAGAGCAGCCGCCTTCATACACGAGCAGGCGCACACTAAGAGCAGCCGCCTTCATACACGAGCAGGTGCAGACAGAGCAGCCGTCTTCATACACGAGCAGGCGCACACTAAGAGCAGCCGTCTTCATACACGAGCAGGCGCACACTAAGAGCAGCCGTCTTCATACACGAGCAGGCGCACACTAAGAGCAGCCGTCTTCATACACGAGCAGGCGCACACTAAGAGCAGCCGTCTTCATACACGAGCAGGCGCACACTAAGAGCAGCCGTCTTCATACACGAGCAGGCGCACACTAAGAGCAGCCGTCTTCATACACGAGCAGGCGCACACTAAGAGCAGCCGTCTTCATACACGAGCAGGCGCACACTAAGAGCAGCCGTCTTCATACACGAGCAGCCGTATACTAAGAGCAGCCGTCTTCATACACGAGCAGGCGCACACTAAGAGCAGCCGTCTTCATACACGAGCAGGCGCACACTAAGAGCAGCAGGCTTCATACACGAGCAGGCGTACACTAAGAGCAGCCGTCTTCATACACGAGCAGGCGCACACTAAGAGCAGCAGGCTTCATACACGAGCAGGCGTACACTAAGAGCAGCCGTCTTCATACACGAGCAGGCGCACACTAAGAGCAGTCTTCATACACGAGGAGGCGCACACTAAGAGCAGCCGTCTTCATACACGAGCAGGCGTCTTCATACACGAGCAGCCGCCTTCATACACGAGCAGCCGCCTTCATACACGAGCAGGCGCACACTGAGAGCAGCCGTCTTCATACACGAGCAGGCGCACACTAAGAGCAGCCGTCTTCATACACGAGCAGGCACACACTAAGAGCAGCCGTCTTCATACACGAGCAGCCGTATACTAAGAGCAGCCGTCTTCATACACGAGCAGGCGCACACTAAGAGCAGCCGCCTTCATACACGAGCAGGCGTCTTCATACACGAGCAGCCGCATTCATACACGAGCAGGCGCACACTGAGAGCAGCCGTCTTCATACACGAGCAGGCGCACACTAACAGCAGCCGTCTTCATACACGAGCAGGCGCACACTAAGAGCAGCCGTCTTCATACACGAGCAGGCGCACACTAAGAGCAGCCGTCTTCATACACGAGCAGCCGTCTTCATACACGAGCAGGCGCACACTAAGAGCAGTCGTCTTCATACACGAGCAGGCGCACACTAAGAGCAGCCGTCTTCATACACGAGCAGGCGCACACTAAGAGCAGCCGCCTTCATACACGCGCAGGCGCACACTAAGAGCAGCCGTCTTCATACACGAGCAGGCGCACACTAAGAGCAGCCGCCTTCATACACGCGCAGGCGCACACTAAGAGCAGCCGCCTTCATACACGCGCAGGCGCACACTAAGAGCAGCCGTCTTCATACACGAGCAGGCGCACACTAAGAGCAGCCGTCTTCATACACGAGCAGGCGCACACTAAGAGCAGCCGTCTTCATACACGAGCAGGCGCACACTAAGAGCAGCAGTCTTCATACACGAGCAGGCGCACACTAAGAGCAGCCGTCTTCATACACGAGCAGGCGCACACTAAGAGCAGCCGTCTTCATACACGAGCAGGCGCAGACAGAGCAGCCGTCTTCATACACGAGCAGGCGCACACTAAGAGCAGCCGTCTTCATACACGAGCAGGCGCACACTAAGAGCAGCCGTCTTCATACACGCGCAGGCGCACACTAAGAGCAGCCGCCTTCATACACGAGCAGGCGCACACTAAGAGCAGCCGCCTTCATACACGAGCAGGCGTACACTAAGAGCAGCCGTCTTCATACACGAGCAGGCGCACACTAAGAGCAGCCGCCTTCATACACGAGCAGGCGCACACTAAGAGCAGCCGCCTTCATACACGCGCAGGCGCACACTAAGAGCAGCCGTCTTCATACACGAGCAGGCGCACACTGAGAGCAGCCGTCTTCATACACGCGCAGGCGCAGACAGAGCAGCCGTCTTCATACACGAGCAGGCGCACACTGAGAGCAGCCGTCTTCATACACGAGCAGCCGTATACTAAGAGCAGCCGTCTTCATACACGAGCAGGCGCACACTAAGAGCAGCCGCCTTCATACACGAGCAGGCGCACACTGAGAGCAGCCGTCTTCATACACGAGCAGGCGCAGACAGAGCAGCCGTCTTCATACACGCGTAGGCGCACACTAAGAGCAGCCGCCTTCATACACGCGCAGGCGTATACTAAGAGCAGCCGTCTTCATACACGAGCAGGCGCACACTAAGAGCAGCCGCCTTCATACACGCGCAGGCGCACACTAAGAGCAGCCGCCTTCATACACGCGCAGGCGCACACTAAGAGCAGCCGCCTTCATACACGCGCAGGCGCACACTAAGAGCAGCCGCCTTCATACACGCGCAGGCGTATACTAAGAGCAGCCGTCTTCATAAATAACTAAGTTGAGCATGTAAACATGAAATACATAAAACCTGCATTGCATTACTGTGCTAGAAAATAGTTAACATTGAGAATACTTAGCACATAAATCATGTGTGCCCGGCAGCCACGATAAGGCGATTCTTGTTGCTGGGAACCTCACCATAAAGTCGGCCAGATTTTGTCTCTTCCTAAACGTTTCGGGTCTTTTTAAGACCGCCATGACTGCAATAGGCAACTTTTTTTTCCCTTTTTCATGTAGAAATGCAGTCATACAGCCGTCGTACTTCTCTGCTCTCTGTAATTTTAGATTTTACTGCAAATACTAGAGAATTCATGTAATACATAGAGAAACCCTGGATACACGTAGTTCAGGCGTTTCTGACAACAATCTGAGGCATAAACGCCCCGTGTGCGCGGTGTCAGTTATGGGACTTCAATCCCTGACGTTATTACACGCCAGCACTGATATAAGAGCTATTATTAGCACAGGGCGCTATTCTCAGCCCTGATAACGCTCCGCACTGGCCGCATGCGCCCTGGGGTCCGGTGTACACACCGCGCGGTTACCTTGATGGACATGGCTCTGCTCCACACTCCGCTCCTGGCGACTGCACACAGCTGTGACTGGAGGAGGACTGATACGGGCAACCGAAGAGCCATGACAACTATGGGCAGGGCCACAAGGGGGCGGCGGCATGGCTCTGCAGAAAGTACGCCCACCAGCGGCAAGCTGAATGAGCGCATGCGCGTGTCTCTCACCCCTAGCGCGCTTGCGCTTAGAACCTCCTTGCGTTCGTGAACGGTTACCTAGCTACACAGAGTGGAGGCGGAGCTACAGACCTGCGGTGACCTACGTCCCCGGAAGTAGTTCAAGTGTGAAGCACGTGGGTGCCGGTACCGGAGAATGAAGCTTTTGACGCATAATATGCTGCGGAGCCACGTCAGCGGCGTGACGCGAGGATTCCCGCTAATCATCCGGGTATAATACGTGTGTGTGTGACTGTCTGCGCCATGCTGAGCCTCGTCCTCGTCTTATCTCTGCTCTGTCAGGTCTTCTGCGCCTTTTTCCTGTTTAACTCTGTAGTGACCGGGAGGTAATGATTTTGGGGGCTGTGACTCTGCCCCTGGCTGATTTTTGTGGGGTGTATCACCAGATTAAAAGTGTCCAGTGTTCGCCTTTATTTAACTCCTGCTGGTCCCCTGGGTATTCCGGCTTTTGTTTTCTTAAAATTTAATCCACCATTTGGTTCCAGAGATTATTTAGTGCTGTGTTTTTCCTCATTTTTTTTTGCCAAAAGGGCGTGGCTCACAGAATAATTATGCAGGTCCAGCTAGAGACACGCCCCAGAGGAACCTGAGCCACGCCCCCTTGATAATACCTTAAAACTAAGCTCTAAATAAAGCGGCCCCTATCTCTAGCACCATGCGATGGATTAAAAAAATATTCAGAGGAGCAGCGGGAATCTAGTGAGGGCAAGAACTGGACACTTTGGACCAGGTGACAAAAAAAAGAATCCTGATAAATTCTCCTTATGTGTCTCTGTGCTAGTCTGTCTCCATGGTTACGGACTACAACGGACCCCTGGGTAGTCACGCTCCGTGCTTCTTGCTAACATTCAGTAGATTAAAGAGGTTGTCCAGGCTTTTGGGGCTTAATTCCGCAATCACTCTGCAGACTTGTGACTCCTCACTTCTGGCAGCGCGAGGATTCTCCGGCGCCGAGAGCGAGCAGTCATGTGACCACAACTACGCGATTTGCACACTTCTCGCCACATTCCGACTAGACGTGTCCTCCTTCAATTCCCTTGTGAAGCCGCGCACGTCTAGTCGGCATGTGACCGCAGGTATAAAAATCACATTTCCTTCACTGGAGAACCCTGACACTGTGCACAAATCTGCAGACCTGAGCCCCAGGCCTGGAAAACCCCTTTAGCCCTCCTCCACACGTCCATGTTATATGGAGGACTTGGCCCCTATAAAGTCCTTGCAGTATAGATTTTCTCCTTTACTTGGATTTTATGTAGCATTGGTCGCTCCTCCCCACCCCCCATTAATCATAAGTTTTCCACCCCACTCCTCTTTGATTGACAGCTCTCTTCCTGACAGTGAGCACTGCCTGATCTGAATCTCCTTTTTTTTTTTTTTTTTTTACCATATAAATAAAAATATAGACATATGTAAGTGATAGTATTGTCATAATCATTACCATTTAATAAATACCATAAAATAATTGCAGAATTGTATTATATTTTTTTTTGCCTCCATTTCATCCCACTTGGATTTTTTTCCCGTTTTTATTTTTTTATTTTTTTTTTTTTTTATAGCACGTTGTGTGATAAAATTGACAATGTCATTCAAAACTAACTCGTCATGCAAAAAAAAAAAAAGCCCTCTGACATCTATATCCATAAAGAAATAAAACCTTCTGGCCCTTCCGGAGCATTCCGATATCGGTGCAGATAAGTAATCAGTCCAATATCGGAGCGCAGTGCACGGACTGGCCGCGGATATCCTGACCTGGTTGTGACAGTCTCATAGCTGTATACAAGGGGCGATCCAAAAGTAATGATAATCAATACTAAACACAATGAATATAGTCAAAAATTTTTTTTATTTTTCTACATAGTCTCCTATCAAGTCTATACATTTAGTCCATCTCTTTTCTAAACTTAGAATTCCCTTAGAAAAAAATTCTTGATCTTGACCCTCAAAAAAATCCCCAACAGTGGTTATCACGTCGCTATTGTCATCAAATTTCTTGCCCCGGAGGTGTTCCTTGAGCCGAGGAAAGAGAAAGAAGTCACTGGGGGCTAGATCTGGTGAATAGGGGGGGTGTTCCACCAGTTCAAAGCCCGCTTCTTGAATGGTAGCCATGGCAACAACAGTTTTGTGAGCCGGCGCGTTATCTTGGTGAAACAACACTCCAGCCCGCAGTTTGCCGCGCCTTTTCTCCTTGATAGCCTCCCACAATCTTCTTATTTGTTCTGCGTAGTAGGATCCCGTAATAGTGGCTCCCTTCTCCAAATAGTCCACCATAGTAATTCCTTCATCGTCCCAAAAAACGGACGCCATAACCTTCCCTGCTAAGCTTGACACTTTGAATTTCTTCGGCGTCGGTTCGTCGGCTCGTTTCCATGTCATCGATTGTTGTTTAGTTTCGGGATCAAAGTGGTGGATCCAGGTCTTGTCCATGGTCAAAAAAAAGTGACAAAAAATTTTCCTTGTCTGCTTGGAACTTTTCGAGATTTGCTATTGAAATGTCAACTCGTTTCTTCTTTTGCTCGTCGGTTAACATTTTTGGCACCCAACGCGCGGAGACCTTTCTCATATGCGATTCTTTTGCAAGGATTCTTTGAATACTGCCATATGAGATCCCTGGGACCTCAGCTACATGCCTGATAGTCACTCTTCGATCTGCCAGTACAACTTCTTCAACTTTTTTCACGTTTTCTTCACTGAGGGACGTGGATGGGCGTCCTTGACGATGTTCATCTTCTGTCGATGTTCTTCCCAGCTTAAATTCCTTGGCCCAGCGTGCAACTGTGGAATATGGAGGAGAAGAGTCCCCCAATGTTTCCACCAAGTCGCTGTGTATGTCTTTGGCAGTCATTTTTTTCAAGCAGAGGTATTTGATGACAGCTCTGAGCTCGTTTTTTTCCATTTTGATGTTCACTCCTGGGCAGTTCATATTCAAATGAATGTAGCTCCCGGGAATCGTGGTCTATTTAAGTAATTTTTTTTTTCCTGGACTAGTGGGTACCTAAGAGAGAAGAAAACATTTTATTTTAATTTCTGTGTGCAATAGAAATAACCGATTTATCATTACTTTTGGATCGCCCCTCGTATATAAAGCTGCTCTGCTCTGGTTGGGAGACCTGCGGCCTGTACGCCGTGGTTTATCTGCTTGCACATCTGAATAGGCCCTTACAATTAGAGGAGGGAAAGATGCAAACGTAAAAACAAAAAGCACAGATAATGACGCCCCTGCCTGTAAGAGCTTACAGTCTACAATGAGGTGGGGGAGACCATCTTGAGGGAATGGGGATAAATAAAGGCTGCATTCGTTTGACACCAGCCAGTACGTGTGGTTATTTTGGGTGCAGTGGAATTTGATGGATCGTGATAGGCCGCTCTAAACAGATGTGTTTTTAGGGAGCGCCAAAAACTGTATAAGTTGCGGTTAGTCCTGATTTCTTGGGGTAGAGCATTCCAAGGGATTGGTGCAACTTGTAAGAATTCTTGGAGCTGGAAGTGGGAGGTACGGATTAGTGCAGAGGTTAGTCGAAAGTAATTTGCAGAGTGCAGCGGTTAGGCTGATAGACCGATATGAGGGAGGAGATGTAAGGAGTGCTGCACTGTGGAGAGCTTTGGGGGTGAGAACAAGTACTTTGAATTGGATTCTATAATGAATGGGCAGCCAGTGTAAGAGCAGATGGGTCTGGATCCCGATTAGCTAGATGGACAACCCTGGCTGCTGCATTAAGGATAGACTGGAGAGGAGAAAGTCGAGTAATGGGGAGGCCAATTAATAGAGCGTTACAGTAGTCCAGGCGGGAGTGGATTAGGGCGACAGTGAGGGTTTTTGTTTCCATGGTGAGAAAATGGCGCATTCTAGAGATGTTCTTTCGGTGACAAGAGATTGTATATGGGATGTGAAGGAGAGATTGGAGTCAAACATAGCACCCAGACAGCGTGCCGGGGTGTTATTATGGTGCCACCCACGGAGAGGGAAACGTCAGGTTTAGGGAGGTTAGTAGATGGCGGGAGCAGAAGACGTTCAGTTTTGGAGAGGTTGAGTTTCAGATAGAGAGCGGACATGATTTTGGAGACTGCAGACAGTCACTGGCGTTCTGTAGTACAGCGGGGGTAAGGTCAGGGGATGACTTATATAGTTGTGTTTCATCAGCATAAAGATGGTACTGAAAGCCAAATCTGCTGATGGTCTGTCCAATTGGGGCCGTGCAGAGACAGGAGAGAAGCGGGCCAAGGACTGACTCCTCAGGTACCCCAATAGTGAGACAGAGGGGAAGTGGAGCCAGAGAACAGAACACCAGGAGAGAGCAGTGACCTTAGTGCCAAGTGACTGGAGCCTAGAGAGTAGGAGAGGGTGGCCAACAGTGTCGAAAGCTGCAGAAAGGTCGAGAAGAATGAGCAGAGAGTGGTCACCGTTACATTTTGCTGTCAGAAGGTCATTGGTCACTTTGAGTGCAGTTTCTGTAGAATGTAGGGGGGATATATGTAGTTTGTATTGTGAAATCTCTTGACAATTCGGCCTTCAGAATTCATGGACACAGTCCACCTGGTCCTTGGGTCTAGCTCACATTCTATGTAACTTAGCTTGAACTATACAGTCAAGGCCGAAAGTGTTGGCACCCTTGAAATTGTTCCAGAAAACAGTGTTTCTCTCAAAACTTATTACAATTATGTACACATTTTTTGTTATACACACGTTTTATTTCCTTTGTGTGTATTGGAACAACACAACAAACAGTGAAAAAAAAAAAAGCAAATTGGACAGAATTTTGCACAAAATCCCCAAAATGAGCCGGACAAAATTGTTGGCATCTTCAACTTAATATTTGGTTGCACACCCTCTGAAATAAATAACTGCGATCAATCGCTTCCTATAACCATCAGCAATCTTCTTACACTTCTCACCTGGAATTTTGGACCATTCTTCGTTTGCAAACTGCTCCAGGTCTCTCATATCTGAAGGCTTCTTCTCCCAACAGCAATTTTAGGATCTCTCCACAGGTGTTCAATGGGATTTAGATCCGGACTCATTGCTGCCACTTCAGAATTCTCCAGTGCTTTGTTGCCATCCATTTCTGGTGCTTCTTGAAGCATGTTTGGTGTCATTGTCCTGCTGGAAGACCCATGACCTTGGACGCAAACCCAGCTTTCTGACGCTGGACACTACATTGCAACCCAAAATTCTTGGGTAATCTTGAGATTTCGTGATGTCTTGCACACAGTCAAAGTTACCCAGTGCCAAAGGCACCAAAACATCTTTAAACTTCCACCATATTTGTAGGTACTGTGTTCTTTATTTTTTTTTTTTATAGGCCTCATTCCATTTTCTGTAAACAGTACAATCATGTGCCTTATCAGTAAGCTCCATCGTGGTCTCATCTGTCCACAAGATGCTTTTCCCAGGAGGATTTTGGCTTACATACTTTTCGGCAAACTGCAGTCTTATCTTTTTTATGTCCCTGTGTTAGCAGTGGGGTCCTCCTGGGCAGGGTATGGAGTCGGTAAGCTAAACCTCCGACTCCTCAGTTTTCCTGACTCCATCACTCCGACTCCACAGGCCTGCCTCACTACTGAGCATGTGCAGAAAGTGCAGCACAGATTCATCTTAACTAAAAGCCGAGATCTTTAGATCAGGAATAGAACAGACATTTATAGGACATTTCTTAAGTTTCCAAATTTCTTATGAAAACATTTACAGCACATCCTGCACTGAACTACTATACTCAATTTATTATATATTTTAGGAGTTGGTTCGTATTATATTGAATCCACCAAAATGGCCACGACTAACTCTACAGCTTTGCTCCTGGGTCTTCTTCCATAGCATTTTGTTTCTTTCAAATGTTGGTGGATAGCTCGCCCTGACACTGATGCACCCTGAGCCTGCAGGACAGCTTGAATTTCTTTGGACCTTGATTGGGGCGACCTATCCATCATCAGGACTATCCTGCGTTGCAACCTTTCATCAATTTTTCTCTGCCGCCGACTTCCAAGGAGATTAGCTCCAGTGCCATGGGTGGTAAACTTCTTGACTATGTTGTGCACCTTGAACACCAAGATCCCTGGACATGGACTTGTAACCTTGAGATTGTTGATTTATTTCTTCAAGAATTTTAGTTCTCAAGTCCTCAGACAGTTCTCCTTTCCTTTTTCTGTTCTCCATGCTTAGTGTGGCACACACAGACACACAATGAACAGACTGAGACAACTTTTTATCTGGTTTCAGGTGTGATTTTCATATTGCCCACACCTGTTACTTGCCACAGGTGAGTTTGAACGAGCATCACATGCTTGAAACAAAGTTGTTTGCCAACAATTTTGTCCTGTCTATTTTGGGGGTTTGGTGTGAAATTGTGTCCAAGTTGCCCTTTTCCTGTTTTTTTTTTTCTATTGTTACGTCTGTATTATAAAATGTGTGTAATTTCAATAATGTTCTGGGAGAAATACTTAATTTTTTAGGAACAATTTCAAGGGTGCCAACACTTTCGGCCATGACTGTAACTACATTCAGCCAGTAATGTTTGATGATATATATATATATATATACTGGCACCACCTACATAACTGACTCTTGTGCATATACAGAGCTGTAGAACCCAATTTGGGTATGTTCACACAGGGCATGTTTAATTTTTTTCTGCATGAAAAATGCAGTGCGTGCGTTTTTCCAACATGGCAGCCATGGGGGTCTTCAGCAGGTAGACATGCAAGTGTGCTCGAGCACCAGCCCTCCTCAACAGTCACATAAAACTCACCTGTGTAGACATTAATGTTTGCCAGGTTTGATCTGTCATAACTATGTCTTATTCCTGTTCTTTCCTGCACAATTTCTATGGAGCGATGCCCCTTTTTGTACTGAGCAGCGCCCCTTTTCTACGGAGCAGCGCCTTTTCTCCGGAACAGTGCCCCTTTTCTATGGAGCAGCGCCTCTTTTCTACGTAACAGCGCCCCTTTTCTACGGAGCGGTGCTCCTTTTCTACGGAGCAGGACCTTATTTCATCTTTCCCTCTTGCAGCACTAGATGGCGCCGTACTAGGATGCATTCTAGAATACCTAGCCTCCGCTCTGTATTATTTGTTCTGAATGACTTAATGTTTTCTCTGCTTTGATTTTAGGCCGAGGAGGTGAAGCTGAATTCTGTGGACTTTAACCGCGAGTTTGTGACTCGTATGATTCCTAAGCTGGAATGGGAGGCCCTGGTGCAGTCCGCAGAGAGCGTGAGAATCCTTAATTCACTCCAGCATCTGTGTATAAATAAAAATGTAGCATCGCTCGTCACATTTAATCATTTTTTAACCTTTTTTTTGTGCTACTTTTATTTCTTCGGTTATAATAATATAGAATAGACTGCACCTGGTCTTTCTTCATACTCTCACTTCCAAACGATACCTCCAATATTCACTATAAAAAAAAAACCCCCCACAAAAACAGTGACCCTGCAATAAGTGTTCATGGATTTCAAGCAGCAATATTTAGGATACGGCTACATCGAGACTGTGGCTGTGATACAGGGGACGTGTCCAAAAATCATTATGTATAGCTGCGTCAAAAATTCCATATACCGTATATACAGTACAGACCAAAAGTTTGGACACACCTTCTCATTTAAAGATTTTTCTGTATTTTCATGACTATGAAAATTGTACATTCACACTGAAGGCATCAAAACTATAAATTAACACATGTGGAATTATATACATAACAAAAAAGTGTGAAACAACTGAAATTATGTCTTATATTCTAGGTTCTTCAAAGTAGCCACCTTTTGCTTTGATTACTGCTTTGCACACTCTTGGCATTCTCTTGATGAGCTTCAATAGGTAGTCACTGGGAATGGTCTTCCAACAATCTTGAAGGAGTTCCCAGAGATGCTTAGCACTTGTTGGCCCTTTTGCCTTCACTCTGCGGTCCAGCTCACCCCAAAACCATCTCGATTGGGTTCAGGTCTGGTGACTGTGGAGGCCAGGTCATCTGGCGTAGCACCCCATCACTCTCCTTCTTGGTCAAATAGCCCTTACACAGCCTGGAGGTGTGTTTGGGGTCATTGTCCTGTTGAAAAAGAAATGATGGTCCAACTAAACACAAACCTGATGGAATAGCATGCCGCTGCAAGATGCTGTGGTAGCCATGCTGGTTCAGTATGCCTTCAATTTTGAATAAATCCCCAACAGTGTCACCAGCAAAGCACCCCCCCACACCATCACACCTCCTCCTCCATGCTTCACGGTGGGAACCAGGCATGTAGAGTCCATCCGTTCACCTTTTCTGCATCGCACAAAGACACGGTGGTTGGAACCAAAGATGTCAAATTTGGACACATCAGACCAAAGCACAGATTTCCACTGGTCTAATGTCCATTCCTTGTGTTCTTTAGCCCAAACAAGGCTCTTCTGCTTGTTGCCTGTCCTTACCAGTGGTTTCCTAGCAGCTATTTTACCATGAAGGCCTGCTGCACAAAGTCTCCTCTTAACAGTTGTTGTAGAGATGTGTCTGCTGCTAGACCTCTGTGTGGCATTGACCTGGTCTCTAATCTGAGCTGCTGTTAACCTGCGATTTCTGAGGCTGGAGACTCGGATAAACTTATCCTCAGAAGCAGAGGTGACTCTTGGTCTTGCTTTCCTTGGGCGGTCCTCGTGAGCCAGTTTCATTGTAGCGCTTGATGGTTTTTGCAACTGCACTTGGGGACACTTTCAAAGTTTTCCCAATTTTTCGGACTGACTGACTTTCATTTCTTAAAGTAATGATGGCCACTCATTTTTCTTTACTTAGAATTTGTATTATGGCAAGAAAAAAGCAGCTAACAGCCTATTCAGTAGGACTATCAGCTGTGTATCCACCGGACTTCTGTACAACACAGCTGATGGTCCCAACCCTATTTATAATGCAAGAAATCCCACTTATTAAACCTGACAGGGCACACCTGTGAAGTGAAAACCATTCCCGGTGACTACCTCTTGAAGCTCGTCAAGAGAATGCCAAGAGTGTGCAAAGCAGTCATCAAAGCAAAAGGTGGCTACTTTGAAGAACCTAGAATATACGACATATTTTCAGTTGTTTCACACTTTTTTGTTAAGTATATAATTCCACATGTGTTAATTCATAGTTTTGATGCCTTCAGTGTGAATGTACAATTTTCATAGTCATGAAAATACAGAAAAATCTTTAAATGAGGTGTGTCCAAACTTTTGGTCTGTACTGTATATCATGCAATATATAATATGTTTCTATGTTTTCCTCCCCTTCTCCCAAGAGCAATGACTTTTATATTTCTATCAACATAGCCGTATTGGGGGCTGATTTTTTTATTTTTTTTGCAGTATGATTTGTAGCTTGTAATTACCTCATTCACGTTACATATAATGTACTGAAGAACAGTTAAAAAAAATTTAAAGTAAGGTGTAATAGTGAAGAGAATAAAAAAAAAACTATTTTACTATTCTTTTTTGGTTTTGGTATCTATTTTGCAGTACCCATGACCTGGCAATACGATTCTTCAGGACAATACAAGTCCAGTTATACCAAACTTCTATATAATTTTTTTTTTATATCTTAGTACTTAAAGAAAGTAAAAGTTTGGTGACAAACCCAATTTTTGTTCTGTATATTTTTTTTTTTAGATGTGTAATTTTTTTTGTGTCTGTGTGCTAACAAACCTTCTTTTTCCCAGACTATTTTGGATGCGTATGACCATTGTTCAAGGCCATGTTCACACTTTCAGTATTTTACATCAGTATTTATAAGCCAAACCAGTGGGTGATAAATACAGAAGTGGTGACATGTTTCTATTATACTTTCCCTCTGATTGTTCCACTCCTGGTTTTGGCTTATAAATACTGATGGAAAATACTGAACGTGTGACCGTAGCCTTAGAGGCAGGTCCTGGCTGTATAGCACAGCTGGCGCTCGCTGTGTATGGAGAAGGCTCAGCGCCGTGCACCCGACATGTCGGGAAGGGGCAGTGACACTAATTTGCTCTCGTTGCAGCTGGGGCATGGCTCAGACCTTCCAAGAGAACTTGTATCTGGATATGAGAATGATGAGGAGTTCTTGAAGAAAGTTCACCATGTATTGCTGGAGGTAAGACCCCAAGATACAAGGAGGGCGGGGGGTGGACGTCCACCATGTTATACTAGTGCACTCCTCTTCTTATTTATCTCTGCCAGGTTGAAGTTACTGAAGGTGCCTTGAAATGTCCTGAGTCCGGCACAGAATTTCCCATCAATAGAGGAATTCCTAACATGCTCATTAATGAGGAGGAGTCCTAAGGAGCCGTCCTGTTCCCCGGCCTGTAAATATCATCCCGCCACCCTTTGTTCTGTCCGTTCTTATTAAACGCTGTTACCTGTTGGACATCTTGCGTCTTTTCTGAGAAGCCCCTTGCAATTGTCTTGAGTATGGACTGCGAGACACGGATTGTCTGGGGGGTTTCCTTGACGGCCTCATACATGCCTACGAGACCCCCGGCCGGTCTGGGCATTGTGGTTCGTACTTAGACTGTGATTCACAGATGTTTGAACCAGGCTTACATTGTATACCCAAATAATCAGCACAAAACATGAAATCTCCCTGATGTTTATTGCAGTTCAGGCCCATGAGAGCCTTAATAATATACAACGGTCTGTATATAAGCCATGAGGTATATTACATATGCACATTATTCTATAGGCTATGTACAGTAGATCACCCACCAGTACTAGGGTAACCAACCAAAATACGGAGGTGCGATAACAAGGAGGATAGAGGACATCGAGACAAAAATACCAGTAGTAAGAATACTAGAAGCGCAGGAAAGCAGAATGTAGTGTAGCTGCAAGGGACGGCAATACAACACTAGACCAAAAGACCAGGTCCCCTCCGATACTGCAGGGTGTCGGTACCTCGCCGGCATATATTGTTTTCAAGCTGTGGATAAACTTTCCCTTACATGGTAAAAGTCAGGATTTATGCATCAAGATGTGAGAACTGCCCAATATGTTCCCCAAGCAGGGGGCCGTGTGGGTACCCTAGTATCAGACATAAGAGATAGCTCATCACTTGTCTGCATAGATCACTTCTATATTGAATAATGCGGTAATTTAATATCAGCGGAAAGTTCATTGAGCACATCGACTAATACTGGTGCAGTCTGGAGAGGAGTAGCTAGTAAAAGTAAGGTGGCCAAACCAAAAGTGCATGCAAGGGGAAATGGGTGATCATTTGGTTAATGAACCGTTTCGATCCTTACTGCTTTACTCTTTGCTTTTCATACATCTGATCTGAAGATTTAACACTGTGAATATAATCGAGAAAACGTTCCACAAAAAAAACACAGACCTCTATTCATTAGTCTGACTTTTGCTTTTTTTCCCCCCAAAAGATCAGAAGCCATTGCACCTTTCTCCACACTCGAGAGCTCATTCTTACTATTGGGCCAAGTTTATATATCGAGGGTCTTAAATGCTATTATTAAGGGTTCATGCAGATGGCAGTTTCTCTCGTGCAGGTGCCATTTGTGTTTTTCATGGATAGCATTAGTCTATGGGCTGGTTCACATGTCAGATATTTTAATTTTTTTCCCCCCTTTGGACAAAGCGGTTTGCACAAAAACACAGAAACTTGTCCAATAATAATTTGAGCACCAGATCCAGGTTGCCGATGCAAGTCTATGGATCTGTGAAAAATCGGAATGCGTCGGCATCGGATGCCACCTGTGCGCTGTCCGTTTTCCACAGACTGGTAGAAGCTGGAGAAACATCAGGGTTTTATTTAGAGTTGATCACAAGCTTTTGTGAATCACTAATGTCTTTTCATGCACCCACTTTCTCTTGTAGGGTTTTTGACACTTGTGTGGCCTGGCAGAAGTGAGCAATGAACAGATCGTAAATGTGAAGAACGTGACCATGCCTGCGTACATTTACCTATTTATATTACGGCACCTATTGCTCTGCGCTAAATGATGCATACCGCCATATATATGGTCCGAGTTTGGTTTCCATATTTTTTTTGCCATAAATGCCAATTCACCTGTGAAACGGACAGGTTTGCTCAGGATACACTGTCTACCAACCATTTTTTCCTAACAGGATTTGTCAGTCTGTGCCAGATTACTCGGGGACTTCAGTTAAGGTAAAGTTATCACTGAGTTGAACTGAGGGCAGAGGAGTAAATAGGCTTGGTGAGACTTAATGGGATTTTCGGCGTTAATTTTATATGCATGCGGAGGGGCGATATTGGCCGCGGCAGGGTGCTGCACTGGCGTCCTTCTTTCTCAATCAGGAAGAAAGACATGATAATAATTCTCTGCAGCATTAACGATGCATGCTTCCGTTTGCAATGCCCGATAAAAGGACTGTCCTGCAATTATTACTTATGGGAGTCCAAACCCTCCCTGGCCTAATGGCATTATAGCTTTACCATTAGGAAAATGTGGCTGCAGCTCATGTACATAGTCTCCACATATGATAATCACAGTAGTGGCTCTAGCCGGGACTTGCAAAAAAAAAGTATAAAGGGAAGTCAAGACTTGTATGTTATCCATGATTTGGATCAATTCCTGGTTTTGGCTCAACATGCCTGTAGATGAAGTTGCATGACTGACTGTGGTCTGCGGCCATAGACTTGTAGTCCGGATGGACATCCCATAAATACGACGACAGCTTTCTGCCGCTGAGCTCTGTTGTTTGCAATGTTATAGCAAGGAAAAATTAGAGGAATAGTCTTAACTCCTAAACAAAAGGAGAATGAATAATGGGACAAACGTACCATTGATGCAACCTGTGCAGCCGTAAGGGCCACTTCTTCTACCTCCAAAGCAGGTGATATTGTGCATTATAATAGGAGACTGCAAATGGCTCACATGCTGTTCTTGTACAGGGGTCTCTTCCGTCTGTGTCCACTCCTGCTTAAAATCTCTTGTAAATCATGTCTTTCTCTAGGAAATATATTGTATAAATATTAGTTTTTTGCAGCTAACCTGATCCTTCCTGATAACTTGCTGTAAATCGGAGCAAATATTCCACCCAATTTCCAGGTTAAGAGACCAGAGCAGTTAATATGACTGTCAGGGTCCTGATCCGGTAACACTTGTTGCATGCAACGTTGCTGTACTGCTAGAACTCATCCTACATGGTGGATTAAAGAAGAGTGTCCCGTATTTTGCGTCCGGATTGCCAGTAATGATAATGTAATGTCCTAACATGTCAGTGATATTCAATGGTGGTTTGTTCTTAGATGGGGGCCTAACGACACATCCAGCGCTATCTCTATTCTTTCCATTCATTTGAAGAAGGAAGATTGACTGACTGCATGCCTTAGTAGGAGCACATGGATTGTTGTGATATAGCTGTCCGTGCATGGCGGTAAAATTGTGCAGAATGTTAATGTTGGAAAAAGTTGCATGCATTTCTGCATAATTTATATTTTTTATATCTGTGCAAGACAAGGCTTTAGCCCTGGTAGGGAAACCTAGATGTTTGGATAAGGGCATGATAACTCATAAGCCAGTATTAATTTGTGACTCTAAGGGCTTACATAAGCCATACAAAAGAAGAATTTTACATCTAGAAGTGCAGAATGGTGTCTAGATCTCCAGGATCTAATAGGTAGCGTTACCAAGCCTGGGGGCCGGCAGGTAACGCTCGAGCAGTGTTGCCTGGGGGCCGGCAGGTAACGCTCGAGCAGTGTTGCCTGGGGGCCGGCAGGTAACGCTCGAGCAGTGTTGCCTGGGGGCCGGCAGGTAACCCTCTATCAGTGTTGCCTGGGGGCCGGCAGGTAACCCTCTATCAGTGTTGCCTGGGGGCCGGCAGGTAACCCTCTATCAGTGTTGCCTGGGGGCCGGCAGGTAACCCTCTATCAGTGTTGCCTGGGGGCCGGCAGGTAACCCTCTATCAGTGTTGCCTGGGGGCCGGCAGGTAACCCTCTATCAGTGTTGCCTGGGGGCCGGCAGGTAACCCTCTATCAGTGTTGCCTGGGGGCCGGCAGGTAACCCTCTATCAGTGTTGCCTGGGGACGGCTGGTAACGCTCGAGCAGTGTTGCCTGGGGGCCGGCAGGTGACCCTCTATCAGTGTTGCCTGGGGGCCGGCAGGTAACCCTCTATCAGTGTTGCCTGGGGGCCGGCAGGTGACCCTCTATCAGTGTTGCCTGGGGGCCGGCAGGTAACGCTCGAGCAGTGTTGCCTGGGGACCGGCAGGTAACCTTCTATCAGTGTTGCCTGGGGACCGGCAGGTAACCCTCTATCAGTGTTGCCTGGGGACCGGCAGGTAACCCTCTATCAGTGTTGCCTGGGGACCGGCAGGTAACCCTCTATCAGTGTTGCCTGGGGGCCGGCAGGTAACCCTCGAGCAGTGTTGCCTGGGGGCCGGCAGGTAACCCTCGAGCAGTGTTGCCTGGGGACCGGCAGGTAATCCTTTATCAGTGTTGCCTGGGGACCGGCAGGTAACCCTCTATCAGTGTTGCCTGGGGACCGGCAGGTAACGCTCGAGCAGTGTTGCCTGGGGACCGGCAGGTAACCTTCTATCAGTGTTGCCTGGGGGCCGGCAGGTAACGCTCGAGCAGTGTTGCCTGGGGGCTGGCAGGTAACCCTCTATCAGTGTTGCCTGGGGGCCGGCAGGTAACCCTCTATCAGTGTTGCCTGGGGGCCGGCAGGTAACCCTCTATCAGTGTTGCCTGGGGGCCGGCAGGTAACGCTCGAGCAGTGTTGCCTGGGGACCGGCAGGTAACCCTCTATCAGTGTTGCCTGGGGGCCGGCAGGTAACCCTCGAGCAGTGTTGCCTGGGGGCCGGCAGGCAACGCTCGAGCAGTGTTGCCTGGGGACCGGCAGGTAACCCTTTATCAGTGTTGCCTGGGGACCGGCAGGTAACCCTCGAGCAGTGTTGCCTGGGGGCCGGCAGGTAACCCTCGAGCAGTGTTGCCTGGGGACCGGCAGGTAACCCTTTATCAGTGTTGCCTGGGGACCGGCAGTTAACCCTCTATCAGTGTTGCCTGGGGGCCGGCAGGTAACGCTCGAGCAGTGTTGCCTGGGGACCGGCAGTTAACCCTCTATCAGTGTTGCCTGGGGGCCGGCAGGTAACCCTCGAGCAGTGTTGCCTGGGGGCCGGCAGGTAACCCTCGAGCAGTGTTGCCTGGGGACCGGCAGGTAACCCTTTATCAGTGTTGCCTGGGGGCCGGCAGGTAACCCTCTATCAGTGTTGCCTGGGGGCCGACAGGTAACCCTCGAGCAGTGTTGCCTGGGGGCCAGCAGGTAACCCTCGAGCAGTGTTGCCTGGGGACCGGCAGGTAACCCTTTATCAGTGTTGCCTGGGGGCCGGCAGGTAACCCTCGAGCAGTGTTGCCTGGGGACCGGCAGGTAACCCTCTATCAGTGTTGCCTGGGGGCCGGCAGGTAACCCTCGAGCAGTGTTGCCTGGGGACCGGCAGGTAACGCTCGAGCAGTGTTGCCTGGGGGCCGGCAGGGTCCTTGCACATCAAATATGGAGTGGTGAGAGACATTCTTCTTTTGATTAGCCGGCCTGAGTCAATGTCTCACCAAAGAAGAGCCATTGATGCAGTCGGAGAAGGGACAGTTCTCGCTACTCCACACCTCACCAGGTCATGGGAATCTTTTCCTATCAACTGTAGATATTATATATTATCGGTATCAGTGTCAGACTGGGATGGCAGAGGCCCACCACTAACATTGATTCTTGGGGCCCACTGTTCAGCTACATGCAAACGTACCCTAACCCTAGTACATAAATTTAGTTTTGCTTCTATGTAATATTAATTTGGCTAGCTTGTTTAATGAATTATTAGATTATACTTTTTTCTGCAAATTGTGAATGAAGTGTAACAGCACTACTCCTTAGCCATCCTTCACAGGGGCGTCCTACCGGAGGATTCTCCTGTGGGCCAGTCCGAGCCTGATCGAGGTTGAGGGGCAATATTCCTGCCCACTCCTTGTTCAGCTTTTATCATCTCTGGCGGCAGAGGGAAATACTTTAATTACTGGAGTGGAACAGCACAGCTCTGCACAACGGGTAGCAGCTGCTGCCACGAACTGCAGACCCGTTCCTATTTAGTGATGAGCGAATATACTAGTTACTCGAGATTTCTCGAGCATGCTCGGGGGTCCTCCAGAGTATTTTTTATTGCTCGGAGATTTAGTTTTTATTGCCGCAGCTGAATGATTTACATCTGTTAGCCAGCCTAAGTACATGTGGGGGTTGCCTGGTTGCTAGGGAATCCCCACATGTAATCAAGCTGGCTATCAGATGTAAATCATTCAGCTGCTGCAATAAAAACTAAATTTCCGAGCACTAAAAAAATACTCGGAGGACCCCCGAGCGTGCTCGAGAAATCTCGAGTATATTCGCTCATCACTATTCCTATTCTGTTCTGGAGCCAATACGCCATACTCATCAGCGACTGCTACAGTGGATGGAGCTGTGCTGATCCTTTCAGTGCTTATATCCAACCACTACCAAAGTAGATATCATCTGCTGTTGATGACCATCAATATTACAGTATTCATCCAGACAACCCCTTTTAATGTAATTGGGGTGGTGGGGGGGATGCAACATTTCTACGATTTGATAAAATCATGTTTCTTGACAGCTTTGCAAACTGCCATTGTAGAGTAACATTATTCTCCAATGACCATTGGATCTCATAGATAAGGACAGTACATGGTGCATAATCCAGGCCTCTACATGTGATCGGCGTAGACATAAGCTTACAGAAATCCACCACTTGTTTTCTCCTTACATTCGGCATAGAGTCAGCAAGTAATGGACCAGAACGTCACCAAATGTGTAGTATCTTCATATTAAGTATTACACATGAGCAAACCTGGGTTTGCAAAATAAAAGTGCACCTTCAAATTACAACGGCCCCTTCCCACCATGGCCAGCACCTGCAATTATCCATAGTGTTTTAAAACTAAATTAATGAGCAAACAGTTTACTCCTAGTAAAGAAACGGTAGATTCCCAAAATGGACTGAAAATCCCACATTTTCGGGGGAAATCGTCACTTGGACAGATTCTTAAAAAATAAATTGATTGCTGTAAAGTTCTACATGAAGAGTAAGAGAGGGACACGGAACACTAAGTCATCATCCAGGAACTGAGGGATGTGCCCTATTGCTTACTTATGGGAGCAAGGTTATGGCTCAAGAGTATGTCTGACGGATGGAAGGACTCCCGGCAATTCTTCCTATGGCTTATCCTACCATAGGATATCAGAACATTGCTAAATTAAATTAAAAATAACTAAAAGGCTTTGATGCCACATAGCTGATACATACATCTTCTTGCTATGTCTGCCAGCGTCCATGTATGTCCACTTGCATACATGCCTGCACCAATTCTGCCATATCTTCCTTAACAGTCTATAATGCATTACGGGAAGAATGTATGCATGGAGAATAAACATTGCTCGTCCTATACATTCACTATGAACTCCCAGCTTGCATCCTCTGGGTCTTTACTAGGAAAGTACATAGGGATTTCATCTACCCTAATCCATCATGGCTTCCAGCATCTCTAGGAAAAGCTTGTGCATAGGGACAGTCCCTTCTTCTCGTAGGGCGTGGAAGTGCTGGAGGACTCGGCCAGCTGTCTGGCGAAGTAAGGGGAGTGTTAGAAGCAATTTTCCATCGCGGCACGGTTCCTCGGGGTGACGACTTGATTCGTATTCACTGAGTGCCTCTTGCAAAGCGTCGCGGAGACGTAACACTGCGTCTGGATCTTCAATGTGCACAGAGTCTACAAAGAAGAGAAGAGGAGAAAAATGGCTGCTTTGACCTAGACTATGTTACAGAGCAGGGGTGTCAAACTGCATTCCTCGAGGGCTGCAAACAGGTCATGTTTTCAGGATTTCCTCGTACTGCACAGGTGATAATTTAATCACCAACTCATTATTTGTGTAGGTGATTAAATTATCACCTGTGCAGTACAAGGAAATCCTGAAAACATGACCTGTTTGCAGCCCTCGAGGAATGCAGTTTGACACCACTGTTACAGAGCATAGAAAATCATAGTACGTGACATAAATGGGCCCTAATGTGAATGTCAACTCTTAAAACACTACTTTTTTGTTAAAGGGTTTTCCAGTACATTCATCAGCATCATTTCTATAGGAGCTTTCTGCAATACCTGCAGCAGCCACTAAAAAGCATGATGGCGCTGTGGTGTTCTGCTCTGTACAGTGGCCGCCAGAGCCACTAACAGCTGATTGGTCGAGGTGCAGAGCATCGGACCTTTCACTGATCTGATATTGATGATCTCTCTTTAAGAGTGCGGTCAGGCAGCTGTATAAAATCGGAACGCAGTGAACAGACTAGCCCGCGGCTCTTCCGACCAGTGCGTTACAATTTCATGTATGTGTATGCAGCTGTCACACTTTTGAAGATCATTAAGAGGAGCTCGGTGACAGATTTTTGTTATCAGCATTCCGCAGCCTGCTATGTACACTGATGCATGAAAGCTGCAGAAACCAAAGAAACTAATCGCTCCTACTGAAGTAAATGGTAGCTGAGCTGCAGGACCCAAGAACAGCCACTACAGAATAAAGCTTTGTATTTTCTACAGCTGAGGAACCTTGTAACATCTGACTGGTGGGGGTGCAGGATGTTGGATGGCTACAGACGTGATATTAATGACCTAATCTAGTGATAGGTTATCAATATCTTAGGCTGAGAGAAATCCTGTAATCCAGACGGTTAATCAAAAGCACATTGGGCTTGTCTAAAATGTGAAGAATATCTGTCACAAGGTCAAACGTGTCCAATGTTTGTTCCTATTCTATTTCCACTGATACCTTGAGTATTCAACTTTTTTTCTTTATAACTCCACCATGCGGATCCAGAGATATGAGCGTTTGATTAGGTGCTAATTTTTACGATCTTTACTAAGGGGGTGGTGCTTATAAGTTATTAATAATGCAAAGCAGCCTTAAGTCACGCCCCCGAGGATCCTATGAGCAAAGACCCTAAAATGTAGCACTAAATAAAAAAGCCCTGATGTCTAGGGCTGGAAAAAACAACAACACACCTGAATTTGTAAGGGTGAGGGCTTTTAGCATGACATATTCCTCTCTCTCCACACGCAAGGCCCGATACTTGCGCACTAGATGAAGTACGCAGGAGCAGAGGTCAGACAGACGGGCAGAATGAGAGGACTCCTCGTCCAACACAAAATCCTCAGCAAACACAACTTCATCTTCATATGGAAGAGAGCGAAACACAACTCCTAAAAGGAGAACCTCCATCCAGACGCTCTGCAAGAGGCTCATCTGGTCCGATAAGGAAAGCGAGGAAAAACCTGTAAAAGAGCAGCTACTTACTGTGTCGTACATCCTACTTATACAGGCAATGTAATAACGGCAGCACGTAAACAGTGATACTAATCAGCACCGAAAGTAATGATACTAATCAGCACCGAAAGTAGCACTGTCAGCCACAGACTCGAGGAATGATTTATTACACCTGATACATAACATACAGGCACACCTGCCCCACATGGAAGATTTAACAGATTACTATTAAACGAGTTTGTGAGATTTTTTTTTTTAATTACTTGCAGTGTAAACTTTAGCAAACAATAAATTGACAACCTAAGGGTTCTTTATTTTCTTTTTAGGGAGGGGGGGCACCCCATGACAGCTTAAATTAATATGTAAATAAAGCATCATCATAGTTTAATGAAAAGCTATATCCAACTCTTCTTTGTGAGCACGACTAGTTGTGTACTTTTTTTTTTTTTTTACCATAAATGTTTCCATTCACTAACAGCAAGCAGATGTTTTACAAACTGAGTAATTCTCAGAGAAACGCATTCATTTGCAGAACATTTGTTATACTATGATTAAAGGGAACGTGTCATTGGAAAATGACCTATAGTAGAAATCAGGTTTTTGGGTTAAGTGTTTTTATTTATTTTTTTTTTACATGTCAAAAGCAGTATTAAAAAAAAAAAAAAATATATAACCCTTGAGCTTTTCACACTGGTCATTGGAGCTTTTTTTTTACACTTTAACGTTCTATTGTTTCAGGAAATAACACATGTACAAAGCCGCAAAAGGTCATTGTGAAGGGAGGGGGAGCAGGGGAAGCTGTGACATCGCCTATTGTGATTGGTGGGATCCTGTGTTATCAGCTGTGCATAGAAGTGTTACCTGTCATTCTAATCCTGCCTCTGGTAAGGAGCCTGCTGAAAACTCTTCCTGAAATAACGGAGCATGAATCTAAAAGACCCAGTGGCCATTGTGAAAATTGCAAGATTACTTATCTTGTTTGTTTGTTTGTTTTTTTAATAAAGATCATAAATCTAAAAAAACAACAAACAAACAAAAACACAGTACATTGGCTTTGTAAACAAACAAAAATAAATAAATAACATGCATAGCTCCCAACCATCCCAAATCCAGATTTGGAGGTGCTGTTCGGTAATGTCAGGGCTATGTCCCGTCCTGAATTCATTGCTATGGTTGTCCTGAATTTATTGCTCAATAGTTGCTTCTCCTCTCCTCACATCGGGAGAGGGACCAGCATCTCTGTTTGTACATATTTAAATTTAATTAACTAATTCTTCTCTTTTACTGAAATAAGGTATTCCCTGGGATTCAAACTACCAACCTGCGGCATTAGAGGCAGCAGCAAATACTAAGAGCCACAGGCTGCACTGTCAAGCATTCGAAAAATGTCTGCGCTAGAATGTGCACCGTATTCTTCCTTACAGGCACATTGTACTGGTACAAAGAGATACATCTCTATATACTACTGCATATCTATGTACCTGTATTCTAGACGGACAATAAAAGTCAGATTTTTTTTAAAATAAAATTGATTATTGATAATATAATGACAAGGCAAAGAGGATATGATTTCATGAGAACTCCTGCCCACTATGCGTCTAAAGACGGTGTAGAATAGTGCGGTTTTGGTGGGGGTGTTTTCCCGCAATGCGTTAAGTGTGCCGAATGGTTTTCCCCTCTTTCTAGGACAGTTCGTAGGTATGTACATGAATCACAAAAACCCGGATTTAAACAATAGGTCATTTTCTGATGACACCCTGCCTTTACAGCTAGGGAGCGTCTGCGCACCTAGCCTACAGTATACGATTGGAGAAACTAGAGAAAAGGAATGAAAAGTCTCAGCCAACAATTGTATCTTAGCAAGTCGTGACGTTTTCTAGCAGACGGTCAGTGATTCTACTCACATACCTGGGATATTCTTGGCCCAGCTGATAATAATGACAATCTCTCGATCTGCGAGATCGCACAGCGTACTCATAGACTTCAAGTAGCCATCGGGAAGTGACGGGTCTGGCATAGCAAACAGCTTATCGGGCTCCGCCACCAGCAGATGTGACACTACAGTGTTCACTGGAGCTAAAGGGCAGAAAACAGAAAGGTCAATCTGCTAAATGAGCATCATTACCATTCACAACACTTCATTGTAATGCAGAAGAAATATAAGGGGAAGCAGCACAAAGTCGCCCAATACAAGCGACACCCAGGAGCGTGATAAATATGCCACCTATTAATGACTGAGTAGTTACTAGGATTTTCCAGATTAGTACGATACGGTGATGCTAAACTTTATTTTTGTTTTAGTGGTTAAAAAAAAAAGGAGCTTATTTTGCCAATTTCTGGAGACTCTTAACGGTTGTCATTTTTCCGTCGATCGAGTTGTGCCTGTTTCTTTTTGCATGGCGAGCTGTCGTTCTTATTGATACCATTTTGGGGTATATACAATGTTTTGATCCCATTTTAGTTCCTTTTTTTTTTGTGGAAAATAAAAAAGGCAATTCTGATATTTCGATTTATTTTTAAATCTTTACAGAGTTTACAGTACAGTATGGGTTAATTTTATATTTTGATAGATCAAACTTTTACCGACACAATACCAATTGTGCTTTTTTTAGGTCTTTCATTCTGAATTGGGAAAAGAGGGCGAATTACAGTTATGGTATATAATTTAACATTTCTAAATAATTTTTATTAAAGGGGGTTGTCCACTGCTTGGACTACCTTTTGTGAAATACTGCATTCCCCAGTGTATAATAAAAAAGAACAGATTCTTGCCTCCCGCACCAATGCAATGACGTTGTTACGCCATGTGAGCGCTGCAGCCAGTCGGTGTCTGCCAATGCGCTGCAGTCTCATGCTACCCTCCATGTTTCATCCAAGAAAAGTGCGATAACTGCAGCCCATTAGTGGCCACTAACTGACTGCAGAACTGGAATGGTGCCGGTGCGAGAGTCTGTTATTTTTACTTTACACTGAGAAATATAGTATTTAAGACGGCTTTGTCCAAGTAGTGGACAACCCCTTTAATATTCACTTTATTTTTTAATCCCCCTAGGGAACATAAACCTGTGATCTGTATACTGCAATATATAATAACATTTCTTATCTCCTATGAAGGCCGGCGACTTAATAGGAGCAGCAATGTGGCAACAATGGAATCCTCTGTTGGGCTCTCTATTGCCAGAATCCTACAATCTTCTCGTCGCGGGGTAAGGAGTGTTTTCATCAATTTTTAATACTGCACCATTTAAATGGTTAAACACCAGAGATGGCTGAGAGCCCGCTCCATATACTTAACACCTAACATAGGACAGTCCAGAACGTCCAATGTCTGGAAAGGGTTAAAGAACAGTTTAAAAGATTTAAAAAAAAAAATGATTCTATTTTGAAGTGAAAGCTCAACTCCTATTGGATAAGGGGCAGATACAATGAATAAGAGAACGTCCCTACCTAATAAATGGTAAAACAGTGTACAACGTAAACTGATAAGTGCAGCGGGAGGTCAGACGACAAAGTTCTTACCTTGTTTTTTAACTATAGTTGTACTTTGATGGGATTGGTGTCCTCCTGGCGTATATTGTAGGAGGTCTCCTTCCGGTCTCCTCTTATATTTCTGCCGACCTCCTCTTACACGGTCTAGACGCACCCCTGCAAGTAAAAATTGTTTTTTTGTTTTTTTTTTAAAGTCCTTCCGTAGAACCTGCTGCCCATAACATTTCATGCCATTATATTATTAGAATGCCGCATCAGGTGGCCAGAAATATTCACATTACCAGTTTGGATCCCTATAGAGCAGTAGACTTGCTAGTCATCCAGGTAACACAAGTCTATAATAGGCTAAAACGTAATACTCACCTTCCTTGAGCATGCCCACCCGAAGACACTTGGTAAATCGGCACGCTTGGCATGCCTTCCGTCTCCGTTTGGTGATCTCACACTCGTTGGTGGCAGGACAGCTGTACTCAATATTGCCTACATGCAAAAGAGAAAAGTTAGTATATTCTCAGCACTATATGAAGTGAGGGCCTAGAAAAAGCCATTTCTTATTGACCAACTAATCACATAATTACTTACAAGACATTAAAGTTTGCCGCTTTAAATTTCCGATTTACTAACACATGACTCCTTCAATCATCGCAGGACATATTCCTCTCCTGTTACAACATACCATGATTGAAATTTATGGCATTTATCGGTTAGATATGGCCCAAAAGTCTAATCGGTAAGGGTCCAACTAATTCTAAGAATGGTCAAGCTTGGTCCTAGAGAGTGACCAGACGTATGTACAAATCCTATTTCAATCATCTCTAACGTCTACATTAAAGATGTTCTCCACTACTTTTATATGCCTTGGATAATAATTATGGGCACTCCCACTGGTGTACTCCACCAGTGGTCGTATGTAGGACCAATCCTTAGGTTATCAACACAAGGTCGGAAAATGGACAATGCAGGTGACATAAGATCAGACTAACCTTGTATAGTACGTTTGAAGAAAGCTTTGCAAGCTTCACAAGAAGCCACTCCATAGTGGTATCCAGATGCCACGTCACCACACACCAGGCAGAGCCGTTTAGGGATTGAGTTTAGGACATATTTGCCCCTTCCGGGTGTATCTTCTTGTTCATCATCGCCTCTGCAGCAGCGTGGACCCTGAGGTTCAGGCCCATGACCGCTACTATCGCTGGATCCACTAGGACTCCTCCGTCCAATGCTTTCTGGGGTCCCTGGTTCTGCCTTGATGCAGAGATCAGGGCGTCTGTCACGAGAAGACATTATAAAGAAGTGTTCTGTGAAAAGAAAGGAATGTTTCTTAATATTTGAAAATAAAATACATTCTAATCATTCCTTACGTGAATCTTGTCCACTATATCAGTTTTGTTTGTACACATATATGAGGAACACATCCCAGGGCTTGCAAAAATTTGCAAATAGTATTATGAATAGTTTTGCTTTATGTATGATGGAAGTATTCACATTGGCCTGTTCCCACATAGCAGCTTAATAAATGTACTAAGGTTTACATTTAATAAGTAACAGGTGAACCTAAACACCTTTTTAGTCTGAGAATTGAAAAAAATATGGCTGCTGTGTTCCAAAAAAAACAGTGCAATACCTATCCGTAAGTTGTGTGTAGTGTAGCGGCTAGGCACTATTGCGCTAAATGTCAGACACAAAGCCATAGGCCGGTGTGGTATTGCTCCTGGAAGAATGCAGTTACGATATGTTTCTCGCATCCTGGAGCCTAGGTGTTCACAAGACTCCTATCTGGTGCAGATTTTAGTGGTTGATTTCCAAACTAAAATACCATGTCTGCATCTAAAATCCACACACATTTTCTGCATTTATTCATGCGTTTTCAACTGAGTGTTTTGTTGTGGAAATGCATTAAAAAAATTGGAGTAAAAATAATGTCATGCTGGTGGATTAAGAGTCCCCATTTAAATCAATAGGTAAAATCTGTGCATTTCCGCAACAGAAATTGACATGCTGCAAATTACAAAAAAAAAAAAAAAACACAACAAAATACAAATTTCCAAGATGATTTTGCACCAAAGAAAAAAATGAAAATGAAATATGGGCGAGAGTAAATGGATAGCCTACTAATTGCAATGCAAAGTCATATTCACATATTTTTTCCCTATCCATTTCCTTGAACAGTGTGCAGGTATTTACACAGGTTTATCCAGTAGCAAAACAATGGGTGAAATTTATATCAAAAAGGAAAAAACAGACGGCGCATGCAGTAGATTTACATTTCTGTGGCATGCTCTTTTGCAGTTTGTTGAAGATTTTCGGGATAGATTCCTATGGTGCATTTAGTATTCAGTGCAGCAGAATTTGCACCAAAATCAAGGCGTACTGCTTGCAGCATTTTTTACAGATTTGGTGCATTTTTTCACCCTTTCCATTAAGAAGGATGAAATCCGCAGTGATTCGGCACCAAGAATTCCCATGCTGTATACTTTAAAATCTACGACGCAGTTCAATTTCCATGCAGAAATTTTCTGCAACGTGTAAATTAAATTTTTTTTTTTGCAATCTCATATACTTCACTCGTCCTGTATTACGCTGCAGGGTTTCTGCAAGCAAATCCGCACCAAATACACAAGATGTGATCCTACCCTTAGTGCAACACCTGTACCAAAAATCTAAAACGACCTGCAAAAAAGCATGTCGCAAAAATGTAAATCTACGGCAAAGGTAAACGCAGCATAAAGGGACTTATTTCCCCTGCAATGAGTGTGCAAGAAAGATGAGCAGTTGGCTGCTGTCCTTGGAAATATTAACAGATCATTGGAGGTCTCTGTAGCAGAACTCCCCTTGATCTTAGCCAGTCATCAGGGGGTCATGGTGCAGACACGTTCATTTAAAGAGAACCTGTCAAGTCAAAAGTGGCCAGTTTTTGCTCCCCCGAGTATTCTGTATTTTTCGTTTTAAAAATCGGTTCCAGAGATATGGGCCTTTTTATTTAGTGCACCCAATATGACAATTTTCATGGTCTTTACTGATAAGGTGCAACTCCCAGGATCCTCAGGGGTGTGTCTTTAGTCTGCTCTGCACTATTACCCATGAGTCACGCCCCTTTGGTAAAGACCGTAAAAATTAAAATACTCTGAGGAAAGGCCCATATCTCTGGAACTGTATAGAAGGTTTTAAAATAAAAAAAATGGAATACTCAGGAAGCAGCACTGCACATTTCTGAGCTGGCGGCAGGTCCTCTCTAAGACAGTGCCTTGCTGTTAAAGGGATTGTCCGGTCTAAACTGTATGGGGTTCGAATAATCATTAAGTGCCCATACAGTTTAGACACACGATATGCGGCCGGCAATGATGATTTTTAGGTCCCCATACACTACTGAATCAGCTGCTGAATGCAAATTTTGCTCATTCACCAGATGCACACTTTTAATTGTTGCAAGTAAGCATTTATATGGGCAGGCAACGTAGAGGGGTCTGAAGTCCATTCAGATTACATGTGTCCCAAAGTCTCCTGGTCCGGCAACCCTTACCTCGTGCACATGACCAACCACCTGCTGACGGCAGGCATATCGTGTTGGATTTTGGAAACAGAAGCAAAGGCAGAAAATAATTCAATTTTAAAGGGTTGCTCCACTACTTTTCTTGATGACCTATCCTTACGACTGGTCATCAATATCTGGATCTGCAGTAGCCGGCAGCAGCAGCTACACAACTGCTAGCATCGAGAACAGCCGATTGGTGAGAGTGATGGGAGACGGACCCCCACCGATCTGATATTAATTACATGATCATCTTTTTTTTTCCATCTGAAATCAGGTAAAAATACTTTTTCTAACTTTTCTAAAGTGTATAGCAAGTAACCTAATATCTGTGGATACCTGTACCAAAGTCAATGCACCGAAACAAGCCACAGGTAAAAGATATAATAGGCAGAATGTACTGTAAAAAAGTAAACTTGTGACTATGGAAACTCCAAAATAAAAAAAAAGTCTAATTCAGGTAGCAGCCGGTTGTGGAGGAATGTCAGGACTCCTATTGTACATTGTTTGGGGCAGGCAGAACAGCCACTAACTATATACTGTAGGAGCAAATCACTAAGACGACTGTAGACAAATCACCAGGACTCAAAATAATAAAAAGAAACTATCCTAAGATTATATTATACAAGTTTATTCTTAGGAAGAGGGGGAAAAAAAACAAATCAGAGGAGGTAACCAAGAAGAGATCGTGACCTTTGCACTGGTAAAGCCTCATGCACCAGTGTTTAGTTAGACTGGTTTAGCAATAACCTAAGGGTGTAAAGGACAGAAACAGAAGCACAGTTGTAGCAACACAACTATGTTGATGCGTTACACAGGAGATAAATCGAGCAAGAACTGAAAAATTGACCGGATTTGTTTTTAGAAAACAAGTGGTAAAATGTTGGAGCGGAACACAACAAGGACTGGACTAGACGTAAGTGTCGGGGACTCCAAGCATTGCCGTATAATAGGGTTACAATATTACAAAGTTACAAAATGTGTAAATATATCAGAAAGCAACACATTAGTTTATAAGAGGAAACTAACAAAGTAATGAAACTGGAACACAGGAAGAATAGAAATTAGGCAACTGGTCAGTTTAACCTTTGGCCTGTACCCCTCCCCGCTTTTACAATATATCGGCTCACCGAGCGTAGTTCCTGAGTACATAAACTTTACGATGTATTTAGCCTCATTGCCTGCACTTTATTATATACTAATAATGAACAAAAAAAAGAACATGGCCTGATGGAAACTCACAAGAAGATACACATGAAGGCAACACTACTACTCCCGCTGTGGTGGGTCACACACCGTTTGTCGACAGGTGGTCGGCTGGTCTTGGCTGACAGTCGTTATAAGAGACGTAACATCTGTAGACAGAAAAACACAAAGCATGAATGTACAGGAGATCCATAATATATGTTATTATTATGCTTGCTTATTGCTGACTTATTCTGCAGCCCTTTACAGACATCGTCAAGCTCTTAAAATTCTGATAACGACCATAATAAAGTTATTCCTTGCGTCGTCCTTTTTGTTTCTCCCGTTAGGCAATTTCTTAATTATAGCCCATTTTGGTAAACTGAATTCATACAAATATGTCAGCTCTTACGATGCTGGCCACCCAGCTTTCTCAGACTTCTGCAGAAGAAGGGAACGTAGCACGACATGTGTTGGAAGGTTCCCATCTAGGAAATCTAACTCACTAATATGAGAGCTATAATAGTAGTAAGTCATACAACTTTCCCCAAGTATGGAAATAGTTAATAGTCAAATAGGTTTAACAACTTGACTAAGGCGGACAAAGAATTATAATTAGTGTGATTTGAGATTTTAGAGGTTAATGCATAAAAGCACACCGAACCATCTCAACTGCGAGGAGCGGGAATCCGGAAAGTATAAATACTACTTAAATAGAATGATATATAATGACATTTCTAGCTAGACAAAATGTGATCCATGTTCATCTCTCACTTTACATATAACTGCATCTGATCAGAGCCCTGAGCTGCAGCCACGTACACTGACCCACGTCTCCAAAATCCCAATGACCTTGCTTCAAAGTCACTACATGTTTCCAAGAAGAACGAGCGAGCGCAGTACAAGGATAATGTGATCATCGAGGACTGGATGTAATCTACATGGATAATTAGTAATGTACCCCTACACGGCAGTCTATATCAATCCATGGCAAATGGTAATAAAACATATATTTGTCCATACGGTAAACACACATATATTACCTATACACACATGCAAACATATATACACACACACACTATGTACCGTATATATTCCTTTACATAGTGAACGGTCCAATATAAATGAATGGTTTGAATGAATCTCTACAGATTAGAGACATGATAAACCGTCTCAGTCTTGTTACACATGACTAGAAATGCCCTGACATTTGTCCGTGTGATCCTTCATAAAAAGTTTTGGCACAACATTGTAATAATTGAAATAATGCAAAAATGGCACAAAGAGCTTTGATACATAAGAGACAAAAGACTAAATTAAATATATATACATAAAAATACATACAGTTATACACATACATATTTACACATACATACACTATACAAGCCTTTTACATATTACACATACATACACTATACATGTTACACATACATACACTATACATGTTACACATACATACACTATAGACACATTACACATATTATACATACACACACGACACATTTATACACTATACACATTACATACACTATAGACACGACACATATACATACACTATACACACTACACATACATTATACACATATATACACTATACACACAGTACACATATTATACATACACTATACACACAACACATATTACACATACATACATCATACATACACTAGACATACATTACACATACATACATACACATTACACATACATACACTATACATACATTACACATACATACACTATAGACACATTACACATACATACACTATAGACACATATTATACATACACTATGCACACATTACACATACATACACTATACATACATTACACATACATACAGTATACATACATTACACATACATACACTATACATACATTACACATACATACACTATAGACACATTATACATACACTATACATACATACACTATAGACACATATTATGCATACACTATACATACATTACACATACATAGACTATAGACACATATTATGCATACACTATACATACATTACACATACATACACTATAGACACATTATGCATACTCTATACATACATTACACATACATACACTATAGACACATATTATGCATACACTATACATACATTACACATACATACACTACACACATATTACACATACATACACTATAGACACATTATACATACACTATACATACACTATAGACACATATTATGCATACACTATACATACATTACACATACATACACTATAGACACATATTATACATACACTATACACACATTACACATACATACACTATAGACACATTACACATACATACACTACACATACATACATTACACATACATACACTATAGACACATTACACATACATACACATATTATACATACACTATATACACATTACACATACATACACTATACACACATTACACATACATACACTACACATACATACACTATACACACATTATACATACATACATACACTATACATACATTACACATACATACACTATACACACATTACACATACATATATACACTATACATACATTACACATACATACACTATACACACATTACACATACATACACTATACACACATTACACATATATACATAACACATACATACAGTATAGACACATATTATACATACACTATACATACGTTACACATACATACATACACTATAGACACATATTATACATACACTATACATACATTACACATATTATACATACATTACACATATTATACATACATTACACATATATACACTATACATACATAACACATACATACAGTATAGACACATATTATACATACACTATACATACATTACACATACATACATACATACACTATAGACACATATTATACATACACTATACACACATTACACATAAATATACTATACATACATTACACATAAATATACTATACATACATTGCACATACATACACTATACACACATTACACATAAATATACTATACATACATTACACATTATACATACACTACAGACACATTACACATATTATACATACACTACAGACACATTATACATATTACACACAATATTATCCATACTATATAATTGTGAGTCCCTATAACGTGGACACACGTGCACAGCCCATCCCTGGCCGTCCATACACTTGTGCACACACTGTCACCACAGTCCCCACTCGTGCCATAACTCACGCCAGGCTCCTGTGTCGCTGCCCGTGGCCCCGGCTCAGGACACTCACTCTCCCCACTCGTGCATACCTTGTGTGTGCGTCTCCTCCCGTGCAGGCTGCTGTCCGTGCACACAGTAGTGTAGGACACGGCAGAGGACGCGGCTCACACTCACACACACTCCGTGTCACACACTCACACACTTCCTACACTGGCTCCTCCTCCCGCGGGGAAGGGGCGTGGCCGGGCACGCTGAGCAGCCGCACTGCCGCCGCCGAGTAGTGTCCGGCATTGGCGGCCGGTGCGGTGCGCGGAGCTGACTGGCTGCGGTCCGGCTTCATTACATATGCTATGAGGGGGGCACGATGGATAAATATCTCCGTGTCCTGCGCCGGGGCCGGCGGGGGCTGTGTGCAGCGGGCACAGACGGCTGGTGCAGTAGTGTCCCCGGCTCTGAACGACCTTGTGTGCGACCTTGAGGCAGAGTGAAGTCACCGTGCAGCTCCCGTCACTCCTCCTCAGCCTCCCTGTGGTCACAAGTTTGTCAGTGACACTGCGGTGACCTTCAGCAGCTGATCCGCGCCGTCTGCCAGGGAGACGGCAAACAGCGTTACAGGCAGAGGAGTACCATGTCCTTCATGTCACCTCTACCGGGAGAAGAGCCCCCCGCAGCCCAAACACGTCCGGAGAGAACTGGTGTGCTGCCCCCAGCCTGTGTGATACCCCCCCAACCTGTGCACTGCCCCCCAGCCTGTATGATACCCCCCAACCTGTATACTGCCCCCCAGCCTGTGTGATACCCCCCAGCCTGTATGATACCCCCCAGCCTGTATACTGCCCCCCAGCCTGTGTGATACCCCCCAGCCTGTATGATACCCCCCAGCCTGTGCACTGCCCCCCAGCCTGTGTGATACCCCCCCAGCCTGTATACTGCCCCCCAGCCTGTGTGATACCCCCCAGCCTGTATGATACCCCCCAGCCTGTGCACTGCCCCCCAGCCTGTACACTGCCCCCCAGCCTGTATGATACCCCCCAGCCTGTACACTGCCCCCCAGCCTGTACACTGCCCCCCAGCCTGTATGATACCCCCCAGCCTGTACACTGCCCCCCAGCCTGTACACTGCCCCCCAGCCTGTACACTGCACTGCCCCCAGCCTGTATGATACCCCCCAGCCTGTACACTGCACTGCCCCCAGCCTGTATGATACCCCCCAGCCTGTATGATACCCCCCAGCCTGTATGATACCCCCCAGCCTGTACACTGCCCCCCAGCCTGTACACTGCCCCCCAGCCTGTATGATACCCCCCAGCCTGTATGATACCCCCCAGCCTGTATGATACCCCCCACCCTGTACACTGCCCCCCACCCTGTACACTGCCCCCCACCCTGTACACTGCCCCCCAGCCTGTATGATACCCCCCAGCCTGTATGATACCCCCCAGCCTGTACACTGCCCCCCAGCCTGTATACTGCCCCCAGCCTGTATGATACCCCCCAGTCTGTGCACTGCACTGCCCCCAGCCTGTACACTGCCCCCCAGCCTGTGTGATACCCCCCAGCCTGTATGATACCCCCCAGCCTGTACACTGCCCCCCAGCCTGTACACTGCCCCCCCAGCCTGTATACTGCCCCCCCAGCCTGTACACTGCCCCCCCAGCCTGTACACTGCCCTCCAGCCTGTACACTGCCCCCCAGCCTGTACACTGCCCCCCAGCCTGTATGATACCCCCCAGCCTGTACACTGCCCCCCAGCCTGTATACTGCCCCCAGCCTGTATGATACCCCCCAGTCTGTGCACTGCACTGCCCCCAGCCTGTATGATACCCCCCAGCCTGTATACTGCCCCCAGCCTGTATACTGCCCCCAGCCTGTACACTGCCCCCCAGCCTGTACACTGCCCCCCAGCCTGTACACTGCCCCCCAGCCTGTATACTGCCCCCGCAGCCTGTATACTGCCCCCCAGCCTGTATGATACCCCCCAGCCTGTACACTGCCCCCCAGCCTGTATACTGCCCCCGCAGCCTGTATACTGCCCCCCAGCCTGTATGATACCCCCCAGCCTGTATACTGCCCCCGCAGCCTGTATACTGCCCCCCAGCCTGTATGATACCCCCCAGCCTGTATACTGCCCTCCAGCCCGTACACTGCCCTCCAGCCTGTACACTGCCCCCCCAGCCTGTATGATACCCCCCAGCCTGTATACTGCCCCCCAGCCTGTACACTGCCCTCCAGCCTGTACAATGCCCTCCAGCCTGTACACTGCCCCCCCAGCCTGTATGATACCCCCCAGCCTGTACACTGCCCTCCAGCCTGTACACTGCCCTCCAGCCTGTACACTGCCCCCCCAGCCTGTACACTGCCCTCCAGCCTGTACACTGCCCCCCCAGCCTGTATGATACCCCCCAGCCTGTATACTGCCCTCAGCCTGTGCACTGCACTGCCCCCCAGCCTGTACACTGCCCCCCAGCCTGTACACTGCCCCCCCAGCCTGTATACTGCCCCCCCAGCCTGTATACTGCCCTCCAGCCTGTACACTGCCCTCCAGCCTGTACACTGCCCCCCCAGCCTGTATACTGCCCCCCCAGCCTGTATACTGCCCTCCAGCCTGTACACTGCCCTCCAGCCTGTACACTGCCCCCCCAGCCTGTATACTGCCCCCCAGCCTGTACACTGCCCTCCAGCCTGTACACTGCCCCCCCCCAGCCTGTATGATACCCCCCAGCCTGTACACTGCCCTCCAGCCTGTACACTGCCCTCCAGCCTGTACACTGCCCCCCAGCCTGTACACTGCCCTCCAGCCTGTACACTGCCCCCCCAGCCTGTATACTGCCCCCCAGCCTGTACACTGCCCCCCAGCCTGTACACTGCCCCCCAGCCTGTACACTGCCCCCCCAGCCTGTATACTGCCCCCCAGCCTGTACACTGCCCCCCCAGCCTGTACACTGCCCCCCAGCCTGTACACTGCCCCCCAACCTGTACACTGCCCCCAGCCTGTATGATACCCTCCAGCCTGTACACTGCCCCCCACCCTGTACACTGCCCCCCAGCCTGTATGATACCCTCCAGCCTGTATGATACCTTCCAGGCTGTACACTGCCCCCAGCCTGTACACTGCCCCCCACCCTGTACACTGCCCTCCAGCCTGTACACTGCCCTCCAGCCTGTACACTGCCCCCCAGCCTGTACACTGCCCCCCAACCTGTATGATACCCTCCAGCCTGTACACTGCCCTCCAGCCTGTACACTGTCCCCCAGCCTGTATGATATACCCTCCAGCCTGTATACTGCCCCCCAGCCTGTACACTGACCCCCAGCCTGTATGATACCCTCCAGCCTGTACACTGCCCCCAGCCTGGGTGCTGCCCCTTATCCTGTACGCTGCCCCCCATCCTGTACAATTCCCCCATTCTGTGTGCTGCCCACAGCCTGTATGATACCCTCGAGCCTGTATAATGACCCCCAAGCCTGTACGATGCCACCCAGCCTGTACAATGACCCCCCTGTGCAATGCACCCCAGCCTGTACAATTCCCCCATTCTGTGTGCAGCCCCCAGCCTGTATGATACCCTCCAGCCTGTATGATGCCCCCAGCCTGTACACTGCACCCCAGCCTGTGTGCTGCCCCTTATCCTGTACGATGCCCCCATCGTGTACAATTCCCCATTTGTGTGCTGCCCCCAGCCTCTATGATACCCTCCAGCCTGTACGATGCGTCCCAGCCTGTACGATGCCCGCAGCCTGTACAATGCCCCCCAAGCCTGTAAGATGCCTCCCCAGCCTGTACGATGCCCCCCCCCAGCCTGTACGATATCCCTCAGCCTGTATGATGCCCCCCATCCTGTACAATGCACCCCAGCCTGTACGCTGTCCCTAGCCTATACACCCCCCCCCCCCCAGTCTGAATGCGGCACCCCAGCCTGTACGCTCTCCCCCAGCATGTATGATGCCCCCCAACTTGTACAATGCCCCCCAGCCTGTAAACTGCACCCCATCATGTATGCTGCCCCTAGCCTGTGAACTGCCCCTATCCTGTATGCTGCCCGCATCCTGTACGCTGCCTCCCTTCCTGTATGCTGCCCCCAGACTACGTTGCCCTCCCATCCTGTACACTGCCTCCCATCCTGTATGCTGCCCCCAGACTACGTTGCCCTCCCATCCTGTATGCTGCCTCCATCCTGTATGCTGCCCCCCAGACTGTACGTTGCCCCCTTCCTGTATGCTGTCCCCCAGCCTGTACGCTGCCCCCAGCCTGTGCACTACCCCTAACCTGTACGTTGCCCCCAGCCTGTATACTAGTTGCATGTTGCAAATATAGGAATAACCTGTACAGAATCAATTTAAAAAAATAAATAATTTTTGTGTTGAAAATTTCACATTCAAATCTCCTTACGGATCTGCACTTTGGAATTTTACCCAAAGTTTAGCAAACAGTAAAATCTGTAGAATGCGCTCAGGCCCACTCTGAACATAGCATGCTAGAAATTGCAGCAGACTTTTAGACAAGGATTACACTGAGCTTAGAACTTACATGTGGATTTTGTGACGGAAATCAGCAGCGTTTCTGCATGTAATATCTGCAAACATGCATATGTATTTTTTTTACCCACCCATAAATTTGAATGGATGAGTATTTGATCATGTACATTTTTTAATGTAGATTTATGAAAACGGATTTCACACGGATGTAAAAAAAAAAAAAATAGATATGCGAATGGCAAACGGATGAAAATTACATGAAAAATAGTTGAACATTTTTATACTTTCGTCTGCACGAGGCCTAATTCAGATAGAGGAAAACATACTGGCACACAGAGCTGTAAAGAATTACAATGAGCAATAACTTTCCAAAGTAAAAGAATATTTGTTGGAGCTCTCGACGGGGCCCATACTATGTTCTGCATTGGGGCCACATGATTTCTCGATGGCGTATGGCGTTATTGTCTAGTAGTATTATGACATTATTTTTTGGGCAATATTATGACAATATTACAGTCAATTTCCAAAACTAAATTGGGGTCCTGCAGGGTATGCCCAGGAGCCCCAGACACCTTGAATCAGCCTGTTAAAAATTTTTTATGTAATTTATCATTCCCAAAACAGATTCCGCACATACATTTTTTTTTTTTTTTATCAAGGATTGAGTTTTATGATATTTTTGCTACATGCTCCTATATTTTGCCTTGAGCAAAGCTGCACCAAAAATATGCTTTGGCAGGTGATCATCTGCCCTGGCCGAGCATTGACATTCTTGTTTAGCGGAGACAAATAAGATTTTACATCGGCACTTCCATTGGCAGCTGAAAGGTTGGTTGGTTGAAAATGATGTCCATGGGCAGTGTCAGTCCAGCAGTGAATATGGATTGCTATATGTATACTGTAAACCTGAGCAATGTGTATAGCAAATACAAATGCATGGGAGGATTCTTTATTAAGAGTTATCAAGTTGTCAGTACAGACCAGTTGCAAGTTGAGAGAACTAGGTTTGTTAGGAAAAGTGACGTTTCTCCACATTCCATAGATAAATAAGGCACCAGCATAACAGAGCCCAGACTTCTAAGCAATAGGGACAATGTAACTGTGAATTTCATATGAATGTACATGTACATTTGAGAGAGTTTAAAGAATTTTAATGTTTGTTCACTTGCTATAGAAGAGGTGTTATTTAAAGTTTAAGATTTTTCCACCTTCATTTTATCCCCTTCTTCCAAAAGCCATAACTTTTTCATTGTTCCATAAACATAGCCACACAAGGGATAAAGTTTAAACTTTTAGATTAAAAAAAAAAAAAAAACATTTTTAATATTTTTTTAACCACTGTCAAAGATTGTTAGCATCTTGTAAATCATTAAACTGCAGAGATAGGAACTGACTTTGGAACTGTTGGAGGCAGATGCCGGCTGTTTAACACTGCCAGCACCTGCTCTGTAATGAATGGGTTCAATCCCTGCTCAGCCCCTGCCCCGCTCTACCTCCCTTTACCTTCATGCCACTCTGTGTTTTTAAAATATATTGACCTCTCCCCATTATTGCAATTCCTGCTACTCTTGGGCACCAGCACAGACACTTTAGGAGTCGGACGCTGTCTGCTGCAGAGAAGGACTGCAGGAACTGGTGAGTATCTGTATGTCTGGTATAAGGTCTGCAAAAGGAATCCTGGGGTCTATACCAAAGTGGAGAGGTGCAGTTTTGACTTGGTTGGTTTAGCTCTAAGCATGTAGTCTTTAAACAGGGCTAGTCCAAGGGCCGGCCTGGGGTGTATAGCGGTATCAATGTATAGAGGGGTGTCAGGCCTGGGGTCTATTTAAAGGTCTGGTAAGCTAAGTCTAGTCTGTAATCCATATATAGAGCTGGGCTGGACTTGGGTCTGGTCTGGTGTCCTTAGTTATTTGGAGTCAGTATTTTGAAGGAGTGTGTAACGTGGGAGTCTGGTCTGGGGTCTGTATAACAGACGTGGTCCAGAGTCTATAGAAATCGCCAGTCCAGGGTCTGTATAACTTAGCGCCTTGTCTGGGGTCTGTATAACAGACGTGGTCCAGAGTCTATAGAAATCGCCAGTCAAGGGTCTGTATAACTTAGCGCCTTGTCTGGGGTCTGTATAACAGACGTGGTCCAGAGTCTATAGAAATCGCCAGTCCAGGGTCTGTATAACTTAGCGCCTTGTCTGGGGTCTGTATAACAGACGTGGTCCAGAGTCTATAGAAATCGCCAGTCCAGGGTCTGTATAACTTAGCGCCTTGTCTGGGGTCTGTATAACAGACGTGGTCCAGAGTCTATAGAAATCGCCAGTCCAGGGTCTGTAAACTTAGCGCCTTGTCTGGGATCTGTATAACAGACGTGGTCCAGAGTCTATAGAAATCGCCAGTCCAGGGTCTGTATAACTTAGCGCCTTGTCTGGGGTCTGTATAACAGACGTGGTCCAGAGTCTATAGAAATCGCCAGTCCAGGGTCTGTATAACTTAGCGCCTTGTCTGGGATCTGTATAACAGACGTGGTCCAGAGTCTATAGAAATCGCCAGTCCAGGGTCTGTATAACTTAGCGCCTTGTCTGGGGTCTATATAACAGACGTGGTCCAGAGTCTATAGAAATCGCCAGTCCATGGACGGTATAACTTAGCGCCTGGTCTGGGGTCTGTATAACAGACGTGGTCCAGAGTCTATAGAAATCGCCAGTCCATGGACTGTATAACTTAGCGCCTGATCTGGGGTCTGTATAACAGACGTGGTCCAGAGTCTATAGAAATCGCCAGTCCATGGACTGTATAACTTAGCGCCTGGTCTGGGGTCTGTATAACAGACGTGGTCCAGAGTCTATAGAAATCGCCAGTCCACGGACTGTATAACTTATCGCCTGGTCTGGGGTCTGTATAACAGACGTGGTCCAGAGTCTATAGAAATCGCCAGTCCAGGGACTGTATAACTTATCGCCTGGTCTGGGGTCTGTATAACAGACGTGGTCCAGAGTCTATAGAAATCGCCAGTCCAGGGACTGTATAACTTAGCGCCTTGTCTGGGGTCTGTATAACAGACGTGGTCCAGAGTCTATAGAAATCGCCAGTCCAGGGTCTGTATAACTTAGCGCCTTGTCTGGGGTCTGTATAACAGACGTGGTCCAGAGTCTATACAAATCGCCAGTCCATGGACTGTATAACTTAGCGCCTGGTCTGGGGTCTGTATAACAGACGTGGTCCAGAGTCTATAGAAATCGCCAGTCCAGGGACTGTATAACTTATCGCCTGGTCTGGGGTCTGTATAACTTAGCGCCTTGTCTGGGGTCTATATAACAGACGTGGTCCAGAGTCTATAGAAATCGCCAGTCCATGGACGGTATAACTTAGCGCCTGGTCTGGGGTCTGTATAACAGACGTGGTCCAGAGTCTATAGAAATCGCCAGTCCAGGGACTGTATAACTTATCGCCTGGTCTGGGGTCTGTATAACAGACGTGGTCCAGAGTCTATAGAAATCGCCAGTCCAGGGACTGTATAACTTATCGCCTGGTCTGGGGTCTGTATAACAGACGTGGTCCAGAGTCTATAGAAATCGCCAGTCCATGGACTGTATAACTTAGCGCCTGGTCTGGGGTCTGTATAACAGACGTGGTCCAGAGTCTATAGAAATCGCCAGTCCAGGGTCTGTATAACTTAGCGCCTGGTCTGGGGTCTGTATAACAGACGTGGTCCAGAGTCTATAGAAATCGCCAGTCCAGGGACTGTATAACTTATCGCCTGGTCTGGGGTCTGTATAACAGACGTGGTCCAGAGTCTATAGAAATCGCCAGTCCAGGGACTGTATAACTTATCGCCTGGTCTGGGGTCTGTATAACAGACGTGGTCCAGAGTCTATAGAAATCGCCAGTCCAGGGTCTGTATAACTTAGCGCCTGGTCTGGGGTCTGTATAACAGACGTGGTCCAGAGTCTATAGAAATCGCCAGTCCAGGGACTGTATAACTTAGCGCCTTGTCTGGGGTCTGTATAACAGACGTGGTCCAGAGTCTATAGAAATCGCCAGTCCAGGGTCTGTATAACTTAGCGCCTTGTCTGGGGTCTGTATAACAGACGTGGTCCAGAGTCTATAGAAATCGCCAGTCCAGGGTCTGTATAACTTAGCGCCTTGTCTGGGATCTGTATAACAGACGTGGTCCAGAGTCTATAGAAATCGCCAGTCCAGGGTCTGTATAACTTAGCGCCTTGTCTGGGATCTGTATAACAGACGTGGTCCAGAGTCTATAGAAATCGCCAGTCCAGGGTCTGTATAACTTAGCGCCTTGTCTGGGGTCTATATAACAGACGTGGTCCAGAGTCTATAGAAATCGCCAGTCCATGGACGGTATAACTTAGCGCCTGGTCTGGGGTCTGTATAACAGACGTGGTCCAGAGTCTATAGAAATCGCCAGTCCATGGACTGTATAACTTAGCGCCTTGTCTGGGGTCTGTATAACAGACGTGGTCCAGAGTCTATAGAAATCGCCAGTCCAGGGACTGTATAACTTATCGCCTGGTCTGGGGTCTGTATAACAGACGTGGTCCAGAGTCTATAGAAATCGCCAGTCCAGGGACTGTATAACTTATCGCCTGGTCTGGGGTCTGTATAACAGACGTGGTCCAGAGTCTATAGAAATCGCCAGTCCAGGGTCTGTATAACTTAGCGCCTGGTCTGGGGTCTGTATAACAGACGTGGTCCAGAGTCTATAGAAATCGCCAGTCCAGGGACTGTATAACTTAGCGCCTGGTCTGGGGTCTGTATAACAGACGTGGTCCAGAGTCTATAGAAATCGCCAGTCCAGGGACTGTATAGCTTAGCGCCTGGTCTGGGGTCTGTATTCAGAGGGGGAACATGCTTTTCTTTTCTCTTCGGAATGTTTCTGATAAATCCTTTGTTTGTAAATATATGTAACTTGTATCCACTTGTATCACAAACATTTTGCAAATATCATTAAACCCTAATAGTTGCCTAACTGGTGAATCTACCTGAAATATACTATAATGCGGAACCCCTCGGCTGTAATGCATACTGAGTTTAACATGAAACGTTCAGTGTTTTATCACTATGGGTCAGGGTACAGTCTGGTAGGGGAAGAGTCATATGACACCTGTAATTACAGAGTGACCTTCAAGATGTCCTTGAGGAAACACGGAAAGGAATTCAGCAGCAAAAGAAATCACAAAGAGAAAAAAAAAAAGAAGTTTGTTAATCCCTTCGTCATTATGCACAGGTTAGATGCTGCAATTTTTATGTATTTTTATGTCAGTTAAAATATATAAATTGGGATGTGAAGGTTTGTAACTAGAAATAGGAATAATAAGACTTAAATAATATTCTGCAGCTGTCATGTAATACTGGCACAGGTGAGGATACTTCTGTCCTGGGCATACGGTATTAAAGGGGTGATCATTCTAGCACCCTGGGGGAGGGCAGAATTACTTTATGGAAATTTGGTGCCAGTTCTGTCTGGCATTTCCCTAGTGAGTCTATGATTGATGCCAATCGAAGATTTGTAAACCGACTGACACAACTGCATAAATCAGAATGCATTCATGAACGTATAGAGTTGTGTTCACACATTGCATGTTTGATGAAGATTTTACACATGGATTTGATGCAAGCAAATTCATCAGCATTTTACAGTACCAGCAAAGTGGGCGAGTTTTAATCTCATCTACATTTTATGTACTGAATCAGTGCAGAAACAGGCTTTTGTTTTGTTTTTTGTTTTCCTTAAATCCGCAGCATGTCAATTTCTATTGCGATAGTTGCAATAAGCCCAATGTAAGGCCGCCGTCACACATGCGAGTTTTACGGACGTAAGAGCGCAGAATCTACGTCCGTAAAACTCGCAAAAAATACGGCACAATTATTCTCTATGCCCCTGCTCCTATTTGCCGTATTTTACTGATCAGTATTATACGGTCTTCTACGGCCGTACAAAATCGCAGCATGCTGCGTTTGTCACCGTACTGCGCAAGAAATACGCCAATGAAAGTCTATGGAAGCGTGAAAAATACGGATCACACACGGACAAGCAGTGTGACTTGCGAGAAATACGCAGCGCTGTTAGAGAGAAAAGCCGGCAATTCAGTGCGGTGTACAGTAAAATCACACTGACAGCTTACAGTAGAATAGGTAGAATAAATGTGTACACAGAGAATAGGTATATATATATATATATGTCAGTGAGACACATATATGTATATATATATTAATATTTATTCCAGCGCTATACAGCTTGAAAGCCGGTAATTCAATTACCGGCTTTTTCTTTCTCCTTCCTAAAACCCGACATGATTTGAGACATGGTTTACATACAGTAAACCATGTCTTCTCTCCATTTTTTTTGCAGATTCCACACTACTAATGTCAGTAGAGTGTATCTGCAAAATTTGGCCGTTCTAGCTCTTAAAATAAAGGGTTAAATGGCGGAAAAATTTGGCGTGGGCTCCCGCGCAATTTTCTCCGCCAGAGTAGTAAAGCCAGTGACTGAGGGCAGATATTAGTAGCCTGGAGAGGGTCCATGGTTATTGGCCCCCCCTGGCTAAAAATATCTGCCCCCAGCCACCCCAGAAAAGGCACATCTGGAAGATGCGCCTATTCTGGCACTTGGCCACTCTCTTCCCATTCCCGTGTAGCGGTGGGATATGGGGTAATGAAGGGTTAATGCCACCTTGCTATTGTAAGGTGACATTAAGCCTAATTAATAATGGAGAGGCGTCAATTATGACACCTATCCATTATTAATCCAATTGTAGTGAAGGGTTAAATAAAACACAAACACATTATTTAAAATTATTTTAATGAAATAAAAACAATGGTTGTTGGAGTATTTTATTCAACGCCCAATCCAGTCACTGAAGACCCTCGTTCTGTGAAAGAAAAAACATAATAAACCAACAATATACTTACCCTCCGCAGATCTGTAACGTCCAACGATGTAAATCCTTCTGAAGGGGTTAAAACATTTTGCAGAAAGGAGCTGTGCTAATGCAGGCTGCTCCTCGCTGCAAAACCCCAGGGAATGAGGCTAAAAATAGATCAATGATCTATATTTAGCTTCATTTGCGGTGAGGCGCCCTCTGCTGGCTGTTCATAGATCGTGGGAAATTACCTAGAAAGCTCCCAGGCTTTCTAGGAAAGTTCCCACGATCTATGAACATCCAGCAGAGGGCGCCTCACCGCAAATGAAGCTAAATATAGATCATTGATCTATTTTTAGCCTCATTTCCTGGGGTTTTGCAGCGAGGAGCAGCCTGCATTAGCACAGCTCCTTTCTGCAAAATGTTTTAACCCCTTCAGAAGGATTTACATCGTTGGACGTTACAGATCTGCGGAGGGTAAGTATATTGTTGGTTTATTATGTTTTTTTACTCACAGAACGAGGGTCTTCAGTGACTGGATTGGGCGTTGAATAAAATACTCCCACAACCATTGTTTTTATTTCATTAAAATAATTTTAAATAATGTGTTTGTGTTTTATTTAACCCTTCACTACAATTGGATTAATAATGGATAGGTGTCATAATTAACGCCTCTCCATTATTAATTAGGCTTAATGTCACCTTACAATAGCAAGGTGGCATTAACCCTTCATTACCCCATATCCCACCGCTACACGGGAATGGGAAGAGAGTGGCCAAGTGCCAGAATAGGCGCATCTTCCAGATGTGCCTTTTCTGGGGTGGCTGGGGGCAGATGTTTTTAGCCAGGGGGGGACCAATAACCATGGACCCTCTCCAGGCTATTAATATCTGCCCTCAGTCACTGGCTTTACTACTCTGGCGGAGAAAATTGCGCGGGAGCCCACGCCAATTTTTTCCGCCATTTAACCCTTTATTTTAAGAGCTAGAACGGCCAAATTTTGCAGATACACACTACTGACATTAGTAGTGTGGAATCTGCAAAAAAAATGAAGAGAAGACATGGTTTACTGTATGTAAACCATGTCTCAAATCATGTCGGGTTTTAGGAAGGAGAAGGAAAAAGCCGGTAATTGAATTACCGGCTTTCAAGCTGTATAGCGCTGGAATAAATATTAATATATATACATATATGTGTCTCACTGACATATATATATATATATACCTATTCTATGTGTACACATTTATTCTACCTATTCTACTGTAAGCTGTCAGTGTGATTTTACTGTACACCGCACTGAATTGCCGGCTTTTCTCTCTAATATATGTGTCTACTGACATACATATATATATATATATATATATATATAGACAGTATATATATATTTTCTTTTCTTTTTGGGACACATGGATCACTTCTATAGCGGTATGTTGGTTTTGCTAGCCTGCGAGAAAACCACGCAGTACGGATGCCATACGGATTACATACGGAGGATGCCATGCGCAAAAAACGCTGACACACCCTGCCTACGGAGGAGCTACGGACCACTTTTTTCGGGACTTTTCAGCGTATTACGGCCGTAATATACGGACCGTATTGTTTTACGCTGTGTGTGACGCCGGCCTAAGGTGGAGATATTTAGATTAGTGGGGTATGCGCTCACCTTTTGGGTCACATTCACACTAGCAGTATTTGGTCAGTATTTTACATCAGTATTTGTAAGCCAAAACCAGGAGTGGGTGATAAATGCAGAAGTGGTGCATATGTTTCTATTATACTTTTCCTCTATTTGTTCCACTCCTGGTTTTGGCTTACAAATACTGATGTAAAATACTAACCAAATACTGCTAGTTTGACGGCAGCCTGATAGTGTGAATATGGCCTTACCCTAGTAAAGGCTTGCAGATTTGCGATCTGTCAGCTGTGACCTGATGAAGACACCAATTCATAGTCGAAACGTGTTACCTGAATATCTTTCCAATAAAGGAACCTTGACTTTATCTTCTATTCTGTTTGTTGTTTGGATTTAGTCATTGATTTTAATGGATACTCTAAGTCCGAAGATTAAACTGCTGGCCTGGCAATGTTTTGCTGCATTTTATGGTGCATTACTACAAAAAAAAAAAAACATCACAAATAAAAATGCATGAATAAGTTCTGAAAATTTGCAAGGATTTTTGATGCAGAAATGCGACAGATTTCAGGTTAGAAATTCACGAGTAAAATTAGCACCAAATATGCAATGTGTGAACCCAGACTAACAGTACTGAACAGAGGTCACAAATATAGTCATTAGGTTGCAATTGAACGCCAGACGAAATAAATAGATGGACAGTAAACGACAACAACGCTGCAGGGTCACATACCAAGAAACAAGAACTGAGCTGGTTTAATTTGGTTATTTGGGATTTTGTGATTTCCCCCTTGCGTTTGACTATCTACATAGCAAAATATGCAATAAATAAAGAACATAGGCTGCAAACGAGATTCCGCCATCCAGATCCAGAGCCACGTCACTACTGCTCTAATTATCATCCAACTATGTGAAGTAATATTCATGGTGATCTGATGGACAAAGTGGCTAAAGGGACCAAGGTGAAGGTGGCAAAAATGCACAACCCTCTTCACAATACTCAGTTTGCCAAAATAGTAGTGCAGCGCAATGCTGGAATAGTAATGTCACATCCCTTGCTCACCAAAGGGCAGCATATACCAATGACAGCAGGATAGCAGTAATTACATCCAGTGCTCACCAAAGGGCGGTATATACCAATGACAGCAGGATAGCAGTAATTACATCCAGTGCTCACCAAAGGGCAGCATATACCAATGACAGCAGGATAGGGTTAATTATAGCTTCTACAGCATAGTATTATACCCAGTGCCTACAGGGTAATGACATATCCAGTGTTGTATGCACACCGTGTAGCATTCCCAGTCTTTCCAGAATTTCCTATCCCCTCCTATTGGCCTCCCCAACTGTTGCTGCCAGTCAGTTCAATCAGTTTCCTAATAGTGAAGGGAAGTGCTAATTAGTGCACAGTGGTCCAAGTCTCATAGAGCAGCATTTTGCAGATCTACTGATCCGTAACAGATCACTGCACCAATCTGTAACCTTTAGTGACAGGGAAACACTGATTGGTCGCACAACAAAAACTAGATCTTTAGCGGGTATGCCTGCTATGTGTCCTGCTCTTTTTTGGGGGCTAAATTTGCACCACTCTGATTTAGGTTTTTGGATAAGTACTTGTCTACAGCACCAATGTCACATTTGGTTGACCGCAGCAAATCGGGGGCATGCAAGCTATTATTGGTTATATGAATACCCCAGTTTGCTTGTTTTTAAGGAGTTTTCCAGCACTTAGGAAAGACAATTAGAAATGAGCAATTCGATTCTCACTGCCATGGCCCAGCGTTGGCATCCATTGCACCCAATCTTTACTTCTGGGCACCTTTGCACTTGCTAGGTCCACATGCCACTGTGGACCAAACTGGATGCTAGACCAGGGTAGCATAATCATACAGCTGCATTAACAAAAATTTTTTTTAACGTTATTGCTCGCAAAATGAAATAATACAGTAAAATATTCCAAAGAAGGAACCCTGTGGGGCCACACTTTATAGCACAACATTTTTTGGTCTAAGGGCTGCAATGCCATACTGAACTAATCCCAACGGCTGTAAAAAATTAAAAGGATACTTTATATGAACACATCACCAGAACCACCATCAGTACATTAGTACATCACCAGAACGAAGTTTTGAGTATTTGAGGAGGATTTGGAGATATTCTGCTCCAAATAATAGACGTGAACATGCGCTAACTTACACTGAGCTTTAGTAGCAGAAACTGAGCGGAATGTCACCAAATCCTTTTCATAATCTCAAAACTCTCAGTTTTGAGGATTTTTAAGTTTTAACATAGCCACGAAGCATGTTTTGGATTGCTACATGTGTAAACTGTCAGAACCACCGTCAGCACATGAATGCACTGCCAGAACCATCATCAGTACATGAATGTAGCATTAGAACCATTGTTATTACATGAATGCAGTGCCAGAACCACCGTCAGTACATGAATGCAGTGCCAGAACCACTGTCAGTACATGAATAAATCACCAAGCTTAGTACAGCAATCAATTGCAATGTCAGGTCAACCTCATGTATAATTGTATCTCATGAACCTACAACTCCCAGTTTATCGTTAACAATGGTAAGGAGAAACTGGAAGTCAGGGTTGGACTTGGACTCAAATTCAGCCCTGGCATTCGAGAGCACCCAGGCCCACTTGCTATGAAGTGAATGTGATATATGATCGTTGATTTTTGTGAATTGCTTGAGATATATATCACAGTTATAAAATGCAAACTGCTGTGAAGCCAGAATAACACTATGTGAAATTTAAAGAGAACCCGGTCAGGTCAGATAACTCTACCTACAGATATAGGGTTAAACTACAGGTTACTAGCATCATGAAGGTGCTCACTCGCTGTACTGAAAGTGTGGCATCTGGGATAAAATAAACTTTACTTCTTTCTGGAGCCACTGGCTTTCAGTCATGCAGGCATGCCCGAAGCTATTGCAGTCACCGCTCACAGCAGTGAGAGCAGTAGCGGTAATCACACCCCAACACTTTGACAGACAGCCAGATGTGCACTCATGCTCCTTACAATGCGCTCTAACAATGTGCTCCCTTTTCGGCTCAACACTTCCCATTAGAGCTGACGAGAGAGCGCACTGTCACTCATCCTACTGGTCACCGTCGCTGATTGTGCTGGACACTGACACAAGATCTTACTGAGCATACATCAGAATTGACAACCAATATATGCCCAACCCCAGGAACAGTCGTGAACTAATGACAACACTTTTTTTAAGGGGTGGGGATAGAGGCTGCTGCACTGACTGCAGCCTCCGCTGTTGTGAATTCTGTGATCAATCTCCCTCCTGTGGTCATGAGTGGTACTTCAGCTGGTTCTGTCTATGAGCTTCCGCTGGTGGATGTGAGTGGGGCTGCGGCTTCTGAGTTTCCTTCCTCAGGTAACGAGGTTAAGTCGTTAGGTGCTGCTCTATTTAACTCCACCTAGTTCTTTGTTCCTGGCCTCCAGTCAATGTTCCAGTATTGGTCTGGCTCTCTCCTGGATCGTTCTTGTGGCTTGTCTGCCCTGCATAAGCTAAGTTCTGCTTGTGTTACTTTTGTTTGCTATATTTTCTGTCCAGCTTGCTATATTGGTTTTTCTTGCTTGCTGGAAGCTCTGAGACGCAGAGGGAGCACCTCCGTACCGTTAGTCGGTGCGGAGGGTCTTTTTGCCCCCTCTGCGTGGTTGTTTGTAGGTTTTTGTGCTGACCGCAAAGCTATCTTTCCTATCCTCGGTCTATTCAGTAAGTCGGGCCTCACTTTGCTAAAATCTATTTAATCTCTGTGTTTGTATTTTCATCTTAACTCACAGTCATTATATGTGGGGGGCTGCCTTTTCCTTTGGGGAATTTCTCTGAGGCAAGGTAGGCTTATTTTTCTATCTTCAGGGCTAGTTAGTTTCTCAGGCTGTGCCGAGTTGCATAGGGAGCGTTAGGCGCAATCCACGGCTACCTCTAGTGTGGTATGATAGGATTAGGGATTGCGGTCAGCAGAGTTCCCACGTCTCAGAGCTCGTCCTATGTTAGTAACTATCAGGTCACTTTGTGTGCTCTTAACCACTAGGTCCATTGTGGTTCTGAATCACCTGTTCATAACACTCCGCCTCCTGATAACATCTTGTTTGAGTATTCAAGCATACAATGGGGATTCTCAAATGGAATATCATCAAAAAGTAAATAGGCAAAAAAAACTAAAGCAGTTAGATTAGAGAGGGAATGATAAGGACTTTTTAATTAAAGTATATCAGAAAAGCTATTACACTCCCTGACAGAAGTTATGTCGCTTATCCATGTTATAAAAATAAAAGCTTATAACCTGACGTTAAATTCATCCATTGGTTGTATAAATGATTCTTTTGAAAGCTGAAACCCTCCGAAATGTGGTTTAGGTTAAGAAAATAAATTGGCATCAATGCAGAAATATTGATCAGTTAATGGACACAGAATGGTCAGATTTTGGCAAGACAAAAGTTTTGTCGCCCACAGAAAGTAATGTGATATTCAAACAAATAATTAACTTAAAATACAAATATACAGTGGGGCAAAAAAGTATTTAGTCAGTCAGCAATAGTGCAAGTTCCACCACTTAAAAAGATGAGAGGCGTCTGTAATTTACATCATAGGTAGACCTCAACTATGGGAGACAAACTGAGAAAAAAAAATCCAGAAAATCACATTGTCTGTTTTTTTATCATTTTTTTTTTGCATTTTATGGTGGAAAATAAGTATTTGGTCAGAAACAAACAATCAAGATTTCTGGCTCTCACAGACCTGTAACTTCTTCTTTAAGAGTCTCCTCTTTCCTCCACTCATTACCTGTAGTAATGGCACCTGTTTAAACTTGTTATCAGTATAAAAAGACACCTGTGCACACCCTCAAACAGTCTGACTCCAAACTCCACTATGGTGGAGACCAAAGAGCTGTCAAAGGACACCAGAAACAAAATTGTAGCCCTGCACCAGGCTGGGAAGACTGAATCTGCAATAGCCAACCAGCTTGGAGTGAAGAAATCAACAGTGGGAGCAATAATTAGAAAATGGAAGACATACAAGACCACTGATAATCTCCCTCGATATGGGGCTCCACACAAAATCCCACCCCGTGGGGTCAGAATGATCACAAGAACAGTGAGCAAAAATCCCAGAACCACGCGGGGGGACCTAGTGAATGAACTGCAGAGAGCTGGGACCAATGTAACAAGGCCTACCATAAGTAACAAACTACGCCACCATGGACTCAGATCCTGCAATGCCAGACGTGTCCCACTGCTTAAGCCAGTACATGTCCGGGCCCGTCTGAAGTTTGCTAGAGAGCATTTGGATGATCCAGAGGAGTTTTGGGAGAATGTCCTATGGTCTGATGAAACCAAACTGGAACTGTTTGGTAGAAACACAACTTGTCGTGTTTGGAGGAAAAAGAATACTGAGTTGCATCCATCAAACACCATACCTACTGTAAAGCATGGTGGTGGAAACATCATGCTTTGGGGCTGTTTCTCTGCAACGGGGCCAGGACGACTGATCCGGGTACATGAAAGAATGAATGGGGCCATGTATCGTGAGATTTTGAGTGCAAACCTCCTTCCATCAGCAAGGGCATTGAAGATGAAACGTGGCTGGGTCTTTCAACATGACAATGATCCAAAGCACACCGCCAGGGCAACAAAGGAGTGGCTTCGTAAGAAGCATTTCAAGGTCCTGGAGTGGCCTAGCCAGTCTCCAGATCTCAACCCTATAGAAAACCTTTGGAGGGAGTTGAAAGTCCGTGTTGCCAAGCGAAAAGCCAAAAACATCACTGCTCTAGAGGAGATCTGCATGGAGGAATGAGCCAACATACCAACAACAGTGTGTGGCAACCTTGTGAAGACTTACAGAAAACGTTTGACCTCTGTCATTGCCAACAAAGGATATATTACAAAGTATTGAGATGAAATTTTGTTTCTGACCAAATACTTATTTTCCACCATAATATGGAAATAAAATGTTAAAAAAAAGACAATGTGATTTTCTGGATTTTTTTTTCTCAGTTTGTCTCCCATAGTTGAGGTCTACCTATGATGTAAATTACAGACGCCTCTCATCTTTTTAAGTGGTGGAACTTGCACTGTTGCTGACTGACTAAATACTTTTTTGCCCCACTGTATGTTGCATAACATTGGTGAATGAAGTTGTGGTGCTATTAGAGTCATATTTAATATTTTGTGTGACTTCCATGAGCTTGAAGGACTGCATCCATGCGGTTCAACAATGATTCATACAATTTATTAATGAAGTCATCAGGAATAGCAGAGAATGCAGACTTACATGCCTCCCAGAGTTCATCTAGATTCTTTGGTTTTGTCTTCCAAGCTTCTTCTTTCATCCTACCCCAAACATGCTCAATAATGTCCATGTCTGGTGACTGGGCTGGCCAGTCCTTGAGCACCTTGATCTTTTTTGCCTTGAGGAACTTTGCTGTAGAGATGGATGTATGAGATGGAGCACCATCCTGCTGCAGAATTTGACCCCTTTTATGATTTGGAATATAAGAGGTAGCTAATACTTCTTGATATTTTAGGCTATTGATATTGCCTTCCACCTTGCAAATGTTTCGCACACCCCCATACTGAATGTAACCCCAGACCATGATCTTTCCACCACCAAATGTAACTGTTTTCTGGGTGTATTTTGGATCCATACGGGCTCCAGTAGGTCTCCTGCAGTATTTGCAGTGGCTGTTTTGTCATTCTACTGAAGATTCATCAGAGAAATCCACCTTCTGCCACTTTTCCAGCGTCCATCTGTTTAGCAGGCTGTGGGACTTTGTAAATGCCACAAGGTTTTTTTATTTGCCTTTTGTTTAGTGCTGGCTTCTGGGCACTGATTCGACCATGGAGGCCATTTCTAGACAGAATCCTACAAACTGTTCTAGTTGACACAAGGACTTGAGGTGACCATTCCTGTTGGAGCTCTGCTGCAGTGGAAGAGGGGCTTGCTTTGGATTTTCTAACCAACAAACGTTCCTCCTGAGCAGTTGTCTTGTGGGTCTGCCACACCTGGGTTTGTCAAACACATCTCCAGTCTCTTTAAATCTTTTTTTAATTCTTTGTACTTGACCCTGAGACACATTAAAGGTGCCAGCCACCTCTGCAATGGATCTGGTCTTCAACCTCTTGATAATCCAGGCTTTGGTCGCAGGGTGGATTTTTTGCATGTTGCCAGAGCTCAAGTTGCAGTTAAAGTGAAGGTCTGCGGTGCTGGGTTTCTTTTTATACACACACACTAATTAACCGATCATTTACTGAGCACAGGTGAGGATGTAAACTAGGATTGGGTGCATTATATGACCAGGCGACAAAACTTTTGTTTTGCCAAAATCTGATCATTCTGTGTCCGTTAACTGATCAATATTTATGCATTGATGTCAATTTATTTTCTTAACCTAAACCACATTTCTGAGGGTTTCAGCTTTCAAAAGAACAATTTATACAACCATTAGATGAATTTAGCGTTAGGTTATAAGCTTTTATTTACATAACATGGATAAGCGACATAACTTCTGTCAGCGAGTATAGATGTTTACATTAAATAATCATTTGGAATGAAAATCATTATTAGCTGTGGAATGCAATACCCCTTTTAAGGTGCCTTGACTGCACCTAAATGTGCCATTAAAGGGAACATGTCAGTGCCTAACTCCCTAAACATACAGCAATGATTGGCCACAGAGATCGTGTGACATATCGATGTTATGCAATCCCTGGAAGAGCCAGTGCTAACAGCGGCAGAATTGCACCCTGCATCGGAGGTGAGTATAGGTGTTATTACTTTACAAGGGAAACATATGGATTGAGAAGGGGTTAAATCTGTTATTGAGCTATGTAAAACAGTGGGTGACTAACTAATCAGAGCTATTGATTTCCCTGGACTAATCCTCCTCCTTTACAGCCAGGTCTTTGCAAACTTTGTGTCTCACCGAGCGCATTGTCACTGCTGCCTCCCTAGCAGTGCGCCAATGAAGTCGGGGTATGAGCACCCAACTTCACTGCACATTCCCAGGGAAGTAGAAATATGTCCGCATGACCAAAATTTGCAAAGAGTCAGCAGTGATGCTGGTTTAGGGGGCTAGGGTAGCATTTAAGTTCCCGTATTGGGGGCTTCACAGACTGTCGAAGGAACAGCACTGACCTTTTCGCATCTTATCACTATCTTCAGTTTGTAAAAGCCATTTACACAAGGCACAAGATTTAACCCTTCAGCTACCTAGCAGACAGCTTTTATAAACACAGGACAGTGTGTGTGTGTGTGTGTGTGTGTGGGGGGGGGGGGCTGAATGTGGGAGGGCATGTAGTCCGCAGAACTCACCTGAGCATGGCTGCCTACACCTGGCTGCTCTTGCTGGGCTGGCTGAGTCACTACGCATGATTAAGCTGACTGCATCCTTCCTCCTTCATGTACTGAATCCAGGAACCACTGGATTCAATCCCTGCGCAGCGCAGGTATCTAAATAGAACAAATAGGGCATCAAGGGGATGGTTTGCATATGCATCCCTGGAGTGAAGGAGCGGCCTGTTGTGAATTCTGTTGTCGGGCTCCCTCCTGTGGTCATGAATGGTACTTTGGCTGATTCTGTCCATGGACTTCCTCTGGTGGGTGTTTCTGAGTTTCACAGGTGACGAGGTTAATTCGTTAGCTGCTGCTCTATTTAACTTCACTTAGATCTTTGCTCCATGCCACCTGTCAATGTTCCAGTATTGGTCTAGTTCACTCCTGGATCGTTCTTGTGACCTGTCTTCCCATCAGAAGCTAAGTTCCAGCTTGTATTTCTTTGGTTTGCTATTTTTCTGTCCAGCTTGCTATTTAATTTGTTGTCTTGCCTGCTGGAAGCTCTGGGACGCAGAGGGAGCGCCTCCGCACCGTGAGTCGGTGCGGAGGGTGTTTTTGCGCCCTCTGCGTGGTCTTTTTGTAGGTTTTTGTGCTGACCGCAAAGTAACCTTTCCTATCCTCGGTCTGTTCAGTAAGTTGGGGCTCACTTTGCTAAATCTATTTAATCTCTGTGTTTGTATTTTCATCTTTACTCACAGTCATTATATGTGGGGGGCTGCCTTTCCCTTTGGGGAATTTCTCTGAGGCAAGGTAGGCTTTATTTTTCTATCTTCAGGGCTAGCTAGTTTCTTAGGCTGTGTCGAGTTGCATAAGGAGCGTTAGGCGCAATCCACGGCTATTTCTAGTGTGTTTGATAGGTTTAGGGATTGCGGTCAGCAGAGTTCCCACGTCCCAGAGCTCGTCCTTATTATCAGTAACTATCAGGTCATTCCGTGTGCTCTTAACCACCAGGTCCACTATTGTCCTGACCACCAGGTCATAACAGTACAGGTGGCCCAAAGTACTAATGCATCTCAATAGAGGGATAAGAGAAGTTCTGAGACCATTTTTTTTTCTTTGCAGTGTGTTTTGTCTCTATTTTCCCCTTTACCTCTGGGTGGTTCAGGACACTGGTGTAAACATGGACATTCAAGGTCTGTCCCCTTGGATGGATAATCTCACTACAAGGATACAAAACATTCAAGATTTTGTGGTTCAGAATCCGATGTCAGAGCCTAGGATTCCAATTCCTGATTTGTTTTTTGGTGATAGATCTAAGTTCTTGAATTTCAAAAATAATTGTAAATTGTTTCTTGCCTTGAAACCTCGCTCCTCAGGTGACCCTGTTCAACAGGTAAAGATCATTATTTCTTTGTTACGTGGTGACCCTCAAGACTGGGCATTTTCCCTTGCGCCAGGAGATCCGGCATTGCGTGATGTTGATGCGTTTTTCCTGGCGCTTGGATTGCTTTATGACGAACCTAATTCAGTGGATCAGGCAGAGAAAATCTTGCTGGCTCTGTGTCAGGGTCAGGATGAAGCGGAGATATATTGTCAGAAGTTTAGAAAGTGGTCTGTGCTCACTCAGTGGAATGAATGTGCCCTGGCAGCAATCTTCAGAAAGGGTCTCTCTGAAGCCCTTAAGGATGTCATGGTGGGGTTTCCCATGCCTGCTGGTCTGAATGAGTCTATGTCCTTGGCCATTCAGATCGATCGACGCTTGCGTGAGCGTAAAGCTGTGCACCATTTGGCGGTACTATCTGAGCATGGGCCTGAGCCTATGCAATGTGATAGGACTTTGACCAGAGCTGAACGGCAAGAACACAGACGTCGGAATGGGCTATGTTTTTACTGTGGTGATTCCACTCATGCTATCTCCGATTGTCCTAGGCGCACAAAGCGGTTCGCTAGGTCTGCCACCATTGGTACGGTACAGTCTAAATTTCTTTTGTCCGTTACTTTGATCTGCTCTTTGTCTTCCTATTCTGTAATGGCATTTGTGGATTCAGGCGCTGCCCTGAATTTGATGGACTTGGAGTATGCTAGGCGCTGTGGTTTTTTCTTGGAGCCCTTGCAGTATCATATTCCATTGAGAGGAATTGATGCTACGCCTTTGGCCAAGAATAAGCCTCAGTATTGGACCCAATTGACCATGTGCATGGCTCCTGCACATCAGGAGGATATCCGCTTTCTGGTGTTGCATAATCTGCATGATGTGGTCGTTTTGGGGTTGCCATGGCTACAGGTTCATAATCCAGTATTGGACTGGAAATCTATGTCTGTGTCCAGCTGGGGTTGCCAGGGGGTACATGGTGATGTTCCATTTTTGTCTATTTCGTCTTCCACTCCTTCTGAAGTTCCAGAGTTTTTGTTGGATTATTCGGATGTATTTGATGAGCCCAAAGCCAGTGCCCTACCTCCTCATAGGGATTGCGATTGTGCAATTAATTTGATTCCTGGTAGTAAGTTTCCTAAGGGCCGATTGTTCAATTTATCTGTGCCAGAACACGCCGCTATGCGGAGTTATGTAAAGGAATCCTTGGAGAAAGGCCATATTCGCCCGTCATCGTCATCACCGTTAGGAGCAGGGTTCTTTTTTGTGGCCAAGAAGGATGGTTCTTTGAGACCTTGTATTGATTACCGCCTTCTTAATAAAATTACAGTCAAATTTCAGTATCCGTTGCCGTTGCTGTCTGATTTGTTTGCTCGTATTAAAGGGGCTAGTTGGTTCACCAAGATAGATCTTCGAGGGGCGTATAATCTTGTGCGTATTAAACAAGGCGATGAATGGAAAACAGCATTTAATACGCCCGAGGGCCATTTTGAGTACCTGGTTATGCCATTCGGGCTTTCCAATGCTCCATCAGTATTTCAGTCCTTTATGCATGACATCTTCCGAGAGTACCTGGATAAATTCCTGATTGTGTATTTGGATGATATTTTGGTCTTTTCGGATGATTGGGAGTCTCATGTGAAGCAGGTCAGAATGGTGTTCCAGGTCCTTCGTGCGAATTCCTTGTTTGTGAAGGGGTCAAAGTGTCTCTTTGGAGTTCAGAAGGTTTCATTTTTGGGGTTCATTTTTTCCCCTTCTACTATCGAGATGGACCCTGTTAAAGTCCAGGCCATTTACGATTGGACTCAGCTGACATCTGTGAAGAGCCTGCAAAAGTTCCTGGGCTTTGCTAATTTTTATCGGCGCTTCATCGCTAATTTTTCTACTGTTGCTAAACCGTTGACTGATTTGACCAAGAAGGGTGCTGATGTGGTCAATTGGTCTTCTGCGGCTGTAGAGGCTTTTCAGGAGTTGAAGCGTCGTTTTTCTTCTGCCCCTGTGTTGTGCCAGCCAGATGTTTCGCTTCCGTTTCAGGTTGAGGTTGATGCTTCTGAGATTGGAGCAGGGGCTGTTTTGTCGCAAAGAAGTTCTGATGGCTCGGTGATGAAGCCATGTGCTTTCTTTTCTAGAAAGTTTTCGCCTGCTGAGCGTAACTATGATGTTGGTAATCGTGAATTGTTGGCCATGAAGTGGGCATTCGAGGAGTGGCGTCATTGGCTGGAAGGAGTCAAGCATCGCGTGGTGGTCTTGACAGATCACAAGAATTTGACTTATCTTGTGTTAGGAGTCGAGTTTCCTCTGCTGCACAGGGGGAATCTCGATCCGTCTCCGCTGCGGTCTCCCATTCTTCTCCAGCCGCAGTGGAGTCTGCTCAGCAGGGACGTCGATTCCAGCGTCTCGCTCAGTCTGACTCTGTGCGAAGAGTTACTGCTGCTTTTCCTGCTTCTGCCATTGAAGCCAGTGCTGGGCAGCGGCGAGTGGACGTTTCTGGATCTAAGTCCTGCTTTTCTCTGTCTGAGCATGCCCAGGGCAGGATCTCACGTTGGAGATCGAGGGTCACATGCTCAGGTACTGCAGCACATCCCATTGGTCCTTTTGGCAGGTCCTGAAAGGGCAAAACTTCTGTAGCTGTTTCCTGTGCTGCAGCTATATAAACTGCGCATGACCGCACGGCCATGCGCTAGTATTGTCTTGTAAATATGTGTGTGTGTTGTGAGTGAAAGTCGCTCTTTAAATACCCTCCCTATTGAATGTCTGTTCGCGGAAGGTGTATGTTTGCTATCTAGCGCCCGACTTATCCAACAGCACGAAACACACATTACAGCTACCAGTTGCTGTGTCCGCCAGTACGGCGCCGTGCGCTTGCTCTGCGCTTTCCTGACCCAAGCCTGGGTGGTTAGTGGCGTCCGTCAGTGCGGCACCGCACGCACTCTTGTGCCTTAATATTATTATTTATGTTCCTCTGACACACCCAGTTGCGGTATTGTGCCAGCAAGTGTCTAATCGGACTTCAATCCTGTGTAGGAATTGAGTCCGCTGACTTCTTGCTCGCGCTTTATGTGCGGTACTGCGGTCCTGTGACGCAACAGGATCGCTTCCTTCACGCAGGGTGAAGTTAACCCATGTGTGTATACTTAGTACCGCCATATAGTCCGTCTTACTAGCAGCAGGGTCTTTTACCTGCACGGTGGACCTCGGACTGCGAACGCACCTAATACCATAACATCTGATTCTTGGTGCGTTCCGCCAGTCCCTAACATCTTGAGTCGGCCAAACGGTTGAATCCGAGACAGGCTCGATGGTCGTTATTTTTCTCCCGTTTTGATTTTGTGGTTTCGTACCTTCCGGGCTCTAAGAATGTGAAGGCTGATGCCCTGTCAAGGAGTTTTGTGCCTGACTCTCCGGGTGTTCCTGAGCCGGCGGGTATTCTCAAAGAGGGGGTAATTTTGTCTGCCATCTCCCCTGATTTGCGGCGGGTGCTGCAAAAATTTCAGGCTGATAGACCTGACCGTTGCCCAGCGGAGAAACTGTTTGTCCCTGATAGATGGACTAGTAGAGTTATCTCTGAGATTCATTGTTCAGTGTTGGCTGGGCATCCTGGAATCTTTGGTACCAGAGATTTGGTGGCTAGATCCTTCTGGTGGCCGTCTTTGTCGCGGGATGTGCGTTCTTTTGTGCAGTCCTGTGGGACTTGTGCTCGGGCTGAGCCCTGCTGTTCTCGTGCCAGTAGGTTGCTTTTGCCCTTGCCGGTCCCGAAGAGGCCCTGGATGCATATTTCTATGGATTTTATTTCGGATCTCCCCGTCTCTCAAAAGATGTCGGTCATTTGGGTGGTTTGTGATCGCTTTTCTAAGATGGTCCATTTGGTACCTTTGTCTAAATTGCCTTCCTCCTCTGATTTGGTGCCATTATTTTTTCAGCATGTGGTTCATTTACATGGTATCCCGGAGAACATCGTTTCTGACAGAGGTTCCCAGTTTGTTTCAAGGTTTTGGCAATCCTTTTGTGCTAGGATGGGCATTGATTTGTCTTTTTCCTCGGCTTTCCATCCTCAGACAAATGGCCAAACCGAACGAACTAATCATACTTTGGAAACATATCTGAGATGCTTTGTTTCTGCTGATCAGGATGATTGGGTGTCCTTTTTGCCGTTGGCTGAGTTCGCCCTTAATAATCGGGCCAGCTCGGCTACTTTGGTTTCGCCGTTTTTCTGCAATTCTGGTTTCCATCCTCGTTTCTCTTCAGGGCAGGTTGAGTCTTCAGACTGTCTTGGTGTAGATACTGTGGTGGACAGGTTGCAGCAGATTTGGACTCATGTGGTGGACAATTTGACATTGTCCCAGGAGAAGGCTCAACGTTTCGCTAACCGCCGGCACTGTGTGGGTCCCCGACTTCGTGTTGGGGATTTGGTTTGGTTGTCGTCTCGTTATGTTCCTATGAAGGTTTCCTCTCCTAAGTTTAAGCCTCGTTTCATTGGTCCGTATAAGATTTCTGAGGTTATCAATCCTGTGTCATTTCGTTTGGCCCTTCCTGCTTCTTTTGCCATCCATGATGTGTTCCATAGGTCGTTATTGCGGAGATACGTGGCGCCTGTGGTTCCATCCGTTGATCCTCCTGCCCCGGTGTTAGTTGAGGGGGAGTTGGAGTATGTGGTGGAGAAGATTTTGGATTCTCGTGTTTCGAGACGGAAACTCCAGTACCTGGTCAAGTGGAAGAGTTATGGTCAGGAAGATAATTCCTGGGGTTTTGCCTCTGATGTTCATGCTGCCGATCTGGTTCGTGCCTTTCATTTGGCTCATCCTGGTCGGCCTGGGGGCTCTGGTGAGGGTTCGGTGACCCCTCCTCAAGGGGGGGGGGGTACTGTTGTGAATTCTGTTGTCGGGCTCCCTCCTGTGGTCATGAATGGTACTTCGGCTGATTCTGTCCATGGACTTCCTCTGGTGGGTGTTTCTGAGTTTCACAGGTGACGAGGTTAATTCGTTAGCTGCTGCTCTATTTAACTTCACTTAGATCTTTGCTCCATGCCACCTGTCAATGTTCCAGTATTGGTCTAGTTCACTCCTGGATCGTTCTTGTGACCTGTCTTCCCATCAGAAGCTAAGTTCCAGCTTGTATTTCTTTGGTTTGCTATTTTTCTGTCCAGCTTGCTATTTAATTTGTTGTCTTGCTTGCTGGAAGCACTGGGACGCAGAGGGAGCGCCTCCGCACCGTGAGTCGGTGCGGAGGGTGTTTTTGCGCCCTCTGCGTGGTCTTTTTGTAGGTTTTTGTGCTGACCGCAAAGTAACCTTTCCTATCCTCGGTCTGTTCAGTAAGTCGGGCCTCACTTTGCTAAATCTATTTAATCTCTGTGTTTGTATTTTCATCTTTACTCACAGTCATTATATGTGGGGGGCTGCCTTTTCCTTTGGGGAATTTCTCTGAGGCAAGGTAGGCTTTATTTTTCTATCTTCAGGGCTAGCTAGTTTCTTAGGCTGTGCCGAGTTGCATAGGGAGCGTTAGGCGCAATCCACGGCTATTTCTAGTGTGTTTGATAGGTTTAGGGATTGCGGTCAGCAGAGTTCCCACGTCCCAGAGCTCGTCCTTATTATCAGTAACTATCAGGTCATTCCGTGTGCTCTTAACCACCAGGTCCATTATTGTCCTGACCACCAGGTCATAACAGCGGCCCACCTGGCAAATGTCAGATGGCCAGTCTGGTCCTGCTGGGAGTTGTTGTTAACAGTCATCATTAGACTGTGGACCATACAGGAACCACAGCCCTGATGAGAACAGGAAGGATCACAGATAAACAATTAGATCCAGGTGCCTTAGGGTACCGTCACACAGTGACACTTTGATCGCTAGGACGGCACGATCCGTGACGTTCCAGCGATATCGTTACGATCTCGCTGTGTCTGACACGCTACTGTGATCAGGGACCCCGCTGAGAATCGTACGTCGTAGCAGATCGTCTGAAACTTTATTTCGTTGCTGGATCTCCCGCTGACATCGCTGAATCGGCGTGTGTGATGCTGATTCAGCGATGTCTTCACTGGTAACCAGGGTAAACATCGGGTTACTAAGCGCAGGGCCGCGCTTAGTAACCCGATGTTTACCCTGGTTACCAGCGTAAACGTAAAAAAAACAAACACTACATACTTACCTTCAGCTGTCTGTCCCCGGCGCTGTGCTTCTCTGCACTCCTCCTGCATCCTGTGTCAGCGCCGGCCAGCCAGAAAGCACAGCGGCTGACCGGCGCTGACAGTGCAGAGGAAAGCAGAGCGCCGGAGGACAGACAGCAGAAGGTAAGTATGTAATGTTTGTTTTTTTTACGTTTACGCTGGTAACCAGGGTAAACATCGGGTTACTAAGCGCGGCCCTGTGCTTAGTATCCCGATGTTTACCCTGGTTACCAGGGGACTTCGGGATCGTTGGTCGCTGGAGAGCTGTCTGTGTGACAGCTCTCCAGGGACCACACAGCGACGCTGCAGCGATCGACATCGTTGTCGTATCGCTGCAGCGTCGTTTCAGTGTGACGGTACCCTTATATTTGGTATATTATCTGATTGAAGTCTTTCCCATTCCTTTTTGTTTTCATGTAGTACGGGCAACATGATGAGATTTCAAGCCGCCTAGAGCTCATATCGACAGACTTCTCTCTTTTCTGTTTCCAGCAGCACTTGACGACACAGGTTGCTTAAAAATGAAAGTATCTTTATACTGCCCCATAAATAAAAAAAAATGTGCCCCATGCTGAACCCCTGAATAAATAATTGCCTCTACTTCCTGCATAAAATGTCCCCCCACACTGCCACTCTGTGAAATGTTCCCTGAATATTGTCCCACTGAAAAATGTCTCGCGTACACTGCCCCTTTGCAAAATATCCCCCCACACTGTACCTCTACAAAATATCCCCCCACACACTGTACCTCTACAAAATATCCCTACACACTGTACCTCTACAAAATATCCCCCCACACTGCCCATCAGCAAAATATCCCCCCACACTGTACCTCTACAAAATATACCCCATACTGTACCTCTACAAAATATTCCCCACACTGTACCTCTACAAAATATCCCTCCACACTATACCTCTACAAAATATCCCCCACACTGTACCTCTACAAAATATCCCCCACGCTGTACCTCTACAAAACACCCCTCACGCTGTACCTCTACAAAATATCCCCCCACACTGTACCTCTACAAAATATCCCCACACACTGTACCTCTACAAAATATACCCCATCCTGTACCTCTACAAAATATTCCCCACACTGCACCTCTACAAAATATCCCCCCACACTGTACCTCTACAAAATATCCCCCACACATTGTACCTCTACAAAATATCCCCCACACACTGAACCTCTACAAAATATCCCCACACACTGTACCTCTACAAAATATCCCCACACACTGCATCTCTAGAAAATATCCCCACACACTGCACCTCTACAAAATATCCCCACACACTGAACCTCTACAAAATATCCCCACACACTGCACCTCTACAAAATATCCCCACACACTGCACCTCTAGAAAATATCCCCACACACTGCACCTCTACAAAATATCCCCACACACTGAACCTCTACAAAATATCCCCCCACACTATACCTTTACAAAATATCCCCACACACTGTACCTCTACAAAATATCCCCCCACACTGTACCTCTACAAAATATCCCCACACACTGAACCTCTACAAAATATCCCCACACATTGTACCTCTACAAAATATCCCCACACATTGTACCTCTACAAAATATCCCCACACATTGTACCTCTACAAAATATCCCCCCACACTGAACCTCTACAAAATATCCCCACACACTGAACCTCTACAAAATATCCCCACACACTGTACCTCTACAAAATATCCCCACACACTGAACCTCTACAAAATATCCCCACACACTGAACCTCTACAAAATATCCCCACACACTGAACCTCTACAAAATATCCCCACACACTGAACCTCTACAAAATATCCCCACACACTGAACCTCTACAAAATATCCCCACACACTGAACCTCTACAAAATATCCCCACACACTGTACCTCTACAAAATATCCCCACACACTGAACCTCTACAAAATATCCCCACACACTGAACCTCTACAAAATATCCCCACACACTGAACCTCTACAAAATATCCCCACACACTGTACCTCTACAAAATATCCCCCACACTGTACCTCTACAAAATATCCCCCCACACTGCACCTCTACAAAATATCCCCACACATTGTACCTCTACAAAATATCCCCCCACATTGAACCTCTACAAAATATCCCCCACACACTGCACCTCTACAAAATATCCCTACACACTGTACCTCTACAAAATACCCCCCCACACTTCCCGTCTGCAAAATATCCCCACACACTGTACCTCTACAAAATATCCCCACACACTGTACCTCTACAAAATATCCCCCCACACTGAACCTCTACAAAATATCCCCCACACACTGCACCTCTACAAAATATCCCCCACACACTGCACCTCTACAAAATATCCCCCCACACTGATCCTCTACAAAATATCCCCCACACTGTACCTCTACAAAATATCCCCCCACACTGATCCTCTACAAAATATCCCCCCACACTGTACCTCTACAAAATATCCCCCCACACTGATCCTCTACAAAATATCCCCCACACACTGCACCTCTACAAAATATCCCCCACACACTGCACCTCTATAAAATATCCCCCCACACTGTACCTCTACAAAATATCTCCCCACACTGATCCTCTACAAAATATCCCCCCACACTGTACCTCTACAAAATATCCCCCCACACTGATCCTCTACAAAATATCCCCCCACACTGTACCTCTACAAAATATCCCCCCACACTGATCCTCTACAAAATATCCCCCCACACTGTACCTCTACAAAATATCCCCCCACACTGATCCTCTACAAAATATCCCCACACATTGTACCTCTACAAAATATCCCCCCACACTGAACCTCTACAAAATATCCCCCCACACTGTACCTCTACAAAATATCCCCCCACACTGATCCTCTACAAAATATCCCCACACATTGTACCTCTACAAAATATCCCCCCACACTGAACCTCTACAAAATATCCCCACACATTGTACCTCTACAAAATATCCCCCCACACTGAACCTCTACAAAATATCCCCCCACACTGTACCTCTACAAAATATCCCCCCACACTGATCCTCTACAAAATATCCCCACACATTGTACCTCTACAAAATATCCCCCCACACTGAACCTCTACAAAATATCCCCACACATTGTACCTCTACAAAATATCCCCCCACATTGTACCTCTACAAAATATCCCCCCACACTGAACCTCTACAAAATATCCCCACACACTGCACCTCTACAAAATATCCCCACACACTGCACCTCTACAAAATATCCCCCCACACTGTACCTCTACAAAATATCCCCCCACACTGATCCTCTACAAAATATCCCCCCACACTGTACCTCTACAAAATATCCCCCCACACTGATCCTCTACAAAATATCCCCACACACTGTACCTTTACAAAATATCCCCACACACTGTACCTTTACAAAATATCCCCACACACTGAACCTCTACAAAATATCCCCCCACACTGTACATTTACAAAATATCCCCACACACTGTACCTTTACAAAATATCCCCCACACACTGCACCTCTACAAAATATCCCCCACACACTGCACCTCTACAAAATATCCCCCCACACACTGCACCTCTACAAAATATCCCCACACACTGCACCTCTACAAAATATCCCCCCACACTGTACCTCTACAAAATATCCCCCCACACTGATCCTCTATAAAATATCCCCCCACACTGTACCTCTACAAAATATCCCCCCACACTGATCCTCTACAAAATATCCCCACACACTGTACCTTTACAAAATATCCCCACACACTGTACCTTTACAAAATATCCCCACACACTGCACCTCTACAAAATATCCCCCCACACTGTACCTCTACAAAATATCCCCACATTGTACCTCTACAAAATATCCCCCACACACTGAACCTCTACAAAATATCCCCAACACTGTACCCCTACAAAATATCCCCCCACACTGTACCCCTACAAAATATCCCCCCACACTGTACCTTTGCAAAATATACCCCTACAATGCCTCCTGCAAAATGTCCCTTGCACACTGCCCCTCTGCAAAATACCCCCACACACACTGCACCTCTGCAACATGTCCCTCACACACTGCCCCTCTCCAAAATATTCCCCCCACCCTACCCCACTAAAAAATATCACCCCGCACTGCTCCTCTCCAGAATATTCACCCCACACTGCCCTTTTGCAAAATATCCTCCCACACTGCCCCTCTCCAAAATATCCCCCACACTGTCCCTATCCAAAATATTTCCAAGCACACTGTCCCTCTCCAAAAAATCCCCCCCCACACTGTCCCTCTCTAAAATATTTCCCCCCACACTGCCCCTCTCCAAAATATCCGTCTCCCCCCCCCCCACACTGTCCCTCTCTAAAATATCCCTCCACACTACTGAAAGATGCAAATACATTTGAATATAAGTAGAAGGGAGCGTTATTTCCCGGACAGCTCTGCGCACTGCAGGAAAACCTTTGGAGGGCTGCAGGTGGCTCGCGGGCTGTATGTTAGGCAAGCCTGCTTTATAGGAAGATCTCTGGCTACAAAATTACCAGGGGCCACTTGCTAGCAATGTGGAGATAGGGGTGGAGGAAAGGGTAAGGGGATATCTTCACTTTAATCCTGACATTTGTGTCATTGGATTTGATGGATAGATTTCTTTCTGTAATTATAGTTTATTTTATACTAGAATTTTATATTAAATGATAGTTGCACCCAACTTCACTGCACATTCCCAGGGAAGTAGAAATATGTCCGCATGACCAAAATTTGCAAAGAGTCAGCAGTGATGCTGGTTTAGGGGGCTAGGGTAGCATTTAAGTTCCCGTGTTGGGGGCTTCACAGACTGTCAATCATTGAAAGGTACCTCCGCCCCCATTAGTGACCGCCTCTCCTAATTTCGTCCAATTCCGGTGCATAGATCAGAAGGAACCAAGCAGGAACCAGTGGCTGAATGACAACTTAGGGTTATGTGACCCCGTGTGCACTCATAATGCTTTCATTAAAGTATATTAGAAAAATGACTGTTAGGAAGTGTTAGGACTTATAAAAGGGGGTCAAATAGAAGTGGAAAATCCCTTTGATTTGTGTGTGAACCCAGCAGCAAGTATGCAGGTCCACTACCAATGGTCTGAAATTAGTGGGATATCCAATAAATACATGGGGCATGGTAGGTCTTCTGATGATCACTCTCTCCAGAATGCGGGTGTTCCGATGCAGCCTCCTCCTCCTAAATACAACATAGTCTTGATAACAGCACATAATAGGTCATTTCTAATTAATTAGTCATTAATTTGGTGGCGTTCTTTTGTGTATATAGCACTGCAATGACTCCCAGAATGGATGCACCCTAATGACTTTTATTTATCTAAGGAAATGGAGAATCATGATGAAGGACGTCTCTCATAATCCTTAGAGTGATTCCTCCTATTGTGCAGGTCTTCTAATAAAAATCAGTTTTTTATTCATCATTATTGGGCAAAATAGTTGGATGTCCAAAGAAAGAAAGTAAAAGGACAGTAGGGGGCGCCATTACACATACAGTATATAACCTGGAGCATTTTTAAAAATTGACTACAAATCAAATACTTCCCTGCAGTTTTTATGTTTTGTGCAATGTAACAGCAGAATAATGTCCTATTTACTAATGAGACGACCCGTCAGGATTGTAGCATATAAATATTATCACATACCATGTAAACATAAAATATACCAATAACAAGCGTTAACTAAGACAAAACAATATTCTCCATTCCCCCGGCCGTCTGGGTCTTCTCAGAACGTTTTCAAGGTCACACGCAACTTAATGCCGGTCAGACATATTCATTAGTCAGATTTAATGATGCGAAACTGTGAATGAGCTGACCTTGGACAGAGGTGTTTTCAGCTCTTGCTTTTAGCCGATCAAACAATATTTTTGATATTCATAATGTTCGTTACACATTTCCTTTTTTTTTTACTATATTAAGGGAAAAAATGCATAGGAAATTTTCTGATAAGCAGGTAAAAAAAAATGATGGCAGAAGTCCCCAAACTCCTAAGCAAGACCCTAAACCGCACATCCTCAGTTCTGCATTTTACTCATTCGGTGCAGACTGGAGAATGATTGTTCACCCCAGATAGGTCTCATAGGAATAAAATGGGGCATAAGTTCCACCTTCAATAGTGTGATACAACACTAACTGGATGTGCCCCATTGCTTGTGTTGGGTGCAATCAGGGCCGGACTGGCCATTTGGCAATTCTGGCAAATGCCAGAAGGGCCTCTCTAGTTGTGGGCCACCTTGTCTGCTTCGCTGTTAACAGAATCTATGTTCTCAAGACTCCCATACTGTTAAAAGTTGTGACGGAGGTATCATTAGAAATATATGTCTTGTAGTAAATCTGGCTTTTCTCCATGCAGGGTAATATTAGTAATATATCCCATCTGGTTCTTGGGGACAGCGACAGCATGGGCCTGTCTGATTTCAAATGCCAGGGCCGAATTTCAGTCCCAGTCCGTACCTGGGTGCAATACTACAACTTCAGCGACCAAAAGGGAAAATATACATAGGAATACACTGAACTGTATTCATGCTTGCTAACGTTTAGAATTTTTTTTTCGGGAGCATGGCCATTTTTTTTTCTGCATAAACATACCCCTTTCCTCACTCTATTCCCATGGGTGCTGGGCCAGCATCATGCTAAAAACAATCAGATATGCTGCTTTCCGTGAAGAATCTGATGTGCCCCGCAGATTTGCCAATTCGTCCGGGACGCTCGTGGAAAAAAGGGGGAGACCTGAAGAGTTGGCAAGTATGATTGTACGCATGAATATGCATATGATGAGTGTATATATGTTACTTCAGAACTACAATGTTCTATGATAAAGGCAGGCAAATATTTTGAAACCCCTAATCGTTCAATCAACATTCCCTGAGGAAGCATCAGCGAAACGTGCGTCAGAGGTGAGGTGGGGGATACACAGCAGCTAGCTGGCCAATGAGACCCCTGGTCAGTACCTATCATGATTATTTCCATGCTAATGTTTTATTATAATTCTCTTTAGGCTATGCGCCCACGTTGCAGATTAGCCTAAGGAATTTTTTGTGCGGATTCTGCATCTCTTGGCAGAAAATGCAGGTGTGGATTTGTTGTGTTTTTTTTGTGCGCATTTACTGCAGATTTTGGGCGGATTTCTGGCGTTTTCTACCCCTGCAGATTTCTATAATGGAATGGGTACAAAAACGCTGCAGATCCACAAAAAATGAAGTGACATGCTACTTCTTTTAATCCGCAGCGTTTCCGCACGGAATTTTCCGCACCATTAGCACAGCATTTTGTTTTTCTCATTGATTTACATTGTGCTGTAAATCACTTTGCGGATCTGCAGCGTTTCTGCGCGGTAAAACACGCTGCGGATCCGCAGGAAATCCGCATCGTGTGCACATAGCCTTATACTTGTATGGTCTGCATTTTATATTCCTAGAATCAGAGTCCTAGAATGTTACAGTTTGAAGGGACCACCAGAGTCATCGTGTCCAACCCCCTGATCAATGCAGGATTCACTATTTCAATATTTATTTCCTTGAAATGAGGACACTTTTGTTTCACGTTGTACATGTTATTCATTGCACTTATCAGTGTGCTTGTTTTGTCCCATATGTCTTTATACCACTTTTTTTTCCATTCATTTGTGGTGCTTCTCACTTGAATATTATTACGGTGTTTGCTTATTACCATGTCTAGTATCCAATATACATAACATACATGCTGTGTTCCTCCACCTCCATTATTTTTAATTAGTCTTGTGTCTTGGTGTTTTTTATCCTTGGTTGTCCAGCTATATTTATTAATTAATTAATAAAATTACATTTTGTTACCTACTGTATATATACAGTAATTCTTTAGGTGTTCACTGGCGTCTATGTAGGTTCAAATATTTTGAATCCATTCCTGACTTAAAAGGCTATTCCCCAAATAACTATATCTTTCTGATTCCTGGGGGTCCAACCTCCGGGACCCTGCAGTGATCCCGAGAACAGGGTTCAACTTTTTCCGGGCAGTCCCATAGACAATGAATGGACTGGAGGTTGAGAATGTGTACATCTACTCTATTCAAAACGGGGCTGTGTTCTAAGGGTCCCAGAGTCTCATTCTCAGGATCACTGGGGGTCCCAGTGGTCAGACCACAAGTTATCGTGTATCCCGTGGACTAAATGTGCGGGATAGACTTCTGAGTCTAAACGCAAGCCTCATTGGGATTTCAGCAGAGCGGTTGCATATTGCTGCCCTACGGTATTAAATATACAGAATGCGCTCATTAAAGGAGAAGGTATAATATGGAAAAAGAGATTATAAAGTTACCTGAAAAACATAGCATGCCAAGGAATTGTACGAAAGTCTGCCAAGCTGTAAAAGGGAAAGTTTATAAGCAGTTGTATCGGGGACGTGAGGACAGGTAGACTTAAAGAGGATCTGTTGTTCTATGTATTGGCCTTTTCTTTGCTTTTTTTTTTTTTTTAGTGCATTAAACAATGAAGAAAACACTAGGGTATTTTGAAGCAAAAGAAAATGCTGAGAAAAATGCTCCTTTAGATGCCCCGGCATCTTTTTTATCTTTCACATTGACTTCTATTATGAAGTTTTCCTAGCAGAAAATGCCATCAGAATGGATATGTTATTTCCTTTAACAGCTTGGCATCTTTGAAATCCTGAAGCTTTTAAAAGGAGCTCAAAACCTTAAATATACAGAGGGTGAAATAAGTATTGAACACGTCACCAATGTTCTAAGTAAAAGTATTTCTAAAGGTGCTATTGACATGGAATTCTCACAAGTTGTCGGTAACAACCCATCCAATCCACACAGGCATATAAATCAAACCTAGATGTCCATAAATTTAGTTGTGTAATAGTGAGAAATGAAACAGTGAAAAGGTATTGAATGCATGAAGAAAGAGAGGTGCAAAAAGCCATGGAAAGTGACACCAGATGAAATCTATCAGTAATTAGCAATCCTGCTGCTTAATATCAGCTGTTTCAACTGATGACCTATAAAAAGGTGTCTCATTACCAAGGTGCCACACAAGAAACATCTCATGATGTGTAAAAACAGTGAGCTGTCTCAAGACATTTGAAACCTTATTGTTGTAAAACGTCCTGATGACATTGGTTAGAAAAGAGTTTCTAAACTGCTAAAGGTTCCAGTGAGCACTGTTGGCGCCATAATACAGAAGTGGAAAGAACATAATTTCACCATAATCCGGCCACAACCATGTGCTCCCTGCAAGATTTCAGAGGAGTGAATAGAATTATCAGAAGAGTTCTCCAAGAGCCAAGGACCACTGATGGATATCAACAGAAAGACCTGGAGTCAGCAGGTACAATTGTTTTAAAAGAAAACAATAAGTAATGCACTCAACCTCCATGGCCTGTATGCACGCTCAGTAGACAAGACTCCATTGCTGAACAAAAAGCATATTTAAGTGCTTTTAAAGTTTGCTCACCAACATTTAGACAAGCCTTTGAGATACAGGGAGAATATAGTGTGGCCAGATGAGACCAAAATTTAACTCCTTATATTCCATAATACACACCATGTTTGGAGGCCAAAAGGCACTGCATGTCACCCCAAAGCACATTACCAACAGTGAAGTTTGGAGGTGGGAACAACATGGTGTGAGTATGTTTTTCAGCACATGGCACTGGCAAACTTCAAAACTTCATGTGATTGAAGGAAGGATAAATGGACAAATGTACCGAGCCGATCACGTGGCCTGAATTCAATAGAACATTTATGGAAGGAACTACAGATAATTTTGTGACAAACAAAGGTATAATTGGTAGAGAAAGGTTGAACTTGATGGACTTAGGTTTTTTTTCAACCTAAGTAACTATGTATGTCACGAAAGCTCATAGTTCATAGAAGGAGCCCAAGGGACCATCATGAATTGAAGAGTGTTTGTGTGGAAGAATGGGCCAAAATTACACCTGAGCAATGCCTGCAACTACTTTCTCCATACAAGAGGCACCTTGAACCTGTAATCATTAACAAAAGCTTTTGTGCAAAGTATTAATTAAATTTCAATAAGCGTGGTCAGTGTTTTTTTACTTGTTTCTTTTCTCATTATTATGACAGAAAAACGACTGGCACATCCAAACTAGTGTGAATAGGTGCATACCAGCAGCAGCAGCTACCTCCATATACAATATACAGAAAAAGGTTACACTCTATCGTGCCAAAGCATGTTGAATATGAAATATGAATAGCAAAATGGCTTTTTGAACATTAGGAAAAATATTTGAGACGCTTTGCACAGAATTTGGCCAAATAGTGTGACCCATCAACCATTGTCAAGGTGATCTCATTAATCTGATGGATCCCTGACCTCCCTGTCCAAATGTGAACACTTACCGAAGGCTAATGTCTGTATGCTTGGGTGAATGTGGACACCTCTCTCAGTATAGCCTACATATATGGGTTGGCCGGAACCAAGTGTGATTAGATGTAATTAAAAACCACATGGTGATGGGAGGAGTGCTCAGTCAGTAAGCTAACATAGAAATGACAGAACAAAGACTGGCACATCCAAACTAGTGTGAATAGGTGCATACCAGGAGCAGCTACCTCCATATATAATATACAAAAAATGGTGGTGGTCATTCCCTGGACTGAACCAAAACTACTAGGGGTAATTAACCTTTGATCCAACTTGTGTCTTATATGCTATTTTGGTGCAGCGCTCTAATGTAGCTTACATGCGGTGCTTACATTGACTGGGACTACTTTATCTTATATAGGGAAAATCTTTTTTCTCCTTGTACATGTGGATTAACAATTTACCTTTGTTCCATGTCTATACATATGTCCATTTGGACTTTATTCTGAGTGCTGCACAACAAATTGCCCAGGGTAGCGATCACTTAGTGTTTTCACCATTTAGGATCACACTGTTTCCATACAAATGTAATATTTATTCAGTTCGTTTCATATGTATTTTGTTGTTTTGTTTTCGTACTTAATAAATTATATTTTAAAAATATAAAAGACTCAGGTTCTGCTAACTTTAAAATGTTATGTTAGAGTCAGTATATTATTCAAAAATTATGCTAATTTGTGGCTGTTTTTTTTTGTATGTTTTCCCCATAATCCTGTAGAATGTAAGCCCGCAAGGGCAGGGTCCTCGCCCCTCTGTATCAGTCTGTCATTGTTAGTTCTGTTTACTGTAAGTGATATTTGTATTTTGATGTAACCCCTTCTCATGTACAGCACCATGGATTCAGTGGTGCTATATAAATAAAAATAATAATAATAATAATAATAATAATAATATCACCCTGAACATTCTAAGCTGGAAGGAGTAGGGGAACCTGAGGACAAGTTGAGGAACAGTCTGCAATGAGGGCGATCGTTATGTAGCTGTTTGCAAATTGATCAGGTGATGAGAAGAGATGTAAGAAGAAGCTGGGGAATGAATGTCTGGAAAGATGCCATCTTTTATTACAGTACCGGGAGCGACCTAATGGAAGCCAGAGCAGTGGCTGCAGCAAGGATTGCTTGGAGGATAGAAATGGTCTAGTCTTGGCAGCGTAGAAGACAAACAGCATTTAATCTGCAGCCGCACAGACAGCTCATTAAACCTCTTTATTACAGGCCATTTACTAATCACATTTATCTCCCCCACCCACATGTATATCGGGTACATAAGCCAATCGGGTGACTACTCAGATATAAAAGCGTGATCGGATGATTTCTAGGAAATGTGATAATACTGTTAGTCACATCGGTATATTACTGTGATGTGCCATTATATGACATGCTGAGAAGGATGAGTGTAAATAATTTGGCCCTGCCGTGGTCACACTTGTTGGTGTGAAGGCTTTTGCATAGCACATTATATTGGTGAACATAGAAAATCTTCATGTCATGTTGAAAATTGCCAATTGAAATATTCCGGACAATGAGTATAAAAGTAGCCAAGTGACTGATGTCACAGCTCTCAGCCGGTAAGATTGGTGGTCAACGCGTGGTCTGGCAGTGAAGAGATGGGAGGGGAGTGGCACTTTGGTAGTGTTGATATTCATTAAAGCAACATTTGTAAGATTTCATTACATTCTTCATTACCCACTTTCCCCCTTATCCCGATTCCGTGGAGCCGGTAGGGTCTCTCTCCTTCCTCCTCTTCCTCCCGTCCTCTTCCTCCTCTTGCTTTTTGTTGCTTTGCCCTTTCCCCCTTTTTCATCGATCTCCCTATCCCCTTCACCTTTCTCGCTCTGAGTATCCGAAGATTCATCAATGAAGGCCATATTCTCTCCCCACTCCATGATTCGTTTTGTAGGATCCTCTGCCTTAAAAGAAGGAGTTGGCGGCGGTGTCTGCGGTGCAATGGTGGGAATAGAAGTTGGAAGTGTTTGGGGCTCATCATTGTCTTCGTCTTCATCTTCTGTCATTTTAGCTTTTCTCCCTCCCTTGTTTTCCATCTCCACCTCTACCTCGTCTTCATCTCTTGGGTTTTCATCTGAATCTTGGTAACCCCCTTTCTGTTTCAACATTCGTTCTTGAAAGTTAAGGCTTAGCCCCCTGTGAGGAAGCTTCATATCGGCTGTCATGCTTGCTGTCCAGTTTGCCGCGTGAGCAGTTAGACCGCCCATCTGTAAAGAGGGCAAGAAAAGCTTTTTAGAACTTGCCGGTAGAGTTGTTGAAAAGTTTAGTACATTCCACTTACTGCATAAGCCCGTCGATATATTATTGTTTTCTGGACAAGTTATGGGCAACCAACATTTTGACAGACATAGGAAAAACCAAAATGAACCATAAATATCACAAAAGTCATACTGGTATGAATACCTTAGCGGCAATTATAAAATGAAGAACATGACAAGAACTATTTCATGGACGCTAAAAATACTTATCCCATTTTCAAAAATTGGTCAATGAGAAAAAAAAATAAATTACATGGTCACACGGGTTTTGTTGGGTATTTACTGTTTAAGGCTAAGCTCCCACAGTGCACAAACACAGAGCATTCTCCACTGCAGATTTGCTTGCAGTGTGATTTTCAGTGCCTGCAAAATGCATGAGATTTTAAGAAACCTCATGCACATGGTGCAAAAATATATCTGCCGTGTAAACTTACAGGAGAAAAATGCAGAACGTAAAAAAAAGAATGTATTAGTTTTTCTATTATTCTCTCTCCCCATCCTGCCCAGATTAATGAGTTGGCAACACATGCACATTCTTTTACATTTTAAATTCTATTTTTGTTTTACTATTCTATGTGGATTTACTGAATTTGTTTTACCTTCCAGAGTAATACACCCTTCTGTTTCTGCTTTGCTACCTTTATTTGATTTTTTTTAATTATTGTTAGTATTATTATTATGGAGTCTCTCAGGACCTTACTATTAGGCTGAAGTCATATGGTGTGACCATAGTTTTTAGCCAAGTTGAGTATATATTTTCATTCTACTGCTTAAAAGCAGAAGTTGTGGATTTCTGGTCTGGGTGGAGGGGCTGGTGGGGTGTCTATGTCACTAGAATTGATGGTCTGCAGTACGGTGTAGAGTAAGTTCAGTTGAAGTTGTAGGGTTATATATGGACTATAAAGAATCTGCAGAGAACGCAGACTGGGTCAGAGAGAGATAAAGAAGTCATCTGGACCCGATTGGAAAGTCTAACCATTGGATTCTACGATTTACTGATTTTCTTTACAGATAAGGAAACCTAACAATATTTAGTTAGTGGACAAATGGCATCGGAGTGCTGCCTCCAATCTAATATTTCTATCTAGATACACACATTAGTAGACTATCATTCTTTGGCTAATTGTTTGGCTGCCAACTATGTCTCCCGACATGACGACATCTCCATACACATAAGCTGTCGTTGTGTTCGAGCGCTCCTTTGTACACCATGAGAAAGCCGCTATCAGACTCCTCTGGGGACGGCTTAACTCTTGGAGAACAAAAGGATTAGCAGTACACAATTGGATGCGTCGTATCTTTTCTCCTCCAATATCATCTGTCAGGGAAGAGTCAGGAGCACATTAAACTGGCACCCGATCCTGCCAATACTGGTGGCTTTCGCCAACGTTTATCTAATGTATCTGCGAACATTTAGAAGTACTGGAAAAAAATACATTCAGCGATTTCAGCCCCAGTAATTCGTCTTTGTGGCTTACCTCCGCTCGGGTTTTTCTGGACAGAACTCTCAGCCAGTTTCCTATCATTGTGAGAATGGAAGCAAAGTAGGCAAGACCAAGCAATATCCAGAACCAGACCAATGGTTTATACCAAGTGTGATCATTTCCAGCGCCATCACCTACAAGACAGGAAAAGATGAGTCCCGAGGACATACAGTGATGGAAGAAATAATGTACATTAATATATCGATCTTATTATTGTACTGACACATTGAAAGTGAGAGGAGGGGCCAGAAGTTATACACCGGAGAGGAGGGGCCAGAAGTTATACACCGGAGAGGAGGGGCCGGAGGTTATACACCGGAGAGGAAGGGCCAGAAGTTATACACCGGAGAGGAGGGGCCAGAAGTTATACACCGGAGAGGAGGGGCCAGAAGTTATACACCGGAGAGGAGGGGCCAGAAGTTATACACCGGAGAGGAGGGGCCAGAAGTTATACACCGGAGAGGAGGGGCCAGAAGTTATACACCGGAGAGGAGGGGCCGGAGGTTATACACCGGAGAGGAAGGGCCAGAAGTTATACACCGGAGAGGAGGGGCCAGAAGTTATACACCGGAGAGGAGGGGCCAGAAGTTATACACCGGAGAGGAGGGGCCAGAAGTTATACACCGGAGAGGAGGGGCCAGAAGTTATACACCGGAGAGGAGGGGCCAGAAGTTATACACCGGAGAGGAGGGGCCAGAAGTTATACACCGGAGAGGAGGGGCCAGAAGTTATACACCGGAGAGGAGGGGCCAGAAGTTATACACCGGAGAGGAGGGGCCAGAAGTTATACACCGGAGAGGAGGGGCCGGAGGTTATACACTGGAGAGGAAGGGCCAGAAGTTATACACCGGAGAGGAGGGGCCAGAGGTTATACACCGGAGAGGAGGGGCCGGAGGTTATACACCAGAGAGGAGGGGCCAGAAGTTATACACCGGAGAGGAGGGGCCAGAAGTTATACACCGGAGAGGAGGGGCCAGAAGTTATACACCGGAGAGGAGGGGCCAGAAGTTATACACCGGAGAGGAGGGGCCAGAAGTTATACACCGGAGAGGAGGGGCCAGAAGTTATACACCGGAGAGGAGGGGCCAGAAGTTATACACCGGAGAGGAGGGGCCAGAAGTTATACACCGGAGAGGAGGGGCCAGAAGTTATACACCGGAGAGGAGGGGCCAGAAGTTATACACCGGAGAGGAGGGGCCAGAAGTTATACACCGGAGAGGAGGGGCCAGAAGTTATACACCGGAGAGGAGGGGCCGGAGGTTATACACTGGAGAGGAAGGGCCAGAAGTTATACACCGGAGAGGAGGGGCCAGAGGTTATACACCGGAGAGGAGGGGCCGGAGGTTATACACCAGAGAGGAGGGGCCAGAAGTTATACACCGGAGAGGAGGGGCCAGAAGTTATACACCGGAGAGGAGGGGCCAGAAGTTATACACCGGAGAGGAGGGGCCAGAAGTTATACACCGGAGAGGAGGGGCCAGAAGTTATACACCGGAGAGGAGGGGCCAGAAGTTATACACCGGAGAGGAGGGGCCAGAAGTTATACACCGGAGAGGAGGGGCCAGAAGTTATACACCGGAGAGGAGGGGCCGGAGGTTATACACCGGAGAGGAAGGGCCAAAAGTTATACACCGGAGAGGAGGGGCCAGAGGTTATACACCGGAGAGGAGGGGCCGGAGGTTATACACCGGAGAGGAGGGGCCGGAGGTTATACACCGGAGAGGAGGGGCTGAGGGTTATACACCGGAGAGGAGGGGCCGGAGGTTATACACCAGAAAGGAGGGCCGGTGGTTATACACTGGAAAGGAGGGTCTCGAGGTGATACATGGGGGGCAAAATGCCGGAGGTTATATCCCGGAGAGGAAGGAAGAGATTATACATGGGGGACAAGGGGTCCGAGATTATACATGGGGGGAAAAGGAGCCAGAAATTATACATGGGGGGAAGTATTACATCGGGGGTGATGGGTTGGAGGTTATATATGGGGGCGAGGGGTGAGGGGCCAGAGGTTATATATCGGGGGTGAAGGTTATATATGGGGCTGAGGGGCCAGAAGTTAAACATCTGGGGCAAGGGGCCAGAGGTTATAAATCGGGGGTGAGGACCAAGAGGTTATACATTGGGGTTAAGGGCCGGAGGTTATACAAGTGTAGCGAGGTGTCAGAGATTTTACATCGGAGGCAGGGGGTTGGAGATTGTATATGGGACTGAGAGGTCAGAGGTTATATATATGGGGCCGAGGGGCCAGAGGTTATACATCAGAGGAGCCAGAGATTATACAAATGGGACTGAGGGGCCAGAGTTTATACATCAGATGGGTCAGAGGTTATACATATGGGCCCAAGGGGCCAGAGGTTATACATCAGAGGGGCCAGAGGTTATACATTGGGGGTGAAGGGCCGGAGTTTATCCATGGGGGGCAAGGTGCTAGAGGTTTAACATCTGAGTGGGGGTTGGAGTTTATAAATGGGGCCAAGGGGCCAGAGGTTATACATCGGGGAGAGGGGCCAGAGGTTGTACATTAGGGGAGAGGGGCCAGAGGTTATACATCGGGGAGAGGGGCAGAAGTTATACATCGGGGGAAATGAGACTGGAGAAAAAACCTGAATACAGTGAGTAAAAGGTATGCCCCAAAATTTTGTCCATACGGTGTACCTCTAAAACATAAGCTTTCTAGGTTATTATGGGTTGATGGGACAAAAATTAGAGCACCCGAGGTAAAAAACCAAGTCACAAGAAACTGTCATGTGTCTGAATACTGAAGTCTTCTGGGAGAAAAGAGTTCTATGCCAAGCCACAAGCAAGCAATGCTTCTGCTAATGCATTGTCTCTTCAATGTTACTTACAGCAGCAAGACTGCTAAAAGACAATAGTCTTCAGGTTTCATCCTACCCTGACCCCATAATTAGCCATCAAAGCAAATACCTCTTAGGTTTATTAAACGCTATAGAACTTTATTAATTGACCACGATGTTATAAAAAGAGATTCAAATCTTATTTATACACATATTTATATATCGTATTTGTAGAATATATAATGGAAAAAAAAAACAGTAAAAAAGTGTCCACCAACTTCAATTGTTTGGATGCTTTCCTGAGCCAAGGTTTTGTGTTTTTTTTAAGAGCCAAACAAATTTCTTTATCCATTCAAAATCCTTAAAGGGGTTGTCCCAACAACAAATATAACACTGGATATGTGATACATTTATGGGGTCCAGCTGAGGTCCCCACTGATCTCAAAGGCAAGGGTTCCGAAATTCCCCTTTGTGAATGAAACAGTAGGAGCATGTGCAACTCTTGCTCCTTTCAGTGCCAGTAGGAGTGGTGGTTGCACATGCTCACTACTGCTCCATTCACACAGGGAATATGTTGCGGTTTTAGCAGCTAGACTCGAAGTGATCATACATTTAACCCTTTTAAAGAATCAGTGTTGTGATGAGCCAAAATTCATTGCTCATACAAGTGTATGCACCCTAACGGTACTTCTGCATGCTTCCAATTTCCTACTTAACCCTTTTCAATGACTACATGAAGAGATCTTTTAAACCATAATGAACTTATACATATCTTGGAAAATAGTATAATTTTATATACAACAAAAAAAAACACATTTATTTGCCTTAGTATAAGGTCGCAGTCAGACGGTCGTATAACACGGATGACGATCGCATCGCAGTGCACGGACCGGCTGGCGGCTCTCCTGACCCAAGGGTGACAGCATGTATTTCTGTGCAGCTGTCATGCCCGGGTCAGGAGAGCCACCAGCCAGTCCGTGCTCTACGATGCGATCGTCATCTGTGTTATACGGCCATCTGACTGTGCCCTTATATCCCTGTCAGTTTTGATATAAGAGAGAAATAGTTCCGTTTATTCCGGGACCTTCAACACAGCACCATCTTTTTAACCTACAATGCACCTGTTATTAATGGTAATGAGATGACTCTGTAAACTCTGTCCAAGTCTAAACAGCAAAGCAGAAAAGTGCTGACAAATGTGAAATGTCACTCTAGCATGTCTAATACATAAAAAACTGGAAATTACAATGTTTTTTTTATGGATAGTCAATTAAAAAATTAAAACAAAAATAAACTAAAAAATTCAGCAAAAGATTTTCCGTTACTTAAATGTGAGTTAAATTTTTTTGGGGGGGTAGTGGGAACACTGATTAGAAAAGAAGTAGCTATTCCCCTCAATGTAGACAAATTTACGCATGGCCAATATGAATACTGAATATTATAGTAAAGAACATCAAAAAATAGAATGGTATACCTGCCACATAGTCACCAAAGCCAATGGTGGTAAGGGTGATGACTACGAAGTAAATGGCCTCTAGCAGGGTCCACTCCTCGATTTCTTGGAAGACTAAAGTAGGAATAAGGACGAAGAGCAGACAGCCGATAAGGATGAAGAGTACGGCTGAGATAACTCGCACAATGGTGGGCGAGACACGCCACTTCTGTGTACAAAAAAAGACAAGGGAGAGACACATGAGATGGCAGAGATTGTTTTCATTCCCCAAAATTAAATCAGTCATCAAGTAATCTACGTTTTTAGGCACAGATGAAATAAAAATGGTTTCTTCCCATTTCAGATCAAATTTACTCTGATCACACGTTGCTTTTTTGTTGCATTTTTTTTGCCACCAAAACAGTAAAAAAAAAAGCTGCTTACAAAAAAAGCAGGATTTCCTGCGTTTTTTGGTGCAGATTGCCGCATGTCATTTATCTACAGTACATGTTTAATAAAGTTAGCATTTTTTCAGCGTTTATTTACTTTCTCAGTCCTTTTCAAAGTGAAAAAAAAAACTGTGATGTGCATGTACGGTATCGTGCTGGAATTAAGAGGGTTAATATCCAGATTCCCAATGATTCTGCGGGATGCGACTAAGGCATTGTTGCAAATTATTATCTGCCAGCTTGTACTTATCATATCCTTCCTGATAGCAGGAGAAAGATTGATGTCTCTTCCAAGTGGAAACTATCCGCTCAGCTAAATGAAATTACTCGATTAATAATTTGCAATGATACAGTATGTCCACGCGTACAGAACGGCAAGGTAAAACGGAAGACCTCTGCATCGTATCAACCTTATGTACAGATGGAAACGTCGGCCATTATTGCAATGAGTGCACTAACGACGGTAAAAGATGGTAACGAAGTCATTCTAGAAGTATCGTGAGAGCGCAGGTTATAATGTTCGGAATTATTCTTTATTGGAAAAACTATTTCTCTCTTATTATGATGCTAATATTCAATTGTACAATAAATATTTTGATAAATGTATCACTGATTCTTTTATGCCAAGAGGCCATGGTGCCCATTATATATATATGGATATTATTTCTTGCCGAAGCCATCACATTAGCAATAACAGCTTTAGGGCTCACTCACACCACAGTATTTTTGGTCCGAGTGTGATCCGACAAAACAATGTTAGAAAAAAAAAGAACATGCCCCAGTTTGATCAGATATTTGGATTGCAGTCGGCCATGCAAGTCAATGACACACTGATACAAAGGAGAAGATGGAACATTGTTTTTCTCCATCTCATCCAAGAGAATCAGATCACAATCCGATCAGATTTTGATCAGAGTGTAATTTGCACAACCGGCCCAATTCTCTCGAATGAGAGAATCAATAATCTTCTGACCTTAGCCTTGGGATAAAGGGGAAAGGAGGTTCTCAGATAAACAATTTTTCCAAAATTCCTTGTAGGTTCAATTTGGACCAAACCAATTCGGCACAAATTGAAAGTGCTCCAAATTCTTCACTTGCCCTAAAAAGATGTATGTGGAGTCTCACAGGACCTTATCCAACCACTTTTAAGCCTCTTAATGCAAAGACAACTTTATTAATGTCAAAGTGACCTCAACATACAAGGGGAACCCAAAAGATCAGGAATCGTCTATAGTATGAGGTTTCCTGTAGGTGGATGTTCCCGGAACCCTATGCCAGCTGCCTTGTTGGGGAAGGTTGCATTTGGCTCCAGTGATTTTATTTTCAACCTTTTGGTCAATCTTTCACCTATTTTTTATTTACTTGTTATTGTCATTGAACTCAACTTCCTGAACAACCTCCTGAAAGTTCATCAAACCTTTCTGGAAGATTATCATCAGACCACTGATGAGCTTGTGGAGTTGATTGGGATTTCATGAAGATCCAGCAGCAAAATTTGACGGAAAAATGAGACGTAAAATACGTTGCGGCAAAATTTGTGCTTCGCCTGCTCACCCCTGACCAGAGAAATAATCGTGTGGCTGCTATTGGACATTACTTTAAATGAGACGGAAGTTTCAAAATGTACCAATAAAATACACTATTTTTTACAAATTAATTCTCGTTTCTTTTGTTTACGATGCTTTTTTTTGTCTTTTGTTGTTAATGTGAATCAGCCATCATAAAATAGGCAAAAGACTGAACAACTCATTGTAAAAAAAAAAAATCACTGGAGCCAAACACAACCTTCCCCGACAACATCAGCTGGTATACTGACTCAAAAGTGATCACCGTACACTCACTTAGTGATGGAGGCCCATACTACAAGCGTCCTTACTATAAATAATGAGGATGTTTGTTGTTTAACTGCTAGTTTATTAGCTTATTGTACAAGTTTAGAAAAGCAATATTGGGAGGCGGCACTGAATATATTAAAAAATGAGTGCTGTGGTACACTAACTAATTTAAATGTGCCAGTTTGACACATGGCAATGTCGGGTGCGGTAGTTGCAGACACTGGAAGCCTCTCTCTCTCTCTCTCTCCTCCAGAAACTGACCTTATCCAATTGGCCAAAACAGCTAGTCGGATCCGGCAGGAAAACTGATCTGGGGCTTTAGTTTTTCACTAATTTAGCTGGATCCAGCGATCCATCCCGCCGCCGGATTATTCCTGACGGCAGAAGACGGATGTGTGAAAGTAGCCTAACTCTCCTGCTTGGGCTTTTATAGTGGCTGGTAGTCATCAGTGATCTCACATCGATGATCTATAGTCCCGCATGATTGGCTGTGTTATAGGGTGGGGTGCCTGCTCAAAGGCACAGTGGGGGCAACCCACAATCCACATCTGAAGTCATGTAATCCTGTTATTCTGTTATTTTATATTTAGATATAAGCTTTTATGGCATTTACTGAGCATAATTAATGTGTTAAAGAGAACCTGTCATCACGATTTAACCTGTTAAAGAAAAGGTATGGCCATAATGGCCCTGTTATACTGATTTAATGGATACCTGTAGTGAAAAAATCCGTAGCCTGTTTCTTGTATAATTCACCTTAGAAGTTTTGGTGCAATCTCCTCTTCGTGCATTGGGGCGGGACTGTGGGTAGGGTCTTCGGCTGTGCTGTGGCCCCTCGACATTTGTATGAGCCTCTTTTTTTTAAATTTCACCCTAGCGCCTCCATTGCTGTGGGCTGTGCACATTCATGTCCCATCGTTCTCCAGCAAAATAGCACCGCAGGCGGCCCATGCTCAGATTAGTCACCAGCAAAATGGCGCCGGAAGCGGCACAAGTTCAGATTAACCTTAAAGGTACCAACGATTTCGTTAACGATATCGTTGCAACGTCACGCTTTTTGTGATGTAGCAACGATATCGTTAACGAAATCGTTATGCGTGACAGCGACGAACGATCAGGCCCCTGCTGGGAGATCGTTGGTCGCTGGGAATGATCAGGACCTTTTTTGGTCACTGATCACCCGCTGTCATCGCTGAATCGGCGTGTGTGACGCCGATCCAGCGATGTGTTCACTGGTAACCAGGGTAAATATCGGGTTACTAAGCGCAGGGCCGCACTTAGTAACCTGATATTTACCCTGGTTACCATTGTAAAAGTAAAAAAAAAAAAAACAGTACATACTCACATTCCGATATCTATCACGTCCCCCGGCGTCAGCTTCCCGCACTGTGTCAGCGCCAGCCGGCCGTAAAGCAGAGCACAGCGGTGACGTCACCGCTGTGCTCTGCCTTACGGCCGACGCTGACACAGTGCGGGAAGCTGACGCCGGGGGACGTGACAGACATCGGAATGTGAGTATGTAGTGTTTTTTTTTTTTACTTTTACAATGGTAACCAGGGTAAATATCGGGTTACTAAGCGCGGCCCTGCGCTTAGTAACCCGATGTTTACCCTTGTTACCTGGGTGCTGCAGGGGGACTTCGGCATCGTTGAAGACAGTTTCAACGATGCCGAAGTCTTTCCCCTGATCGTTGGTCGCTGGAGAGAGCGGTCTGTGTGACACCTTTCCAGCGACCACACAACGACTTACCAACGATCACGGCCAGGTCGTATCGCTGGTCGTGATCGTTGGTAAGTCATTTAATGTAACGGTACCTTTAGGTCTCCTGCAAAATGGCAGTGCATGCACAGATCGAGATCTCGGCTCGTCATTGAGCCACAATCCCAATCTCCCTTGCGCAGATACCTGCGCCATTTTGCTGGAGAATGCCGGGACTTGAATGTGCGCGTGCGGCGCTAGTGCGGAATTTAAAAATTGAGGCTCATACAAATGCAGAGGGGCCGGAGCAGAACTGAAGACCCTACCCACAGTCCTGCCCCACGGTCCCGCACCATTGTATGAAGAGGCCATTGGGGCGTGTCCATACAAAGTCTGAGACGGCCAGCACTGATTGGACAGAATCAGTCACGACAATCCCCAACTGGTAAAACCCATTTCACAATTTTTTCATACATTTCTTGGAAAAATGACAGAGGAACACCATAATGCACATCTATAAAAAGAACAACTAATTCTCCAGAATTTTTATTTCATGGGAACATATAAGAAGAGATAATGATTCCTCTTTAAAAAAAAAAAAAAAAAAATTTTCAAAATGTTACTTGCTCGTGTAATATTACTTTAGAGACTGCGAGAAATACTTAGTATTACCCCTGCTTTATTCATTAGCTTTAGACTCAATTGATAAATATTCTGGTGTCAAAGTAACAAGAAGATATGAATATCATATAAAAGAATTAAAATACTCCCACTGAGAAGTTTGATTCATCAATTTGGGAAAATATTCATCAAATCTTGTAATTTTACTCATTTAAATCCCTGCTCATTCTCGGCTCTGAGGTCCAGTGGGCGGTCTTATCAGTGACTGACAGCCTTCCCTGTATGAGCATGACTGTCAGTCACTAGTTAGAGCCGCCCACTGGACCTCTGAGCCAAGAATGAGCAGGGATTTAAATGAGTAAATTACAATTTTTACTGATTTTATTTGTCTCCTCTCCCCCAGAAAACTATATATCGATCTTCTCAGCTCCTTCTGTTCTATAACACACTGCCCACAGATCATACTGCTTATTCAAGGCGACAAGTTCCCTTTAAATGGAATCAAACAACCAATATACTTTCATAAGGATGCTTTTCTCTGAAATGGCTTTGCATCATAAGAACTGATTGCAGCTCCTGGTGGGAGAAGCTTCAGCAAACTGTCAATCATTGAGAATCACTTAAGATCGACGTTGGCAGAGATGACGCTGAATCATCTACATTGTCAGTACGATATAAAGCGGCGTCCAACATCGGTTTCTTTGCTGTCATTGGAGATTTGACGAAAGTAATAAATGCCCCAAAATTACCAAAATGGAACATGACATGATTAATCAGAAAGATTCTGCAGATATATCTGGTCTGTATGGGGAGGAGTAGGGTGATCATTTTGGAGCGGTGGCCCTTGTTGACACCAGTTCTTACAAGATATGTGAGATGAGGATAGTGTTAGTGTTGGTCTCACATGTCGTATTGCGATAATGGATAATTCAGGAACAAAGAACTACCGTAATCTGTTGGACAATTTCTCACTTTCTAGAACTTCTCATTCCAGCAAAAATACATTTAAACAGTTAGGTGCATAAGTGGCGTAACACAGGAATCTTGCCAATATATATATATATTTTTTTTTACAGCCTTCGACTCGATCTCGAGCCACGGCATCTTGATGGATGAACGCTCTATAAGAAGAATGATCTTGTGCGAGCCTAGATAGGTCCACCAGGGTCTTCTCCAACATTATCTTCATACTATCAAGCCATCGGGTTGCTGGTCTTCCTCTTCGTCTTGTTCCTTCTATTCTTCCCACCATGATGTCCTTCTCCGGTGATTGCTCTCTTCGTATGATGTGTCCAAAGTTGGCAAGTCGTAGCTTGGGGATCCTTGCTTTCAGTGACATGTCTTTCTTGATTTATCCCAGCCAACCAATTCCAGCCCTGTGCTGATGAGGGCCTAAAGCCCGAAACACGTGTCCACAGGTAGGAATTGGTTGGCTGTGTAAATTTAGAAACTAATCCGCAGCATTGCACGCTTGGCGGTTCCAAGCGCTGTGGATTAGACAGGGGTGGAAAGAGATGATTTGCATAGCTCCGCCTACTGCAAAGGATTCTGGGTAAACCTGCTATTCTTTGTATTATGCTGCTTGCAAGTACTTTCCGTTTCAGGAAAGCATCCACTATGTATTTCCTTTAAGTAGAGGGCTTTTCGGTCTCTTTCGTCCCGCTACATTTAGCCCAACTTGGGTCTCTCCCTAAGGTGGCTAGCATGTATGTATCGCTTGCTCACCGAGCCCCACTCCATACAGCCAACCAATTCCAGCCCTGTGCTGATGAGGGCCTAAAGCCCGAAACACGTGTCCACAGGTAGGAATTGGTTGGCTGTGTAAATTTAGAAACTAATCCGCAGCATTGCACGCTTGGCGGTTCCAAGCGCTGTGGATTAGACAGGGGTGGAAAGAGATGATTTGCATAGCTCCGCCTACTGCAAAGGATTCTGGGTAAACCTGCTATTCTTTGTATTATGCTGCTTGCAAGTACTTTCCGTTTCAGGAAAGCATCCACTATGTATTTCCTTTAAGTAGAGGGCTTTTCGGTCTCTTTCGTCCCGCTACATTTAGCCCAACTTGGGTCTCTCCCTAAGGTGGCTAGCATGTATGTATCGCTTGCTCACCGAGCCCCACTCCATACAGCCAACCAATTCCAGCCCTGTGCTGATGAGGGCCTAAAGCCCGAAACACGTGTCCACAGGTAGGAATTGGTTGGCTGTGTAAATTTAGAAACTAATCCGCAGCATTGCACGCTTGGCGGTTCCAAGCGCTGTGGATTAGACAGGGGTGGAAAGAGATGATTTGCATAGCTCCGCCTACTGCAAAGGATTCTGGGTAAACCTGCTATTCTTTGTATTATGCTGCTTGCAAGTACTTTCCGTTTCAGGAAAGCATCCACTATGTATTTCCTTTAAGTAGAGGGCTTTTCGGTCTCTTTCGTCCCGCTACATTTAGCCCAACTTGGGTCTCTCCCTAAGGTGGCTAGCATGTATGTATCGCTTGCTCACCGAGCCCCACTCCATACAGCCAACCAATTCCAGCCCTGTGCTGATGAGGGCCTAAAGCCCGAAACACGTGTCCACAGGTAGGAATTGGTTGGCTGTGTAAATTTAGAAACTAATCCGCAGCATTGCACGCTTGGCGGTTCCAAGCGCTGTGGATTAGACAGGGGTGGAAAGAGATGATTTGCATAGCTCCGCCTACTGCAAAGGATTCTGGGTAAACCTGCTATTCTTTGTATTATGCTGCTTGCAAGTACTTTCCGTTTCAGGAAAGCATCCACTATGTATTTCCTTTAAGTAGAGGGCTTTTCGGTCTCTTTCGTCCCGCTACATTTAGCCCAACTTGGGTCTCTCCCTAAGGTGGCTAGCATGTATGTATCGCTTGCTCACCGAGCCCCACTCCATACAGCCAACCAATTCCAGCCCTGTGCTGATGAGGGCCTAAAGCCCGAAACACGTGTCCACAGGTAGGAATTGGTTGGCTGTGTAAATTTAGAAACTAATCCGCAGCATTGCACGCTTGGCGGTTCCAAGCGCTGTGGATTAGACAGGGGTGGAAAGAGATGATTTGCATAGCTCCGCCTACTGCAAAGGATTCTGGGTAAACCTGCTATTCTTTGTATTATGCTGCTTGCAAGTACTTTCCGTTTCAGGAAAGCATCCACTATGTATTTCCTTTAAGTAGAGGGCTTTTCGGTCTCTTTCGTCCCGCTACATTTAGCCCAACTTGGGTCTCTCCCTAAGGTGGCTAGCATGTATGTATCGCTTGCTCACCGAGCCCCACTCCATACAGCCAACCAATTCCAGCCCTGTGCTGATGAGGGCCTAAAGCCCGAAACACGTGTCCACAGGTAGGAATTGGTTGGCTGTGTAAATTTAGAAACTAATCCGCAGCATTGCACGCTTGGCGGTTCCAAGCGCTGTGGATTAGACAGGGGTGGAAAGAGATGATTTGCATAGCTCCGCCTACTGCAAAGGATTCTGGGTAAACCTGCTATTCTTTGTATTATGCTGCTTGCAAGTACTTTCCGTTTCAGGAAAGCATCCACTATGTATTTCCTTTAAGTAGAGGGCTTTTCGGTCTCTTTCGTCCCGCTACATTTAGCCCAACTTGGGTCTCTCCCTAAGGTGGCTAGCATGTATGTATCGCTTGCTCACCGAGCCCCACTCCATACAGCCAACCAATTCCAGCCCTGTGCTGATGAGGGCCTAAAGCCCGAAACACGTGTCCACAGGTAGGAATTGGTTGGCTGTGTAAATTTAGAAACTAATCCGCAGCATTGCACGCTTGGCGGTTCCAAGCGCTGTGGATTAGACAGGGGTGGAAAGAGATGATTTGCATAGCTCCGCCTACTGCAAAGGATTCTGGGTAAACCTGCTATTCTTTGTATTATGCTGCTTGCAAGTACTTTCCGTTTCAGGAAAGCATCCACTATGTATTTCCTTTAAGTAGAGGGCTTTTCGGTCTCTTTCGTCCCGCTACATTTAGCCCAACTTGGGTCTCTCCCTAAGGTGGCTAGCATGTATGTATCGCTTGCTCACCGAGCCCCACTCCATACAGCCAACCAATTCCAGCCCTGTGCTGATGAGGGCCTAAAGCCCGAAACACGTGTCCACAGGTAGGAATTGGTTGGCTGTGTAAATTTAGAAACTAATCCGCAGCATTGCACGCTTGGCGGTTCCAAGCGCTGTGGATTAGACAGGGGTGGAAAGAGATGATTTGCATAGCTCCGCCTACTGCAAAGGATTCTGGGTAAACCTGCTATTCTTTGTATTATGCTGCTTGCAAGTACTTTCCGTTTCAGGAAAGCATCCACTATGTATTTCCTTTAAGTAGAGGGCTTTTCGGTCTCTTTCGTCCCGCTACATTTAGCCCAACTTGGGTCTCTCCCTAAGGTGGCTAGCATGTATGTATCGCTTGCTCACCGAGCCCCACTCCATACAGCCAACCAATTCCAGCCCTGTGCTGATGAGGGCCTAAAGCCCGAAACACGTGTCCACAGGTAGGAATTGGTTGGCTGTGTAAATTTAGAAACTAATCCGCAGCATTGCACGCTTGGCGGTTCCAAGCGCTGTGGATTAGACAGGGGTGGAAAGAGATGATTTGCATAGCTCCGCCTACTGCAAAGGATTCTGGGTAAACCTGCTATTCTTTGTATTATGCTGCTTGCAAGTACTTTCCGTTTCAGGAAAGCATCCACTATGTATTTCCTTTAAGTAGAGGGCTTTTCGGTCTCTTTCGTCCCGCTACATTTAGCCCAACTTGGGTCTCTCCCTAAGGTGGCTAGCATGTATGTATCGCTTGCTCACCGAGCCCCACTCCATACAGCCAACCAATTCCAGCCCTGTGCTGATGAGGGCCTAAAGCCCGAAACACGTGTCCACAGGTAGGAATTGGTTGGCTGTGTAAATTTAGAAACTAATCCGCAGCATTGCACGCTTGGCGGTTCCAAGCGCTGTGGATTAGACAGGGGTGGAAAGAGATGATTTGCATAGCTCCGCCTACTGCAAAGGATTCTGGGTAAACCTGCTATTCTTTGTATTATGCTGCTTGCAAGTACTTTCCGTTTCAGGAAAGCATCCACTATGTATTTCCTTTAAGTAGAGGGCTTTTCGGTCTCTTTCGTCCCGCTACATTTAGCCCAACTTGGGTCTCTCCCTAAGGTGGCTAGCATGTATGTATCGCTTGCTCACCGAGCCCCACTCCATACAGCCAACCAATTCCAGCCCTGTGCTGATGAGGGCCTAAAGCCCGAAACACGTGTCCACAGGTAGGAATTGGTTGGCTGTGTAAATTTAGAAACTAATCCGCAGCATTGCACGCTTGGCGGTTCCAAGCGCTGTGGATTAGACAGGGGTGGAAAGAGATGATTTGCATAGCTCCGCCTACTGCAAAGGATTCTGGGTAAACCTGCTATTCTTTGTATTATGCTGCTTGCAAGTACTTTCCGTTTCAGGAAAGCATCCACTATGTATTTCCTTTAAGTAGAGGGCTTTTCGGTCTCTTTCGTCCCGCTACATTTAGCCCAACTTGGGTCTCTCCCTAAGGTGGCTAGCATGTATGTATCGCTTGCTCACCGAGCCCCACTCCATACAGCCAACCAATTCCAGCCCTGTGCTGATGAGGGCCTAAAGCCCGAAACACGTGTCCACAGGTAGGAATTGGTTGGCTGTGTAAATTTAGAAACTAATCCGCAGCATTGCACGCTTGGCGGTTCCAAGCGCTGTGGATTAGACAGGGGTGGAAAGAGATGATTTGCATAGCTCCGCCTACTGCAAAGGATTCTGGGTAAACCTGCTATTCTTTGTATTATGCTGCTTGCAAGTACTTTCCGTTTCAGGAAAGCATCCACTATGTATTTCCTTTAAGTAGAGGGCTTTTCGGTCTCTTTCGTCCCGCTACATTTAGCCCAACTTGGGTCTCTCCCTAAGGTGGCTAGCATGTATGTATCGCTTGCTCACCGAGCCCCACTCCATACAGCCAACCAATTCCAGCCCTGTGCTGATGAGGGCCTAAAGCCCGAAACACGTGTCCACAGGTAGGAATTGGTTGGCTGTGTAAATTTAGAAACTAATCCGCAGCATTGCACGCTTGGCGGTTCCAAGCGCTGTGGATTAGACAGGGGTGGAAAGAGATGATTTGCATAGCTCCGCCTACTGCAAAGGATTCTGGGTAAACCTGCTATTCTTTGTATTATGCTGCTTGCAAGTACTTTCCGTTTCAGGAAAGCATCCACTATGTATTTCCTTTAAGTAGAGGGCTTTTCGGTCTCTTTCGTCCCGCTACATTTAGCCCAACTTGGGTCTCTCCCTAAGGTGGCTAGCATGTATGTATCGCTTGCTCACCGAGCCCCACTCCATACAGCCAACCAATTCCAGCCCTGTGCTGATGAGGGCCTAAAGCCCGAAACACGTGTCCACAGGTAGGAATTGGTTGGCTGTGTAAATTTAGAAACTAATCCGCAGCATTGCACGCTTGGCGGTTCCAAGCGCTGTGGATTAGACAGGGGTGGAAAGAGATGATTTGCATAGCTCCGCCTACTGCAAAGGATTCTGGGTAAACCTGCTATTCTTTGTATTATGCTGCTTGCAAGTACTTTCCGTTTCAGGAAAGCATCCACTATGTATTTCCTTTAAGTAGAGGGCTTTTCGGTCTCTTTCGTCCCGCTACATTTAGCCCAACTTGGGTCTCTCCCTAAGGTGGCTAGCATGTATGTATCGCTTGCTCACCGAGCCCCACTCCATACAGCCAACCAATTCCAGCCCTGTGCTGATGAGGGCCTAAAGCCCGAAACACGTGTCCACAGGTAGGAATTGGTTGGCTGTGTAAATTTAGAAACTAATCCGCAGCATTGCACGCTTGGCGGTTCCAAGCGCTGTGGATTAGACAGGGGTGGAAAGAGATGATTTGCATAGCTCCGCCTACTGCAAAGGATTCTGGGTAAACCTGCTATTCTTTGTATTATGCTGCTTGCAAGTACTTTCCGTTTCAGGAAAGCATCCACTATGTATTTCCTTTAAGTAGAGGGCTTTTCGGTCTCTTTCGTCCCGCTACATTTAGCCCAACTTGGGTCTCTCCCTAAGGTGGCTAGCATGTATGTATCGCTTGCTCACCGAGCCCCACTCCATACAGCCAACCAATTCCAGCCCTGTGCTGATGAGGGCCTAAAGCCCGAAACACGTGTCCACAGGTAGGAATTGGTTGGCTGTGTAAATTTAGAAACTAATCCGCAGCATTGCACGCTTGGCGGTTCCAAGCGCTGTGGATTAGACAGGGGTGGAAAGAGATGATTTGCATAGCTCCGCCTACTGCAAAGGATTCTGGGTAAACCTGCTATTCTTTGTATTATGCTGCTTGCAAGTACTTTCCGTTTCAGGAAAGCATCCACTATGTATTTCCTTTAAGTAGAGGGCTTTTCGGTCTCTTTCGTCCCGCTACATTTAGCCCAACTTGGGTCTCTCCCTAAGGTGGCTAGCATGTATGTATCGCTTGCTCACCGAGCCCCACTCCATACAGCCAACCAATTCCAGCCCTGTGCTGATGAGGGCCTAAAGCCCGAAACACGTGTCCACAGGTAGGAATTGGTTGGCTGTGTAAATTTAGAAACTAATCCGCAGCATTGCACGCTTGGCGGTTCCAAGCGCTGTGGATTAGACAGGGGTGGAAAGAGATGATTTGCATAGCTCCGCCTACTGCAAAGGATTCTGGGTAAACCTGCTATTCTTTGTATTATGCTGCTTGCAAGTACTTTCCGTTTCAGGAAAGCATCCACTATGTATTTCCTTTAAGTAGAGGGCTTTTCGGTCTCTTTCGTCCCGCTACATTTAGCCCAACTTGGGTCTCTCCCTAAGGTGGCTAGCATGTATGTATCGCTTGCTCACCGAGCCCCACTCCATACAGCCAACCAATTCCAGCCCTGTGCTGATGAGGGCCTAAAGCCCGAAACACGTGTCCACAGGTAGGAATTGGTTGGCTGTGTAAATTTAGAAACTAATCCGCAGCATTGCACGCTTGGCGGTTCCAAGCGCTGTGGATTAGACAGGGGTGGAAAGAGATGATTTGCATAGCTCCGCCTACTGCAAAGGATTCTGGGTAAACCTGCTATTCTTTGTATTATGCTGCTTGCAAGTACTTTCCGTTTCAGGAAAGCATCCACTATGTATTTCCTTTAAGTAGAGGGCTTTTCGGTCTCTTTCGTCCCGCTACATTTAGCCCAACTTGGGTCTCTCCCTAAGGTGGCTAGCATGTATGTATCGCTTGCTCACCGAGCCCCACTCCATACAGCCAACCAATTCCAGCCCTGTGCTGATGAGGGCCTAAAGCCCGAAACACGTGTCCACAGGTAGGAATTGGTTGGCTGTGTAAATTTAGAAACTAATCCGCAGCATTGCACGCTTGGCGGTTCCAAGCGCTGTGGATTAGACAGGGGTGGAAAGAGATGATTTGCATAGCTCCGCCTACTGCAAAGGATTCTGGGTAAACCTGCTATTCTTTGTATTATGCTGCTTGCAAGTACTTTCCGTTTCAGGAAAGCATCCACTATGTATTTCCTTTAAGTAGAGGGCTTTTCGGTCTCTTTCGTCCCGCTACATTTAGCCCAACTTGGGTCTCTCCCTAAGGTGGCTAGCATGTATGTATCGCTTGCTCACCGAGCCCCACTCCATACAGCCAACCAATTCCAGCCCTGTGCTGATGAGGGCCTAAAGCCCGAAACACGTGTCCACAGGTAGGAATTGGTTGGCTGTGTAAATTTAGAAACTAATCCGCAGCATTGCACGCTTGGCGGTTCCAAGCGCTGTGGATTAGACAGGGGTGGAAAGAGATGATTTGCATAGCTCCGCCTACTGCAAAGGATTCTGGGTAAACCTGCTATTCTTTGTATTATGCTGCTTGCAAGTACTTTCCGTTTCAGGAAAGCATCCACTATGTATTTCCTTTAAGTAGAGGGCTTTTCGGTCTCTTTCGTCCCGCTACATTTAGCCCAACTTGGGTCTCTCCCTAAGGTGGCTAGCATGTATGTATCGCTTGCTCACCGAGCCCCACTCCATACAGCCAACCAATTCCAGCCCTGTGCTGATGAGGGCCTAAAGCCCGAAACACGTGTCCACAGGTAGGAATTGGTTGGCTGTGTAAATTTAGAAACTAATCCGCAGCATTGCACGCTTGGCGGTTCCAAGCGCTGTGGATTAGACAGGGGTGGAAAGAGATGATTTGCATAGCTCCGCCTACTGCAAAGGATTCTGGGTAAACCTGCTATTCTTTGTATTATGCTGCTTGCAAGTACTTTCCGTTTCAGGAAAGCATCCACTATGTATTTCCTTTAAGTAGAGGGCTTTTCGGTCTCTTTCGTCCCGCTACATTTAGCCCAACTTGGGTCTCTCCCTAAGGTGGCTAGCATGTATGTATCGCTTGCTCACCGAGCCCCACTCCATACAGCCAACCAATTCCAGCCCTGTGCTGATGAGGGCCTAAAGCCCGAAACACGTGTCCACAGGTAGGAATTGGTTGGCTGTGTAAATTTAGAAACTAATCCGCAGCATTGCACGCTTGGCGGTTCCAAGCGCTGTGGATTAGACAGGGGTGGAAAGAGATGATTTGCATAGCTCCGCCTACTGCAAAGGATTCTGGGTAAACCTGCTATTCTTTGTATTATGCTGCTTGCAAGTACTTTCCGTTTCAGGAAAGCATCCACTATTGATTTATCCCGAAATTGATTTGTTTGTTCTTCTTTCCATCCATGGTATTGATAACATCCTTCTCCAGCACCACATTTTGAAGGCGTCGATTCTTCTTCTGTCTTATTTCTGTATCTTACCAATAATAAAAAAAACAATAGCCATATATTCAGACACCCATTGTTACTGTGTTACTGCAGACATCCAGGAGAGGGTTAAGAAAAACCAAAGAAAATCATGAAAATGAACCTAGCAGGCGAAAATGAGCCTAGTAGGCGCAAGTCAGCGTGACAACATGCTGACATACACTAAAACCACTTCTGAAGTCACCGAGTGTCAGGAAGACAAGAGTTAAAACAATGAAGCTGCACAAGGGGTGCAATGCATGTGTAGTAAGAACTAATACCGTACATACTCGCCCTTCTAGCTTCCGGCAGTTCCAGTTCTACGTCCTTAATGCATTATCATACAGTGACAGCAGACGTCATTGCCCAAATAACCCACGTGACGCCTGCAGCCAATCACTGACCTCAGTGGTGGTATCCTGCTGAGGCTGGTGATTGGCTGCAGGCTTCATGTAGGGAATATAGACTGTGATCTCTGTTTTCAGAAGTATCACAGACCCGACGCTGGAACCGCCAGAACCTAGAAGAGGGAGGATGTATTAGTTCTTATTTTACATGTATTGCTGCCTCAATGCAGTGTTTTCATTATTTTGGGCAATCCCTTTTAAGGAGACTGGTGGCATAGTGAAATTAGCTACTGATATGATCACAGATGGCCATTTGGACTCCTGCAATACATAATGTCCAATGTCCATATAACTGGGTGTGCTCATTCACAGAACACATGTGGAAGGCTATACCCAACGCCCCTGCATGGAGTCCTGTTCTGCCACCATGCAAGGACGCCGGCTTACTCACTGCTTCGGCCCACGGCGCGATCCCCGGCGTGCTCCTGTTCCTGCCTCCCTCCTCGGTGCATGCTGCACTGTGTCTCATGCATGCCTAGGGCGCGGCTGCATGTGCTCTTCTGTTTTTAAAGGGGCAGCGTGCGCTCATGGTAAACCGTTGGGAGGCATTTTGTTTAATGTGCATACACCTGTAAGGTGTCTCCCAGGCAATAGCTGGGAGACATCTTGTATAAAAGGCACCCTCGCCTACTGGGAGGTGCCTGAGCAACCCTTATAGTTCTGTTAGGCGGTTTAGTGGTAACTGTATGTTACCAGGTTCCCCTTCCTTAGTGTGCTTCATCCCTTATCCTGTGTTCCCGTCAGTCTCCCATAGATAGTCCTTGTTTCCTGCAACCGCCTCAGTGGTGTACAAATCCCTAAACCGTGTCTGCGGTACCTTTACCCCATGGCCGCATCGGTGGAACTGGTCTGCCACCCTGGGAGCTGAATACCCAGGCCACAACTGTGAACTTATCCCTGTTGCCGTCCAGTCTGCACCATGTGAATCTGTTCCTCTGGTTGCCCTGTCTGCACAGGGAGAACCTATCCCCGTGGCTGTCCTATCCACACAGTGTGAACTTATCCCAAGTGGCCATCCTGTTAGAAATTGTCCCAAGAGGCTGTCCAGTCTGAACTTGTCCCAAGAGGTCGTCCAGTTTGAACTTGTCCCAAGTGGCTGTCCTGTTAGAAATTGTCCCAGGAGGCCGTCCTGTTAGAAATTGTCCCAAGTGGCCGTCCTGTCTGAACTTGTCCCAAGAGGCCGTCCTGTTAGAAATTGTCCCAAGAGGCCGTCCTGTCTGAACTTGTCCCAAGAGGTTGTCCTGTCTGAACTTATCCCAGGAGGCCATCCTATCTGAATTTGTCCCAAGTGGCCATCCTGCTTTGTCTGAGAATCTCAAGTAACATCTCTGTCCCTTTGGGGTCAGCAGCTACTATCGGACGTCGCCCTGGCGTGGCACCTGGCAGCTACCTGCTTCACAAGCCTGACCTCACCCATTGTGGATCTTCGGCTGTTTCACCCTCATTATAGTCTGCATATTTCCACACAATACGGAGCCAACGTTCCACACTATGGATACAATTTCCTACTTTACCTAATTTTCCTAAACAAGCAATGTGTCTCCTACAATTAAACTGTCAGAGAAGCCCATAACCATCGATCAGATCAGCCCTTTTGAAATATTTTGTGTCTTTAAGAACCAATTTGTTCTAGAAGCCTGAAGAGCAAATCCAACCCTTTCTTGAGCCATATGCAGTAGCTTAATGTTCAATAATCCTACATCATATATCTAAGTAATCACCTTTCACGGAGTCTCACAGCTTCCTCGAGAAGTTGTCACCCTATGAAATGGTATAAACTATGGCCTATGCTAGGACTATGCTTACAAGTTGACGTTAAAGAGTAATTATTGTTTTATTTTTTTTCATTTAATAAATCAATAGTCCGCATGAAAATAAGCAATATTGTAATATAAATTATGACAAAAATCTGTAAAAAAAAAAAAAAAAAGCTGTTTAATCTGTTTTTAGTGATGTCAGATTTTCCCATTACTGAGATAGAAGATGGCAGTTTCGGTAAGTTAATAAAGATCTTTGGAGAGAAGAGGAAGACGCTAGAGGCCGACACAGACGTTCTGCTGCAAGTTCTTTAGCAAGGAGACTTGCACTTTAACCCCTTAAAGTTTTTGGAATTTTTTTTTTTTTACATAAATTCAGGTAAAAATTATTTTTGCTATTAGATTTTATTACATATTTTGGCTTTTGGAGGAACTTTGTTTCCCTGCGTATTCAACTTTAATGCATCATGTTTAATGGTCATAAATCAGTCAGAAAAAGACAGATGAAAAATAGTTTGATAATAGATATATATATATATATATATATATATATATATATATATATATATATATTTATTTATTTATTTAAATAGTTGTATAATTTATACAATGTGATTTTCTGGATTTTATTTTTGAAATTCTATCTCTCAATGTTAAAATTAACCTACCCTTAATATTATAACTGTTCGTGTCTCTGCTCATTTAATAGACGACTTGCACTTTGTCTCACGTGATTTTCTGTCTGCACAGAGTCCCAAACTCCTGTCAAAATCTAATTTGAAAAGCACAAAAAAATTGAATTTCGCAGCGTAGATCGATAAATGAGCTCTTTTGGAGACGAGGTTTAGTTAATGTATCTCCAGAAGTCTCCAATGCGCGGTGGGAGGGGAGTACAAGCAATATGACCCGCGTACCTTCACCTTCAGTCAGGTGACCTGCAGCACCGGATCTAGGGATTTACTGGCAGAATATGTGTAGAGAACTCACAACCCGGACAGAAGGATCGATGATAAGCGACATTTGTGCACAACTGAAGGTCTAGGTGTAAAATATTATTTGCAAAGTAGAAAAAAAAAAGGATTGTCTGCTTGCAGATGAAGCAGAGCTCAATTTGGTATTAAAGGGGCGGTCCGGTGCTGATTACTTTTACGTTGGAGGTGAGCGGTGCCAATGACGTTATGACCCGCACGCCTGGAAAGATGTGCAGTCAGTAGATATCATGCACCTGTCCTACTCTAATGAACATAATGCCTGGCGATTTACCATGAGGTAGGCGCACAGACCCTGATTCCAGCATTGTCACTTATTTTCCTGGTTGCTGCAGTTTTGATAAACTCACTGTTTTCTCTGCTAAATTTCTAGCAGAGTTTAGAATGTTGAGGTCTGTATAACCCCGCCCACACCACTGATTGGCAGCTTTCTGTGCACACTGTCAGCAAGCTGCCAATCAGTGCTGGGGGTGTGTCTGGACCAGGAGGCAGGAGTCACCTAGTCCGGTAGTGATAATCTCCAGCTAATAAAACACTGATTTTATTGAAACATCAACACACAGCCTAGTAGTAAGTGACACATCGCTGGAATCAGGGTCTCTGCCTCTACAACACACTACTCTCAGATTACATAGCAAAACCTGCTGATGGATACCTTTTAATCTCTAGCATTGTATGAAGGAAAATTGTTAAAATATTACATGCATCTGATTTACCTTCAGGCTTTCAAAAGCCGAGTACTACAAAATTAACAGGAAGCTTTGAATCACTGACAATGTGAACTATCCAAAGCTGCACGAGGAGATTTTCACACCGTCGTATGCTGCAGAGAGATTGGAGGTTCCATCCTAACCATAGGAGTGAGTTAGGGCTCATTCAGACGTCCATTTTTGCCATGCATGTTCTATCTGTGATTTCTATGGATAGGACATGTACCCTTTATGGGTATGTTCACATGTCCTTTTTTTTTGCAGTTTGACAGTCCACAAGGAGACGTCCATTTTTAAAAAATCTGATTTGCAGATTAAAATCAACCTTTCATATGAATAGGTCCGTAAAAAAAAAAAAAGGAAGGCACTTGGATGCCATCCGTGTGTCATCAAAATCCTGTCTAGTGTTTGCTACCTGTTGGGTAGGAAAAGCTTGAATAAAAATTATGCCATACTGATGGAAAAATGGACACGGCCGAAAAATGGAAAATTGCATCCAGCGCATTTATAAAAAAAATGGCTAATTTTTTCTTGCACAGATAAAAAAAACGGACATCTTAATGAGACCCAGGACATCGCACAATATATGGCTAACTAAACAGCTGCTATGTACAATTTCCTATTAAAAAGGTAAAAAAATATTTTATTCTAAGAAAGTATATCAATTGTATAATGCAAGCTTATAATGCCCTTTGTATTTTAATTAAATTTTATGAACTCACTGCTAGTGAATGATAACTACCGTATGTGTTATAACTAGGATATATATATACATTATATGCATACAAAAAAATATATAAATAAATATATCTATATATTTTATTTATTTATTTCACTTTTTTTTTTACATAGATATAGTATAGGAGATACATGACCTTACCAAGAATATCATTTCCACCTTCCCAATGCCTTTGCGGAGAGCAGATCCCAAATGGTCGCCGACTCCAGCCAGAAGGATACCGAAAAGAGGAATGCCGACAAGTGCATAGAAAATACAGAAGAGCCGTCCACCTTCTGTCTTAGGTGCATTGTTACCAAATCCTGTGACACATTGCACAGAGAGAAGAATATAGTTTAACAAGAATTAATTAGCTATTTAATTTCATTATAACATTACAGCGTCTCCGTCTTCTGACCATAAGATCCTCAGCAGCGTAATGCATGTTAACGATCATCAAGTAGCTTTCAGTGGTGCTCAGCAATCACAGAATATTCTCTGTAATCGCCTTAATCGTCTTAAATAAAGAAGATTTTATTTTATTGGTGAATGCCGCCACTTTTCTATCAAGTGGTGAGTACCTTTTTATTCTGTTTTTCTTTGGCAGTATCATACTGTAATATCGACTTTTAATACGCCTTTTATATACCGTGAAATGCACAAATATTTTAAATATTCTGGATATTTTTTCAAAGTTAAACATTATAGTAACATCTCCTAAAAAAGCTGCCAGCGACATATAATACATGCTAAGAGACTTATAGGGTTAATACCACAATCACATTATTCTTGCTGCATCCTGCGTCACATAACCTTATTTTTACCTCCCTACCTACATTTCTCAACAGCACCCTGCTTATCCTAAGGACTGCAGACCCATCCCTCCCTCTCCTGTAGGCTTCTGAGAAGCTCAAAATCTCTGATTAAGCATCAAGCTAATTTAAGTGTAGAATTCGCTTTATGCATCTGGTCACTGTCTGCTCCTGTGTGGCATTCTTCCACCTACATCAGTATAGCTTCAGTGTGGTTTTACATAGTTTTTGATAATTTCTCTCAGAGATCAATTTTCCTGCATTCCTCCACGACGGAGCTTGTTATGACTAGGCAGAGCTGTGTTTTGTTTGTTGTCTGCTGTTACTGCTTAGAGATTAGTGATGTGAACCTGCAAATGATGCCCTGTTGATGCATGCAGCAAAGGATTATCTTCTGTCATGTGCATCAAAGCAGCAGCATTTGCAGCTCATGTCACTGATCTATCAGCAGTAGGCAGCAAATAACGCTCAGTTCTGCACTACTTAGTTATGTAACAGAGAAAAAACTTTTGTATGAAACTACAATCATTCAGCATTCCAGTAAAGCCTCAAAAAGGTCTATAAGCGCCACATTATAGCTGCATGCAATTCTGATGTTTACAAAAGCCATACTACATATATATGAGTGCATGATGGCTGACCAACCAGAATTAAAATATCATAAAATAATTTAACATTTGTTTATTCATTCTCATCTTAACTACTGGAACTCACTGCTAATTGGTCTTCCTCCCACTAAACCTCCCCTTCTCCAATCCATCATTGAATGTAGCAGTCAGATGCCTATCCACCTGTAACACAGATGCCGCCACCCTGTGCCAGTCATTGAACTGGTTGCTCATCTGCTGCAGAATACAATAGTGTGTCATGTCCTTCTGCGAGATCTGGGGTTAGACAATTACTATGTATGGTGAATTGCAAATCTTCCATTTAGCCTGTGTTTTTGTGTCCCATATTAAGTAGATTTGGTTTCCTTTGGTGCTGAAGAGGTTAATGACCCTTTCTATGCTGGTCAGAAACTTGCAGCTCCATTTTCAGCTGCATCTGATCTGGTCATTACCTCTTCCTATAAAACCTGCCAGACACTCTCTACTTTACCAGTGAAAGCTTTTCTTCCTAGCTCCTTGGAGACGCTGTGCTGAATAGGAGACAATTGTTGATACTGGATATTATTGCGTGCTGTTCTTCGGTGTATGCTTTACTCATTGTTCTATTCTCATTTGGTTGGTACATTCCTATCCTTCCCTATATACTTCTATATCTTTGATGTTTGTATATATGTTGCTTTCTGTTTTCCCTGTTTTGTCTTTGTGTCTTGTTTACCTTATATTTATGTCACATGACTCATGGGGTTGGGGACATGTCAGATCAGGGTTTTATAGGAACAAAGTAAGGTCGGAGACTCAGGCCTCAAGACTAGCCCAGAGACTTGGGCCTCTCCACCTTCAAGAGTACCCCCCGGACCGGGATAGTTAGAGTCCCAGTTCCAGGGACAGATTGAGGCTCCCCTTCTTTGCCAAAGACCGTCACAGCGTGACATCTCCACAGTGCTACACTGCTTCATATCTCCTCCTTTATCTATGTCTACCACCAATACCTTTGCTCTCCAGAATGCTGTACTGTCTTACATCTCCACCCTCATTTCTGTCTCCCATACTATCTGCTCCCTACTAATGATCTGGGCACTAACATCCTCTCTAATCTGTACCTCCTGCTCCTGTATCCAAGACTTTTCTCATGCTGCACCTGTTCTCTGGAATGCTCTACCCAAGACAATCCTATTAATTCTTAGTATCCACTGGTGTAAGAGTTCGCTAAAAACACATCTTTTAGGAAGACCTTTCATCAACTCATAATTTTAACTTCTTAGTTCTCCCATTTTATATTTTTCCTACTTGGTTCCTTCTTTCATTTGTTTCCAACACTCTCCATGACCTCAGTAGCATTTTGTATCTGGACATATAAAGATACTGGCTGGTGACCGGATCATGCAGCTTCAATGAATACCCTTATCTATTAAAATCATGGCTGGACCATGCAATACAAGCACGTTTTACCTTTTGTGTCACCCCTATTTCCTTATAGATTGTAAGCTCTTGTGAGCAGGGCCCTCACTCTTCTTCAAAAGGTTGTATTTTATGTTACTCTATAATATCTGATATTTTTAGTATCTTTCCTCAGACTTGTAACGTGCTGCAGAATATGTTTGTTGCACAATGCCATGTAAAAGTTTGGTCACCCCTGGTCAAAAATTAGTGTTATTGTGAACAGTTAAGCAAGTTGAAGATGAAATGATCTCTAAAAGGCCTAAAGTTAAAGATGACACATTCCTTTCTATTTTAGGCAAAAAAAATAGTTTATCATTTTTTTTTTCATTTCAAAAATTACAAAAAGGAAAATGGGCAGATGCAAAAGTTTTGGCACCCTTGGGGATTTATGTGCTCAGGTAAGTGTGCCTTGGTCAGTTTGACCAAGGTTTCAGACCATAATTAACCTGTTAGGGTTATGGCTTGTTTACCATCATCGTTAGGAAAGGCCAAGTGATGCAAATTTATCAGCTTTATAAATACCCAGCCTCCTCTAACCTTTTGCCAAAACCCAGCAGCCATGGGTTCTTCTAAGCAGTTGCCCAGAATGCTGAAAATGAAAATTGAGGAGGCCCACAAAGAAGGAGAAGGCTATAAGAAGATAGCAAAACATTGTCAAATTGCCCTTTCCTCAGTTCGAAATGTAATTAAGAAATGGCAGTTTACTGGAACAGTGAAGGTCAAGATAAGGTCTGGAAGACCATGAAAACCTTCAGTGAGAGCTGCTCGTAAGCCTTCATGGAAGAGTCATCAGAAAAAAAACCTCTCCTGCGTCCTCACCATAAAATTCAGCACAGGAGTATGCAAAAGAACATCTAAACAAGCCTGATGCATTTTGGAAACAAATCCCGTGAACTGATGAGGTTAAAATAGAACTCTTTGGCCACAATCATCAAAGGTATGTGTGGAGAAAAATAAAAGGGCACAGAATTTCAGGAAAAGAACATCTCGCCAACCATTAATCATGGGGGTGAATCAATCATGCTTTGGGGTTGACTTGCAGTCAATGGCACTGGGAACATTTCACGGGTAGAGGGAAGAATGGATTCAATTAAATTTCAACAAATTCTTGATGCAAACATAACACCATCTGTAAAAAAGCTGAAGGTGAAAAGAGGAAGAGAATGGTTTCTACAAATTGATAATGATCTTAAACACATATCAAAATCGACAATAGACGACCTTAAAAGAGGCAAGCTACCGGTTTTACAATGGCCCTCACAGTCCCCTGATCTGAACACCATTGAAAATCTGTGGCTAGACCTCAAAAGAGCAGAGGATGCAAGACGCCCCAGGAATCTCACAGAACTGGAAGAATTTTGCCAAGGAAGAATGGAAGAAAATCCCTCAAACAAGAATTGAAAGAATCTTGGATGGCTACAAAAAGCGTTTACAAGCTGTGATACTTTCAAAAGGGGGTACTACTAGGTATTAACCATGCAGGGTGCCCAAACCTTTGCATCGCTCCATTTTACTTTTTGTAATTTTTAAAATGTAAAAGATGACTATATACATTACAGACCAAAAGATTGGACACACCTTCTCATTTAAAGATTTTTCATGACTATGAAAATTGTAAATTCACACTGAAGGCATCAAAACTATGAATTAACACATGTGGAATTATATACTTAACAAAAAAGTGTGAAACAACTGAAATTATGTCATATTCTAGGTTCTTCAAAGTAGTCACCTTTTGCTTTGATGACTGCTTTGCACACTCTTGGCATTCTCTTGATGAGCTTCAAGAGGTAGTCACCGGGAATGGTTTTCACTTCACAGGTGTGCCCTCTCAGGTTTAATAAGTGGGATTTCTTGCCTTATAAATGGGGTTGGGTCCATCAGTTGTGTTGTGCAGAAGTCTGGTTGATACACAGCTGATAGTCCTACTGAATAGACTGTTAGAATTTGTATTATGGCAAGAAAAAAGCAGCTAAGTAAAGAAAAACGAGTGGCCATCATTACTTTAAGAAATGAAGGTCAGTCAGTCCGAAAAATTGGGAAAACTTTGAAATTGTCCCCAAGTGCAGTTGCAAAAACCATCAAGCGCTACAAAGAAACTGGCTCACATGAGGACCGCCCCAGGAAAGGAAGACCAAGAGTCACCTCTGCTTCTGAGGATGTTTATCCGAGTCACCAGCCTCAGAAATCGCAGGTTAACAGCAGCTCAGATTAGAGACCAGGTCAATGCCACACAGAGTTCTAGCAGCAGACACAAGAGGAGACTTTGTGCAGCAGGCCTTCATGGTAAAATAGCTGCTAGGAAACCACTGCTAAGGACAGGCAACAAGCAGAAGAGACTTGTTTGGGCTAAAGAACACAAGGAATGGACATTAGACCAGTGGAAATCTGTGCTTTGGTCTGATGAGTCCAAATTTGAGATCTTTGGTTCCAACCACCGTGTCTTTGTGCGACGCAGAAAAGGTGAACGGATGGACTCTACATGCCTGGTTCCCACCGTGAAGCATGGAGGAGGAGGTGTGATAGTGTGGGGGGGCTTTGCTGGTGACACTGTTGGAAATGTATTCAAAATTGAAGGCATACTGAACCAGCATGGCTACCACAGCATCTTGCAGCGGCATGCTATTCCATCCGGTTTGCGTTTAGTTGGACCATTATTTATTTTTCAACAGGACAATGACCCCAAACACATCTCCAGGCTGTGTAAGGGCTGTTTGACCAAGAAGGAGAGTGATGAGGTGCTACGCCAGATGACCTGGCCTCCACAGTCACCAGACCTGAACCCAATTGAGATGGTTTGGGGTGAGCTGGACCGCAGAGTGAAGGCAAAAGGGCCAACAAGTGCTAAGCATCTCTGGGAACTTCTTCAGGATTGTTGGAAGACCATTCCCGGTGACTACCTCTTGAAGCTCATCAAGAAAATGCCAAGAGTGTGCAAAGCAGTCATCAAAGCAAAAAGTGTCTACTTTGAAGAACCTAGAATATAAGACACAATTTCAGTTGTTTCACACTTTTTTGTTAAGTATATAATTCCGCATGTGTTAATTCATAGTTTTGATGCCTTCAAGTGTAAATGTACAATTTTCATAGTCATGAAAATACAGAAAAATCTTTTAATGAGAAGGCGTGTCCAAACTTTTGGTCTCTACTGTATATATTGATTTATTGCTTAAAACACAAAGTAAATGTGTCATCTTTAACTTTAGGCCTTTTAGGGAATATTTCATCTTAAATTGGCTTAACAATTCGTCATAACAGTAATTTTGACCCGGGGTACCCAAACCTTTACATACCATTGTATATAAATAGGAATGACTGTCATTATTATTATTATTAGATTAGATCTATATATCGGCCAAATTAGCTTTATAAATGTAATTCTCCTCCTGTGTTTATAATAAAAAAGTTGAAAAGACCATTACCGATTGTAGTGATGACCGTTCCTGCAAAGAAGAAGCAGCTCCCGATGTCCCAGTTGGTGGTGGCGTTGGTGCCGTTAGTTGCGATATCAGCTCCAGAGCTCAGCGCGTCTTTCACCTGCTGTGATGCCAAAAGATTCAGTGAATTCCCATCCTTTCTCGCGATTCATCATCACTTAATTAGGAGATGTAAGCTGAATGAGGAAGCGTTCTGCTGTAATCGGCAATGTCGGGGAGAAGGCGCTAGGGCTGCGGCCACACTTTTTACAATACACGTGTGACAAATCACAAAGAGGATCCTAGCATTTCTCTGGATATTTAACTGCAGTCATCAGTCTTCATCACTTCTGTCATAACCATTTTTTTTTTGCAACTCATCATGATCAGGATTCTGTCAAAATGCCTAACAAAAAAAAGTGATATTCTGCTAAGAATCCAGACCCCATGATGGAAAACAAATGGAGGCATTATGATTAAAGGGAAGGGGCTGTTCAGTACTTTTATATTGTTGACCTTTCATTAGGTCATCAATGTCAGGTCGGTGAGGGTCCGAAGCCCGGCACCTCCACTGATCAGCTGTCCTCAAAGCTGGCCAGATTTGATATTTTTTTTTATTGTTTCTCATGGTGGGCACGGGCTGGGTGGTGGACATCTTTGATTTGGATTGGACTTGAACCAAACCAAAGTTTTATATGGAAGAATCCCCAACACTTTTAGGATTAGATAAAATGACAGCCACTTACCATTTGACCTCTGAATTTCTTAAGTTGGAGGACCCCAAAGGTAACAAAGAACATCTCTTATTTTGGACAACTTCGCCTACCCCTCTATGATCCTCCATTTAATTCACGGGTACAAGAGAAATCTATGGCAGGCTGCACATTTGCCAGGTAATAAAAGCTCTTTTCCCCAAAATTTGAACATTTTATCAATTAGCTAATTGGGTGTCTGTTTCCGTTATAATCTGGATACTTCTGATGAGGTAAGTCCATTGTATTCCCAAAATATTACGTTATCTCCGATCTACCGAATAGGGGATAGCGCACTGATTGTTGGCGTTTCCAACCACTAGGATTCCCCAAAAATCTCCAAATTGGGCTCTGAAGCCAGGAACTGGGCTCCCCATCACCCCATCGTGAATAGGGCAGAGGTGCCCTTGTTTTACCTCCGCCCCACGATGTCTGCGGAATGCCGAGCTCATCCGCACCTCTGCTACATCCAGGATGAGGATCTGCAGAGCCTGGTTTCTGATTTGGGGATCAACGACGGTCCCAGTGATGAGACCTGTAATAAGTTATTCCCCATCTGTAAAATGGGGATAGCAGTATTTTGGGAATAATCCTTGATTGAAATCATTGCTCCTGACATTTATGGTAAAAATTCCAATATAAAATTATTAAAAAGTTCAGCCTGCTCTTTGCTTCTACTTGTTGGATGAATCTTGAACTTTTGTTCTGGAGATCAGCAGATGTCCTCTACATAGAGGTGTATACCGAATAAAACATATATAATCTGCCTGCCTATAAAGTAACATGCAATGTATCACCTGCGATGTAACAGCTGCTGAAGTAACAGACGCTCCCACCCTTAGAACAACTCATCTATAATCAATGGCTCCTTTCTCTACATAGAAGAGGTTGTGTTTTGTACCTCTGAGAATAATGTCACCATAGCCAGAGGGATTAACGAACAATTATGGACCTGTCAATGGACACCCTATGTTATTTTCCACTATGTGCATGGGTATATTAGTGTTAGGCTGAATTCACACATCCATGTTTCAGTCTGTGCGTGGACTGCCATGCCTGGACCAACCTCAAGTCCTAACAGTCTTACAGGTTGGCGGGTGGTGAAACAGAAGTTACCCATATAATTGTTTAATGGGAATCTGTCAGCAGGTTTTTGTTATAGAATCTGGGAGCAGCATAATGTAGGGGCAGAGACCCTGATTCCAGCGGTGTATCACTTACTGGGCTTCTTACAATACAATCAGCGTTTTATCAGCAGGAGATTATCACTAGAAGACTAGGTGTCTTGTGCAAGACAGTCCAACTAATCTGTAAACACGCCCCCAGCACTGATTGGCAATGTATATAGGAAACTGCCAATCAATGGTGTGAGGGGGCGGGGTTACACACTGCTCATCATTCTGAGATCTGCTAGATCTGCAGCAGATAAAACAGGGATTCTATCTAACTGCACCAAGCAAACTAGTAAGTGGCACATTACTGGAATCAGGGTCTCAGCACCTACATCATGCTGCTCTTGCATTACATAGCAAAAAAAAACAGCTGACAGATTTTCTTTAATAGGCAATTACTCTAATAGGCTGCAGTACTTGGTTATATTATGGTCGCTACGACCATTAGCAGCTAGCTAATTAACTGTCACTATATGAGTGGTCGTAACAATGGATTCCTAAGGTCCTGCAATGCCTGCACATGGGATAAGTGACATAGTGAATCAGAAGAACTATACTACATTTCTAATTGGAGGTATTTGATAATATTATTATTATTATAATACTTAGTACATATTGGGATAGGATCTTAGAGATAGGAATACCCCTTAAAGCCTTCACATTCCTTCCACACAGGAATTCCTGTTTCGACTGAAAGTGAGAAAGAGTTTAGAAGCTTAGACTGGCACCCCTACGACGTCATCGCAAAGGCTCATTATGACGAGCTTCGAGTCAGACACCTACGGCAAGCCTGTTAGACCATGCAGAGAGCATGGTCTAAGAGGCTTCTGTCAGTGCAGCACTGACAGGTGTAAAGCATTATACCAGCCATCAGACTAATAAAAGTTAAAGTCTCATAGAGGGACTAAGTAAAAAAAAAGCAATAAAAAACAATCTCAGAATCAGTTTAGCTGTTTTGGGAGGTGAGTATAGTTCTGGGACAGGTGAAATCTACTGTTGACATATTTTATATATTGATAGAATTCCTGGAAACCCATATACCGTATGTTCTTGGTGCTTCACTAAAGTTGGGCTCTCACCAGCACAAAGGTGTCCAGAACATCCTCCTGCACACAGATGTTCTCCTCCAGGAACCTTCTGCGGTGTTCCCTGAGGAGGTTCTGCTGCTGAGTCTCAAAGGGTTGTTCGAGCATCTGGAAGACCACCGCCCCCGTCACCAGGTACCCGAGGACGACGCCGAGCAGGGCCAACACCGTCTTCTTCTTCATGACGTTTTTACTCTGAGATGCCTCCTCCTCTTCAACCTCAACCTGGTCTCCGAGTAATATGGTGTCTTGGGATGAACAGGACAGTGGGTACAGAAAGCCTCCAGGAAGACCACCTACTGGAGAGTGGCAAGACACTGTACAGGGGGGAAAATACAAAAAGTGTCTAGTATCGCCAGTAATAATATAGAGGATACGACTATTCACAGTTCTGGTCGGCATCCAAATAATGCAAGTCACGTCATCCTGCCCAATAAACTGAGTACAAACATATATCACCAGGTGACGTACACTGCCAGTATCAGTACAGAAAGACGAAAAACCCAGGAGTGACCAAAAGGACCCTCTCCCCAAAGTACGGACCCTATTCAGACCCTATATCTTCAATAACTGATGGTCGACAGCTATCAAATCCAACCTTATAGTATGGTGTCTTCTCCATAGGGAGAGGGAATGAAGTGACGGGCTTCTCTCCCATGGGAACAAAGGATTGGGCATGTTAAAATCCAACATGTCTGATTCTTCCTCTCCTGACATCCACCATTGGGGAAGATTTGAGAAGTCTCTATAAACAGTACATTGTCATCATGTGTTCTGGGCTCCTCGCAATGGAGATCGGGGGTCTCAGTGTATGCAACATTGTAAATTGCACTGCAGATTTAAAGGGGTTGTCTGGTGAAAACAGGTGGTCACCTTTTCCTGGGACAGGAGATAACTTACTGATTGGGGGGTCTAATCGTTAAACGCGCATGGATGGGCAGAATGGGGCACTTTTAACCATGTCAGATGCCCGACCGCCGCGCCTTTCATTCTCTGTGGGGCTGCTGGGAAAATCCAAGCGCAGCATACCGGGGGCCCATAGAGAATGAATGGAGCAGTGGTTGAGCATGCGCAGTGCAGTGGTTGAGCATGCGCAGTGCAGTGGTTAAGCATGCGCAGTGCCGCTCCATTCTAACTGTAATGAAAGTTGCCCGTTCTGCCGATCGGTGCGGGTCCCAGCGGTCGAAACCCCAAGTAATCAACAAGTGATAACCTGACTATATCAATGCTAAATTCTGATGAGCAGTGGTGGTCTAGGTCCTGGCACCCCCAGCGATCAGTCTAAACAGTGCTGTGAAGTGCGGAGCTTCTGCATGGGCTACATGCACTGGGCAGTGTATGGGCTCAATAGTCTATCGATCCCATACATCGCTCTCTACGAACAGGTCATGCAGCAGCTCCGCACTTCAAAGAGGTGCATTGATCAGCGGGGGTCCCAAGAACCCCTCCAACAACAAATAGAGGCCCCTATAATATATCAGAATTTTTTTTTCTGATATCTACCTTTTGAGCCACCATTAATTTATTTTACAACCCTTTAGTGCCATTTTGGTCATCATCTCAAAATCTCCAGTGACCAACAAGTGACAAGCAGACCCCGAGATAACTAGAAGACCCCCAAAATGTAACCCGGATCTCTGGCCCCCATTAATGACATGGGAAGTTTGGAGATTATGCTACAGTCACATCTGAATTTCCAGATGAGATATTAATGGCAAGTAATGCCCACGTCTTCCCAATATCTTAAGGAAAACTCTGACTATGCAACAATTTTCTGACTTGGAAGAAGCATATCCCATTAAACATTGGAATTAATTAGTACACCCAGGGAGCAATCATTTCAACAGATACCACTGCCTTCTGTTAATGCTACGACTAAATTAACCCTGACATATTTATAAGCTTCCTTGTAAATCAAGTTTTTAATGAAGCTTTGGGTATAAGGACACAACTTTCCCAATCAGCCTATTGGATATTGATTTCCAGGTGCAATAAAATGGAAGCGATTGTGGATATCTTTATATTACACCTTTATTTCTATACGTTGTGTTTTGGTTATGTTTATTTTTTCACATACTAATTAGAATTTTTGTTCTAATGTGTCAACATTCTGCAGAACTTCACAATTCAGATACATATGTTTATATTGTACGATCGTTATTTCCATTAAACTCGTATTTGTTTATGTCTATTGTCTATCTGAACTTATTTAAAATTTGTATTTATGTTGTATATTGATTTTTAGGTTTGTACTACAACTTTGTATCATATGTTCACTATGCATATTTATCACCTAATAATTATTTTGTATATGTTTATGTGTATATTGTTTAGTGGTATTTATATATTCCATCTGTGTATATTTATATTGTACATTGGTTACTTATATTTATATTACACTTGTATATATATATATATTGCATTTGTATATGTCTATATTGCAATAATGCATATACCACATGTTGGCTATTTAGACTTATACTGCACCGGTACATTTTTTTATTGCATATTGGTTAGTTTATACACATATATAAATATATATATTATGCCGGAATATGTTTACTTCATTTGTTATCTATTTATGTTTATATTACACCTGCACATTTTTATACTGTATATTGAATATATATATACATAGTGGCATGGAATAAATAGTGCTCTAATAATAATAAATAACAATAATGTATATATATATATATATATATATATATATATTACACCTGCATATGTTGATATCATATGTTGGTAATTTAGGTTATGTATGTTTATATTTATTTGTTTATTTTACACCTGTGTAAGTTTATATCATCTATTGGTTATTTCTGTTTACCGTATATTATACTTAGATGTCTTTATATATCTATATACACATTCATATACACCGTACATATGTATATTGACTATTTCTATTTCTATTTTACCTGTCCATTTTTATATTGCATATTGGTTAGTTTTTATCCTATACCGATATATGACCGATATATTCATCGGGACATATATAAAGAAGCGGCGATGTCAGCAGAAGTGAGCGCGGAGCGGGTGGTGTCACTTACCAGGAGGGCAGGTGTCGGAGCCATCGGCCCGCGATGTCCAATATTGGATGATATAATAGTCACGCACCTGCACCCTCAGACAGGTATGCGCCCCCTCCAGCAGGGATGCAGCCCACCCTCTTGCATCTGATGCCCGGAGGAGAGTGATACCCACACTGAGAACTCCCTGCTATCCACACACTGCATGGGCGTGGAAAAGAGGGAGAGGATGAAATAAGATGTGGACATTGAGCCAGAAGGAGATAACGCTGGAGATGGAGAACGATTCGCCATAAGCGAGTGGAGGAGATGGGAAAGAAGCAATGTGGGAAATGCAGAATGTGTCCAGGACCTAAGGGAGGGAGTGATGCTGCTCCACCAGGGACCTGCGGGAAGATAATGCAATGGCCACAATTAACCATTTTTTCGCCAATGCCCAGCGAATGTTACTTACCGGTCTGGAAGATCTTCGCTTACCCTGTTCTTGTAGTGAAGGCCGTTGATTAACCCTTCCATCACGTAATGGCCTCATTAAACTAAACGGCAATTTTTTTTCGCATTCTGCCTAATGAGATTATAAGACGATAATCATCATCTGACTCCCTGCAGACCCCCGAGGATAATAACCCTTCTGCCCTGGCAGGAGCCAGACCGGGGCGCCGGTACCCTCTGTCTGCCAGCCCGGCATTTATACAGCAGTCCCATGACAAAACTTAGGATCCCTTAACCCTTTCCTTCCAAGCCTGATAGCACGATACACAATATGCAGACCGCAAAGCATCAGCCACTTGCCTGCTAGCGCCATGCAGCATTGCATGATGATCACCCCACCCTTCATGCCAAAATGCAGGGGAGCTCCCTTAAAGCTCCCTACTGTCAGACCTGCAGTGTCACTTAACCCCTTCCAAGTGCTGGCCCCATTTCTAGCCATGAAATAGTTAATGCTTGTTTGACATCTCCGGTCAGCACACATTAAATGGTGATGACAGTCGGTGGAGATCATGCCAAGTGCTACCTGCCACTTAACCTCGCTACTTAACCCCTTTGTGGGATGGATGGGCATCCAAAATCCCTGAGACTTGTCAGCCATACCGCCGCAGTGGAATCAGCTGCATGCTGTCAGTGTTGTGGTCACTGCTCAGTGCATCAGTATGTTGTGGTCCTGGTGAAATCTTGCAAATGGACGTTTTTCTTAAAGGGATATTAAACCTGTAGAAATCTTGCAAAAGTGCAAGATAACACTGAGATGTACTGAGATAACATAGTAGTTAAGTTCCAGGCTTTTCCCCAGTATACTATGTATAAGGGTAGGGTCACACAAAAGTCCGCCGAGAAAAACGGCACTGATGAGACTCTGATCAGACGTGGAGAGAAAAATAGAGTTTCTCCACCTTCTCCATTATGTTATCCCGTGAACATTAGACTGCACTCGGATGTCATCTGAGTGCACTCCGGTGTTTTTCACAGACCCAAAGACTTGCAGTGTTGATTTTGATTCGACACTCAGATCAAAATCTGTCATGTTACTGATTTTAATCGGAGGAACTGGTCCGAGGAAAAAGATCAGACATGTGCACAACCCCATAGAATAACATGGGCACGAGTGCTATCTGTCAAAACCATGGATAGCGTTCGTCCGATTTAAACGTTCATATACACAAGCCCCAATTATGTACTAAATTGTAAAACGCTGGGTAAGACGGTCACTGAAAGAAACTTGGGTGTATGGTGGACGGCAAACTCAACTTTAGTGATCAGTGTCAGGCGGCTGCTGCCAAGGCACATAAAATAATGGGATGCACTAAAAGAGGCATAGATGCTCATTAGGAGAACATAATTTTACCTCTATACAAGTCACTAGTTCGACCACACTTAGAATACTGTGCACAGTTCTGGTCTCCGGTGTATAAGAAAGACATAGCTGAACTGGAGCGGGTGCAGAGAAGAGCGACCAAGGTTATTAGAGGACTGGGGGGTCTGCAATACCAAGACAGATTATCAAACTTGGGGTTATTCAGTTTGGGAAAACAAAGATTTAGGGGTGATCTTATTATAATGTACAAATTTATGAAGGGACAGTACAGAGATCTGTATAATCATTTTTTACACCTAGGCCTTTGACAGTGAGGGGGTATCCTCTACTTCTAGAGGAAAATGGTTTAATCATAATCACAGAAGGTGATTCTTTACTGTAAGAGCAGTAAGGCTATGGATTCTTTACTGTAAGAGCATTAAAACGATGGATTCTTTACTGTAAGAGCAGTAATACTATGGAATATTTACTGTTAGGGCAGTGCGACCATGGAGTCTTTAATGTAAGAGCAGTGAGACCATGGATTCTTTAATGTAAGAGCAGTAAGACTATGGATTATTTACTGTAAGTGCAGTGAGACTATTGATTATTTACTGTAAGAAAAGTAAGACTATGGATTCTTTACTGTAAGAGCAGTAAAACTATGGATTATTTACTGTAAGAGCAGTAAAACCATGGATTCTTTACTGTAAGAGCAGTAAGACTTTGGATTCTTTACTGTAAGTGCAGTAAGACAATGGATTATTTACTGTAAGAGCAGTAAGACTATGGATTATTTACTGTAAGAGCAGTAAGACTATGGGTTATTTACTGTAAGAGCAGTAAGACTATGAATTATTTACTATTAACTCAGTAGAACTATGGATTATTTACTATAAACTCAGTAAGACTATGGATTATTTACTGTAAGAGCAGTAAGACTATGGATTCTTTACTGTAAAAGCAGTAAAACGATGGATTATTTACTATAAACTCAGTAAGACTATGGATTATTTACTATAAACTCAGTAAGACTATGGATTATTTACTGTAAGAGCAGTGAGATTATAGATCCTTTACTGTAAGAGCAGTAAAACTATGGATTATTTACTGTAAGAGCAGTGAGATTATGGACCCTTTACTGTAAGAGCAGTAAGACTATGGATTATTTACTGTAAGAGCAGTAAGACTATGGATTCTTTACTGTAAGAGCAGTAAGACTATAGATTCTTTACTGTAAGAGCAGTAAGGCTATGGATTCTTTACTGTAAGAGCATTAAAACGATGGATTCTTTACTGTAAGAGCAGTAAGACTATGGATTCTTTACTGTAAGAGCAGTAAGACTATGGATTCTTTGCTGTAAGAGCAGTAAGACTAGGGATTATTTACTGTAAAAGCAGTAAGACTAAGGATTCTTTACTGTAAGAGCAGTAAGACTATCCATTATTTACTGTATGAGCTGTAAGACTATGCATTATTTACTATAAACTCAGTAAGACTATGGATTATTTACTGTAAGAGCAGTGGGATTATGGATTCTTTACTGTAAGAACAGTAAGACTATGGATTTTTTACTGTAAGAGCAGTGAGATTATGGATTCTTTACCGTAAGAGCAGTAAGACTATGGATTATTTACTGTAAAAGCAGTGAGACTATGGATTATTTACTGTAAGAGCAGTGAGTTTATGAATTCTTTACTGTAAGAGCAGTAAGACTATGGATTGTTTACTTTAAGAGCAGTGAGATTATGTAGTTTTTCCTGTAAGAGCAGTGAGATTATGGATTCTTTACTGTAAGAGCAGTAAGACTATGGATTATTTACTGTAAAACCAGTGAGACTATAGATTATTTACCGTAAGACCAGTGAGATTATGGATTCTTTACTGTAAGAGCAGTAAGACTATGGATTATTTACTGTAAGAGCAGTGAGATTATGGATTCTTTACTGTAACAGCAGTGAGACTATGGATTATTTACTGTAAGAGCAGTGAGATTATGGATTATTTACTGTAAGAGCAGTGAGACTATGGATTATTTACCGTAAGAGCAGTGAGATTATGGATTATTTACTGTAAGAGCAGTGAGATTATGGATTCGCTACTGTAAGAGCAGTAAGACTATAGATTATTTACTGTAAGAGCAGTGAGATTATGGATTATTTACTGTAAGAGCAGTGAGACTATGGATTATTTACTGTAAGAGCAGTGAGATTATAGATTATTTACTGTAAGAGCAGTGAGATTATGGATTCGCTATTGTAAGAGCAGTAAGACTATGGATTCTTTACTGTAAGAGCAGTGAGATTATGGAACTCTCCGCCACATGTTGTTGTAATGATTAATTCACCAAAACAAAATGCAAGAAGGGCCTGGATACCTACCTTGATAAATATAATAATACATGTTATGGGCACTAGATTGTGTGATGGGGCGTTGATCCAGGGAACTGGTGTATTTGCCATATGTGGATTTGGGAAGGAATTTTTCCCCTATTATGGGGCAATTAGTATCTATCTCATGGGGAATTTGCCTTCTTCTGGATCAACGTGCTAATTTATAGGTTGAACTTGATGGACTTATGTCTACCTTCAACCTAAAAAACTTTGAAACAATTGAAAATACACAAAAACCCAGCAGTCCTCATCTCCCAAAGTGGCTGATAGCAGAAAACAATGGAGCGCAACCACTGCACAATAATAATAGTTAAAGGGAACCCGTCACCCCCAAATTCGAAGATGAGCTAAACCCACTGGCATAAGGGGCTTATCTACAGCATTCTGTAATGCTGTAGATAAGCCCCCGATGTACCCTGAAAGGAAAGAAAAACAGGTTATATTATACTCACCCAGGGGTGGTCCCGCTGCGTTCAGGTCCGATGGGCGTCGCAGTGCAGGTCCAGCGCTTCCCATCTTCATACGATCACGTCCTCTTCTTGTCTTCCTGCTGCGGCTCCGGCGCAGGCGTACTTTGTCTGCCCTGTTGAGGGCAGAGCAAAGTACTGCAGTGCGCAGGTGCCGGGCCTCTCTGACCTTTCCCGGCGCCTGCGCACTGCAGTATTTTGCTCTGCCCTGAACAGGGCAGACAGAGAACGCCTGCGCCGGAGCCGCAGCATGAAAACAAGAAGAGGACGTCATCCTATGAAGATGGGAGGCCCCGGACCGGACCACGACACCAATCGGACCGGACCGCAGCAGGACCGCCCCTGGGTGAATATAATCTAACCTTTTTCTCATCTTTCAGGATGCAGCGGGGGCTTATCTACAGCACTACAGAATGCTGTAGATAAGCCCCTGATGCCGGTGGGCTTAGCTCATCTACGAATTTGGGGGTGACAGGTTCCCTTTAAAATATTATTTGGGGTTGAGCATAAAATAAAATCCTTTGTTCCTGGAGCTCATAATAAAGCAGAAAAAAAGCTGCTGTTATCCTTCCCCGTGGGAATAAACCATACACAAAATATTGAAAAACACACGTTAGTAGCAAATCTAATGTTATGTTCCCACATAGTGAAAATGCGGCAGATTCTGTGCTGTGTATTCACTTGCGGAAAATCTGCCTTTTACAGTGTCAGGAAATTTCACAAGATTTTACGGAATTTCCAGCACATGATTATCCACAGCGTCAGCTGCCAGCGGCTGTGGGTTTAAGATCTGCAGCGTGTCAATGTGCTGTAGATAAATGCGGCTCTCCAGCACCTCCTTAGCAACGAGATCCGCAGCGGTAAAAGCCACTGCAGGTATCACTGTGGGAGATCTGCAGTAATCACTTTCAGTCGGAGCGTACCCTAATGGAGTCAGGAGGCTCATATTAACCATATATTTGCCACTAAGGTGTATATTTAAATACTAGATGGTGGCCCGATTATAACGCATCGGGTATTCTAGAATATGCATGTCCACGTAGTATATTGCCCAGCCACGTAGTATATTGCCCAGCCCACGTAGTATATTGCTCAGCCACGTAGTATATTGCCCAGCTACGTAGTATATTGCCCAGCTACGTAGTATATTGCCCAGCCACGTACTATATTGCCCAGCCCACGTAGTATATTGCTCAGCCACATAGTATATTGCCCAGCTACGTAGTATATTGCCCAGCTACGTAGTATATTGCTCAGCCACGTAGTATATTGCTCAGCCACGTAGTATATTGCCCAGCTACGTAGTATATTGCTCAGCCACGTAGTATATTGCTCAGCCACGTAGTATATTGCTCAGCCACGTAGTATATTGCCCAGCTACGTAGTATATTGCCCAACTACGTAGTATATTGCTCAGCCACGTAGTATATAGCACAGTCCACGTAGTATATTGCCCAGCGCGCATAGTATATTGCCCAGCCACGTAGTACATTGCCCAGCCTGCGTAGTATATTGCCCAGCCCGCGTAGTATATTGCACAGCCCGCGTAGTATATAGCAATGTGGGCATCATATCCCTGTTAAAAAAAAGAATTAAAATCAGAAATAGTTATATATTCACCTTCCGTTGGCCCCTGGATCCAGGAAGCGTTTACCGACGCTCCTCGCGCGCTCCGGTCTCAAGAGTGCATTGCGTTCTCACGAGATGATGACGTAGCGGTCTCGCGAGACCGCTACGTTCATCATCTCGCGAGATCGCAATGCATGTACCGGTCACCGGAGCGTCGCGAGGAGCGGGAAAGGCGCCGGACGGTGAGTATATGATGATTTTTTTTTTTAATTATTTTTAACATTAGATCTTTTTACTATTGATGCTGCATAGGCAGCATCAATAGTAATCAATAGTAAAAAGTTGGTCACACAGGGTTAATGGCAGCATTAATGGAGTGCGTTACACCGTGGCATAACGCGGTCCATTAGCGCTGCCATTAACCCTGTGTGAGCGCTGACTGGAGGGGAGTATGGAGCGGGCACTGACTGCGGGGAGGAAGGAGCGGCCATGTTGCCGCCGGACTGCGCCCGTTGCTGATTGGTCGTGGCAATGGTCATGGGCGTTTTGCCACGACCAATCAGCGACTTGGATTTCCATGACAGACAGAGGCCGCGACCAATGAATATCCGTGACAGAAAGACAGACAGACGGAAGTGACCCTTAGACAATTATATAGTAGATACTGTGTGTGGTTTATTTCTGCAGGGAAGGATAATAGCAGTGTGATCTATATAGCTGCTGGAGACCGAGACTGGTTAGATAGGTGGATCCCCGGTGGCTTCTCCCTGCCTGCTCCCCTTGAGTGACTGATCTCTTCTTACATGCATAGGGAGGGACCTGTCAATCATTAGCAGAGGGCGGGGCTGAAGCCACTAGGACCCGCCCATCCAACTACTCTCCCATGTGGCTTGGTCCCCAGATTGATTTTAAAATATTTTTTGTCTCCTATACGTCAGACTCAAACATACCTGGCTGTGATGATACAGCCAGTGCCAGATACATGCTGCCCATGGATCGAGCATCACGTATCCGCTGTCACCTTCCCTTTAAGTCTATATTAATATTAGACAAGTGTTTCCTGTTGCAGCTTAATAACAGTGATAAATATGAATATACATTTTTTAAGTCTTGTCTTTCTTTTGTGTCAGTGCATGTTGCATCAAAACCCACCAATGTTTTCTTTTTCTCTTTTTCTGTGCTTAGAGTATAAATGTTGCATAACTCTGTCGGTGATTTTTTTTTTTTTTTATGCTTCTTATTTTTGGAATAAAAATGCAATTAATCTATTTTACTTAAAGAGGGAAGAAATGGTGCCGAAAATCTGCAACATTAAAAACTCAATGAAAAGATTTTCATTGCTGCACGTTAGACATCAACTGCCTTCCCCACCCCAAATAAAGCGTTGTACTGCAGGAGGGCACTGCTGGGCAGAGGTGGACATTTTTGTTGGCACTTAGAATAGTCTCAAATGATAAATTAGCCACAAACATTTTTATAATAAAAACCACACCCATATTGTCCAATACACCTAAAAATGATATCAATTTAGTACCAAAGATATAATGAATTAATAAAAAAAAACAACTTATATTCAAGGTGCAAAGAGAATGATGAATAATGGCGAATGTGCTGTAGGTTTATTGTATCTGTCTGTATCACTGTATGCTAAAGGGATAAGCTACGCTAGGTCGACCACACCTTATGGTCGTTCGGCACCACCTTTTGTTTGTGTAAGCAAATTATCCACATTATATACCGGTGTTTCCCCAACTAGGAACCTCTAAAGCCTTAATCAGGGGTTACCAAGAACACAGCAACACAAACGGGTCACTTTTATAATAGGAATTGTAATAATAAAGATATGTCAAAATAAACATAAAATAGTTTGTAAACATAGCAATGGGCAAGAAGTAACCCAATATTGGTCTTAGGGGGTCCCCAGCAGTCCAAGAGTGGAAACATTTTCAAGGGTTCCCTGCAGTAATAAGTTTGGGAGTCACTGGCAGATACCCAAAATATCTAGAGATAGATGATAGATAGATAGATAGATAGATAGATAGATAGATAGATAGATAGATAGATAGATAGATAGATGATAGATAGATAGATAGATAGATAGATAGATGATAGATAGATAGATAGATGATAGATAGATAGATGATAGATAGATAGATAGATAGATGATAGATAGATAGATGATAGATAGATAGATAGATAGATAGATAGATAGATAGATAGATAGATAGATAGATAGATAGATGATAGATGGATAGATAGATATGGGATAGATAGATAGATGATAGATAGATAGATAGATAGATAGATAGATAATAGATAGATAGATGATAGATAGATGATAGATAGATAGATGATAGATAGATAGATAGATGATAGATAGATAGATGATAGATGGATAGATAGATATGGGATAGATAGATAGATAGATGATAGATAGATAGATAGATAGATAGATAGATAGATAGATAGATAGATAGATAGATAGATAGATAGATGATAGATAGATAGATAGATAGATAGATAGATAGATGGATAGATAGATAGATAGATATGGGATAGATAGATAGATAGATAGATAGATAGATAGATAGATAGATAGATAGATAGATAGATAGATATGGGATAGATAGATAGATATATGATAGATCTATGAATAGATATAAAGAAAACATAAAAATAACAGCACTATCTTCAGTCAATGGTGCAATTCCTCCTAGAGTCGAACTGACAAAAGTATTCTGGATATAGAAAAAAGACGAAAATAATGGCAACGCTCAAAGGGTGGAAAAAATGTACCACTTGAACGCTGGCTCAATTTTTGCTTTCTTTGAATATATATGTGTTTACAAATAAAGATAGATAAATAGATAGATGGATAGATACAATATAAACATCAGATAGATAGATGATAGATAGATAGATAGATAGATAGATAGATAGATAGATAGATAGATAGATAGATAGATAGATCGATAGATAATAGCTGGTCACAGCCGAAACGTTGCCACACCATATGTGATAATAAAGTCCACTTTTTTCAGCATTTATTGGAGTGCTGCCTCCTTTTTTCTTTTTTTCTTATTAATACAAATGGATATTTGTTTGGAGGGCCCTGCACCCTGAATTCATCTATACGGTGCTGTTCCTTTTTTTTTAATTCTACATAGATAATAGATAGATGACAGATAGATGATAGATAATAGATAGAAAATAGATAGAAAATAGACAATTGACAGACACACAAGCTCCCCAGCCAAGCCCCATTTTTTAAGTTATGAAATGATTATCCATTGAATAAGAAAATGACTAAATATATCAGAATCAAAGAGCGAGAAGCAGATGACGAGGACACGTCCTAATGATAAGTTCTCAGCGTTACTTGGTACCATGGAGGATGACGCCTCAGAGATAATTGCCGGAGGACATACCCAGATGTAGCAGTGCTGTATCCGCCATAGAACTGTTTGGGGCTACTTTGCTATAACACTTTGATACAATGTAAATTGTTAAGCGTAACGTTATTTTACATGGGATGATGATGGCTCGAATCATCCTTACTCGACGGTAATTAAGGTTTTTTCCAGTGCTAAATATTTGGGGCAATTCATCTCATGTAAAATAATGATAAACTTAGCTCTGCAACATCTGACTAATTCAGCTCTGCTACATCTGTGTGCGTAATACAAAAAAATAGAGGGAAATGTTGGGAAAGAAAGTAAACGACAAAAGTCAATGAATTAGAGTGGGAAGAGGTGGTCGGAGCGGCGGGCGAGAGGGCGAGTGGCGGGTTCTCACTTGCTCTGCTGGTCTCTGCAGTCCTCCTCCCCGGCTCTGCACTCTCTGTGATGCTCTGTTCTCTGTCACAGGTTCTGCACAGACAGACACAAAGCAAATATATAATATCATTGTGCTGAGAGCAGCCTTAACCCCTCTCCGTCCTCCGCAGAGCTTTATTTCTGATAGATCTGTCTATTACATATAAACCTTCACTTATCCCCTTTCCTGTCAGCGCTCCGCACACTGGATTAACCTCAGTCCTGCTGAACTCTGTTGTGCCTACATGGCCGCAGCTTTTTTTTCTCACACTTTCCCAAGACTTTAATACAGATCTGCTCTTCTGCCATGCAGAATGAAATCACTGAGAAAAAAAGGGATGGCCAACATCACCAACACTACCACTGGCAGTAAAGATAATGCTACCCAGCATCAGCTATACGCACCGTCCTCTGCTGGGGCTTGGCTGTTAAAGGGTTAAACAATTTTCCTGCCCCATCAGCATTTCCAGATACATGATCATAGTCAATAGCAATCAATAGCCGTATTATCATCAGACAGTGTCTAGGGACAGGTAATCCACTTATCCATAAATATCCTGATATTTACACATGTACTAATAGATGGATAGATAAGAGAGGATAGATAGATGATAGATAATAGATAGATAATAGATAGATATTCGATAAATAGATAGATCTATAGATAGATAGATAATAGGCAGATGATAGATAATCGATAGATATTCGATAAATAGATAGATCTATAGATAGATAGATAATAGGCAGATGATAGATAATAGATAGATATTCGATAAATAGATAGATCTATAGATATATAGACAATAGATAGATGATAGATAATAGATAGATCTATAGATACTGTAGATAGATAGATGATAGATAGTTAATAGATAATAGATAGATATTGGATAAATAGATAGATCTATAGATAGCTAGATAATAGATAGATTATTATTATTATTATTTATTTATTTATATAGCACCATTGATTCCATGGTGCTGTACATTATTAGGGGTTACATACAAACTACAGATATCACTTACAGTAAACAAACTAACAATGACAGACTGATACAGAGGGGCGAGGACCCTGCCCTTGCGGGCTTACATTCTACAGGACTATGGGGAAGGAGACAGTAGGTCGGGGGTTGCAGTAGCTCCGATGGTGTTGAGGTGGCCGTGTGGTCATTACAGGCTGTAAGCTTCTTTAATGAGATGGGTTTTCAGGTTTCTTTTGAAGGATCCAATTGTGGTGGATAACCGGACGTGTTGGGGCACAGAATTCCAGAGGATGGGGGATATTCGGGAGAAGTCTTGGAGGCGATTGGGTGAGGAGCGAATAAGTGTGGAGGAGAGAAGGAGGTCTTGGGAGGACCGGAGATTACGTGAGGGAAGATATTGAGAGATTAGTGTGGAAATATACAGAGGAGAAAGGTTATGGATGGCTTTGTAGGTCAGTGTTAGTAGTTTAAACTGGATACACTGGGAAATTGGGAGCCAGTGAAGGGATTTGCAAAGAGGGGAAGCAGGAGTGTAGCGAGGAGAGAGATTAATTAGTCGGGCAGCAGAGTTAAGGACGGACTGGAGGGGTGCGAGAGTGTTAGAAGGTAGGCCACAGAGGAGGATGTTGCAGTAGTCAAGGCGGGAGATGATGAGGGCATGCACAAGCATTTTAGTAGATTGAGGGTTGAGGAAAGGACGGATTCTGGAAATATTTTTGAGCTGGAGGCGACAGGAGGTGGCGAGAGCTTGGATGTGCGGTTTGAAGGACAGGGCAGAGTCAAGGGTTACTCCGAGGCAGCGGGTTTTGGGGACAGGGGAAAGTGTGATTTCATTTATTTTGAAAGATAGATCAGGTAGGGAAGATATGCGAGATGGAGGAAAGATAATTAGTTCAGATTTCTCCACATTGAGCTTGAGGAAGCGACAGGAGAAGGAGGATATGGCTGATAGACCTCGCTAGGATTCTGGAGAGCAGAGAGGTGACATCTGGGCCAGAGAGGTAGATCTGAGTGTCATCGGCATATAGATGGTACTGGAATCCATAGGACCTTATGAGTTGTCCCAGGCCGAGTGTATAGATTGAGAAGAGTAAGGGCCCAAGGACAGAGCCTTGAGGGACTCCAACAGAGAGGGGGCGAGATGAAGAGGTAGTATGGGAGTAGGAAACGCTAAATGTGCGGTTGGTAAGGTATGAGGAGATCCAAGATAGGGCGAGGTCTTTGACACCAAAGGAAGAGAGGATCTGTAGTAGGAGACAGTGGTCAACTGTGTTGAAGGCAAAGGACAGATCTAGAAGGAAGAGTATAGAGAATTGTCTGTTAGCTTTGGCTGTAAGTAAGTCGTTAGTAATTTTGGTCAGGGCAGTCTCTGTGGAATGGTGGGGACGGAAGCCAGATTGTAGATTGTCGAAGAGAGAGTTAGATGCAAAGTGAGAGGAAAGTTCAGCATGGACGTGCTGCTCAAGGAGTTGGGAAGCAAATGGGAGCAAAGTTATGGGGTGATAGCTAGACATACCGCTTGGGTAAAGGGATGGCTTTTTGAGGATAGGTGTGATTGTGGTATGTTTGAAAGCAGTGGGGAAGGTTCCAGAAGTTAGTGATAGGTTGAAGAGATGGGTTAGGGATGGGATTAGTGTGGTGGTGAGGTTGGGGAGGAGGTGGGGTGGGATGGGATGGGGTCAAGTGCACAAGTGGTGAGGTGCGATTTCGAGAGAAGATGAGCAAGCTCCCCTTCAGTGATTTTGGAGAGTGAAGTTATGGGGTTTGGGCATTGGTCTCTCATACAAAGGGGTTGTGGTTGTGGTAGATAGATGATAGATAATAGGCAGGTGATAGATAATAGATAGATATTAGATAGGTAACAAATAGATAAATAGATATTAGATAGATAATAGATAACAGAAAGATAATAGATAGATGATAGATAATAGTTAAAAGATAAACAGATATTAGATAGATAATAGATGATAGATAATAGTTAATAGATAGATAACAGATATTAGATAGATAATAGATAGATAGATAATAGATGATAGATAATAGATGATAGATAATAGTTAATAGATAGATAATAGATAGATAATAGATAGTGTGAGGGGTTGCCACTCTTGGTAGTAGCCTTCACATAGACTCAGGAGCACACACACTTGAAAACACCAGTGGGTTTATTGTGTGCAGCATAAACCACGGTGTTTAAAAAAGCATAACACTGGCCTCTGGGCATGGTAGAAAACAAAACAAAAATAGTAGCATACAGTTCAGTCCTCGTTGGGGCGGGGTCCTCCTGCACACAGTTAGGGGAAACCACTCAGCCCTTCTGTGGGAAGCACAACTTCTCTCCACAGCACCACACACAGACTGAGCAGGTATATCATGTCATGTGCTAGTCACATGATAATGACATCACTGCAGGTCCTCAAACACCTGCAGGTCCTGCAGGTAAAAGCGGTATGGTGAGCACCCTCCCTCCTGCACTGCGAGTGCTCACATGAAACCGGTCCATTAAGCTCTGTACACGGCCTTTCAGCACCTAGTGTGCTGGAAACACCAAACACTCCGCTTTCGGTTGCACATCACATGCGCAGTGACAGGTACCTCCCTTCCTCCACAAAGCCAGTGACTCTGTCACAATAGATAGATGATAATACATTTCCATCTCAGGCACAGCAAAAATTACATCAAAATGACATCTAATATTTTATAATGTCAAGTTCCCAAAATATTACTGACAATGTATTCTGCAAAATATTCTAATTCCATACCGAACTGAAGTAGTAGAGCTGAATCAGCGATGTCTGGTATAGAAGAGCTGGATCATCAATGACTGATGTAACAGAGTTAAATCAGTGTGGAGCAGTGTAGCAGAGCTGGATCAGCGTGTAGCAGAGATCGATCAGCATAGATTGGTGTACTAGAGCTGGAACAGCAATAAATAGTCTATCAGAGCTAGATCAGCGATGACTGGTGTAGCAGAGCTGAATCAGTGTGGACCAGTGTAGCAGAGCTGGATCAGTGTAACTGGTGTAGCAGAGCTGGATCAGTGTAACTGGTGTAGAAGAGCTGGATAAGCGTGGACTGGTGTAGCAGAGCTCGATCAGCGTGGACTGATGTACCAGAGCTGGAACAGCAACGAATGGTGTATCAGAGCTGGATCAGTGATAACTGGTGTAGCAGAGCTGGATCAGGGTGGACTGGTGTAACAGAGCTGGATCAGCATGGACTGATGTAGCAGAGCTGGATCAGGGATGACTGGTATAGCAGAGCTGAATCAGCATGGACTGGTGTGGCAGAGCTGGATCAGCGTGGACCGGTGTAACAGAGCTGGATCAGCATGCACCGGTGTAGCAGAGCTGGATCAGGGATGACTGGTAGCAGAGCTGGATCAGCATTGACAGCTATAACAGAGATAGATTTACGAATTAGCAGAGTGGCAATGTGTGAGCCCTTGAGCAGTAGAGTTTTTGAGTGGCGCTTGATGTAGCAGATCTGGCACCACAGAACAATACAGTTGGACAATGAGGCTCGATGTTGCAGTGCTGAAACCAGGATGACTAGTATAGTATAGTTGAGTTTGTAGTGGTGGGTTAGTGGAGCAGCAGGACCACCATCTACCTGAATACACAGGGGGCATTCTGCTGCCTGTGTCGGGTTTAAATGACCTGAGTGGATAATGACATCAGGGTGCGTCAGGTTGAAGGGACAACCTGATGTGAAGAAGAAGAGACAGGACCGTCCGGCCGTGCTCAGTACTACACCCAGTACAAGTAACGATGTGCTGACTCTATATGGGGTCTTATCCATAGGAGAGATCATCCATATCAGATTGTTAAGGGCTCAACATCAGATTACACCCACCAAGCTGCTTTTTTCAGGAGCTGCTCTGCAGTACCCAGCAGCGGGTGCTACATCATGAATGGAGATGTGTTTTACAGCTCAGTTCCGTGTATTTATATCCGGTGGCCTCTAAGCAAATAGCAGCTGACAGGTGGGGAGGCCGGGTGTCAACTGATCTGATACTGGTTTGTGTATCAATATCCTCTTACAGTACAATCCCTTCTGTTCCAGTAGAGAATTATTCCCAATTGTGTCAGTAATGGTTGCATTGATGGTGTCAGGTGATTACAATAAAATGCAAATGAATTGTTATTTCAACCGCGAGTTGTGAGAACACGGGGTCCGGCTGCAGAATACATCGCACGAGATTCATCTCTGTCCGTTTGTCATTAAGTAAATACAAGGTCAGCGTCTTGTAGAAACAGCAAAGGAGAAAGTACGGGAGGCGATGGTGAGCAAAGGATGAGCAGACGGCAAGAGGATGGCAGTCATTTATTTATGGTTGCTTCGATGTCATCACAATCATGAATTATGGGAAAATTATCAGGAATATTAAACATCAAATGCAAGGAGAAGCGATCAAAATGGCGTGCGTGAAAGAAGAGCTGTCATCTTCCCGGACAGGTTTGCTTTAGTAAATGCTTGTGTTCCAAATGAAAGAACCATTCTGGGGAATCTTTTCTTATAACATTTTTTCCTTTTAACATGAAATGTAAAAAACCATCCAGCTGAAAGTGAAGGTGGCTAAAAATGTGCATTTATTTTATTCAACAACCTTAAAAAATATGTACAAAAACATGATAACAGGCAACAGCCCACTAGTGAGGAAGATTGTTTTGTCCCCTGAAACTGTAGCAATAAGTAAATTAATAAATGCGTTACTATTTCTCCGATCAAAGGGGTATGCGCCTAGCATTACTGAATGCAGGGACACAACTCTATTGATAAGTGCAATAGTAATAAACTGGTGTAAATATATTCATATATTTCTTCATACTTCGTTTGTAGGCTCAGATGTTCTCTATAGGCCGGCAGCATCTTATCTCCTTGCAGAACAAAAGGATTGGGTGTGTAATAAACAATAAATACATTATTAAATAAATATCTTACCTCTGATGAGCCAGATGTACTTACTTTGATAATCTATATCAGAAAAGCTGTATGATCCTTTAAGAGATATTAAACTCAATGTCTGTCCCCCTATACTGATTGACAGCTCCTCAGTGTCCCTCCTCGCTGCTGCTGCTGAGACCTCACACTGGTCAGTACAAGCTGCAGCTGTCAGTCAGGCTGGGGGGACGGAGACTACATGGACTCATTAGATCTTTCAGAAATTCAATGATCTGACTTGTGGCAATGTTGGCATCTTAGGACAGTGGCACGTTTAAAGAAAATAATTCCTTTAGTATGTCCCATATTACTGCCATGGTAGATTATGAGGCTGTGTGCTTGGTTTTACGGAGCTTTTTGCAATGGCTCTGGCTGAAACAGCAGAACACGATGAGGAGGGATGTTCACGTACTTTGTGGGCAAAAAAAGGCAAATTGAATAGGACGAGATCCATTGATGATCTGGTAGAGGTGCAGCAGTCATTTGCATTGAATGCCGGATCTGTATACAGGCTTGGACTGGCCCACCGGAAAACAGGAGAATCCTCCGGTGGGCCACCTGTCTGTTATATGAGCAGTACTTGGCACTATATACTGGAATCACTATGTACAAAGGCGGCATCTTATTCATGTAACAATCTACCCATTTCATTATGATATACATTTGCGATTGAGGATAATGTCTCATTATCTTGTAGCTGAAAAGTGGGGCCCTGGAGATGGTTACTGGTGGGCAATTGGCAGCCCAGTCCGACACTGCCTGTATGTGTCCTGTGAAAGGGAGATATGAAAAAGTAAGATCCTTCTGTTATTGATCGGATATCTAAAAAAAATATAAAAGTCTCATCACAAATTTCATTATTATTATCCTTAGACGTGAACTATATTGATCCATACTGGCTTAAACCATTCCTCATTTATATTTTTGATAGTAGTTAAAAACTGTATTGCAGAAAATTGAAAAAAAAAAAAAAAAAAAACTTCAATTGCTGCCATCCTAGACATAATATCTCTCTACATATCGCATACGAAAAAAGTCATGCTGCTTCAAATAACGTTTCCAGCATTAATAAAAGCGGTCCAGTGTTGTTCCGGAAAAGTCGGACGACTGTCATGCAAGTGTCATGAGAGTACAATGTGATTTTTCTCACCTAGCATCCATATGACATCCCTATGACATGCGTATGCAATCCGTATGCAATGCGATTTTAACATTAGCTTTTACATAATTCTCTGTCATTTAAAGATAGTTTTCAAAGTAGATATTCTTCAATACATAGATAAATATAAATAAGTGAGTTAGATACATAATCAGTGCTTTGCGTGTGTACTTTACTGTACATGAATTTAACTAATAAACCAATAAATTACAGAAAAAAATGGCGTGGGATCCCCCCAAATTTTGTTAACCAGCTGAGGGAAAGGTGACAGCTGGGGGCAGTTGCTTATAGCCTGGGAAGGGTGTAATGCACATGGAGCTTCCCGGGCTTTTAATATCAGCTCACAGCTGTATACTTAGTCTTTACTGGTTAATAAAAGGGGGCCCCCCAAAAAATGATGTGGTGTACCCCCTATATTAATAACCAGCAAAGGCTAGGCAGACAGCTGTGGACTGATATTAATTGTGATCTGATATTAATAGTCAAGGTAGGGTCCATGGATATTGGCCCCCTCCCAGACTAAAAATTTCAGCTCTCACCCACCCCAGAAATGACACATCCATAAGATGCACCAATTCTGGTGCTTCGTTTCCACCCTTCCCACTTGCACTGGTGCGGCGGCTAGTGGGATAATAGTATTGAGGTTGATGTCAGCTTTGTATTGCCAGCTGACACCAAGCCCAGGGGTTAGTAATAGAGTGGTGTCTCTAAGATGCCCCCATTACTAATCTCAGTCATATTCTAAATAAAAAGCACAATAAAGTGCTTTAATTGAAATAAAAACACTGACACTTTTATTTGAAATTAAAAAAATCACTTTTACACCTAATCGACTGAAGCCCACGTCCCCTGTAACAGAAATAAATAAACAAACAACCATTAACCTCAACTGTCCGACAAGAAGATAATCCAGTTGCCCCGCGACGAGCCTAGCTCTGCTACATCTAGATGCCAGGATGAATGTCTGCATGATGTGAGAGTTCAGCCTGGCAGCCAGCAGAGGCACTGAGATAAGCGTCATAGCGCAGCATCAGTGTCTCGCGGTGACATGAATAAGGTGAGCGGAGTTTTTGGCCACTGAATCCGTTCACCTCACTGACTGCACAGATAGCGTGAGAACTTTCTCATGGCCTAGCGGTGATGTGAGGTGAGGTGAACGGAGTTCATCAGGCCCCTTCCCAGATTATGAATATAATAAACTAATATTGCGATTCACTATCTTGTCGGATCGCGCTTGGACTGAACACGTGCATGAGCCCTTAGTTAGACAACCTTAACCTTTGTTATAACGGAAAGGAAACAACTTTTTATAATGTATCAAACAATTAGTGAAAAAAAACAAACAAATGACCTAACATTTTCAGAATAGATCATTTACAACTTTGCCAGATGATGGCGCTGCAATGCAATGCAAAAAAAAAAATCGGTTTCCAACCTCCTCACTTTGGGTTCTTTTTACCTAATTGGTTAATAAATGAAGCACAGTTTTCATATAAAACATATGATTTAATGGAATCGAGCAGTAAATTTGCTGTTTAATCTCTCTCCAAGGTGTTCTGAGTAATAATGAGTGCTATTGTATTTATTTTGTCTAATGGCTCTTGCTTTCTCCTAAATGTAACTGGACGCGCAGCACATGCACACTGTGTTACTAACTAGCAGAGTGAAAGCTTCAGAGTGCTGTGCGCCCCCCATGAGCAGAGCCTGTGTTCTTCAGCTTTCAGGAGGACCCTTCTGTATAGAGTCTCTGGCTGACTTCAAACATTTCTGCAACTGTTTCATTCATCTGAATAAGTCTGTGTTCACACGTTGCGTTTTTGATGTATTTTTTTTTTCTCCGCAGGCGAAACCTGCTCTCTTGGCAGTTAGAAACATGCTTAAAAAAAACAGGTTTTGCTTAGTTTTTGCTGCATTTTTACTGCATTTTTGCAATTGTACATTTGTCTCTTGTGCCAGCTGATAAAGTTTAGTGCAAAAAAAAAAAATCTGATTATACTTTACCAGGTTTTGGCACAAAAAAACCACAGCAAAAACTGATAGCTGCGTTACTTCAGCGTTTTCTTCACCACCCATTACTTTTAACCCCTTTCTGCCATATGACGTACTATCCCGTCGAGGTGACCTGGGACTTAATCCCCAGGGACGGGATAGTACGTTAAAGGCGATCAGCTGCGCTCACGGGGGGGAGCGCGGCCGATCGCCACCGGGTGTCAGCTGATTATTACAGCTGACATCCGGCACTATGTGCCAGGAGCGGTCACGGACCGCTCCCGGCACATTAACCCCCGGAACACTTAGATCAATCATGATCGCAGTGTTCCGGTGGCATATGGAAGCATCGCGCAGGGAGGGGTCTCCCTGATTGCTTCCCTGAGATCCTCGGAACAACGTGATGTGTTCGCGTTGTTCCGATCATCTCCTCCCTGCAGACCCCGGATCCAAAATGGCCGCGGGGCTCCTTCCGAGTTCTGCAGGGAGGTGGTTTGCAAACGCCTGCAGAGAGCAGGCACCGGCACGCCTCCTGCAGTGTCTGTCAGATCGCTGATCTGACACAGTGCTTTGCAAAGTGTCAGATCAGCGATCTGACACTATAGCATGATGTCCCACCCTGGGACAAAGTAAAAAAGTTAAAAAAAAAATGTTTACATGTCTAAAAAAAAAATAAAAAATCCTAAATTAAGGGAAAAATTTTTTTTGTTCCAATAAATACATTTCTTTATCAAAATAAAAAAAAACAATAAAAGTACACATATTTAGTATCGCCGAGTCCATAATGACCGACCTATAAAACTGTCCCACTAGTTAACCCCTTCAGTGAACACCGTAAAAAAAAAAAAATCAAGGCAAAAAAAAAACGCTTTATTATCATACCGCCGAACAAAAAGTGGAATAACACACGATCAAAAAGACGGATATAAATAAACATGGTATAAATAAACATGATATAAATGAGGTGTCGCTGTAATCGTACTGACCCAAAGAATAAAACTGCTTTATCGATTTTACCAAACGTGGAACGGTATAAACGCCCGCCCAAAAGTAAATCAAACCCCCCCTTCATCACCCCCTTAGTTAGGGAAAAATAATAAAATTTAAAAAATGTATTTATTTCCATTTTCCCATGAAGGTTAGGGTTGGGGCTAAAGTTAGGGTTAGGGTTGGGGCTAAAGTTAGGGCTAGGGCTACAGTTAGGGTTTGGATTACATTTACCGTTGATTTGGGTTGGGATTAGGGTTAGGGGTGTGGTTAGGGTTATGGTTGGGATTAGGGTTAGGGGTGTGTTGGGGTTAGGGGTGTGATTGGGATTAGGGTTAGGGGCGTGTTCAGGTTAGGGGTGTGGTTAGAATTATGGTTAGGGTTGGGATTAGGTTAGGGTTTCAGTTACAATTGGGGGGTTTCCACTGTTTCGGCACATCAGGGGCTCTCCAAACACGACATGGCGTTCGATCTCAATTCCAGCCAATTCTGCGTTGAAAAGTAAAACATTGCTCCTTCCCTTCCGAGCTCTCCTGTGCGCCCAAACAGGGGTTTACCCCAACATATGGGGTATCAGAGTACTCAGGACAAATTGGACAACAACGTTTGGCATCCGATTTCTCTTGTTACCCTTGGGAAAATAAAAATATTGGGGCTAAAAAATCATTTTTGTGGGAAAAAAATGATTTTTTTATTTTCACGGCTCTGCGTTATAAACTGTAGAGAAACACTTGGGGGTTCAAAGTTCTCACAACACATCTAGATAAGTTCCTTGAGGGGTCTAGTTTGCAATATGGGGACACTTGTGGGGGGTTTCTACTGTTTAGGTACATCAGGGGCTCTGCAAATGCAACGTGACACCTGCAGACCAATCCATCTATGTCTGCATGCCAAATGGCTCTCTTTCCCTTCCGAGCTCTGCTATGTGCCCAAACGGTGGTTCTCCCCCCCACATATGGGGTATCAACGTACTCAGGACAAATTGGACAACAACTTTTGGGGTCCAATTTCTCCTGTTATCCTTGGGAAAATACAAAACTGGGGGCTAAAAAATAATTTTTGTGGAAAAAAAAAGCATTTTTATTTTCACGGCTCTGCGTTATAAACTGTAGTGAAACACTTGGGGATTCAAACTTCTCACAACACATCTAGATAAGTTCCTTAGGGGGTCTACTTTCCAAAATGGCGTCACTTGTTGGGGTTTTCCACTGTTTAGGCACATCAGGGGCTCTCAAAACACGACATGGTGTCCCATCTCAATTCCAGTCAATTTTGCATTTAAAAGTCAAACGGCGCTCCTTCCCTTCCGAGCTCTGCCATGCGCCCAAACAGTGGTTAACTGTTATGTTTGCTAATGACAGGTGTTATGAAGGCAATCCAGAAACACAGTGTGCTTAGCGATCAGATCGCACACAGTGATCTGACAAATACCCAAAAATACAAGAACGAGCTCTGAGACGTGGAAACTCTGTAGACTGCACACCTGATCCTATCCTAAACACAACTAAAAGCGGCTGTGGATTGCGCCTAACAACTACCTAGGCAACTCGGCACAGCCTAAGAAACTAGCTAGCCTGAAGATAGAAAAATAGGCCTGACTTGCCCCAGAGAAATTCCCCAAAGGAAAAGGCAGCCCCCCACATATAATGACTGTGAGTAAGATGAAAAGACAAAACGTAGGGATGAAATAGATTCAGCAAAGTGGGGCCCGATATTCTAGGACAGAGCGAGGACAGTAAAGCGAACTTTGCAGTCTACAAAAAACCCTAAAGCAAAACCACGCAAAGGGGGCAAAAAAACCCCACCGTGCCGAACTAACGGCACGGCGGTACACCCTTTGCGTCTCAGAGTTTCCAGCAAAACAAAAGACAAGCTGGACAGAAAAAAAGCAACAAAAAAGCAAAAAGCACTTAGCTATACAGAGCAGCAGGTCACAGGAACAATCAGGAGAAGCTCAGATCCAACACTGAAACATTGACAAGGAGCAAGGATAGCAGCATCAGGCGGAGTTAAGTAATGAAGCAGTTAACGAGCTCACCAGAACACCTGAGGGAGGAAGCTCAGAAGCTGCAGTACCACTTGTGACCACAGGAGTGAATTCAGCCACAGAATTCACAACAGTACCCCCCCCTTGAGGAGGGGTCACCGAACCCTCACCAGAGCCCCCAGGCCGACCAGGATGAGCCGCATGAAAGGCACGAACAAGATCGGAAGCATGAACATCAGAGGCAAAAACCCAGGAATTATCTTCCTGAGCATAACCCTTCCATTTAACCAGATACTGGAGTTTCCGTCTAGAAACACGAGAATCCAAAATCTTCTCCACAATATACTCCAATTCCCCCTCCACCAAAACCGGGGCAGGAGGCTCAACAGATGGAACCATAGGTGCCACGTATCTCCGCAACAACGACCTATGGAATACATTATGTATGGAAAAGGAGTCTGGGAGGGTCAAACGAAAAGACACAGGATTGAGAACCTCAGAAATCCTATACGGACCAATAAAACGAGGTTTAAATTTAGGAGAGGAAACCTTCATAGGAATATGACGAGAAGATAACCAAACCAGATCCCCAACACGAAGTCGGGGACCCACACGGCGTCTGCGATTAGCGAAAAGTTGAGCTTTCTCCTGGGACAAGATCAAATTGTCCACTACCTGAGTCCAGATCTGCTGCAACCTATCCACCACAGAATCCACACCAGGACAGTCCGAAGACTCAACCTGTCCTGAAGAGAAACGAGGATGGAACCCAGAATTGCAAAAAAATGGAGAAACCAAGGTAGCCGAGCTGGCCCGATTATTAAGGGCGAACTCAGCCAACGGCAAAAAGGACACCCAATCATCCTGGTCTGCAGAAACAAAACATCTCAGATATGTTTCCAAGGTCTGATTGGTTCGTTCGGTCTGGCCATTAGTCTGAGGATGGAAAGCCGAGGAAAAGGATAGGTCAATGCCCATCCTACCACAAAAGGCTCGCCAAAACCTTGAAACAAACTGGGAACCTCTGTCAGAAACAATATTCTCAGGAATGCCATGCAACCGAACCACATGCTGAAAGAACAAAGGTACCAAATCAGAGGAGGAAGGCAATTTAGCCAAGGGCACCAGATGGACCATTTTAGAAAAGCGATCACAGACCACCCAAATGACTGACATCTTTTGAGAAACGGGAAGGTCAGAAATGAAATCCATCGAAATATGTGTCCAAGGCCTCTTTGGGACCGGCAAGGGCAAAAGCAACCCACTGGCACGAGAACAGCAGGGCTTAGCCCTAGCACAAATCCCACAGGACTGCACAAAAGTACGTACATCCCGTGACAGAGATGGCCACCAGAAGGATCTAGCCACTAACTCTCTGGTACCAAAGATTCCAGGATGACCAGCCAACACCGAACAATGAAGTTCAGAGATAACTCTATTCGTCCACCTATCAGGGACGAACAGTTTCTCTGCTGGACAACGATCAGGTTTATTCGCCTGAAATTTTTGCAGCACCCGCCGCAAATCAGGGGAGATGGCAGACACAATGACTCCTTCCTTGAGGATACCCGCTGGCTCAGATAAACCCGGAGAGTCGGGCACAAAACTCCTAGACAGAGCATCCGCCTTCACATTTTTAGAGCCCGGAAGGTACGAAATCACAAAGTCGAAGCGGGCAAAAAATAACGACCAACGGGCCTGTCTAGGATTCAAGCGCTTGGCAGACTCGAGATAAGTCAAGTTCTTATGATCAGTCAATACCACCACGCGATGCTTAGCTCCTTCAAGCCAATGACGCCACTCCTCGAATGCCCACTTCATGGCCAGCAACTCTCGATTGCCCACATCATAATTACGCTCAGCGGGCGAAAACTTCCTGGAAAAGAAAGCACATGGTTTCATCACTGAGCAATCAGAACCTCTCTGTGACAAAACCGCCCCTGCTCCAATCTCAGAAGCATCAACCTCGACCTGGAACGGAAGAGAAACATCTGGCTGACACAACACAGGGGCAGAACAAAAACGACGCTTCAACTCCTGAAAAGCTTCCACAGCAGCAGAAGACCAATTAACCAAATCAGCACCCTTCTTGGTCAAATCGGTCAATGGTTTGGCAATGCTAGAAAAATTACAGATGAAGCGACGATAAAAATTAGCAAAGCCCAGGAACTTTTGCAGACTTTTCAGAGATGTCGGCTGAATCCAATCCTGGATGGCTTGGACCTTAACTGGATCCATCTCGATAGTAGAAGGGGTAAAGATGAACCCCAAAAATGAAACTTTCTGCACACCAAAGAGACACTTTGATCCCTTCACGAACAAGGAATTAGCACGCAGTACCTGGAAAACCATTCTGACCTGCTTCACATGAGACTCCCAATCATCTGAGAAGATCAAAATGTCATCCAAGTAAACAATCAGGAATTTATCCAGATACTCACGGAAGATGTCATGCATAAAAGACTGAAACACAGATGGAGCATTGGCAAGTCCGAACGGCATCACTAGATACTCAAAATGACCCTCGGGCGTATTGAATGCAGTTTTCCATTCATCTCCTTGCCTGATTTTCACCAGATTATACGCACCACGAAGATCTATCTTAGTGAACCAACTAGCCCCCTTAATCCGAGCAAACAAGTCAGATAACAATGGCAAGGGATACTGAAATTTAACAGTGATCTTATTAAGAAGGCGGTAATCAATACACGGTCTCAGCGAACCATCCTTCTTGGCTACAAAGAAGAACCCTGCTCCCAGTGGTGATGACGATGGGCGAATATGTCCCTTCTCCAGGGATTCCTTCACATAACTGCGCATAGCGGCGTGTTCGGGCACGGATAAATTAAAAAATCGACCTTTAGGGAATTTACTACCAGGAATCAAATTGATAGCACAATCACAATCCCTATGCGGAGGTAGAGCATCGGACTTGGGCTCTTCAAATACATCCTGATAATCAGACAAGAACTCTGGGACCTCAGAAGGGGTGGATGACGAAATCGACAAAAATGGAACATCACCATGTACCTCCTGACAACCCCAGCTGGATACCGACATGGAATTCCAATCCAATACTGGATTATGGGTTTGTAGCCATGGCAACCCCAACACGACCACATCATGCAGATTATGCAACACCAGAAAGCTAATAACTTCCTGATGTGCAGGAGCCATGCACATGGTCAGCTGGGCCCAGTATTGAGGTTTATTCTTGGCCAAAGGTGTAGCATCAATTCCTCTCAATGGAATAGGACACCGCAAAGGCTCCAAGAAAAACCCACAACGTTTAGCATAATCCAAATCCATCAGATTCAGGGCAGCGCCCGAATCCACAAACGCCATGACAGAAAACGACGACAAAGAGCATATCAAGGTAATGGACAGAAGGAATTTGGACTGTACAGTACCAATGACGGCAGACCTAGCGGACCGCTTAGTGCGCTTAGGACAATCAGAGATAGCATGAGTGGAATCACCACAGTAGAAACACAGACCATTCAGATGTCTGTATTCCTGCCGTTCAACTCTAGTCATAGTCCTATCGCACTGCATAGGCTCAGGTTTAACCTCAGGCAGTACCGCCAAATGGTGCACAGATTTACGCTCGCGCAAGCGTCGACCGATCTGAATGGCCAAAGACAAAGACTCATTCAAACCAGCAGGCATAGGAAATCCCACCATGACATCCTTAAGAGCCTCAGATAGACCCTTTCTGAACAAAGCTGCCAGCGCAGATTCATTCCACTGAGTGAGTACTGACCATTTCCTAAATTTCTGACAATATACTTCTATATCATCCTGACCCTGGCACAAAGCCAGCAAATTTTTCTCAGCCTGATCCACTGAATTAGGCTCATCGTACAGCAATCCGAGCGCCAGGAAAAACGCATCGACACTACTCAATGCAGGGTCTCCTGGCGCAAGAGAAAATGCCCAGTCTTGAGGGTCGCCGCGCAAAAAAGAAATAATAATCAAAACCTGTTGAATAGGATTACCAGAAGAATGAGGTTTCAAGGCCAGAAATAGCTTACAATTATTTTTGAAACTTAGAAACTTAGTTCTATCTCCAAAAAACAAATCAGGAATAGGAATTCTTGGTTCTAACATAGATTTCTGATCAATAGTATCTTGAATTTTTTGTACATTTATAACGAGATTATCCATTGAAGAGCACAGACCCTGAATATCCATGTCCACACCTGTGTCCAGAATCACCCAAATGTCTAGGGGAAAAAAAAAAAGTGAACACAGAGCAGAAAAAAAAAAAAAATGATGTCAGAACTTTTTCTTTCCCTCTATTGAGAATCATTAGTTTGGCTCCTTGTACTGTTATGTTTGCTAATGACAGGTGTTATGAAGGCAATCCAGAAACACAGTGTGCTTAGCGATCAGGGCGCACACAGTGATGTGACAAATACCCAAAAATACAAGAACGAGCTCTGAGACGTGGAAACTCTGTAGACTGCACACCTGATCCTATCCTAAACACAACTAAAAGCGGCTGTGGATTGCGCCTAACAACTACCTAGGCAACTCGGCACAGCCTAAGAAACTAGCTAGCCTGAAGATAGAAAAGTAGGCCTGACTTGCCCCAGAGAAATTCCCCAAAGGAAAAGGCAGCCCCCCACATATAATGACTGTGAGTAAGATGAAAAGACAAAACGTAGGGATGAAATAGATTCAGCAAAGTGGGGCCCGATATTCTAGGACAGAGCGAGGACAGTAAAGCGAACTTTGCAGTCTACAAAAAACCCTAAAGCAAAACCACGCAAAGGGGGCAAAAAAAACCCACCGTGCCGAACTAACGGCACGGCGGTACACCCTTTGCGTCTCAGAGCTTCCAGCAAAACAAAAGACAAGCTGGACAGAAAAAAAGCAACAAAAAAGCAAAAAGCACTTAGCTATACAGAGCAGCAGGTCACAGGAACAATCAGGAGAAGCTCAGATCCAACACTGAAACATTGACAAGAAGCAAGGATAGCAGCATCAGGCGGAGTTAAGTAATGAAGCAGTTAACGAGCTCACCAGAACACCTGAGGGAGGAAGCTCAGAAGCTGCAGTACCACTTGTGACCACAGGAGTGAATTCAGCCACAGAATTCACAACAGTTAACCCCCATAAATGGGATATCAGCATACTCAGCACAAATTGCACAACAACTTTTGAGGTCCAATTTCTTCTGTTACTCTTGGGAAAATAAAAAATTGGGGGCGAAAAGATAATTTTTGTGAAAAAATATGATTTTTTATTTTTATGGCTCTACATTATATACTTCCGTGAAGCACTTGGTGGGTCAAAGTGCTCAACAATTATCTAGATAAGTTCCTTAGGGGGTCTACTTTCCAAAATGGTGTCTCTTGTGGGGGGTTTCAATGTTTAGGCACATCAGTGGCTCTCCAAACACGACATGGCGTCCTATCTCAATTCCAGTCAATTTTGCATTGAAAAGTCAAACGGCGCTCTTTCCCTTCCGAGCTCTGCCATGCGCCCAAACAGTGGTTTACCCCCACATATGGGGTATCGGCGTACTCAGGACAAATTTTACAACAACTTTTGAGGTCCAATTTCTCCTGTTACCTTTGGTAAAATAAAACAAATTGGAGCTCAAATACATTTTTTGTGCAGAAAAGTTAAATGTTCATTTTTTAAAAAAAATATTCAAAAAATTCCTGTGAAACACCTGAAATGTTAATAAACTTCTTGAATGTGGTTTTGAGCACCTTGAGAGGTGCAGTTTTTAGAATGGTGTCACACTTGGTTATTTTCTATCATATAGACCCCTCAAAGTGACTTCAAATGTGATGTAGTCCCTAAAAAAAAAATGGTGTTGTAAAAATGAGAAATTGCTGGTCACTTTTTAACCCTTATAACTCCCTAACAAAAAAAAATTTGGTTCCAAAATTGTGCTGCTGATGTAAAGTAGACATGTGGGAAATGTTAATTATTAAGTATGTTGTGTGACATATCTCTGTGATTTAAGGGCGTAAAAATACAAATTTGGAAAATTGCGAACTTTTCAAAATTTTTGCCAAATCTCCACCCAACAACGCAAATCTGAACGTAGCCTTATACGGTTCACTAAGGTAAATTTTGTTTTCATATAGTCTCCCAATAAATGTGAGAATATCTTTGCTTTCTTTGAACATGCATAATTCCCATTTGTTATGATAACAAAGTAAACAAACAGTTTTCAACGTACACAACAGTTGTGTGCAGGTACTGTTTTATTTATTGAAATTTTCAATGAATTTTGATATTGATTGTTTTTATCCTGCTGTTTTTCTGTTTTTTTGTTTGTGAATCAATACCTAAGGTGGGGGGGGACAGAAACTCAATGAACAACTCAGGAAGCTAACAACCTTTATCTTGTATTTCTCTGCAGGATGTTTTGCTTATCTAACAATGGCCTCTACATCTCGCAGAAGACAGTGTTCAAATGATCCAAATATTTTTTGTTACATCTGTGGAAGCTTTACTGTGAAGACTCAGAGGCGCAACATTACTGACTTTGTCAAGAGGGTGTATTTTGCGTACTTCAAAGTAAAACTTGGAGACCAAGACAAGCATTGGGCTCCTCACAAAGTGTGCAAAACCTGTATGGAGAGCTTGAGATCATGGTCTCAAGGAAAGAATGCTAAACTTCAGTTTGAAGTTCCTATGGTTTGGAGAGAACCAAGCAATCATTTAGAAGACTGCTATTTCTGCCTTGTCGATGTAAAAGGTTTCAATAGGAAAAACAAGCAATATTTGCAATACCCGAGTATACCCTTCAGCTATTCGACCAGTTGCCCACAGTGAAGACATACCTGTTCCAAAATTTACTGCGCTTCCAGAAAACGTTGACACAGAACTCTCCTCACATTGTTATACTAATGAAGAAGACAGTCCAGATATTCTTCAGCCATGTGATGAAGATTGTGACAAACCAATTCTGTTTACTCAGTCTGCTTTGAATGACCTGGTTCGAGATCTTTACCTACCAAAAGAGTCTGCTGAACTATTGGCTTCAAGACTACGAAAGAATCGAATGTTGGAACCCGGTACAGGTGTCTCATTTTATCGTATCGGGGAAGCAGAACTGCGTAAGTGCTTCCATTCAGATGGCCAGCTTGTCTATTGTACTGATGTTGAAGGGCTACTTCTCTTTATGGGAGTTCCAGCACATGATTCGAGGGATTGGATACTTTTTATTGATAGTTCCAAAAGAAGTTTAAAATGTGTTCTGTTACACAATGGAAATAAGTATGGCTCTGTACCAATAGGTCATTCTGTAAAACTTAAAGAATATAAAAACATCAAGATTGTTCTAGAGAGGTTACAATATAATGTTCATGGGTGGTTAATTTGTGTTGATTTGAAAATGGTTAACTTTCTTTTGGGTCTGCAAGGAGGGTACACAAAACACGCTTGTTTTCTGTGCTACTGGGACAGTAGAGCTACAGCAGAGCATTGGGTGAAAACTGAATGGCCGCAGCGACAGAGTTTGGCATCTGGTGATAAGAATGTCATCCATGATCCTCTAGTGGATAGGAAGGACATTGTCTTTCCTCCCTGTTACAGAACCCCCAGCACCAAGAATATGTTATGCTATATATATTCTGTATAATAGTTTCCATGTGAAATGCATCAGTCCACAGGCTTCCGCCCCTGGACAAGATATTCTCTTTCTGACCTCTCCCACCTTTGTAATTCCCACAGTAAATACCAGCAGGCTCTGGCCCCCTGCGGCTATTGTAATGTATGTCTGGCCTGTTTTTTTCTATTGGCCGGCCCTGTGTATCTGTGTTATATATTCTGTGTGCTGAAAATAAAGTGTGTTCTTTTAGACTGGAAATACCTGGAGTAGCAGTCAGCTTTTATATGCTCCCATGTAATCAAGAAATTCTAGCCAGCGTCCTCCATTCAGAGTCCAGCCGAAGCGGAGTGGACCTCCTGCATCACGGGGGGTGCTGTAAGAGGTACTACAGCACAGTAGACCCCGCTACACTCCCTTACACATAAAACTTGGATTGATGAAGCAGTTCGTCAAAGCTCTCAATCACAGTGGAGAATGCTTTAACTATATATGTTCAACTTTTCCTGGTCTTAGTGAAGAGAAGAAAAAGGCTGGAATATTTGATGCACCTCAAATAAAAACACTTATGAGAGACCCCAATTTTATCACATCAATGAATGAGACAGAAGAAAGAGCTTGGAATGCATTTTGTAATGTGGTGCAGAATTTTCTAGGGAATAAGAAAGCAGAGAACTATGAAGAGATTGTGGAAGAGCTACTCATGAGTCTGCGAAATCTTGGATGTAGATTGAGTATCAAGATTCACTATTTACACAGCCACTTGGACTTTTTTTTCCAGAGAACCTTGGGGATGTGAGCGAGGAACAAGGGGAGCGTTTTCATCAGGACATTAAAACAATGGAAGAACGGTATCAAGGCCGGTGGGACTCACATATGATGGCCGACTATTGCTGGAGCTTGATGAGAGACAACCCAGAAGCTGTACATCACAGGTCAGCCAAGAAAAGAAAGATCAAATAACTGCCATTTGTCCTTCATCTGTGCGCCATATATATGTGTTTTTATATTTTGTAGTTTAATTCTGTAAGTATATTTGATTTGCTGTACATAGACTTTGTAATCTTTGTTATTCCTTGATTAAAAATATACAAAATGTAGTACCGAAAATCATGTGTTTTTTTTTATCATAAAACATTAGATAGGAGTAATTTTCATCAAAAATTGAAAATATCTCAAAATCCTGATGTGGTAGCCAAAAACGGAGTTAATATTCGTAATCAGCAGCCAAAATTGACTTAAAATATGTTTTAAAACCGTTTGCCAGAAAAAGCGTTGACCAGTGTAATGTGTACGTGTGGGATCCATGAAAAAGAATGGATAGCACACGTACTGGAAACACGGCCATGTGATGGAGGACTTAGTCCTGTCCCATCTCTAACGCCTGTCTACAATTATACTATGCTCCAGTCTTTGGACTATATGTGGATGCAGTGTTTCAACCTCTTTGCACATTTGATAGAAATTTGAAGCTTACATTAGGCATAGTAAATAAATAAAACATGGAAGCAAATGCCTTAAGTAGTTAACAATTTATTGTAATTATGCACTGCTTATATACTGGGCTGTATTTGCCACTAGGCACTTGAGGGCACGTGCCTAGGGCAGGACGATGTGCGGGGGGGGGGGGGGGGGCACCTGAGCAAATTTTTTTTTTAAATTAATGTCCGGGGTCACCTCCAGACCACCCCATCCCGACCAATACAGTATTGAGCATCATGTGGGGCCATTATACAGTATTGAGCATCATGTGTGGCCATTATACAGTATGGAGCATCATGTGTGGCCATTATACAGTATTGAGCATCATGTGGGGCCATTATACAGTATTGAGCATCATGTGTGGCCATTATACAGTATGGAGCATCATGTGTGGCCATTATACAGTATGGAGCATCATGTGTGACCATTATACAGTATTGAGCATCATGTGTGACCATTATACAGTATGGAGCATAATGTGTGGCCATTATACAGTATGGAGCATCATGTGTGGCCATTATACAGTATTGAGCATCATGTGTGACCATTATACAGTATGGAGCATCATGTAACATAGTACATAGTAACATAGTAACATAGTTAGTAAGGCCGAAAAAAGACATTTGTCCATCCAGTTCAGCCTATATTCCATCATAATAAATACCCAGATCTACGTCCTTCTACAGAACCTAATTGTATGATACAATATTGTTCTGCTCCAGGAAGACATCCAGGCCTCTCTTGAACCCCTCGACTGAGTTCGCCATCACCATCTCCTCAGGCAAGCAATTCCAGATTCTCACTGCCCTAACAGTAAAGAATCCTCTTCTATGTTGGTGGAAAAACCTTCTCTCCTCCAGACGCAAAGAATGCCCCCTTGTGCCCGTCACCTTCCTTGGTATAAAAAGATCCTCAGCGAGATATTTGTATTGTCCCCTTATATACTTATACATGGTTATTAGATCGCCCCTCAGTCGTCTTTTTTCTAGACTAAATAATCCTAATTTTGCTAATCTATCTGGGTATTGTAGTTCTCCCATCCCCTTTATTAATTTTGTTGCCCTCCTTTGTACTCTCTCTAGTTCCATTATATCCTTCCTGAGCACCGGTGCCCAAAACTGGACACAGTACTCCATGTGCGGTGTAACTAGGGATTTGTACAGAGGCAGTATAATGCTCTCATCATGTGTATCCAGACCTCTTTTAATGCACCCCATGATCCTGTTTGCCTTGGCAGCTGCTGCCTGGCACTGGCTGCTCCAGGTAAGTTTATCATTAACTAGGATCCCCAAGTCCTTCTCCCTGTCAGATTTACCCAGTGGTTTCCCATTCAGTGTGTAATGGTGACATTGATTCCTTCTTCCCATGTGTATAACCTTACATTTATCATTGTTAAACCTCATCTGCCACCTTTCAGCCCAAGTTTCCAACTTATCCAGATCCATCTGTAGCAGAATACTATCTTCTCTTGTATTAACTGCTTTACATAGTTAATGTGTGGCCATTATACAGTATGGAGCATCATGTGTGGCCATTATACAGTATGGAGCATCATGTGTGACCATTATACAGTATGGAGCATCATGTGTGGCCATTATACAGTATGGAGCATCATGTGTGGCCATTATACAGTATTGAGCATCATGTGTGACCATTATACAGTATGGAGCATCATGTTTGGCCATTATACAGTATGGAGCATCATGTGTGGCCATTATACAGTATTGAGCATCATGTGTGACCATTATACAGTATGGAGCATCATGTGTGGCCATTATACAGTATGGAGCATCATGTGTGGCCATTATACAGTATTGAGCATCATGTGTGACCGTTATACAGTATGGAGCATCATGTGTGGCCATTATACAGTATTGAGCATCATGTGTGACCATTATACAGTATTGAGCATCATGTGTGGCCATTATACAGTATGGAGCATCATGTGTGGCCATTATACAGTATTGAGCATCATGTGTGGCAAATATACAGTATGGAGCATCATGTGTGACCATTATACATTATGGAGCATCATGTGTGGCCATTACACAGTATGGAGCATCGTGTGGCCATTATACAGTATTGAGCATCATGTGTTACCATTATACAGTATGGAGCATCATGTGTGGCCATTATACAGTATGGAGCATCATGTGTGGCCATTATACAGTATTGAGCATCATGTGTGACCATTATACAGTATGGAGCATCATGTGCGGTCATTATACAGTATTGAGCATCATGTGGGGCCATTATACAGTATGGAGCATCATGTGGGGCCATTATACAGTATGGAGCATCATGTGTGGCCATTATACAGTATTGAGCATCATGTGTGGCCATTATACAGTATGGAGCATCATGTGGGGCCATTATACAGTATGGAGCATCATGTGGGGCCATTATACAGTATGGAGCATCATGTGTGGCCATTATACAGTATGGAGCATCATGTGTGGCCATTATACAGTATTGAGCATCATGTGTGACCATTATACAGTATGGAGCATCATGTTTGGCCATTATACAGTATGGAGCATCATGTGTGGCCATTATACAGTATTGAGCATCATGTGTGACCATTATACAGTATGGAGCATCATGTGTGGCCATTATACAGTATGGAGCATCATGTGTGGCCATTATACAGTATTGAGCATCATGTGTGACCATTATACAGTATGGAGCATCATGTGTGGCCATTATACAGTATTGAGCATCATGTGTGACCATTATACAGTATTGAGCATCATGTGTGGCCATTATACAGTATGGAGCATCATGTGTGGCCATTATACAGTATTGAGCATCATGTGTGGCAATTATACAGTATGGAGCATCATGTGTGACCATTATACATTATGGAGCATCATGTGTGGCCATTACACAGTATGGAGCATCGTGTGGCCATTATACAGTATTGAGCATCATGTGTTACCATTATACAGTATGGAGCATCATGTGTGGCCATTATACAGTATGGAGCATCATGTGTGGCCATTATACAGTATTGAGCATCATGTGTGACCATTATACAGTATGGAGCATCATGTGCGGTCATTATACAGTATTGAGCATCATGTGGGGCCATTATACAGTATGGAGCATCATGTGGGGCCATTATACAGTATGGAGCATCATGTGTGGCCATTATACAGTATTGAGCATCATGTGTGGCCATTATATAGTATGGAGCATCATGTGGGGCCATTATACAGTATGGAGCATCATGTGGGGCCATTATACAGTATGGAGCATCATGTGTGGCCATTATATAGTATGGAGCATCATGTGGGGCCATTATACAGTATGGAGCATCATGTGGGGCCATTATACAGTATGGAGCATCATGTGTGGCCATTATACAGTATGGAGCATCATGTGTGGCCATTATACAGTATGGAGCACTGTGTGGCCATATTTTTTTTTGTTTATAATTATTGTTTATGAAACAGTGCGATCAGCAGTGCTAAATGAGTGTGGTTGTGACGTGGATATGGGTGTGACTAGTTGTGAAATGGGTGTGGTCAGAGGCATGGCCTAAAATTTGCAGTGGCGCGCTACGCGCACTGCAAACTTTAACCCTCTTTCACCTCCTTCAAAAGTTCGGAGGTATGGTACCACATTTGCCGGATCAAAGCAAGTGTCACAAATGTCCGCAAGTCCCATAGGGAATGAATGAGGCCGAACGCAGTTTTGCTGTAAGTGATCCGTTACACGGCAAATGCAGAAAAACTGCCGGATCTGCTGCAAAATGCTACTTTCACATCTGCAATTTTTGCCAAAAGTCACTGCCGATAGTGTCATACTCGCCAAAGGGGGAGGCAGCACTAGAAGTGCCTAGGGCAGCAGAAACTCTAAATACGGCCCAGCTTATATAGCGCCATCATATACCGCAGCGCCTTACAGACATCATAATCATTGTCCCCATTGGGGCTCACACTCTAGATTCTCTATCAGTATGTCTTTGGAATGAGGGAGGAAACCGGAGAACCCGGAGGAAACCCACGCAAACGCTGGGAGAACATACAAACTCCTTGCAGATGTCGTCCTTGGTGGGACTAGAACCCAGGACTCCAGCGCTGCAAAATATAAAATCTGACAACTGCTGACTTGATCACATAAGGAAATAAAAAGTATCACAATTTATTACGCAGATCCAATGTTCTGCAGTTTTCAGCTCAATATGTATGAAAAAGTTGCAGCCTGGGGGAGTCATGCCTCTCCAACCTGTCAGACGTCAGCTAAGGAAGGGGAAAGGCAAGATTGGCGCGCGGATGACAAGAGCTGTCAGCGTCTGATATGTAAATGTAGGGCTGCTCCTTAATGTCATGCATTGGTGTTGACATGGTCCCATCATCACCGTCTCGCACATCACATTGAACCTGACCGCGCACATGATGGATGCAGAGCTGCGGCATCGCCAGGACGGCTCCTCAGGAAAACGTATTCTGATGGAGGAATTAATCTGCCATGAGATCCTTCATTTCCACAAGACTGGGCAGAAAGTCTAAGGATGGATAACAGCTCCTTCCTCTACATTTATCTGTCCTGAGACATCTCTACCATGTGGTTAAGGCTCTTGAGTAAAAGGGTATCATGAAAAGTGAGAGGAGACGCTCGGTCCGGTATTATCTCATAAAGCATTGGTCTGGAGTTAATTCTGCTCCGGTGACTGTGATGTCCACCTGGCCAGGCTACAGTCCTACAATGATCTTCTGCGGAGTCTTTGATGTTACAGATTTCCTGCACCTATTAAGTAAATTAAGATATTTGCATTTTTTATTGCATTTTTTTAAACATTTTTAGCTACATTCCTGGATATTTGTGAAAAAATGCAAGCAGAAAAAAAGGCAAACACAGTTCTAGGATGTATTAAGAGAAGCATAGAGCCTAAATCACGTGAAATAACTATCCTCCTCTACTCCTTGGTCAGGCCTCATCTGGAATACTGTGTCCAGTTCTGGGCACATTTAAAAAAAAAAAAAAAAACACGTTGAAAAACCTGTCCCCAGGTGTAGTTTGTTTAAAAAAAAAATTAAAAAATTAACAAACTTTGTTTTACTCACCCTCCCCGGGTCCAGTCTTGAGTCTCTGCTGCTGCTCCCGGATGGTTTGTTGAGCGGTGGCATGGTGCGACCGCTCAGCAAGCCAGGTGGAATATATTGTGACAGGAACGCAGTGTTTAGCGTTGACTTGAGTAAGATCGCCGGAGTTCATAGCCGATGAACCCCGGTCACCTCACGTCACCGCTCGCTGCGTCAGAAAGTTTGTGTGTTTCTTTCAAATAACGGACTTTACTCGGTCTGTGTCTTTATTACATTTTACTATGGGGTTAGTAATGGGGACGCCTCTCCATTACTAATCCCTGGGATTGATGTCAGCTGACAATACAAAGGTGACATCAACCTCAATACTATTACCCCATTTGTCACCGCACCGGGGAAAGCGGGAAAAGCAGAGTATAAGTGCCAGAAATGGAGTATCTAAATGATGCACCATTTCTAGGGCGGCTGAGGGCTGATGCTGTTAGTCTGGGAGGGGGCCAATATCCACGTCTCCTTCCTAGCCTCTTAATATTAGCCCACAGTTGTCTGCTTATCTTTTGCTGGTTATAAATTATAGGGGGGACCCCACGTCATTTTTTCTTGGGTCCCCCTTGTTAATAACCAGTAAAGGCTAAGTATACAGCTTTAAGCTGATATTAATACCATGGGTAAATCCATGTTTATTATCCTCTTCTCAGACTATAATAATCAGCCTCCAGATGTCGGCTTTCCCTCAGCTGGTTAAGAAAAATTAGAGGGACCCCACGCCATTTTTTTCTTTAAAATCTTTAGTTATTAGATGCATACATGTACAGTAAGCTATACACACTGTCATGATGATGCATCTCACCTACATATTTCTATCTATCTGTGTAAAAGATTGTTTTCTTAGTTCGAAAACTAGCTTTAAAAGACATAGAGAATTACGGTATGTAAAAGTTGATGTTAAAAATTCATGTAATACAGATTGCATATGAATGTTGGGTTAGAAAAATCGCGTTTCACCCACATGACTCGCGTCCGACTTTTCTGGATCAACATCGGACCGAGTTTTTAAACGCTAGTGTGACTCCAGCTTTACATTGAGAAAGTGATTACCATTCCATATGGAAAACAATACATAGCAATCCTATGCTGTTATCAGTGCCTCTTGATAAAAGCATATCTTACGGTGGCTCAGTGGTTAGCACTGTTTCTTTGCTGTGCTAGGGTCCTGGGATAAAATCCCACCAAGGACAGCAACTGCAAGGAGTTTGAATGTTCTCCCCGAGTTTGTGTGGGTTTCCTCCAGGTTCTCCGGTTTCCTCCCACATTCCAAAGACATACTGATAGGGAATGTAGAGTGTGAGCCCCAATGGGGACGCGATGTCTGTAAAGTGCTGCAGAATTAATTGCGCTGTATAAGTGAGTAAAATAAATATCTTGCTCTGCCAAGCTTGGTATTGGAATCGATCAGCAGGTTTTTGCTATATACAGTAATCTAAGAGCAGCACGATACAGGGCAGGGACCCTGATTCCAGCAATGTGCCACTTACTTAGATGCTTGCTGCAGTTTTGATAAAATCACTGATTTATCTTCTGCAGATCTAGCAGTTCTCGGAATGCTGAGCCCTGTATAACCTCAGCCACACCACTGATTGGCATCTTTCTATGTACACTGTGCATAGGCAGAAAACTGCCAATCAGTGGGTGGAGCACAGTTGGACTCTTAGCAACCTAGTCCTGTAGTGATAATCTACTGCTGATAAAACACTGATTTTATTGAAACAACAACACACAATCCAGTGAATTACACATCGCTGCAATCAGGGTCTGAGCCCCTACATCATGCTGCTCTCAAGATTACATAGCAAAACCCTACTGACAAATTCCATTTAAAGCCGATGCAGAAAAAATGAAGCAAAATTCCAGAAAAAAAAACGAAAACAAAACACATTGTAGCAAAAAAAAAAAAAAACGCCAAGTGCAAAACAAGTGTAAGTCTGTAGGAATATATAATAATAATTTTTATTTCCATTGCGCCAAAATATTCTGCAGCACTTTACATTTTAGAGAGAACATATGAAATAAAGATTTACAAAGTGTTTTTTATTCTCACTTTCTATGATTTTTTTTTTCTGTTTTTTTTTAGAGTATTCTGACTGTTTTATATGCTGCGCTGACAGGTTCGGTTGGATCCAAACTATGTCGTACACATCTGCACACCCTACTGAGATGTCGCACTGCTTGTACTGATGGAGCTATAGTCTCCTATACGTAATATCATGACTCATTTCATTTCCTAATAAATGTGATTGTTCCTATTAATAAGCCCATATGCATATTCAGCAGACGGACTGTACCGTACTCCATTTACTCCACGTTCCGGACCAAATCATGATGTATGGTGCAGCGTGTGCTAAATAAGCAAGCAAATGAGAAGGGAACGACTCGGGGAGCTCTCGAGCAGCACATTATGAAACTGATTGAAGTTTTATTATGATTCATGCCGCCTTGGAATTCACAGCTGCAATCCCGGCCAAGTGGCAATGGCACAATTGACACCAGTAGTAATTATACAAGGACACATCAAACAAAACAGACTGTTGGCAGCAATATGGAAAGACATTGCAAAAAGATTACAGAGGTTCATTGTCATAGAATTTATTGTACACACATCCATACAAAACCGAGGAGCCCCGAGGCGTCCCATACGACGAGCTCATCCAGAAAGTGGTCGCAATGCAGAATGAGCTGTAACTTTGCCGAGCATTTTACACTATATCACTGGTGTTCAGTCTGTTAGTCCCTTATGTCCTACTACAATAACGGAAACCAACTGGTACGGTATGTCCACAAATGACCCTACAGAGAGGAGGGCTCAGATACTTTCACTAACAAAAAGATTGGATGGTAATATGGTGAGAAACTTGTGGTGCGCTCTGATGATGGCGGGGTATTCTTACGTCCTATTTATCCTGCTATCCACCATGGTTTTGGATATCACTGATCTATATCTATGAGGTCAAGGTTAGTAGCACCCCATTGCTAAGGTCATATTCACACCTACAGTCATGGCCAAAAGTATTGACACCCCGGCAATTCTGTCGGATAATACTCATTTTCCTCCTGAAAATGATTGCAAACACAAATTCTTTGGTATTATTATCTTCATTTAATTTGTCCTAAATTAAAAAACACAAAAGAGAATGAAGCAAAAAGCAAAACATTGATCATTTCACACAAAACTGCAAAAATGGGCCAGGCAAAAGTATTGGCACCCTCAGCCTAATACTTGGTTGCACAACCTTTAGCCAAAATAACTGCGACCAACCGCTTCCGGTAACCATCAATGAGTTGCTTACAAAGCTCTGCTGGAATTTTAGACCATTCTTCTTTGGCAAACTGCTCCAGGTCCCTGATATTTGAAGGGTGCCTTCTCCAAACTGCCATTGTTAGATCTCTCCACAGGTGTTCTATGGGATTCAGGTCTGGATTCATTGCTGGCCACCTTAGAAGTCTCCAGTGCTTCCTCTCAAACCATTTTCTAGTGCTTTTTGAAGTGTGTTTTGGGTCATTGTCCTGCTGGAAGACCCATGACCTCTGAGGGAGACCCAGCTTTCTCACACTGGGCCCTACATTATGCTGCAAAATTTGTTGGTAGTCTTCAGACTTAATAATGCCATGCACACAGTCAAGCAGTCCAGTGCCAGAGGCAGCAAAGCAACCCCAAAACATCAGGGAACCTCCGCCATATTTGACTGTAGGGACCGTGTTCTTTACTTTGAATGCCTCTTTTTTTCTCCTGTAAACTCTATGGTGATGCCTTTGCCCAAAAAGCTCTACTTTTGTCTCATCTGACCAGAGAACATTCTTCCAAAACGTTTTAGGCTTTTTAAGGTAAGTTTTGGCAAACTCCAGCCTGGCTTTTTTTTGTCTCAGGGTAAGAAGTGGGGTCTTCCTGGGTCTCCTACCATACAGTCCCTTTTCATTCAGACGCCGACGGATAGTACGGGATGACACTGTTGTACCCTCGGACTGCAGGGCAGCTTGAACTTGTTTGGATGTTAGTCGAGGTTCTTTATCCAACATCCACACAATCTTGCGTTGAAATCTCTTGTCAATTTTTCTTTTCCGTCCACATCTAGGGAGGTTAGCCACAGTGCCATGTGCTGTAAACTTCTAGATGACACTGCGCACGGTAGACACAGGAACATTCAGGTCTTTGGAGATGGACTTGTAGTCTTGAGATTGCTCATGCTTCCTCACAATTTGGTTTCTCAAGTCCTCAGACAGTTCTTTGGTCTTCTTTCTTTTCTCCATGCTCAATGTGGTACACACAAGGACACAGGACAGAGGTTGAGTCAACTTTAATCCATGTCAACTGGCTGCAAGTGTGATTTAGTTATTGCCAACACCTGTTAGGTGCCACAGGTAAGTTACCGGTGCTGTTAATTACACAAATTAGAGAAGCATCACATGATTTTTCGAACAGTGCCAATACTTTTGTCCACCCCCTTTTTTATGTTTGGTGTGGAATTATATCCAATTTGGCTTTAGGACAATTCTTTTTGTGTTTTTTCATTTAAGACAAATTAAATGAAGATAATAATACCAAATAATTTGTGTTTGCAATCATTTTCAGGAAGAAAATGAGTATTATCTGACAGAATTGCAGGGGTGTCAATACTTTTGGCCATGACTGTAAGTTATTTTCCTGGTATGCAAAAAAAAACAATGAAGTCATGCATCTGATTTTCATTCATTTTTGATCCATGTGTCATCTGTTTCTAGGAAAAAAAAAAGAGTTGGAGGTTTTCCAAAATTGTTCTATTTGTCATGATCCAGGCCGGGTTTTGGTTTTGTCTTTCCTTTCCCGGTCTGATCATGTCAGGGGTTAACTTTCCCTGCCTAGTTCCCTTGTCTGGTCTGCCATATCTTGGTGCTGCTACCTGTGTGCAGTGCCAGTTATATTGCTTGCCTTCGGTGGGCTAGCTGGCTCTGGTGAGTTCCTGATCTGTTCTGCTGCGCTTTCCTGACCTGACCCGTGTCTGTTGACCTTCTACCTACCCGTTCATGCCCCTTTCCCTTGTGTGTTTGGATTCCCCAGTATTGACTTTAGCTTGGCTCTGACCTGATTCTGTCTCTTCCTTCTCGTGTTTCTGCTACTGACCAGTACTCCGCAAGATAAATAGACATGCTGCGCTCTAGAAAGATGCGCTGCATGTACGGTTATGCAGGGAAGCGGTCTGCGTGTTTGTACGCATAGTTGAGATGGTATTTCATAAAATGCCCTCCACTATGCTGTAACATCTGGACGCTGCGGATTGGACGCTGTGGCTGTACGCAGTGTCCAATCCGCAGAAAATACTGAAGGAATATGCCCCATGGAAACATAAACTTAGGGTATGTTTCCATGTTCAGGAAACCTTCAGTATTTGCTGCGGATTGGACGCTGCCTACAGCCACAGCGTCCAATCCGAAGCATCCAGATGTTACAGCATAGTGGAGAGGATTTTATGAAATACCGTCTCCACTATGCGTGCAGGGTGGCATCCGGCGGCCCTGCACAACCATACATGCGGCACATCTTTACAGACTGCAGCGTGTCTATTTATTTTACGGAGATGCTCTGTCTCCGCAAGGTCAATGACCCAGTCTATGAATACGATGCGCTGATTCCGCATGTGTTCTATGAACACATGTGGAATCACCACGCGTGCAACAGGGTAGCACTTTGGGTGGAGCGGGGTATCCGCTGCGTCCAAAGTGCAGGCAATCCTGAACATGGAAACATACCCTTAAACAACACAATGTAACTCCAAGTCAATCACATCTGTGAAATCATCCTGTCCAGTTAGAAGAAACACCGATTGTGAATAAATTTCTCCTGCTGTTGTGCAAATAGAACAGACAACAAGTAGAAATGATAGACAATTAGCAAGACAACCTCTATACAGGAGTGGTTCTGCAGGTGGTGACCACAGACCATTTATCTGTTCTCATCCTTTTTGTCTGTTGTTTTGGTCACTTTTGCATTTTGTCATTGCTCTGACATCTAGAAGTACTGTACAGTAGCATGAGGCTGATGTTGCTCAGGTAGTGCAGCTCATTCAGGATGGCACATCAATGTGAGCTGTGGCAAGGTTTGCTGTTTGTCAGCGTAGTGTCCAGACCATAGAGCAGATACCAGGAGACAGATCAGTACACCGTAAGATGGAGGGGGCTGTAGAAGGGCAACAACCCAGCAGCAGGACTGCTACCTTCTCCTTTGGGCTAGAAGGAAAAGCAGAAGCAGTGCCACAGCCCTGCAAAATGACCTCCAGCATGTCATTAATATCCCTGTGTCTGCTCAAACTGTCAGAATCAGACTCCATAAGGTTGGTACGAGGGCCTGATGTCCACAAGTGGATGTTCTGCTTACTGCCCAACACCGTACAGGGCGATTGGCATTTGCCAGAGAACTCCAAGATTGACAGATTCGACATTGGCACCTTGTGCTCTTCACTGATGAGAGAAAGTTCACACTGAGAAAATGTAGAGAGACATTGGAGGGCCGGCTTCAGGTTTTCGTGGGCCCCGGCTGAAAGAGTCTCAGTGAGCCCTTTAACACATACCACAATTAATGATGCACAGATATGTCAGAGGAATATAGGTGTAGTACAATGCCAAAGATTTCACTTCTGACATTACATGATTGATATCTATTGGAAATTCTACAATAGGTCTGAAACCAGACAGTATAGTCCTCCATACAGTATTATGGGCACCACATAGTGCTCCATATAATATTATGGGCACCACATAGTGCTCCATACAGTATTATGGGTACCACATAATGCTCCATACAGAATAATGAGCCCCATATATTGCTCCATACAGAATAACGAGCCCCATATATTGCTCCACACAGAATAATGAGCCCCATATATTGCTCCATACATTATGGGCACCACATTTTGCTCCATACAGTATAATGAGCCAATAAATTGCTCCATACAGTATATAATAGGCCCCATATATTGCTCCATACTGTATAATGAGCCCCATATAATGCTTCATAAAGAATAATGAGCCCCATATATTGCTAGATACATAATGGGTCCCATATAATGTTCCATAGAGTATATGATGGGCTCCATACACAGTGCCTTGCGAAAGTATACGGCTCCCTGGAACTTTTCAACCTTTTCCCACATATCATGCTTCAAACATAAAGATACCAAATGTAAATTTTTGGTGAAGAATCAACTACAAGTAGAACACAATTGTGAAGTTGAACAAAATGTATTGGTTATTTTGAATTTTTGTGGAAATTCAAATTTAAAATGACCAATAAATTTCGTTCAACTTCACAATTGTGTTCCACTTATTGTTGATTCTTCACTAAAAATTTATATTTGGTATCTTTATGTTTGAAGCATAATATGTGGGAAAAGGTTGAAAAGTTCCAGGGGAGCCGTATACTTTTGCAAGGCACTGTAATGCTCCAATATTTGATGGGCCCCATATGATGCTCCATACAGTATAGGATGGGCCCCATAGAGCATAATGTGCCCCATATATTGCTCCATACAGAATAGTCCCCATATAATGCTCCATATGTAATGGGCCCCATATAATGTTCCATATACAGTATAGTGGTTTCCATAAGATGCTCCAGTGTATGATGGGCCCCATATATGATGCTCCAGGGTATTATGCTCCATATATGATGGGCCCCATATAATGCTCCAAACATGAACAAAAAAATGAAATACTCACCTCTCCTCACTGGCTGCTGCTCTGCTCCGGACTCCTCACCGTCTTCTGGCTCTCTGTACTGTGACTGTTCAAGCAGAGGGCGCAGAGACGTGATGTCATCATGCCGGTTGACCTGAACGTCTCGCGGGCATCGGCACTGGCACAGACACTTGGCACTCATAGCGCTCCGGTGTCTCCGACGGCAAGTGCCCACTCCCTCCCCCCCCCCCCCGGTCAGGGCCTTGGCACTTGCCTGGGTAAACCGGGTGCTGACGCCGGCTCAGAGCCATGGAGAACATTCTGCTGCCTGCAACATCCTCCAGTATGCGCAGAGCCGCAGCGTCAAACACGCAGCTTCCAGATGTTACAGCATAGTGGAGGCGATTTCATGAAATCACGTCTCCACTAAGCGGTAAAACACACAGGCGGCAGACCTATGTAAACGGACGTGCGGCACGTCTTTTCAGAATGCAGCATGTCTGTTTACAGTGCGGCGACGTTCCGTTGCAGCGCCGTAAATTTCCCATAGATAATCTTTAGATGCGGTAAAACCGCATCTAATGATTAGTGAAATGCATAGTAACTGCGTTAATGCAGCTTACTACGTATGGCACATGCTGGCTTACCTGTCCCACCGCCGGAAGCCCCACGTCCACTGCAGTTCTCACGGTAGGATAAGTTCTCGCGATAGCTGACCACGAGAACTGCCGTGCACGTGACCGGGGGTTATCTCCGGTCACACTAGGCTGGTTCTCACGGTCAGCTGACCATGAGTGCTAGAATGTAGGTGATCGCTGGAGAGTTATCTCTGGCAATCATCTACAAGCTCTGCTATGTCTGGATGTCAGGCATCCAGATGTAGCAGAGCTGGACTCATCGTGGGACACTCGTTATGGGATATCTGCGGACAGGGAGTATGAATTTGGTTTGTTTTTTTTGTAGGATGAGGGTCTTCAAGAGGATTGGGCGTACAATAAAGATATGGTCAAAAAGTGTGTGGAATCATTTCATTAAAATACTTTTTTTCTTTAGACTTTACTAGTATTAATAATGGATAGGCGTCTTATTGATGCCTCACCATTTTTAACTGTGCTTAATGTCACCTAAGGTGTCATTAACCCCTTATTACCCCATATCCCACCGCTACTCGGGAGTGGGAAGAGATAGGCTAAGCGCTGGAATTGGCGCATCTTACATTTCTGGGGCAGCTGGGAGCTGGTATTTGTAGCCGGGGGGGGGGGGGGGGGGGCGATTGGGGTGGGGGCAATATCCATGGTCCCTCTCTAGGCTATGAATATCAGCTGTCTGCATAGCCTTTCTGGCTATAAATTATAGGGGGACCCCACATCATTTTTTGGGGGGGTCCCCCTATTTTTATAGCCAGTAAAGGCTACGCAGACAGCTGCGGGTTGATATTAATAGCCTGGGAAGCTCCATGGGTATTAACCCCTTCCCAGGCTACAAATATCAGTCCCCCAGTCACTGGCTATCCCTCCCTGCGCAGAAAATTGCGCGGGAGCCCACGCCATTTTTTTTTATTTTTAAATTACACATATTGCATTTAAGGCCGAGGTAAATACCCCACACTGCCGTGGGCACTCAGGACCGGAGCGTTCAGCTGCATAGAAATACATGCAGCCACACACTTCGGTCCCAAGTGCCTGCGGCAGTGCCGGGTATTGAAGTGAGAGTGTTGTGTGAGTTTCTCGCCAGTGTGACCACGGCCTAACGCAGATTTCATGGTTGTATGTGTCTTTATTTAAGGCCGGGATCACGCATGCGAAAAACTCGGATGAGTCTCGCATCTTAATACCCGGCAGTGTCACCGGCACTTGGGACCGGAGTGTGTGGCTGCATAGAAATACATGCAACAGCACGCTCTGCTCCCGAGTGCCGGCAGCAGTGCCGGTATTAAGATGCGAGACTCGTCCGAGTTTCTCGCATGTGTGATCCATCTATCGTATCCATCTATCTCAAAAGCAAAAGAAAAAAAGTGGTTAGTACTCACCAAACCCTCGGTGATCCATCGGGATCTGTGGAAGCGCATGTAGCACGAAACAGCTGTCATCATTCAGACATCATGTTCTCCCTGTCCATGTCCAAATAAAGACTTTTTACAGCATCGGGTTTGGTGAGTGCTAACCACTTTTTTTCTTTTGCTTTTGAATTATATATCTTTTTGGTTGAGCACCCCTTATGCCCATGCATTCAGTAGGAGGTATAGGGGCTGGTACAGCACATTGCAGCACGCCGATAGGTGATCGCGAATGACAGCAGTGCGGGTATACTTTGTTTCTTTTTTTGGACTTCGTATCCATCTATCTATCGTATCCATCTATCGTATCCATCTATCTATCTATCCTATCCATCTATTGCATCTATCTATCATATCCATCTATCTATCGTATCCATCTATCTATCGTATCCATCTATCGTATCCATCTATCTATCGTATCCATCTATCGTATCCATCTATCTATCGTATCCATCTATCGTATCCATCTATCTATCGTATCCATCTATCTATCGTATCCATCTATCGTATCCATCTATCTATCGTATCCATCTATCTATCGTATCCATCTATCTATTGTATCCATTGTGGCTATTTTCTATGGAGTGGCACACCGGCTCACGGAGCACTTACTGCGGTATACAGTACAGACCAAAAGTTTGGACACACCTTCTCATTTAAAGATTTTTCTGTATTTTCATGACTATGAAAATTGTAAATTCACACTGAAGGTATCAAACTATGAATTAACACATGTGGAATTATATACTTAACAAAACAGTGTGAAACAACTGAAATTATGTCTTATATTCTAGGTTCTTCAAAGTAGCCACCTTTTGCTTTGATGACTGCTTTGCACACTCTTGGCATTCTCTTGATGAGCTTCAAGAGGTTAGTCACCGGGAATGGTTTTCACTTCACAGGTGTGCCCTGTCAGGTTTAATAAGTGGGATTTCTTGCCTTATAAATGGGGTTGGGACCATCAGTTGTGTTGTGCAGAAGTCTGGTGGATACACAGCTGATAGTCCTACTGAATAGACTCTTGGAATTTGTATTATGGCAAGAAAAAAGCAGCAAAGTAAAGAAAAACGAGTGGCCATCATTACTTTAAGAAATGAAGGTCAGTCAGTCCGAAAAATTGGGAAACCTTTGAAAGTGTCCCCAAGTGCAGTGGCAAAAACCATCAAGCGCTACAAAGAAACTGGCTCACATGAGGACTGCCCCAGGAAAGGAAGACCAAGAGTCACCTCTGCTTCTGAGGATAAGTTTATCCGAATCACCAGCCTCAGAAATCGCAGGTTGACAGCAGCTCAGATTAGAGACCAGGTCAATGCCACACAGAGTTCTAGCAGCAGACATCTCTACAACAACTGTTAGGGCTTGTTTCCATTTGCGAGAAACACGTCCGTGTCTCGCATGTGGAAACGAAGCTCTGGTGCCAGCACTCCGGAGCGGAGCGTGCGGCCGCATAGCAACACATGGAGCCGCACGCTCCGCTCCAGTGTGCCGGCACCAGAACTTCGTTTCCACATGCGAGACACGGACGTGTTTCTCGCAAATGGAAAAGAGGCCTTAAGAGGAGACTTTGTGCAGCAGGCTTTCATGGTAAAATAGCTGCTAGGAAACCACTGCTAAGAACAGGCAACAAGCAGAAGAGACTTGTTTGGGCTAAAGAACACAAGACTTGAATAGACTTGAATGGAGAAGTCTGGAAACTGGTGCATTCTGAGATTTTTTCGGTTTGAGAACAAAATCGTTCATCTGCGCTGCCCCAAATGAATAACATTGCTCCGAGTACTGTTCGTTTTTTAATCGATAGCACTTGGATCGAAAATACTTTCGAATGCAGGAGCCCTAAAAAAAAAAAAAAAGTATAATGCGGCACAAACACTGCCTCATGTATAAAAAGCATCAGTAAATGGGATAGCACAACGAAGTTCTATAAAAAATTTGTGTTCTGCCATACAAATCATATAATAGGTGCGTGAATTGCAAGCGAAAATATAAAAAAAGAGCCCATTTTACAAGATCCTATGGTGATTTACGCCCAAGTATCTCTACAAATATAATTTCTTTTGCCTTCCTACGGTAAGAATATATTAATCATGTTTTTCCGGGCTGACATCTGCCCTGCGTGCTCCACTACTGCAATGAAACCTTCAGGATGTGAGATGCTGCTGACATTCTCCTTATCACATAGTACCACTAAAAGTCCTTGGGGCCGGGTGATCTGTCTTCATCAAAGGGACGAGAAGTAGCTAAAAGCGTAATTTATGTAAATCCTTGACGTCTGATGATCTTCTCGTCTTCATTCGGAGATAGGCAGGCGAGCTTAAGACAGAAATGCTAACGCAACAAAAGACAACATGGTCGCTCTAAAGCAGAGCGCAGACACGAGCCGCCTAGCAGCTCTGCCAGAACTAATGGTCACAAATGAGATTTAACGTTACATTGTGCGCTGCATCCTTTAAGCCGCAATATGTTTTTGTTACAAAGACTGCTATAATGCAGAGGAACCGATCTTGTGATATAACGTAAGACTGGAAATGCCATCAATGCACCAATTATGCCACACGATGTACATAAAGCGACTCTGTAAGCACAAAATGACTGCTCAAACCAAGCACAGACGCTCTGTGCACCATTGTCAGGGCCATGTACCTTCTTGTTTTCTCTCTATCTCCATCCTCCCTTGGTGTCACAGGTTTGTTAGGTGCGACAGTCATCCTGGATCCGGCTGTAGAAGGTCATTACGATTAGCTCTGCAATCACCTACATCGCTATGGAGTGATCCTTCTCCCTCTAGGACCCAACAGTTACCTTCACCTTCAGCTGCTAATTAACACACCCTTGCTGAAGGTTTAAATACCTTCAGTCTCTTCAGCAAGGTGCTGCTGTTAGCTTAATTTACACGTCTGGTTGGAAGTACTAGCAGTCAGCTAGTGCCTTCTTGGAGTACTCATGCAGGATGGCTGGCGTGATATCTCAGTGGTCTTATCAAGCTAAGTGTATCCCCTTGTTTGAAAACCCAGTCTTTAGTTGTAGTGGGGGCTGACTAGCTTTTCCCTGTCCCCTCCTTATCCTGGGCCATCGCTAGGGTCAAGCAGGGATTAGGTTCCTGCTCGGCGATAGGTGCAGAACATATTTAGGGAAGTCAAGCGAGACAGGGTGTTATTAGATCTGCCTAGGGGTTTCCACTCCCCCCTTACCTAGTGTTTGGGCTTCCCCTCCCTCTCCCCGTGATTGTGCACCTTGCTTCTCCCTCACCCAGCTAGACACTTGGATCTTGTAAAGCTTGAGATGTCATTCAAAGACGAAGAGAGTGGAGATGGATAGAAAACAAGTGGCTGGGAAGTTGCAGTGTTCTGCTCAGCCACGACAAGGGGCACCGAGAACCTGTGCTTGGTTTGAACAGTAATTTTGTGCGGATAGATAAATTATAAACATTTTTAAAAGTTTTTCTTTTTAAAGTTTTAAAAGAAAAAACGAGGAAACAGAATAAATCAGATGTTGAGAAAAGGTGCGGAAGGCAAAATTGGTTTGTTCATGGAAACAGTTTAGCTGCATATACAAGGAAATCAAATGTAAAACTTTGACGTAGATTTTTTCTTTTTATGGAATGGCAATAGAAACAGTTCTTGGAAAGTGTTGACGTACCGCATATTTAAGGTTTATAGGGTATATTTACAAGGTGCAGCTGTGCTGTGGTTCTTGACATGTGTCCAAGCAACACACATAGGTTTAAAGGTGTTGTCTGGCTGTAGTGTACAAGACTGCAGATCGGTTTGCCGCGACTTAGAAGAGCCAGATGACCGCACCATCTGATTTCTCTTATTCCTGCACTGATTAAAAGCACTTCACCTTCATTTATGGTGCAGTTTTATTTTAGCAGCGCAGGGGTTAATCTGCTCAGTTGAGAGTTCATGGAGGCTTTCCTGCATTAAGGCTCTCAATGTTAGCCACTGATATCTCCTATACAAACTGGGCCCTAGCTAGCACTCATTGTCTGAGTAGCTTGTGCTGCATAGCTGGAGGTTGTTATTTTAGGTGTTTATCTGTGACTATGGCTAGGTTTTGGGTGTGTGCTAATTTACCTTCTTCTCCTACTTTGGTTTTACCCCATCCTCCACTCCATGGTGTATTCCTCTGTTGTTTATGTATGCATGACTGGTATTTTCCTTTATCCCTGTTCGTATTACCTTGTTAGTCTGGTTGGTGTATTATGGTACACTGCTACTTCGCTCTTCCCTGAGTGGGGAAGGGTACAAACTGAGGGCGGATTCAGAAGCTACGGCTAGCTATGTGGCCCCAGCGTCTTCACCATCAGAAGTAATTCGGGGAACAGGGTGAGCTAGGATGCCCCTAGCGTTAAGGACAGGGAAGGAGTCCCTGGTCTCGGGACACCCGACAACAGAGTCAAGACAGATACTCTATGTGACTGCAAACTTGGGAATCCTCCCAGCGAGTACACTGCGCACGGTGATGATTCTCCAATGCCAGGAGAGGGCAGTCATGAGAATGCAAGTAAGCATTCTTCAGGCCACATGCAGACTAGAAGTGGCCTTGTCCAATACACTTACATTGAAATACGCTTCTCACATCTAGTCAGCACGTGGCCTCATGTATGCAAATAGCATACCTGTGGTCACATGCCTGTCACCAGAGAATCCTCACAGTGTGCAGTGAAAGCACATAGAGTGACTGCAGACTAGTACCCTAATGCCAGTCAACCTCATTGATGCAAATTACCACCAGTTCATAAGAACCACATATTTCTCTCCATGCAGTTGCATTCTAAGGCATCGTATAGTGGAGGTCGGTGCCACATTGTCTTGTTAAAGGCTCTTCCTGCAGCTCCTCCGCGGGCAACTAGGGGGGTGGTTAAGTGATGCACAGGGTGGAGTGTCGCATTCATCATATAGTTCACACACCGGCCGGTAGCAACTGCAGATGAATAGCGGAGAGGAGCACTAATCCAATTTGTGCAAAGATCACTTATTCCACTGAAGCACTGCTGAGAAGTGAGCGACAGCTCCAGTGCGTGCTCTGAGTACTTCATCACCATCTCTCCATGTTAGTGCACGCTATGTAACCAGTCCGGACTGGGGGAGAAGGAGGCTGGTGGGGTGGTGTCTTGTATATGTGGTCATGGCCACCAGTGTTTGACTGGACAAATGGTTGGGGGAGTGGTGCGCAGGGTTTGACTGGACAGGTGGTGAAGATGGTGGCTCATGCGTGCTAGCGTTGACCTGACCAGAGGGGTGGAGGTTGCACTTGCAAGGAGTCATTATTAAAGGGGTTGAATACTTCTTTTGTAAGTGCACACAACTGAAAGTGTATGGGACCGGCGGAGATAGCGAAGTACAGCACACGGCTTTCTCCAGCATGCGTGGCCAACACTCCATTCCTTTGGGGGCATTCTAGAGCTCTGATCCCGAGATCAGTAGATGGCCAAGCAGTCGGACCCCCACTGATCAGATTGTTATTACTTATCCTGTTGGGGACAGCACTGGCTGGATGTGCATGTGTACAGGGGAGCCGGGAGGGATCGCTGTTGTTCTAAATGCCCATTAATAAGCACAGATCTACAATATAGAAGTCGATCAGGGCTCATTTCCTGGCCAGTTCAGCGGGCCCACACAAACTGGAGGACAGACCAATGGCTAATGCAATCCAGATACTGTCCAGTATCCTGTTATCGGCAGCACATCACCTGCTTACATGGGGGATGTGCTGCCGATTATTTTTATACTGGTATAAATGAGCCTTTTTCTTGTTTATCAGGCGATTGGCAGCATGGGTGCATGGGCCGATGCCAGGTATAGGTGTACACTCTGACTCACCAAGAGGTGGTGTGAGCACAGAAAGTGCCTGCGGCAACTCCAAATACAGCCAGGACAGGATTTACATTTTTTTCTAACAATGCCAAGCTCTGTGCTCGGCTGGTCTTCAGCACGCCCATTAGAAAGAATGGCGCGGCAGTGTGATCGACCTGTGTATGATTCACATAGGGGATTTCAGAGGGTCAGACCCACAGCGATTGGAATGACTAAGACCTAGCTGTCGAAACGTGTTGGTTTTGCCTCCACAGTATAAGTGGTATGCCATCGTCCTTGTTTTTATAATGATAATACAATAAACGTTTTATTCATAAAGTCCATCACTGGATAAAACTTCCATGGATAGGGGATTACTTTCAAACTTGAGAAAGCCCCTGAAGATTTTACACCCAATACTGTTAAAACAAGGCATACCCATCCCAGTGCCAGCACCGCCCCACCATCACCCACAGACCTCTCCTACTTATCCCCAAACAATCCGTTCCCACATATCCCCCATAACAGTCCTCTCCTGCATATCCCCCATAACCGTCCTCTCCTGCATATCCCCATAACAGTCTCTCCTACATATCCCCCATAACAGTCTCTCCTACACATCCCCATAACAGTCTCTCCTACACATCGCCATAACAGTCTCTCCTACATATCCCCCATAACAGTATCTCCTACACATCCCCCATAACAGTCTCTCCTACACATCCCCCATAACAGTCTCTCCTACACATCCCCCATAACAGTCTCTCCTACACATCCTCCATAACAGTCTCTCCTACACATCCCCCATAACAGTCTCTCCTACACATCCCCCATAACAGTCTCTCCTACACATCCTCCATAACAGTCTCTCCTACACATCCTCCATAAGTCTCTCCTACATATCCCCCATAACAGACCTCTCCTACACATCCCCCATAACAGTCTCTCCTACACATCCTCCATAAGTCTCTCCTACACATCCCCCATAACAGTCTCTCCTACACATCCCCCATAACAGTCTCTCCTACACATCCTCCATAACAGTCTCTCCTACATATCCCCCATAACAGTCTCTCCTACATATCCCCCATAACAGTCTCTCCTACACATCCCCCATAACAGTCTCTCCTACACATCCCCCATAACAGTCTCTCCTACACATCCTCCATAACAGTCTCTCCTACACATCCCCCATAACAGTCTCTCCTACACATCCCCCATAACAGTCTCTCCTACACATCCTCCATAAGTCTCTCCTACATATCCCCCATAACAGTCTCTCCTACACATCCCCCATAACAGTCTCTCCTACACATCCTCCATAACAGTCTCTCCTACACATCCCCCATAACAGTCTCTCCTACACATCCTCCATAAGTCTCTCCTACACATCCTCCATAACAGTCTCTCCTACACATCCCCCATAACAGTCTCTCCTACACATCCTCCATAACAGTCTCTCCTACACATCCCCCATAACAGTCTCTCCTACATATCCCCCATATCAGTCTCTCCTACATATCCCCCATAACAGTCTCTCCTACATATCCCCCATAACAGTCTCTCCTACACATCCTCCATAAGTCTCTCCTACATATCCCCATAACAGTCTCTCCTACATATCCCCCATAACAGTCTCTCCTACATATCCCCCATAACAGTCTCTCCTACATATCCCCATAACAGTCTCTCCTACATATCCCCATAACAGTCTCTCCTACATATCCCCCATAACAGTCTCTCCTACACATCCTCCATAACAGTCTCTCCTACATATCCCCCATAACAGTCTCTCCTACATATCCCCCATAACAGTCTCTCCTACATATCCCCCATAACAGTCTCTCCTACATATCCCCCATATCAGTCTCTCCTACATATCCCCCATAACAGTCTCTCCTACATATCCCCCATAACAGTCTCTCCTACATATCCCCCATATCAGTCTCTCCTACATATCCCCCATATCAGTCTCTCCTACATATCCCCCATAACAGTCTCTCCTACATATCCCCCATAACAGTCTCTCCTACACATCCTCCATAAGTCTCTCCTACATATCCCCATAACAGTCTCTCCTACATATCCCCCATAACAGTCTCTCCTACATATCCCCCATAACAGTCTCTCCTACATATCCCCATAACAGTCTCTCCTACATATCCCCCATAACAGTCTCTCCTACATATCCCCCATAACAGTCTCTCCTACATATCCCCCATAACAGTCTCTCCTACATATCCCCATAACAGTCTCTCCTACATATCCCCCATAACAGTCTCTCCTACATATCCCCCATAACAGTCTCTCCTACATATCCCCCATAACAGTCTCTCCTACATATCCCCCATAACAGTCTCTCCTACATATCCCCCATATCAGTCTCTCCTACACATCCTCCATAACAGTCTCTCCTACATATCCCCCATAACAGTCTCTCCTACACATCCTCCATAACAGTCTCTCCTACATATCCCCCATAACAGTCTCTCCTACATATCCCCCATATCAGTCTCTCCTACACATCCTCCATAACAGTCTCTCCTACATATCCCCCATAACAGTCTCTCCTACATATCCCCCATAACAGTCTCTCCTACATATCCCCATAACAGTCTCTCCTACACATCCCCCATAACAGTCTCTCCTACACATCCCCCATAACAGTCTCTCCTACACATCCCCCATAACAGTCTCTCCTACACATCCCCCATAACAGTCTCTCCTACATATCCCCCATAACAGTCTCTCCTACATGCCCCATAACAGTCTCTCCTACACATCCCCCATAACAGACCTCTCCTACATATCCCCCATAACAGTCTCTCCTACATGCCCCATAACAGTCTCTCCTACACATCCCCCATAACAGACCTCTCCTACATATCCCCCATAACAGTCTCTCCTACACATCCCCCATAACAGTCTCTCCTACATATCCCCATAACAGTCTCTCCTACACATCCCCCATAACAGTCTCTCCTACACATCCCCCATAACAGTCTCTCCTACATATCCCCCATAACAGTCTCTCCTACACATCCCCCATAACAGTCTCTCCTACACATCCTCCATAACAGTCTCTCCTACACATCCTCCATAACAGTCTCTCCTACACATCCCCCATAACAGTCTCTCCTACATATCCTCCATAACAGTCTCTCCTACATATCCCCATAACAGTCTCTCCTACATATCCCCATAACAGTCTCTCCTACACATCCCCCATAACAGTCTCTCCTACATATCCCCCATAACAGTCTCTCCTACACATCCCCCATAACAGTCTCTCCTACACATCCCCCATAACAGTCTCTCCTACATATCCCCATAACAGTCTCTCCTACACATCCCCCATAACAGTCTCTCCTACATGCCCCCTTCCCTCCCCTCACATGCCGTCTCCTCTCCTCCGTCTTCAGGTCACACTGCTGCATCTCCTTTTCTCTCTTTGCAGTCTGGTCACATGACCTCGCTTAACCGTCTGCATTCCGGCAGCTCCCGCGTTATTATGGTTACCGGCTGTTTCTATGTCACGTGGGATACATACGCAGGACCGATGGGCGGCGCTTCCTGGAGCTCGGAGCTTGGATTGGTTGAGGCAGAAAACAATTACCCAGGAAACAGCGGCAGGGGGCGGAGATTGTGAGGGAACCCGGAAGGAAGGTGGGAAGTAAACATGTATTGTGGGAGGAGCGATGAGAACGGCGCCTGCTGGATGCGGGCGGAGAGTGACTGAGAGCGGCGGCGCCCGGCGACACAGGCGGCACTGACCGGAGGCGGCTGAGGAGGTAAGGGCTGATAACGGGGAGCACAGAGAGCGGGGGCCGCCATTACTGCGCTGTGCAGGGACTGGCCGCCAGTGTCAGGGCTGCTCACTCTCCGTACACGGGTGAGACACGGGCTGGCACAATGTGTGACCAGGTGTGCCCAGGAGGTGTAGTGTGCCCATAGAGGTCGATGGCAGTGAGCTATGGCCGCTGTGCAGAGATGAGACATTGTGCTGGAAGGAAGTGTCCGGCAGGGGGGACGATCTAAGGACGCGGAGGATCTGGGGGCGCGGAGGATCTGGGGGCGCGGAGGATCTGGGGGCGCGGAGGATCTGGGGGCGCGGAGGATCTGGGGGCGCGGAGGATCTGGGGGCGCGGAGGATCTGGGGGCGCGGAGGATCTGGGGGCGCGGAGGATCTGGGGGCGCGGAGGATCTGGGGACGCGGGCGATCTAGGGACGCTAGCGATCCAGGGGCGCGGAGGATCTAGGGACGTGGGGGATCTAGGGGCGCGGGGGATCTAGGGACGTGGGGGATCTAGGGGCGCGGAGGATCTAGGGACGTGGGGGATCTAGGGGCGCGGAGGATCTAGGGACGTGGGGGATCTAGGGGCGCGGAGGATCTAGGGACGTGGGGGATCTAGGGGCGCGGAGGATCTAGGGACGTGGGGGATCTAGGGGCGCGGAGGATCTAGGGACGTGGGGGATCTAGGGACGCGGGCGATCTAGGGACGCGGGCGATCTATGGGGCGCGGGCGATCTATGGGGCGCGGGTGATCGCAGGGGATCTATGGATCGCGGGGGATGTAAGATACGGACGATCTAAGGATACGGACGTCTTTGAGGACAAGTCGTGTTTATTTTATTGAATGAGTAAATTTTAAGTTAGAAATATTTTTTGTAATTGGTGTCATTAACAGTCTGGCCCCATTTGTTTTCCTCCTGTTTGGCTGCAGAATAAGTTGTGTAAAGCCCCCATACACACACGGCTGATGTCGGCTTCCCCCGCAGACGGTGAGCGGCTCAGCTGACAGTGTAAGGGCACGTTCAGACTGTGCACATCGGTCTGAGCTCTGACTCCGGTGCACAGACTGGTTGCATCTTTGCAGACCTGAGCGTAACCCCCTCAGTAATACACGAGACCTGCGGTCAGTCCTAGCATTGCGGCCCAATGTGCACGGACATCTCAATGAGCCGTAATGTATGGGGGGCCCAGAACAGAGGATGTTGGGGAGAGAAGGATCTGGCCTGTCTGATTGTGGACTGCCGATCCTCTTGTTCTCCCAGAGATAAACTATCACCAGAGGTGACAGGTAGCCGAGATCTCCTGTGTACGGCAAAGTGACCGAGATAGCAGTCCAAAGAGAACACCTGACGTGTGCACGACCCCATAGACTAGCATTGGTGCGAGTGCGAACGGATTGTTGCCTGAAACTGCGCTCGTCTACACCTGCCATTTTGCTGAACTCATTTGCGACCCCATCAAAGTTGAGTAGAACTTTCAGATTATCCTGAAACAGTCAAGAGAAGGCAGATAAGGTTCCCAACCTCTCCTATCAGTCCCAGCTCCCTGGAGAATTCTTCGGCTGTATTTACACTGCACCGGTATCACATAAGAGTTTTCCTGCGAACATATAGAACAGGCTGCTGATCACCCAGTATACAGTGGGGAAAAAAGTATTTAGTCAGCCACCAATTATGCAAGTTCTCCCACTCAAAAAGATGAGGCCTGTAATTGACATCATAGGTCGACCACAACTGTGAGGCTATGTGCACACGTTCAGGTTTTTTCGCGTGTTTTCACGCTAAAAACGCTATAAAAACTCATTAAAAACGCTTGTGTTTTGTGCACATGGATGCATTTTTTTCCGCGAAAAAAACGCATCGCGGTAAAAAAATGAGCATGTTCATTATTTTTGCAGATTTTCTGCGTTTTTCCCGCAATTCTATGCATTTGGGAAAAAACGCACAAAAAACGCGTGAAAATCGCCCTAAAAATGCATGCGGATTTCTGGCAGAAATGTCTGGTTTTTGTCAGGAAAATTTCTGCAAGAAATCCTGACGTGTGCACATACCCTGAGGCCATGTGCACACGTTCAGTATTTTTCGCGTTTTTTCGCTACAAAACGTGATAAAAACTAGAAAAAAAGCTTACATATGCCTCCTAGTGTATTCCACATTTCTAGTGCAAATGTTGCATTTTTTTCCGCGAAAAAATCACATTGCGGAAAAAAAGGAACATGTTCATTAAATTTGCGGAATTGTGGGGATTCCGCACACCTAGGAATGCATTGATCTGCTTACTTTCCGCATGGGGCTGTGCACACCATGCGGGAAGTAAGCAGATTATGTGCGGTTGGTACCCGGGGTCGAGGAGAGGAGACTCTCCTCCACGGACTGGGCACCATATACCGGTAATTGGTAAAAAAAAGAATTCAAATAAAAAAATAGTCATATACTCACCCTCTGATGGCCCCGGAGTCTTCCCGCCTCTCATCGGTGCATGCTACCGCTTCCGTTCCTATAGATGCTCTGTGTGAAGGACCTGCGATGACGTCGCCGTCTTGTGATTGGTCACGTGACCGCGACGTCATCGAAGGTCCTGCACACACACACCATCTATAGGAACGGACGCCGCTGAGGAGATCGGCTGTTTGCAGGTAAGTATAACCATTTTTTTTATTTTTTTTTATTATTTTTAAACATTCTATCTTTTACTATAGATGCTGCATAGGCAGCATCTATAGTAAAAAGATGGTCACACTTGTCAAACACTGTTTGACAAGTGTGACCAACCTGTCAGTCAGTTTTCCAAGCGATGCTACAGATCGCTTGGAAAACTTTAGCATTCTGCAAGCTAATTTCGCTTGCAAAATGCTAAAAAAAAAACGCGAAAAAAATGCAAAAAAAAAAATGCGGATTTCTTGCAGAAAATTTCCGGTTTTCTTCAGGAAATTTCTGCAAGAAATCCTGACGTTTGCACATACCCTGAGAGTCAAAATGAGAAAACAAATCCAGAAAATCACCTTGTCTGATTTGGCAAGATTTATTTTGCAATTATGGTGGAAAATAAGTATTTGGTCATTAACAAAAGTTCATCTCAATATTTTGTTATATATCCTTAGTTGGCAATGACAGAGGTCAAACGTTTTCTGTATGTCTTCACATAGTTGGCAAACATGCAGATCTCCTCTAGAGCAGTGATGTTTTGGGCCTGTCGCTGGGCAACATGGACTTTCAACTCCCTCCAAAGGTTTTCTATGGGGTTGAGATCTGGAGGCCACTCGAGGACCTTCATATGCTTCTTACAAAGCCACTCCTTCGTTGCCCTGGTGGTGTGCTTGGGATCATTATCATGCTGAAAGACCCATCCACGTTTCATCTTCAATGCCCTTGCTGATGGAAGGAGGTTTGCACTCAAAATCTCACGATACATGGCCCCATTCATTCTTTCATGTACATGGTTCAGTCATCCTGGTCCCTTGGCAGAGTAACAACCCCAAAGCATGATGTTTCCACCACCATGCTTCACAGTAGGTATGGTGTTCTTTGGATGCAACTGAACATTGTGTCTCCCCCAAACACGGTGAGCTTTGTTTCTACCAAACAGTTCTACTTTGGTTTCATCAGACCATATGATATTCTCCCAATATTCTTTTGGATAATCCAAATGCTCTCTAGCAAACTTCAGACAGACTCGGACACATCTGGCACTGCAGGCTCGGAGTCCCTGGCGGTGTAGTGTGGTACTGATAATAGCCTTTGTTACGGTGGTCTCAGCTCCATGCAGGTCATTTACTAGGTCCCCCCCCGTGTGGTTCTGGGATTTTTGCTCACTGTTCTTGTGATTGTTTTGACCCTATGGGGTGAGATCTTGCGTGGAGCCCCAGATCGAGGGAGATTATCAGTAATCTTGTATGTCTTCCATTTTCTTATTATTGCTCCCACAGTTGATTTCATCACACTAAGCTGCTTGCCTATTGCAGATTCAGTCTTCCCAGCCTGGTGCAGGGCTACAATTTTGTTTCTGGTGTCCTTCGACAGCTCTTTGGTCTTCACCATAGTGGAGTTTGGAGTCAGACTGTTTGAGGGTGTGCACAGGTGTCTTTTATACTGATAAGTTCAAACCGGTGCCATTACTTCAGATAATGAGTGGAGGACAGAGGAGCCTCTTAAAGAAGTTACAGGTCTGTGAGAGCCAGAAATCGTGCATGGTTTTTAGGTGACCAAATACTTATATTCCACCATAATTTGCAAAATAAATCTTGCCAAATCAGACAAGGTGATTTTCTGGATTTGTTTTCTCATTTTGACTCTCATAGTTGAGGTCTACCTATGATGTCAATTACAGGCCTCTCTCATCTTTTTAAGTGGGAGAACTTGCACAATTGGTGGCAGACTAAATACATTTTTTTCCCCACTGTATATATCTATATCTGTCGAGAACGATGACCTTCTGTGCACAGGATCTATTGGTGATCAGTCTGTGCGGTTGGCGTTCCTAAACATTGTAGTAAATGACCACTGATAGACCCTTTTGTAGCTGATTGGTGGTCTTTATGGCCACGGGTCAGACATTCTAAACAAGCCTTTCGCTAACTCATTCTGCAGTCAGCAATAGAAGGCAAACAATACAAAATTTTTAATGAAACCCAATGGGAAAAAAAAGACTTGTAGCCCAAAGGTGGCTAAAACCTTTTTAAGGGAACTAGTCAAACTTTATTCTCTACTTAGCGACCCCTTTCATGGCTGATTGACAGGTCGTTTGCTTTGGTAATCAGCCAGGGGAGAGGCTAGAAGTGCAGCACTGGACCCTTAGGTAGGAAATTCCCAGCACCATAAGGTTGGAGCTACGTGGGGACACTGGCCACTGTATTGTGAGGTTTGGGCAGGTGACCCCAGCATAATGGGGAGCCCCTTTTGATCTTTGCTGTGTGACCTCATCTCTTTTACATCTGATTCTGTATCCAGTAAAGAATCCTTTATATGTAGAGTCTATGACGGAATTCTTGGGTGGAACACTACTTGGATCGATGCATCTGTACGGTGACTAATTGCCATTATGTCTTTTGTTTATTCACAATATATACTTTTTGTGTTTCCTCGGTTAGCGGACATAAGTGATCTCATACACGTCCATATTCTAAAAACTTTTAAACTTTTTTGTCCTGCTCTCTTGTGGCTTCCTGCCATTCTGCGTGGCAATAGACACTCCAAATTATACATGGCTCCAACATTTATGTCGTCTTTTCCGATCCCACAGATGGCAGACCCTCCTCCATCCTCTATGTTTTCCATAGAAGAGTTCCCACCAATTGATCAAGGTGCAGCTCTCCCGGGAGCAATTCCTCAATCCTACAGAGAGACCAGAGAAAATCGGAGTTCTCCTAACCTGAGACGAGGCAAAGGTAAAGCTGCTTGCTCCTTTTGTTTGCTTGCTTTATCCTAGGCTTATCAGAAAAGTGTTTGTCGTCTTTATCACTCCAGAATTAAAGGAGCTTCCAGGACTGATATAACTATGACCCAATATATTGTTGACCCATCTGTAGCGGTTCTCGCCTGGCTTCTCCCCACTTTACTCCGGTTGATTGACTGGTCGCTTCCTATGTAAATGGATTGGTAAAAACCTGTCAATCAACTGGAGTGGAACTTGGAGAAGCCGGCCGGGAACGGCACCATACCGACCGATCAGGTCTCTCCCTATAGTCCCCGTCCGGCCCTTCCTAATATGTACTCTGTAGCACATCGTATACATCTTTTCGACACTGGAACAGATAACAGTTGATCTTGGGGGGGTGTTTGGTGTCGGACCACCAGAAATCTGATATTGATGACCTATCCAATATGTTAGTGCTGGATAACTTCTGTAATAGAAGAATGCCTAAAGCATTGTAATAAAATGTCATTCTAAGAAGAGTGATGCATGCCAAGCTAAATATTTTTATTTTTTTATGTACTTGTCCCTTTGGATTCGTCTTGGTCCTTAGGATCCTGTCGGCGGTCTCCTGACCCTCTTTAGCTCAATCTTCTAGATGTCCATTGTGGGTAGAAGCACTGTAAGTCTAGTCTTTCACCCACAAACTGCCTAAAAAAATAGTTTCTCCATGTGTTTACTTTTTTTGTGTCATAGGAAAATAACATGTTTTTTTTGCAAAAAAACAACAGCACATTTTATTGTGATTTTTTTTTTTTTTTTTTTCAGCCAAAAAAATGCAATTTGACTTCAATAAACGGTCACTACGAGTAGAGTCGTGATGGGAGACTTTTGTTGCCATCATTACTGAAAATGAGGGGGAGAATGCTACTGATTTCTCTGACAGTACAAAAAATAGATGATGTGCCTCACATGTGCCTATCAGAGGAATGACTTAAAGGGATTGTCCATTTTGTTAGCTCACGTTGTACAGTAAAGGGATTGCCCACTTCTTGTGCACTGCTGTATATTCTTAGGATAGGTGTCCATGTCAGATTGGAGGGGGATGTAAATGGCCCAGTTCTGTTCGCTGCTTAGTAGCCGCTTCTGGGTGCTGCAGATGGGGAGAATAGGAGCAGATTTACAGTACCTGTTAGTAGCCACTGCTGCTCAGTGACTTAAGGTACCTTCACACTGAACGATATCGCTAGCGATCCGTGACGTTGCAGCGTCCTGGCTAGCGATATCGTTCAGTTTGACACGCAGCAGCGATCAGGATCCTGCTGTGCCATCGTTGGTCGCTGCAGAAAGTCCAGAACTTTATTTCGTCACTGGACTCCCTGCAGACATCGCTAAATCGGCGTGTGTGACGCCGATTCAGCGATGTCTTCGCTGGTAACCAGGGTAAACATTGGGTTACTAAGCGCAGGGCCGCGCTTAGTAACCTGATGTTACCAGCGCTGTCTGTCCCTCGCTGTGCTTCTCTGCAGTGTGAGCGCCGGCCAGCCGGAAAGCAGAGCACAGCGGTGACGTCACCGCTCTCCTTTCCGGCCGCTGTGCTTACACAGTGCAGGAAAGCAGAGCGCCGGGGGACAGACACCGGGAATGTAAGTACCGTATTTTCCGCTTTGTAAGACGCACTTTATTTCCCCCAAATTTGGGGGGGAAATGTGGGTGCGTCTAACAAAGCGGATATACCGCTTACCATTACAGGCTGGGAGGAGGGGGTGTCCGCCGCCGCTACCGCCTGCCGCCGCTGTCGTCCGCCGCCACTGCCGGGGTTGTCCGCTGCTGCCCCGGGTGATGCTGAAGGCTCCGGTGCTGCGGGGGGCTCTGGCGACATATTGTGAAAGACCAGAGCCCCCCGGCAGTTCTTCCATGCGTTCCAGTATGACTAATTCCGGGAAAATGGCCGCCGGAATCTCGGGAGATGAGATTTCAGCACTGAGATCTCATCTCTCGAGATTCCGGCGGCCATTTTCCCGGAGTTAGTTCCAGTATGACTGACTCCGGGAAAATGGCCGCCGGAATCTCGGGAGATGAGATTTCAGCGCTGAGATCTCATCTCTCGAGATTCCGGCGGCCATTTTCCCGGAATTAGTCATACTGGAACGCATGGAAGAACTGCCGGGGGGCTCTGGTCTTTCACAAAATGTCTCCAGAGCCCCCCGCAGCATCGGAGACAGCCCTACAGCACAGGAGCCCCCTGCAGACCCCTCATCCCAGCCTGCAGCAAAGGAGCCCCCTGCAGACCCCTCATCCCAGCCTGCAGCAAAGGAGCCCCCTGCAGACCCCTCATCCCAGGCTGCAGCACAGGAGCCCCCCTGCAGCACAGGAGCCCCCTGCAGACCCCCTCATCCCAGCCTGCAGCAATGCTCCACTCCTGCCTCCGGCAACGAGCCTGGGACCCTGATCCACCACAACCACAACCCCTGGTAAGTAATAAGACGCATGGATTATAAGACGCCCCACCAATTTATTAAAAAATAGTTTTTTCCTATTTTTCTCCTCAAAATTTGGGGTGCGTCTTATAATCCGGAGCGTCTTACAAAGCGAAAAATACGGTATGTAGTGTTTTTTTTTTTTTTTTACTTTTACGATGGTAACCAGGGTAAACATCGGGTTACTAAGCGCGGCCCTGCGCTTAGTAACCCGATGTTTACCCTGGTTACCGGCATCGTTGGTCGCTGGAGAGCGGTCTGTGTGACAGCTCTCCAGCGACCAGACAGCGACGCTGCAGCGATCCGGATCGCCGCAGCGTCGTTTAGTGTGAAGGTACCTTTAGCCCCTAAACAATACTTGGTGTTAATATAGTCCGAAAAGCTTTCGTTTTTTTGCGTGGCTGATGAAGTGACAGACCTCGACCAGTGGAGCCAGTCTGATCGCTTCCTAGATATGGTCCAAATTACTGCGCTTGCTATTATTCCCGAGCCCGGGGCTGGCGTCTACTTACTGCATTCTCTTTGCTTTATATTGCCTGTAGCTCTGCTGCATTATATTTCATTTATCATATAAGTAACATTATCATTTTATTTTTTTTTACAGGAAAAGAACCTCGCAATCGGACAGAGTCTGCATCGGAGGCGCTGGAGACGGACCCCGTGAGCGAGCTCAGCCAGTTCCGTTCCCGTTCTCGCTCTGCTCCATCTTCCCTAATGGTTGCCACTCGGTATGGACGAGAATTGAGGCGGATGAGTGATGAATTTGACCAAAGCTTCACGGTAATCACTGCTGGATTATAAAATGTCATTCCCCCGTTCTCTTGAAAGAATCATCTGTAAGATGTGCTGCTGATCTGTTCCTCGTTTGGTTCCAAATGTAGAATTTAGAAGCCATTTTATTCAAAGATGAGAAATTCCACAACCAGAGGTGTAACCTAAAGCACCTCAACCCCACCTCCACCCCGGTACTGTAAGTGGCTGCATTCTTCATGTATAGTTGCCCTACCTGGTACCCTTGGTTTTTGCTTCCTTCCCTGAGCCTGGCATACCGGTCATCCAACATCCATTATGGCTGCTGCTGCGGAATTAGGAGTCCGGTGGTAAACCATACCTCCTCTGCCTATCCTATGGTTTAGACTTGCCTCTATTCCATCGGCCACTCCAGCTCTCATCTTGGATGCAGCGAGAATACTGGTCTCCGAGGAGGAGGCAAACAAAGGGCACCAGGTACGGAGACTATACATGACGAACGTTTGGTCTCTTTTTCAATGTCAGTGAGGAGAGTTGCTTTTAAAGGGAATATATCGGCAGACTTGTGCTGTGTAATCTGAGATCAACATGATGTAGAGAGCCTGATTCCAGCAATGTGTCCCTTATGAAACTGTGTTTTTGTATTAACAATAGAAGTGTTTTATCAGCAGGAGATTATCACTACAAGACTGGGTGTCTCGTGCCTCCAGGTCCAACCACACCACTTCCGCCCGATTGGCTGCTACCGGTCAACATACATTGTAGACAGAAAGCTACCAATCCGTGGTGAGGGTGTGGCTGGACCTGGAGGCACGATAAATCTAGTACTGTAGTGATAATCTCCTGCTGATAAAGCGCTGCCTAAATGATACATCACTAAAATCTGGGTCTTTGCCCCACGTCACACTGCTCTTGGATTACATAGTAAAACCTGCTGACAGATTCCCAGACCACATTGCAATATGTGCAGCAAAACTCCTCTATACATACAATTATAAAGCACTGGATTCTTCCTATGTGGTTGGGTGATTTTACGCACCACCATACAGATGTCAGTGTGACCTCTGTACAGCAGTAATGCTCACGGTTATGTCACGGAACCAGCATTAAGCAGACAGCAATATCCCACCATAAACATTACCGTATTTATTATCCCTGCACAGTGACATCACTGTACATATTAGCTCTGTGATGTGACGCCACCAAGATAACAAGCTGTGTCATCGCTGCACCGTGACCATGATGTGGCACCAAAGATGCAGATGATGTCACGAAATGTGACTTTATACACATCGATGTCGCAGTCCAGGATTATTAATGTGATGATTATCAAAGGAATATTGAACACAGCGGTGTCGTAGAAGAGGGGAAGACAGGAAGGGATGTTACAGGTAAAGACTACAGCTGGCCATTCACATGGGATATCTGTCTGCTGAACAAACATTCAGCCAGCCGCTGTCTCGCAGGAACCCCACTGTCGTGGCTGCTGGACCAGGATCCTACAAGTGTTTTTGCTTAACTCTAGCAAGTAGTCTAGGAACATGAATGCTCTAGTGCCATTTTGTAATAGAAGCTGGTGGAAATAAATTTTCAGACTAGTCTACTTCTTGGGTAAGGCAGCACAGGAGAGCAGTAGGTGGGGCGGCTTGGCAGGCGAGCAGTAGGAGGGACGGCTCGGCGGGCGAGCAGTAGGCGGGGCGGATCGGCGGGCGAGCAGTAGGCGGGTTGGCTCGGCGGGCGAGCAGTAGGCTGGGCGGCTCGGCGGGCGAGCAGAAGGCGGCGTGGCTCGGCGGGCGAGCAGTAGGAGGGGTGGCTCGGCGGGCGAGCAGTAGGCTGGGCGGCTCGACGAGCAGTAGGTGGAGCGGCTTGGCAGGCGAGCAGTAGGCGGGCGGCTCAGCGGGCGAGCAGTAGGCGGGGCGGCTCGGCGGGCGAGCAGTAGGAGGGACGGCTCGGCGGGCGAGCAGTAGGAGGGGTGGCTCTGCGGGCGAGCAGTAGGCTGGGCGGCTCGGCGGGCGAGCAGAAGGCGGCGTGGCTCGGTGGGCGAGCAGTAGGAGGGGCGGCTCGGCGGGCGAGCAGTAGGCTGGGCGGCTCGACGAGCAGTAGGTGGAGCGGCTTGGCAGGCGAGCAGTAGGCGGGCGGCTCGGCGGGCGAGCAGTAGGAGGGACGGCTCGGCGGGCGAGCAGTAGGCGGGGTGGCTCGGTGGGCGAGCAGTAGGAGGGACGGCTCGGCGGGCGAGCAGTAGGAGGGGCGGCTCGACGAGCAGTAGGTGGAGCGGCTTGGCAGGCGAGCAGTAGGCGGGCGGCTCGGCAGGCGAGCAGTAGGAGGGTCGGCTCGACGAGCAGTAGGTGGAGCAGCTTAGCAGGCGAGCAGTAGGCGGGCGGCTCGGCGGGCGAGCAGTAGGAGGGGCGGCTCGACGAGCAGTAGGAGGGGCGGCTCGACGAGCAGTAGGTGGAGCGGCTTGGCAGGCGAGCAGTAGGAGGGACGGCTCAGCGGGCGAGCAGTAGGAGGGGCGGCTCGACGAGCAGTAGGAGGGGCGGCTCGACGAGCAGTAGGTGGAGCGGCTTGGCAGGCGAGCAGTAGGAGGGACGGCTCGGCGGGCGAGCAGTAGGAGGGGCGGCCGAGCAGATAACGTATCACAAAGGCCATTATGAAAATGAATGGCTCCTTCTATGTTATATGGGTTCATGCATAACTTAGTTTATAGTATTGGCAGCTTCTATAAATACCAATGTTTCTTTGTAAGCGTCCACTATATGCTGTACATATGCTGGAACGTGGTACATAACTCAATGACACTTATGGCTTCTGATGTTTGCATCACATTATAGTAGCATCTCAGGTGGGACGGGGGGCAGAGACATCACTTTTGGTCCTGCATTAGAGGTGATCAGACAAGACACATTGTAGTTTATTATGAGGTAGTTGTCCAGATAGCCGACCGAAGACATCCGTGCTGATCCGAGCCTGATTCGCCATCAGCACCGATCCCAGAAAGCAGCACATTGCTAGTAATATGTCCTCCTGAGTGGAGCGCTCGCCCCGGTCAGTGATGATTGACGGACAGTTCTGCATCTGCAACAGCAGATATCTATGGATTAATATGACCCCCGACTAGAGTTTCCGGCAACCTCCGTGCCTTTTCTGCATAGTAGGCCTGATGTGATGCAATGATAATGTCTCGCCGTATCTACTATTCAGAAGCAGATTTATGCCAATAACCAATATATTACTATGATTATTTATTCTTTATGTCCGGCTTGTGTAATACAATTTGGTCACTATGTTTTGTCCCCCAGGGTCTTCCTCGTCCTAAAAGCGCAGGTGCCGCTGCTCAGATGACTGGAAACAAGAGTATACGGGACATGATTCTTAATTTATTGCGATGGAAGAGCAAAGAGAAGAGCGAGTCGGAGAGTGAGAAGGACTAAGCGTTCTCTGCGGAGGAGTGAAGTCAGGTAATGGCGCGTCTGAGCTGTCATTCAGTTCTTTACTGTGGAGAGTTAAAGCCTTCTAGGCAGAAATTGTGTTCAGATTTAGAGAATGACCAATGAAAAGTGTCATGGATCGCTGCTCCGTGGTGTCACTTATTCGTCACGTGCCCGCTCTCACACGTGACTTTGGGTTGTGCCTGCAAGGGTTAATCTATCTCCCCACTCTCAGTCCAGCATTCAACCTCTGTCCTATGCTGTAATGGGAGCATAAATCACACACCGACCCAGGCCACACACCCGCTCATACGCGCTGCCACCACTCATCGAATACACAGGCGATGAGTCCCAGAAATAACTAATAAAAATATGTTTATCACTCATAAGGCTCACACACCTCTAGGCTATGGATTCTTTAGAACATTCAAGGTTCATCTTATTAAAGTTTATACTTTAATAGAAAAAGGTTCAATGCTTACAAGAAAAAGGTATAAAAATATGATAATAAAAAGACATACAACTTATGCAAAACAGTATAAAATAAAGAGGAGGAAACTTACAGAAATCATCTAACTTGTAGTCTGCTTTCTGCTCCCTGAGGGGGGGTGAATGTAGTTGTGGAACACATCAGCTTTTCAGGCTGCCCTCACATGTGAACACCATTCTCTGTCTGCAGCCTAAATTTATAACTTTGGTCTGAGGTCAGGTTTCTAGACCGGCCCCCCAGGCCAATATCATAACTGCTGCCTGTTTGATTGGGCCATGGCCGCGCTACTAATGAATATATATTATTTTCCTCTGGAGACATGTGTGAAATGGTTCCCAGGGATACCTTCCCTCAAGCAGCATTTAGCATCTCCCCTCCAAGACCTCAGAGGTGTCAAGTGTCCCTTTGTTCTTGGCTCTAGCTAGACCCCCTGGTGAGATATGGAGACAGAATTCCTACTCTTCCCAAGGAAGTACATATTAATACCTAGGTGCCACTGGCCTTCAGGACAGATGTTACATTATCACTAGACAGATGTCAGAGGTCACTACACACATATAGATATATATAATATATATACACACTAGCTGAAGAGCCCGGCGTTGCCTGGGCATAGTAAATATCTGTGGTTAGTTATAGCACCTCACTTCTCTCATTTTCCCATCACGCCTCTCATTTTCCCAATCAGATCTTTCATTTTCCCCCTCATATCTCTCATTTTCTCCCTTACACCTCTCATTTTCTCCCTCACTCCTCTCATTCCCCCCTAACACTTGTCATTTCGACCTCACATCTGTCATTTTCCGATCACTCCACTATTTTCCCTCACTCCTCTCATTTTGCACTCACACCTTTTCATTTTCACCTCAGTATATACATGTTTGTCATCTCCCTTATATATATATAGTATACACCTGTGTCATCTCCTGTATATAGTATATACCTGTATGTCATCTCCCCTGTATATATAATATACCTGCTGTGTGTCATCTCCCCTGTATATAGTATATACCTGTATGTCATCTCCTCCTGTATATAGTATATACCTGTGTGTCATCTCCCCTGTATATAGTATATACCTGTGTGTCATCTCCTCCTGTATATAGTATATACCTGTGTGTCATCTCCTCCTGTATATAGTATATATCTGTGTGTCATCTCCTCCTGTATATAGTATGCGCGTGGCGATTATTGAGCGGCGACTTTTGTGTTTTGACTTTTATGTGGCGAGGTTGGTGTATGTGTGGTGAAATGTGTGCTGAGGGTGGTATATGTGTTCAAGCACGTGGTAGTGTGTGGCGCATTTTGTGTGTGTTCATATCCCCGTGTGTGGTGAGTATCCCATGTCGGGGCCCCACCTTAGCAACTGTCCGGTATATACTCTTTGGCGCCATCGCTCTCATTCTTTAAGTCCCCCTTGTTCACATCTGGCAGCTGTCAATTTGCCTCCAACACTTTTCCTTTCATTTTTTCCCATTATGTAGATAGGGGCAAAATTGTTTGGTGAATTGGAAAGCGCGGGGTTAAAATTTCACCTCACAACATAGCCTATGACACTCTCGGGGTCCAGACGTGTGACTGTGCAAAATTTTGTTGCTGTAGCTGCGACGCTTCCAACACTTTTCCTTTCACTTTTTTCCCCATTATGTAGATAGGGGCAAAATTGTTTGGTGAATTGGAACGCGCGGGGTTAAAGTTTCGCCTCACAACATAGCCTATGACGCTCTCGGGGTCCAGACATGTGACTGTGCAAAATTTTGTGGCTGTAGCTGCGACGGTGCAGATGCCAATCCCGGACATACACACACACACACACACACACATACACACACACACACTCAGCTTTATATAGTAGATATTCCACCACAAAAAGTGTCCGAGACGACATCCGGTCAACTGCCTTAAGAGGTGCAGGATTTCATTATTTAAATGTATCAGAGAAGAATGCCTTCCACATGAAAAACAACCTGCTCTCACTGACTGCAGATACTCCATCGCCAAACCTGGTCGGTGCAGAGGAATAAAATACTTTGCTCCAGGTAAAAGCCGTCCAGCACTCATCCAGTTAGTCCAGCGCCAAGCCTAGAATTCACTCGTTTAGGGAAAAAATGCTAGGGACCCAATTAAAAAAAAAAAAAAAAAAAAAAACATAAAAAAAAAAAATATTCCCTCCCAACTGTGCTTGTAGTGCACTCACATCTTCTTATTAACTTGCAGCCAAACTCTGTAGTCAATTTATTTTTTGCCACAAATAAATGTTGCAAAAAAAGCCATATTTTTGCACACACAAAAAAAATGAAATTCTTTAATAGGGTAGTCTAGTTATAAGCTAAGAAATAATCGCAGAAGGCATGAACAATAATACAGATCACGTAATGCAGGATCCGGTGCTAATGCTTTAAAGGGGTTGTCTCCGCACAACTTGTTTGCTGAACTACATAGGTCTAAAACTGCAGTGTGCCATTAATTTAAAAAAAAAAAAAAAAACCTTTAAAGGGAACCTGTCACCCCGTTTTTTCAGTAGGAGATAAAAATACCGTTAAATAGGGCCTGAGCTGTGCTTTACAATAGGGTATTTTTTGTCCCCTGATTCCCTACCTATGCTGCCGAAATACCTTACAAAAGTGGCCTTTTTCGCCTGTCAATCAGGCTGGTCTGGTCGGATGGGCGTGGTCACAGCGCTGTTTCTCCCCCACATCTTGCTTATGTTCCCGTTGGTGGTGTAGTGCTTCTCGCATGCCCAAGTGCCGAATGCACTGCGCAGCTGTAGAAAAAGAGCACGCTCGCCGCTATTCAGCGGTTTCTCGGTGGGCGCGGCTATCTTCCTGATGCCGCGCGTGCGCCGATGGACATCGCGGCGGCCATTTTCCTGAAGCCGAGATTCGACTCGGCTTCAGGAAAATGGCCGCCGCGATGTCCATCTGCGCACGCGCGGCATCCCACGGCTATTTTCCTGAAGCCCCGGGAAGCAGGAGACTCCATCTGCGCACGCGCGGCCTCAGGAAGATGGCCGCGCCCACCGAGAAACCGCTGAATAGCGGCGAGCGCGCTCTTTTTTTTTTTACAGCTGTGCAAGTGCATTCGGCACTTGCGCATGTGAGAAGCACTACGCCACCAACGGGAACATAAGCAAGATGTGGGGGAGAAACAGCGCTGTGACCACGCCCATCCGACCTAACCAGCCTGATTGACAGGCGAAAAAGGCCACTTTTGTAAGGTATTTCGGCAGCATAGGTAGGGAATCAGGGGACAAAAAATACCCTATTGTAAAGCACAGCTCAGGCCCTATTTAACGGTATTTTTATCTCCTACTGAAAAAACGGGGTGACAGGTTCCCTTTAACAGAGATTTCTCTTTAGCACCAACCGCGCGTGTCCACCCTGACGTGCGTTTCGGCAGAGCCTTTGTCACAGGGCGGAAACTATACATTATTATTCGTTATTGTCATTATTCAACAACCTTGGGTACAGATTGATTATTTTCAATATAGGTAAACTGAGATTGTGCACGGACATATGTACACCCATTATTGGAATATTTATTAGCTATTGACTTGTACCTGTATTTCATGTGTGCATTTATCCTTTCCTCTATCCCTGATCTTCCAATATTCTTTTGTATTTTGATTATGGACATTATGTAATCTTTATGTGGCCTCTTGTCCCCACTTCCCATGGTTCGATCTTACACCAGTGTACGTCTCCTTATGTGCCAGTGCACTCGACCATTTAGCAGGTCCTTGGTTTAGGAATGTAGGAAAACATGGAGGTAGATGATACCTTTCAGGGAAATACCTGGTTGTCAACCAGCTTGTGGTGTTTTAGCACATTAGTCACCTTTTTGATGCGTTATCACCTTGAACCATGTGCAGACTGATAAGTTGCAGCTTCCAAGGTGAGGTTCATGGAGCTGCTGCTTGTGGTCGACCCTATGGACAAGTGAAGGATGCTGCTAACTTACTAAGAAGTTCTGAGAGTTGTCAGGTCATCAGTGATCATTCATGGTTGTGAGATAATTGTCTTACCACTGACCTCAGGCTTGGAGAACCTGCTCAGACTTCTCTAGTGGAAAGTACCAAGGAGATGCACTGTCTTTGAATGTGAACGTAAACAAGGGCATAAAAAGGTCATCAGTTTGGAACAACATTCTGTGAAAAGTCCATAAGATATCCTGCAGAGATCTTAAAGGGGTTTTCCACTACTTGGACTTCTTCTTTTGACTGCAGTACTAACCTGGCATAACATGAATGGCACCAGAATGGGGGGCGAGTATCTTTTATTCTTATTTTACATGGGGGAACATAGTGTTTAACCCCTAGAGAGAGACGCGCACGCACGCGCACACACACACACACACACACACACACACACACACCTCTACACCCACACCTCTACACCCACAAGGGGTGCTATTAGCTCCCCTCAACTTCACCCTCAAAGTGCTAAACACACATTCAAAAAGTTTATTAACCCTTTAGGTGCATTGCTGGAGTTAAGGCACTCGGGGGAGGGAAATAAATTTTCCCACAAATTTTCCTTTAGCCCCGAATTTTTCATTCTCATAAGGGTAACCATAGAAATTGCACAGCTAATTTTGGGGTACATTTTTTTTTTTTTAATTTTGAAGTGTGCCGAATCTGCCAATGCCTCATATATGGGCTCTCAGGAGGGAAGGAGCGCCACTTGATTGGCTGAAATCTTTAGCGGACACCATGTTGCGTTTGGAGAGCCCCTGATATGTTTAAACACTGTAAACCCCCCACAAGTTACCCAATAGTGGAAACTAGACCCCTCAAGGAACTTATCTAGAGGTGTGGTTAGCACTTTGAACCCGGAGGCGACTCACAAATTTTGATAACACTGGGCTGTGAAAATAAAAAAAAAAAATCCACCAAAATGTTGCCTTGGCTCCAAATTTTTCATTTTCACACGAGTAAATAGAAGAAAATGGACTTTACAATCTGTTGTGCAATTTCTCCTGAGTACACCAATACCTCATATGTGGTCAAAGACTACTTTTGAGGCACAGTGCAAAGTTCAGAAGGGAAGAAGCGCCGTCTTCTAGTGCAGATTTTGATGGACTGATTTGAGGGTGCCATGACCCACTGGCAGAGCCCCTGAGGTGCCAGAACAGCAGAACCCTCCCAAAAGTGACCCCATTTTACAAACTACAGTCCTGAATAAATTCACCTAGGGGTGCAGTGATCATATTGACACCACAGGTGGGTCACAGAAGTTTATACCATTGGGCAGTGAAGAAAAAATAATTAAATTTTTAGCACCAAAATTGTTTGACCCAAATTTTACATTTTCACACTGGGAAATCGTTACAAAATAGCACCAAAATTTGTCCCACAATTTCTGCTGAACGTGACAATACCCCATATGTGGCTGTACAGTGCTACTTAGCCATGCGGAGAGACTCGGGAGGGACGGAGCGCTATTTGGCTCCTGGAGAACAAATTATTGTAGAACAGTTTGCGGATTCCATATACAGAGCCCCTAATTGCCAGAAGAGCAGAATCCCCCTCAAGTTACCCCATTTTGGAAATTAAACCCCTGTGAGAATTTTACAGGTGCAGTGATGGGAATTCCAATCAATACTTTATTTGTTTTCCGTCAAGGTCTGTGTGTTCCTAGTGTTTCCCTCTATAGATCAGATTTCTGTCATCTGTTTACATAAATGTCTATGGTCAATCTGCGCTAACGAGCACAACTGACCGTACCTCTAGCTTGTAACATTAGACATTTACAGCTTTGCATGGTCAGAGATTTCCAGACGTACCAGGGAGCAGGTATAAAAAAGCAACTTAAGTTAAGTGGATCGTTCATGCCGTAAACTGTAGCATATGCTGATAACCAGCCAAAGAAATCCAATACAACTAATCAAAATTTTTATTTTTATTAGGTTTCTTAATAAAATGTACAAACTTTGTTGCTTGAAATAAACCAATCATTGAAATAACTATTTAAATGGCTCAACACAACCAATATAACAAGAGATTTCTCCAAATTCAATACGAAAATGCAACTTTTACGGACCACTGCAGTCTCCGAATCATTCAACCCATTCGCGACAGTTTTTTTTTAAAAAGTAGAACACCTTTTGGCTGTTATGACCTGCTGCAAAGGAGATGCGTAGCCAGACACGAGGCTCTGGCAGCTTTCCTTAGGAATCTTGGCTCATTTCTCATCGGGAAATGGCCTCCAGTTCACTAATATTCTTGAGTTTTCAAGAGAGTGTGGTCTAAAAAGGTAAGAGAAGAGAGTTACCTTGTATAAACAAAGAAAATGCAGAAGGATACAAGGACACTGACTGTTCCTAGAGATACAGTTGTAAACGTAGTTTGCCAGTTCACTGGTTACACTACCTGGACGTGGCAGAAAAAGGAACCGGTCACCGACTGCCACCAGATTCCGGAGGAGGCAGGGGGTCTGAAACCTTTGAGTGAATGCACAAGAACTGCAGCAAACTTTGGTAGTTTGCGCAGTAAGAAGAATACTAAACGCTCAAGATCACCATATCTAAACTCCAAGATGTCTTCTCTATCAACTCCAAAGCACAAACGTTGGCTCCAATATTCTCATACCCATATAAAATAAGCCATAGATGGTTTGGTATTCTTTTCTGTGGAACAGCAAAACAAAGCCAACCTTTTAGGCCTACGGATCAGCGGTATGTCTGGAAGAGAAAGCATACGGTGAAAAGAACACCCTGCCTATAGTGAAGCATGATGGTGGCTTGGTGATGCCACCTGCAGAGAAGCATGGCGGTGGCTCGGTGATGCTCTGGGCCTGCTATGCTTTGTCAGGCACTGGAAACCTGCAGCATGTGGAGGGCAATATGGATTCAGTCAAGTATCGGGAAATCCTAGGAAAAAACTTAATGCCTTCTGTGAGGTCCTTCTTACAGGATAATGAACCAAGGAAAATCCAGCAAAGCTGCGTGGTTTAAAAAAAAAAAAATCCCAAGAGTGGGGTAACAGTCAGTAGCCTGGCTTGAAACCCATAGAACATTTTTGGTGGGATTTGAAGAAAGTGGTTGCAGAACTGATACCTAAAAAATGTTATTGAACGGGAGGTGTTGCCCATGAAGAATGAGCTAAGACTCCTCATGAATGATGCCAGACGCCAGTGTCCGGTTAGGAATCAAAGTGGCAGCAGGTCGTAACAGCTAGAGGTGCTGTACCAAGATGCTTTTCATAACTGGGCTAACAATTCTGATTGCAGTTGTCAGTAAAAGTGGCGTTTTGTGATGAATTTGGATAAATTAGTTGAAATTAAATCATTTAAATTGTTTTTGCGCGACAGAAGTTTGTAAATTTCGCTAATAAACCTAATTTGCATTGGGGGCTGAATCATTTTGATTCTGACTGTAAGCAACGCCAAATATTCTGTATTGACAGATGCACATAAAGCCCTTTTGAATGTAAATTTGGGCTATGCCTCAGATCATTTGCATATTAAATTTATTCTGTTCCTCTCTTTTCGCAGCTGACGCCAAGGTGGCCGTCCTCTTCTTCTTCACTACATCAGAGGACACCAGCGACTTCCTCACACGGTCGCTGTAGCCGTTTCCAGAAGATGGACTGAACTACTCAGGCGAACATTTCTGCATGAAGTCGTGGGCAATCCCACTGGAGAGCATACTCTGACGTTACCCAACGTGCCACTATATATACTCATTTTTATTTTTTTTTTTATTTAAAAAAAAAAAAAAAGAACAAAACTGATTTTATAAGAAGAGCGCAGAACAATGAAATGTGACTTGTGAGGTTTTTTTTTTTTTTCTTATGTATCATGGGTCGACCTCTGAAATAATTTTATTAGGCATTTTATACAGCATTCGGGACGATTTGATTTCTACCATGGACAACACTCGTGTTTTCTATAGATGGAGCTACGGCTCATTGTGCTGCTGCGATCAAATTTGCATCAAATAAAAAAAAAAATCATGTTTTATTTGTATTTTTTTTTTTATATCTTAACAGGACAACTTTCAGCAAAGCATGCCACACTATGGCTCTGACTTCATAATCGCATTTATGTGGGGTCTTTTGTACAGTTTTTGGCTTATTTTTCACTTCTACATTTATCTTTTAAGTCTGTTTTAGGAGTTCGATAGATATATTGATGAATCAGCCGTATATATATATATATATATATATATATATATATATATATATATATATGTGTGTATATAATTTTATTCCAATTGTCACGGTTTGGGGGTTTCCAGATTTATTTATTTTTGGCTGATTCATCAATTGTGACTTTTTGAAAGAGAAGTTGCAAAATTTGACGCAGATGTAAGCTCATCCCACCCAAGATTTATTTTATTAAGTACTGGCTCAAATTTTGAGAGATTCTAGCCGACCGTGCAAGTTTTTTTTTTTTACTTTGCTCAAAATTCATGAACCGCATTCATCATTTTGATGAATTTGGAGCAAAAATCATCAGTGTATCCTACTAACTGAAGGGGTAAAAAAGGAAAATTATTTAAGACAAAAAAAAAAAAATGCAAGTGCTGAATCTGGCCGTATAAGTCACCATGGTGCAGTGCTGCCAGAGGTAACTGATGACAGGAGAGACTACAGCGACTAGTGGTCGTCTCCGCAAATGTATTGCTTCGGTCGCTGCAAGTCCAAATAGGGTGGCTTTGGAGCTTTTCTGTAAATCGGATCTGTCTCCTGATTTCACAGTAAAATCTGTACGCAGGTTCACCGTGACGTGGCAGTGGGCTTCATACAGTCTGATCAGAATGTTAAACTAAGAACCTCATGTTCAGTTATGTATATTTTTGCCTAGCGGCTTTAGATCAACATATGATTTTTGGAGGTGCGGTTCGTGCTTTTTTTTGGGTGCAAAGCATTATTAAATAGATCTTTAGAGCTGATGAGGCTGGAGTGTTTACTTTGAAAAAGCTATATAATAATGGCTGTAGAATAGTGATGAGTGAAAGTGCTCAGATAAGGCGTTCTCCAAGCATGCTCGGGTGATAAGTGTCTTTTGGCTTGCTCAAAAAATATGTTCGAATCCCTGAAACTGCAACACATGCAGGAATTGCCATGCCGCTGTGGGGACTCTTTTTTTTTTTTTTTTTTTTTTTAGCACGCTGGAGACACCGTTAGCACCCGAGCATGCTCAGATAACACCTTATCCGAGCACGTTCGCTCATCACTACTGTATAATCCTTTTTAAACGTTTTAATTCCGCTCGTAAAATGTTCATATCGGAATTATGCCGTCACTCAGACCTGAATTTTCAAAGTAAGTACACCGACCTAATCAGGTCCAAGTTCTAATTAAATGTATATAGTTTATGTTGTGAAATGTAGTGATGGAGTCACTATAAAGTGTAACTGTAATTTAGAAAATGTTATAGATGTGTTAGAAATGTTGGCGATGCTCAGACTCCCACCGATCGCCAATCGGAGGGATCAGAAGTGCACGGTAGAGCGCTGCCCTACAGGCATGCCCACTGGAAAGTGTATGGAGACAGTCGTCACTCATCTAAGCACTTTATTTTAGGAACTGTCAGTGCACCTAGACCTCCCCTCCCCCCGACTTATCAAAACTTCTGCCAAGTTTTTTTTTTTTTTAAATGTCACTTATATTTTAAGGTCGAGCTTTGCTTTTTTTGCTGCATGTAAAATATATTTCTTCACTCCACGACTGTCTTTCCAGTGCCAAGTTATGAGTCACTGGCTGTATGTAAGAGCTGGAAATATTCTGTGATAATTTATATATCAATAACATGTTATTTCATTAGGAGCGCGTTCCATCTCTCCACTGACCGAGATCCTGACCCTGCACATTTATTGCCTATCGATATCTACATTTGTAATAAATAACTAGAGGGCACATTTATTAATCACAGCGGATCATTGAAAGCCTTTGGTCACGTTTCCCCGGGGCGTGCAGTCACCAGTCCTCCCGGGACCACAACTGTCCGGTCGATTCCTGACCTAGGATACCCCCGGAAGAATCCGTGTGATGTGCCGTAACAGCACCGCAAGATCCACTCGCATTAATTGGACATATAGATTTCTGTCGTCATCTCGGCAGGGATTTGCTGACTTTCACATATTCCGTTATCTAGATGTTCAGGGAAGATATTAAGCTAAACACTTGCATACGAATGAGTCATTGACTGTCATTTTGGCAGGTTCGTTTGTTCTACTAAGAACCCAAAATCTGCACATTTCTGATTTATGAGCTGAAAACCGTGCCTAGTAAATTACTGCAATAAGCTGTCTGAAATGGCAGAGGGAATGCTTCACTACAAGGGTTTGACAACACTCGATCTTTCTAGAAATGTGCAGTAAAACATGAATATTGTCTACTTTCCTAATCTGCAAATCTGAATCAGTTGCCGAAAGAAAAGCGTCGTTCATTCCGATTAGGCGCTGATCATACCACGTTACACAACGCTGCCACCTAGTGGTCTGATTACAGGGAAAAAAAAAAAATCTTGGTATAGAATATTATTTATTTTGAAAGCATGATTGATTCACATACAGAATACAAGTATAAATAACAATGAACAAGCTTTTCCTAGATGAGCAGCTTTAGGGGAAAAAAAAAAAAAATCTGGTGGTCTTTTTTTTTTTTGCTGGAGCGGCTTCGGGCAGGATTGCCAGTCATTTTGCAGCCTGGAATCTTTTCCTTGAACTTTCAGATATAAAGAATAAACATGTCACTTCTTTATAGCTACACTTCTTGAACCCTGAAGCGGTTAAAAGAAGTAAACGTGCACAGCAATGTCGTTTTTACTTTGCTGTGAATTATGTTCAATATATATATATTTTTTTTTAGCCATTTTTTAACCCCTCTGTGACCTTAGACGTACTATCCCGTCGAGGTGCCCTGGGCTTATCTGACCCTGGACGGGATAGTACGTCATAGCGATCGGCAGCGCTCACGGGGGGAGCGCCGCCGATCGCGGCCGGGTGTCAGCTGCTTATCGCTGCTGACATCCGGCACTATGTGCCAGGAGCGGTCACGGACCGCCCCCGGCACATTAACCCCTGGCACACCGCGATCAAACATGATCAAGATGTGCCGGCGGTGCAGGGAAGCACCGCGCAGGGAGGGGGCTCCCTGCGGGCTTCCCTGAGACCCCCAGAGCAACGCGATCTGATCGCGTTGCTGCGGGGGTCTTACATCCCTCCCTCCCTGCTCCAGATGGCCGCGGATCCGGGTCCTGCAGGGAGGGAGGTGGCTTCACAGAGCCTGCTCAGAGCAGGCACTGTGAAGGCTGCAGCGCTGCTAGTCAGATCAGTGATCTGAGAGTGCTGTGCAAACTGTCAGATCACTGATCTGTGATGTCCCCCCCTGGGACAAAGTAAAAAAGTTAAAAAAAAATTTTCCGAATGTGTAAAAAAAAAAAAAATTCCAAAATAATGAAAAAAAAATAAAATATATTATTCCCATAAATACATTTCTTCATCTAAATAAAAAAAAAACCAATAAAAGTACACATATTTAGTATCGCCGCGTCCGTAACGACCTGACCTATAAAACTGTCCCACTAGTTAACCCCTTCAGTAAACACCGTAAGAAAAAAAAAAAAAGGCAAAAAACCACGCTTTATTATCATACCGCCGAACAAAAAGTGGAATAACACGCGATCAAAAAGACAGTTATAAATAACCATGGTACCGCTGAAAACGTCATCTTGTCCCGCAAAAAACGAGCCACCATACAGCATCATCAGCAAAAAAATAAAAAAGTTATAGTCCTGAGAATAAAGCGATGCAAAAATTATTTTTTCTGTAAAATAGTTTTTATCGTATAAAAGCGCCAAAACATAAAAAAAATGATATAAATGAGGTGTCGCTGTAATCGTACTGACCCGAAGAATAAAACTGCTTTATCCATTTTACCAAACACGGAACGGTATAAACGCCTCCCCCAATAGAAATTCATGAATAGCTGGTTTTTGGTCATTCTTCCTCACAAAAATCGGAATAAAAAGCGATCAAAAAATGTCACATGCCCGAAAATGTTTTCAATAAAAACGTCAACTCGTCCCGCAAAAAACAAGATCTCACATGACTCTGTGGACCAAAATATGGAAAAATTATAGCTCTCAAAATGTGGTATTGCAAAAAATATTTTTTGCAATAAAAAGCGTCTTTCAGTGTGTGACGGCTGCCAATCATAAAAATCCGCTAAAAAACTCGCTATAAAAGTAAATCAAACCCCCCTTCATCACCCCCTTAGTTAGAGAAAAATAAAAAAAAATGTATTTATTTCCATTTTCCCATTAGGGCTAGGATTAGGGTTAGGGCTAGAGTTAGGGCTAGGATTAGGGTTAGGGCTAGTGTTAGGGCTAGGGTTAGGGCTACAGTTACGGTTGGGGCTAAAGTTAGGGTTTAGATTACATTTACAGTTGGGAATAGGGTTAGGGCTAGGGTTAGGGTTGGGGCTACAGTTAGGGTTGGGGCTAAAGTTAAGGTTTAGATTACATTTACGGTTGGGAATAGGGTTGGGATTAGGGTTAGAGGTGTGGTTAGGGTTACCGTTGGAATTAGGGTTAGGGGTGTGTTTAGATTAGGATTTCAGTTATAATTGGGGGGTTTCCACTGTTTCGGCACATCAGGGGCTCTCCAAACACGACATGGCGTCCGATCTCAATTCCAGCCAATTCTGCGTTGAAAAAGTAAAACAGTGCTCCTTCCCTTCCGAGCTCTCCCGTGTGCCCAAACAGGGGTTTACCCCAACATATGGGGTATCAGCGTACTCAGGACAAATAGGACAACAACTTTTGTGGTCCAATTTCTCCTGTTACCCTTGGGAAAATACAAAACTGGGGGCTAAAAAATAATTTTTGTGGGAAAACAAAAAGATTTTTTATTTTCACGGCTCTGCGTTATAAACTGTAGTGAAACACTTGGGGGTTCAAAGTTCTCACAACAAATCTAGATAAGTTCATTGAGGGGTCTAGTTTCCAATATGGTGTCACTTGTGGGGGGTTTCTACTGTTTAGGTACATTAGGGGCTCTGCAAACGCAATGTGACGCCTGCAGACCAATCCATCTAAGTCTGCATTCCAAATGATGCTCCTTCCCTTCCGAGCCCTCCCATGCGCCCAAACGGTGGTTCCCCCCCACATATCGGGTATCAGCGTACTCAGAACAAATTGGACAACAACATTTAGGGTCCAATTTCTCCTGCTAACCTTGGAAAAATACAAAACTGGGGGCTAAAATATAATTTTTGTGGAAAAAAAAAATATTTTTTATTTGCACGGCTCTGCGTTATAAACTGTAGTGAAATACTTGGGGGTTCAAAGCTCTCACAACACATCAAGATGAGTTCCTTAGGGGGTCTACTTTCCAAAATGGTGTCACTTGTGGGGGGTTTCAATGTTTAGGCACATCAGTGGCTCTCCAAACGCAACATGGCGTCCCATCTCAATTTCTGTCAATTTTGCATTGAAAAGTCAAACGGCGCTCCTTCCCTTCCGAGCTCTCCCATGCGCCCAAACAGTGGTTTACTGCTACATATGGGGTATCAGCGTACTCAGGACAAATTGGACAACAACTTTTGGGGTCCATTTTCTCCTGTTACCCTTGGTAAAATAAAACAAATTGGAGCTGAAGTAAATTTTTTGTGTAAAAAAGTTAAATGTTCATTTATATTTAAACATTCCAAAAATTCCTATTAAACACCTGAAGGGTTAATAAACTTCTTGAATGTGGTTTTGAGCACCTTGAGGGGTGTAGTTTTTAGAATGGTGTCACACTTGGGTATTTTCTATCATATAGACTCCTCAAAATGACTTCAAATGAGATGTGGTCCCTAAAAAAAAATGGTGTTGTAAAAATGAGAAATTGCTGGTCAACTTTTAACCCTTATAACTCCCTAACAAAAAAAAAATTTGGTTCCAAAATTAGGCTGATGTAAAGGAGACATGTGGGAAATGTTACTTATTAAGTATTTTGTGTGACATATCTCTGTGATTTAATTGCATAAAAATTCAAAGTTTGAAAATTGCGAAATTTTCAAAATTTTCGCCAAATTTCCGTTTTTTTTCACAAATAAACGCAGGTACTATCAAAGAAATTTTACCACTATCATGAAGTACAATATGTCTCGAGAAAACAATGTCAGAATCACCGGGATCCGTTGAAGCGTTCCAGAGTTATAACCTCATAAAGGGACAGTGGTCAGAATTGTAAAACTTGGCCCGGTCATTGACGTGCAAACCACCCTTGGGGGTAAAGGGGTTAATGGCACGCCCGTCCCAAAGGAGTGTTGAAAACTAATGTCACTATCTCTGAAACATATACATATTGGCTAATTTTATATAAAGCCACCAAATAGTATGTTTTTCAGTTTCGGAGGTCTCTAAAGGGGGAATGGAGGTTCCTCTTTGGGGAGGTCACAGGCTCATGTAGGGAGTCTTCCAAGCCAATCAATGCTCTTCTGTAAATTAGCTATCCTCCAGAAGGAAGACCATGCTGTCTCTTGTGCCAGCTATTGGGGTATGCTCAAACACAATTTTTGATGAGAATTTTGATGTACAATAACAAATTGTATTGTGGTACCGTGTTAGCCAGAAAAACCGATGTGGATACTTTTCTGCCCAATGATGGCAGAAGTATTCTGGGAGTGATACCTTTATTGGCTAACCAGAAAATAATATGTTTGCAAGCTTTCAGAGCACAGAGGCTCCTTCTTCAGGCAAGATTACAGATCTGTAATCTTGCCTGAAGAAGGAGCCTCTGTGCTCTGAAAGCTTGCAAACATATTTTCTGGTTAGCCAATAAAGGTATCACTCCCAGAATACTTCTGTCATCATTGGGCAGAAAAGTATTCACATTGATGAGAATTTTGAAACAGATTCTGCTCAAAAATCCTTATCTAAGTACCCTGCCCTAGGGATATGCCCACTAGTCGCAGTCTTCTTCTGTTCTCAGTGCCCCTCCAATCTTCTGTTTGTTGTGACCTGCCGGATCGCTCCTGTTCTTGCTGGGTGATCCGGAAGTCACAACTCCATGTAGGTCTATGTGAGCAGATCGAGGCTGCTATGGACTCACATTGAGAGCTTATGACTAGTGATGAGCGAGTGTACTCGTTGCTAGAGTGGTCTCCGAGTATTTGTAACTGTTCGGAGATTTAGTTTTCATCGCAGCAGCTGAATGATTTACAGCTACTAGCCAGCTTGATTACATGTGGGGATTCCCTAGCAATCAGGCAACCCCCACATGTACTCAGCCTGGCCAGTAGCTGTAAATCATTCAGCTGAGGAGATGAAAACTAAATCTCCGAACACTAACAAATACTCGAAGACCACCCGAGCAACGAGTACATTCGCTCATCACTACTTATGACCGTTACCTCCAACTTCTGGTCAATCAGGAGCTGCGGTCGGAGTGGCTCTGGGAAGAGCGGAAGACTGGCTGGTAAGTATATTACTAGGGGCAGGGAACAGACATTGATAATACAACTACGGCAGTGAAGTTGCTGCTTTAAAAGTATGTGCATAAGTTAAGTATTTGCAGCAGACATTTCTGCACTCAAGACCTGAGTTCTGGCAGGAAAAATGCTGCGACTAATATGTTCGAGTCCCCGCGGCTGCACGTCTCGTGACTGTTGGACAGCAGCAACACATGCACTGATTGTCTGATTTTGGATGTAGGAGAATCTGCTAAAAAAAGGAATGTAGACTTTTTGGAGTCAATAAACAGTATATGCCACAGGACGGCAGCGTTATCTAGAAATCGGCCATACCTCTATTCATCTGGAGATTTTCCAGCCATACAATCCACGCAGTGTGAACAGAGCCTAATGTGGTTATTTCCTACACTGCAAACGCTGCATCCAAAAGACTTAATACAAGCAGGTCTACTAAGTAAAGCTGTTGCTGTGCAGCCGTCAGCCGAGTGATGAGCATATGCGAAGCAATAACCGTCTGACTATCATACCCTTTACTGGCCCTCGAGCAGAGAGCTGGAACATAGGGATATAAAGAAGAAATGGGCAAAGACTCCAGAGACATCTGCTGCTTGTTCAGCCTTTCAAAGAACTGACAAGCCGACCAAGACGCTGACAATGTGCGGACGCATATGTGTATTCTAATGTACTGGTGGGAGTGAAAACAGACATTTAATAAAAAAAAGCCAAGTATGGATTTTTTTTCCTTCTCCAGTGACTGTTCTGCCATAGTTTCCTTTTATATGTCTGATGTATTTACAATGCACTAAATATAATCTTTCACCCAAGAATATATCCAGAACCATGTGGTGTGCCACGTGGGCGAGTGTATGTACGTGTCCAGGCGGTGGCAGAATCATGTCCTTCAGTGTCATGTCAGACATTGTGCACATCGCTCCGAGATCGGACCACAGTGCATGGGCCCGCCGCGGGTCTCCTTATCCGTGAGGCTGTGATGATCGGTTTCGGGAAAGCTGTGGCGAGTCTGTACATTGCGGTCCAATCTTGCCTAAATCAAGCTATTCTCTTAAAACGGGGATGGGGGTGCATAACTTTTTTGGTGCAACGGCCATATTGCCATAGAAAATGGGAAAAAAAGCGCTACGTATATATGAAATATTCATCTGCAAAATAGCTACGAAAAATACAGTAATAAAAAAAGAAGGTACTTAGCGCATAAATTGGCCGATATATGTGAGCCCAACTGTCACATCATGGCATCCTTCAAAAGTCCATTCCTGCCCTATAAATTGTAGTTTTTTGCCCAGGAGAGGTGACATATCAGGAGAGGGACCCAACTTTTGAAGGACACCTTGACGTGGCAGTTGGGCTCATGTATATTGGCCAATTTATGTGGCAAGTACCTTCTTTTTTACTGCATTTTTCAGAGTAATTTTGCAGATGAATATTTCATATATATTGTATAGCGCTTTTTTTCCTATTTTCTATGGCAGTAATGCAGTTGTATAGTAATCATTCTTGGTAAACCATGGTGCAGCGTTAATCATTTTTCAGGTTATATGTTTTTTTTGGTTGGCACCTGTTCACACTAGCTTGGATGTGCAGGTCTTTTTCTCTTTGTAGCAACGGCCACAAATTGTCAGACCAAACCAATCTCAAGGGTCATAATTAGTGATGTGCTATGCTCATGTGCTAACCGAGTATCTTCAGCAAGCTCGAAAAATTTGTTCAATTCCCTGTGCCTGCATGTCTCGCAGCTGTTAGGCATCCCAGCATGTGTTGTGGCTAACAGCCGTGAGACATACATGCAGCCACGGGGACGGGAAACTATTTTTCGAACACGCCGAAGACACTTGGTTATCACACGAGCATCACCTATCTGCAGGATAAATAAACAAAATGTGTGGGGTTTTTTTGCTTCAATTTTCCAGAAACGCAGTGAAATCAACACATTTTCAGTGCGCTTTTGGAAAATTGCGGAAAAAAAAACAACACATTGCGAATGCATCATGTAAACAGGGTGTAAAAGGTGATTTTGATATGCCACTCGGTGAAAATATTCTATAAAACAAGCATACACTGAAGAAAGATTTATCAGAATAGTACGACTACAGATGTACAAAACCAGAAGAATTTGCCGGTTTGCCCAATTTCCGTTACGTAATTTAATAAAAAAAAATAAAAAATTATATATATATATACAGTGGGGCAAAAAAGTATTTAGTCAGTCAGCAATAGTGCAAGTTCCACCACTTAAAAAGATGAGAGGCGTCTGTAATTTACATCATAGGTAGACCTCAACTATGGGAGACAAACTGAGAAAAAAAAATCCAGAAAATCACATTGTCTGTTTTTTTAACATTTTATTTGCATATTATGGTGGAAAATAAGTATTTGGTCAGAAACAAACAATCAAGATTTCTGGCTCTCACAGACCTGTAACTTCTTCTTTAAGAGTCTCCTCTTTCCTCCACTCATTACCTGTAGTAATGGCACCTGTTTAAACTTGTTATCAGTATAAAAAGACACCTGTGCACACCCTCAAACAGTCTGACTCCAAACTCCACTATGGTGAAGACCAAAGAGCTGTCAAAGGACACCAGAAACAAAATTGTAGCCCTGCACCAGGCTGGGAAGACTGAATCTGCAATAGCCAACCAGCTTGGAGTGAAGAAATCAACAGTGGGAGCAATAATTAGAAAATGGAAGACATACAAGACCACTGATAATCTCCCTCGATCTGGGGCTCCACGCAAAATCCCACCCCGTGGGGTCAGAATGATCACAAGAACGGTGAGCAAAAATCCCAGAACCACGCGGGGGGACCTAGTGAATGAACTGCAGAGAGCTGGGACCAATGTAACAAGGCCTACCATAAGTAACACACTACGCCACCATGGACTCAGATCCTGCAGTGCCAGACGTGTCCCACTGCTTAAGCCAGTACATGTCCGGGCCCGTCTGAAGTTTGCTAGAGAGCCTTTGGATGATCCAGAGGAGTTTTGGGAGAATGTCCTATGGTCTGATGAAACCAAACTGGAACTGTTTGGTAGAAACACAACTTGTCGTGTTTGGAGGAAAAAGAATACTGAGTTGCATCCATCAAACACCATACCTACTGTAAAGCATGGTGGTGGAAACATCATGCTTTGGGGCTGTTTCTCTGCAAAGGGGCCAGGACGACTGATCCGGGTACATGAAAGAATGAATGGGGCCATGTATCGTGAGATTTTGAGTGCAAACCTCATTCCATCAGCAAGGGCATTGAAGATGAAACGTGGCTGGGTCTTTCAACATGACAATGATCCAAAGCACACCGCCAGGGCAACAAAGGAGTGGCTTCGTAAGAATCATTTCAAGGTCCTGAAGTGGCCTAGCCAGTCTCCAGATCTCAACCCTATAGAAAACCTTTGGAGGGAGTTGAAAGTCTGTGTTGCCAAGCGAAAAGCCAAAAACATCACTGCTCTAGAGGAGATCTGCATGGAGGAATGGGCCAACATACCAACAACAGTGTGTGGCAACCTTGTGAAGACTTACAGAAAACGTTTGACCTCTGTCATTGCCAACAAAGGATATATTACGAAGTATTGAGATGAAATTTTGTTTCTGACCAAATACTTATTTTCCGCCATAATATGCAAATAAAATGTTAAAAAAACAGACAATGTGATTTTCTGGATTTTTTTTTCTCAGTTTGTCTCCCATAGTTGAGGTCTACCTATGATGTAAATTACAGACGCCTCTCATCTTTTTAAGTGGTGGAACTTGCACTATTGCTGACTGACTAAATACTTTTTTGCCCCACTGTATATATATATATATATATATATATATATATATATACATACATACATACTTTTTTTTTTTAAAGGAGAGAAATGTCAGCCTTCAGTTTCTTATAACCACGGGAATTGTGTTCTGTAAAGGGAAGACTACATTTGGCAGCGCCTTATATAATGACCCGTCTACTTTCCCGATGAGTCATGGTCTAACAGTAGAGACTGGGCGGTGAACGCTTTGATGCTGTACATGTGCAGGTTATCTCCGGCACCCCGGATCTCCAGCGCATGTCGTTGCAGCAGTATATTACATGTCTTCATTATTATAGCCTCTATTTTTAATCGCGGGAAGTTTTTTCTACAATTTTTCTCAGCCAACGTAATTATACAGTGTGAAGAAGCGAGACGCCAGGACGAGAGATCACAACTATGAATTAGCCTATATTAAAACAATTAACACTTACAATTGCGGTTAATATCATTTTGAAAGTTTTCACAATTGCTGACATAACTCGGAGGGGGGATTTCAGGGTCGGAGCCTTGCACCATTTTGGTTAAAAAAAAAAAGTCTGCTCTAGGTGTAGGATACTCGGCTGTAGCCCAAGGTCACCAACCAATGGGGCTGAATTCTTGGTTCATAAAAAAATCATTCAGAGTTTCATTAAGAAAACTATAGACATTTTTTTTTTCTTTTTACAGCAGCAGCAAAAATCTGTTAATGTGAATGTGTTCTAAAGGAAACTTGTGATCCATTTCATGCTGATCAAACCGCAGGTAGTATTAATTAAAGTCTCGCTGTATGATTGCAGCCATGTATATTTTTCTCTGAAGTGCCAGGGACAATAGCTGGATAGATTAGTCATGTGCTGCTTCCAGCCGGCTATTCCCAGCGCTGCTCTAAATGATTGACATTTCTCTTCCATAGAGAAATACACCAAAATCTGAGCAGAAAAATGCCACCCTGGAGCGGCACTGAACTATCCTGGCTTCCAGCTATGCTCCCAGCTGGATCTTTAAAGTATATTTTCTCTGAAACTCCAATGTAGTGTTAGTCAAACAATGCCTATTGTTTTATTTAATATCTTCCCTTCCTAAAGGTACCGTCACACTTAGCGACGCTGCAGCGATACCGACAACGATCCGGATCGCTGCAGCGTCGCTGTTTGGTCGCTGGAGAGCTGTCACACAGACAGCTCTCCAGCGACCAACGATCCCGAGGTCCCCGGTAACCAGGGTAAACATCGGGTAACTAAGCGCAGGGCCGCGCTTAGTAACCCGATGTTTACCCTGGTTACCAGCGTAAAAAAACAAACAGTACATACTTACATTCAGCTGTCTGTCCCTTGCCGTCTGGTTCCTGCACTGACTGCTGGCCGTAAAGTGAAAGTGAAAGCACAGCACAGCAGTGAGTCACACAGCGGTGACTCACCGCTGTGGCTGTGCTCTGCTTTCACTTTACGGCCAGCAGTCAGTGCAGGAACCAGACGGCAAGGGACAGACAGCTGAATGTAAGTATGTACTGTTTGTTTTTTTACGCTGGTAACCAGGGTAAACATCGGGTTACTAAGCGCGGCCCTGCGCTTAGTTACCCGATGTTTACCCTGGTTACCAGTGAAGACATCGCTGAATCGGTGTCACACACGCCGATTCAGCGATGTCTGCGGGGAGTCCAGCGACCAAATAAAGTTCTGGACTTTCTTCCCCGACCAGCGACATCACAGCAGGGGCCTGATCGTTGCTGCCTGTCACACTGGACGATATCGCTAGCGAGGACGCTGCAACGTCACGGATCGCTAGCGATATCGTCTAGTGTGACGGTACCTTAACACATGCAGCAGACCGCAATGGAGGGGTCACTATGGATCCTGAGACCCCACACAGATTGCTCAAAAAGTCACACTGCAAGCATGAGGATGAAGATTCTGCATGAGCATGCGCAGAGAGGGGAACAAGGTCATACTTTCGGCTGAGCCTGTACACTGCTCAGTGCGTATGCTCATACACACTGCAAGCATGAGGATGAATATTCTGCATGAGCATGCGCAGAGAGGGGAACAAGGTCATACTTTTGGCTGAGCCTGTACACTGCTCAGTGCGTATGCTCATACAGTAGCTCAGTGCGTATGCTTGCTGAACAGTATGTAACAGCAGTTTCTTGAGCTATCTGTTGGAGTTTCAGGACCTGTAGGACTATTCCTACATTTTATTTTTATTTACTAGATATTAAATAAAAAAAATTAGTTACTTTAATTTCCGTAAAGTTCAATCTTTAGTGCCATTTTTTGACCAAAAAAAAAGCACATGCCCCAAAAAATGATATAGTTTTTTTTTAGAAAACGCAGATTTTTCTATGACCACCTCATTTTGTTAGTAAAAGCTTGCACAAATCCATCCAACAACTCCATTCGGATGTAGAAGATTAATTTTTCCGTTTCTGAAATGTTGGCAGTACATGTTTCGGTTTTTGAACATACCTCCCCTCTTAGACCTCTGGCAGATTTGGTGTGGATTTTGGAGCCAAGCCAAATAGCATAGCCAAGAAAAATAGGAGGATAATACAGTCCAGATGACGCTACGCCACTCCGGTAGGATCCCAGCAGTATCTTATCTCGCTTCTTCCACCTTTCAGCAGTTCGGCTTCCTCATTACGCAGCTCAAAATCCCAGACCTTAAAATTCTCCTCGATTCTCGCTGGCGCAGAAGCTTTAGGAATAACGCCAACACCTTGCTGTAGTGCCCATCTGAGTAACACCTGGGAGGGAGTGCGCCCGTGCACGTTTGCCACTTTGCACACTTCCGCATCTCCCAGAAGATCCCCACAGCCCAGGGAGGAGTAAGCTTGGAGATGAACTCCATTTTGTTTGCACCAACCGATAAGATTGGTTTGTGGGAGCCGTGGATGGCACTCCACCTGTAACACCGCAGGGGGGACGCTGCACGATCCAAGGAGCTGTGCCAGGTGGTCCTCTGTATAATTGGACACGCCTAGGGCCTTAATAATGCCAGTCTGATAGAGGCCCTCCAAGGCTCTCCAGCATTCTTCTCTAGCGGCTTGGTTACGGGCATCGTCACTTCTCCAGCCCTGCTTCCCTGGCCAGTGAACGAGGTAGAGATCCAAGTAATCTACTCCCAATTCGGCCAAGCTCTTCAAACAGGCATCACTGGCTCCCGGGCCTAAATCTGCAGGAGATAACTTGCTTGTGATGAAGATATCAGCGCGACCTAAGCCATATTTAGGCAACAGCTGGCGCAAAGCGTGACCGAGATCAGCCTCGTTACGATAGACCGCGGCAGTGTCAAACGAGCGGTAGCCACACTCCAACGCAGCGTCTACGGCCTGGAGCAGATTTTCTCGTCCCCTCAAGCGAAATGTGCCCAAGCCAATGAGGGGCATGGTCACCCCATTATTAAGGGTCACCGACTGCTGTGGAGCTGTGGAGGATAGAAAGAGACATCACGTTTTATAAGGACCGAAAGCAATGTAAAACATAAAGCCTGAATGAATGGGAAACAGCTGGAAATACATGGAATCCCCAAAAATAAGCCAACTACAGAATTCTACACTGCACCATTAATTGTGACATATTCGCCCATACTAACCCATTAGCCTTTTCTAGCCATAGCCATTTTTTTTCTGTGCTTTTCGTTTTTTTCTTTCCCCTCTGACAAGAGTCATAACTTTTGTTAATTTTCCATCTACGCAGCCATACGACGGCTTTTTTATTTTTATTTTGCAGGAACGAGTCATAGTTTTGACTGATGCCATGTATTTAACCATATAATGTACTGGAAACCGAAAAAAAATATTAAAGTGCGGTAAAGTGGCAAAAAAAATGCGATTCCATCATTGTTGTGTTTTTACAGTGTTTATTTTGCTAAAAAATGGAATTGGAAACATGGTCAGTACGATTACAGCAAAAACAAATGTGTGTATAATAAACACATCATATCTACTATATAATTGTCTAAGGGTCACTTCCGTCTTTCTTTCTGTAACGGAAATCCCAAATCGCTGATTGGTCGCGGCAAAATGGCCACGACCAATCAGCGACGGGCACAGTCCGGCGGCAAAATGGCCCTATACTCCCCTCCAGTCAGCACTCGCACAGGGTTAATGGCAGCGTTAACGGACCGTGTTAGGGTATGTGCACACGTCCGGATTTTTTCCTGACAAAATCTTGAGAATTCTGCCAGAAATCCGCGTGCTTTTTTCGCACGGATTTCTCGCGGAATTTGCGCGTTTTTTGTGGAATTTTTGCGGATCAATAGTAGCAGCATCAATAGTAAAAACATCTAATGTTAAAAATAATAAAAAAAATTAAAAATCATTATATACTCACCTTCCGTCGCCTTTCCCGCTCCTCACGACGCTCTGGTGACCGATCCATGCATTGCGGTCTCGCGAGATGATGATGTAGCGGTCTCGCGAGATGATGATGTAGCGGTCTCGCGAGATGATGATGTAGCGGTCTCGCGAGATGATGATGTAGCGGTCTCGCGAGATGATGACGTAGCGGTCTCGCGAGATGATGACGTAGCGGTCTCACGTGACCGCTACGTCATCATTTCGCGAGACCGCAATGCACTCTTGGGACTGGAGCTTCGCGGGGATATGGTGCCCACATTGCTATATACCACGTGGGCTGTTATGTACTACATAGGCTGTGCTAAATACTACATCTCTGTGCCATATACTATGTAGGCTGTGCTATATACTACGTGGCTGTGGTATACATTACGTGGCTGGGCAATATACTACATCGCTGTGCTCTATACTACGTGGCCTGTGTTATATACTGCATGGGCAGTGTTATAAACTACGTCTCTGTGCTATATTCTACGTGGGATGTGTTATATACTACGGGGCTGTGTTATACGTTGCTTGGCTGTGCTATATTTCTCTGCTGTATCTGTGCATCATGAATCGTGGTATGTGTTAAATAGGGGGGCTCACTGAGACTTCTTTCGCCCGGGGCCCTCAAAAACCTGGAGCCGTCCCTGGCTTCACTGATTGGACACGCCCGGCCGCGAACAATCAGCGACAGTCGCAGTCCGCCCACGAATTGGCGCGGAATTTGAACCACGCTTCGCTAATTGGTTGCGGCCGGCCGAATCCTGTGTATAAATTGCATTATTCGGAAAACTTCATAAATAAACTACATACACCATCTAGCCTACTATATAATTGTCTTTCTGTCACGGAAATCCCAAGTCGCTGGCCGCAACCAATCAGTGACAGGCACAGTCCGGCTGCGAAATGGCCGCTCCCTACTCCATTGCAGTCAGTGCCCCCTCCCAGTCAGCGCCCGCCACCCACATAGCATTGTAGCAGTCCATTAAACTGTCTGCGTTACACCGCGGCATACCGCAGTCTGTTAACGCTACTATTAACACTGTGTGATGAACTTTTTACTATTTACTATGCAGCATCAATAGTAAAAGATATATATAAAAAAAATTTAAAAAGGTGCAATTCTCACCTTCCGACGTCCACCGATGCACGCGAGCGGTGAGGCTGCCGCCAGCTTCCGTACCGAGAGATGCATTGCGAATTTACCCAGATGACTTAGCGGTCTCGCGAGACTGCGAAGTCATCTGGGTAATTTCGCAATGCATCTCTGGGAACGGAAGCTGACGGCAGCCTCGCCGCTCGCGCGCATCGGTGGACGCCGGAGGGTGAGTATATACCTATTTTTTATTTTAATTCTTTTTTTTAACAGAGATATGGTGCTCACACGGCTGTATACTACGTGGGCTATGTTATATACTGCGTGGGCTGTGCTATATATTACGTGGCTGTGCTATATACTACGTGGCTGTGCTATATACCAGGGGTGTCAAACTGCATTCCTCGAGGGCGGCAACCAGGTCATGTTTTCAGGATTTCCTTGTACTGCACAGGTGATAGTTTAATCACCTACACACATAATGATTGCAGCACCTTGTGCAATGCTAAGGAAGTCTTGAAAACACGCATGGTTTGCGGCCCTCGAGGAATGCAGTTTGACACCCCTGCTATATACTACGTGGCTGTGCTACATCCTGCACCCCCAACCACCGACATCCTGCGACCAATCAGCGACAGACGCAGTCCAGCCGCAAATTGACGCAGGATTTAAACCACGCTTCAATGATTGATTGGTCACGGGCAGCCGGGAGTGACCAATCAGCGATATTGGTGTGGGATTTAAACACCGCTTCAGTGATTGGTAGCTCACGGCCGGCCGCGTCCAATCAGCGACAGGCGCAGTCTGGCCGCGAATTGGCGCCAGATTTGAACCACGCTTCGCTGATCGGCCAGCCGGGCGCGACCAATCAGGGATATTGGTGTGGAATTTAACCCCCACTCACAGCGCGACATACATACATATTCTAGAATACCCGATGCGTTAGAATCGGGCCACCATCTAGTATTTATTATAAAATAGATTAACACTACTCCAAGTGCAATCCAAAGTTTTGTTTTATTGCACCAAGGACCAATAATGCCAAAAAATTTTGGAAAAAATTGGGGGAAAAATACTTGCACCTTTTGGTGTTTGCATAAATGTTTTGCCCATTCTCTGCCAAAATAGAGGTGGGGGTGGGGTGTTACACCCCAGGGGAAGCTTTGGAAAGCCTTAGGGTATGTTTCCACGGTCAGGAAATGTTGCATGTTTGACACTGCGTAGAGCCACAGCGTCAAGCACGCAGCGTCCAGATGTCACAGCATAGTGGAGGGGATTTCCTGAAATCCCGTCTCCACTATGCGTTAAAACACGCATGCGGCAGACCGATGTAAACGGACATGCGGCGCATCTTTTCAGAACGCAGCATGTCTGTTTACAATGCGGCGCCGCTCCGTAAATTACCCATAATCATTAGATGCGGTAAAACCGCATCTAATGATTAGTCACATGTGTAGTAACTGCGTAAACGTAGCTTACTACGCATGTCTCCTAATTTGCATGTCGGCTTACCTGCCCCGCCGCCAGAAGTCCGCGTCCACTGCAGTTCTCGCAATAACTTATCTTACTGCGAGAACTGCCGTGCACGTGACCGGGACTGATCTCCGGTCACTAGTCTGGTTCTCACAGTCAGCTGATTGTGAGAACGCTGCAGTGTAGGTGATCGCCGGAGAGTTATCTCTGGCGATCATCTACAGGCTCTGCTATGTCTGTTATCCAGATGTAGCAGAGCTGGACTCTTCGTGGGACACTCGTTATTAAGGACTACGTCGGACTCAGGGAGTACACTGTTGGTTGATTATTTTTCTTTTTTACTAGGAGACGAGGGCATTGCATGGATTGAGTGTATAAAAATATGGTCAAAACTGTGTGTTTTATTTCATTAAAATACTTTATTCTGCATGTGTGTGTGTTTTATTAACCCTTTCACTACTATAGGATTAGTAATGGTAGGTATCTTAGGCTACTTTCACACTTGTCCGTCGGTACGGGGCTAATTTAGCACAACGTCAGCAGCGGATGAAGTTTTACAACGCATCCGCTGCCCAGTGTGATGAGTAGTGAGGGGGCGGAGTTTCGGCCTCGCATGCGTGGTCGAAAATGGCGGACGCGGCGCACAAAAAAAGTTACATGTAACTTTTTTTGTGCTGACGGTCCGCCAAAATACGACGCATCCGTCTCACGACGGATGCGACGTGTGACCATACGTCGCAATGCGTCGCTAATGCAAGTCTATGGAGAATAAACGCATCCTGAGGGCAACTTTGCAGGATGCATTTTTTCTCCAAAACGACTCATTGCGACGTCCGCCAGTGTGAAAGTAGCCTTATTGACACCTCTCCATTACTAAGCTGGCTTAATGTCACCTTTGTAAGGTGACATTAACCCCTTATTACCCCATATCCCACCACTACAGGGGAGTGGGAAGAGAAAGGCTAAGCGCTGGAATTGGCTCATCTTACAGATGCGCCATTTCTGGGGCGGCTGGGAGCTGGTATTTGTAGCCAGGGGGCAATATCTGGTCCTTCTCTAGGCTATGAATATCAGCCTGCAGCTGTCTGCATAGCCTTTCTAGCTATAAATTATAGGGGGACCACGCGTCATTTTTTTTTCTTTGGGGGGGGGGGGGGGGTGAGGGGGATCCCCCTATTTTAATAGCCAGTGAAGGCTAAATATACAGCTGCGGACTGATATTCATAGCCTGGGAAGATCCATGGGTATTAACCCCTTCCCAGGCTACAAACATCGCTGGCTTTCCCACTCTGGCATTTTTTTAAAAAATTAAACAGATATTGCTTTTAAGGCCGGGGTCATACTTACGAGAGACTCACATGGGTCTCTCGCCTCAATACCTGTCACTGCTGCCAGCACTCGGACCGGAGCGTTCAGCTACATAGAAATACATGCAGTTGCACACTCCGGCGGCAGTGCCGGGTATTGAGGTTCGAGACTCGTGCAAATGTGACCCCGGCCTAACGCAGATTTCATGTGTACATGTCTTTATTTAAGGCCGGGATCACACATGCGAGAAACTCGGATGAGTCTCGCATCTTAATACCCGGCACTGCCGCTGGTACTCAGGAGCGGAGTGTGCGGCTGCACAGAAATACATGCAACAGCATGCTCAGCTCCCGAGTGCCGTCAGCACTGCTGGGTATTAGGGTATGTTTCCACGTTCAGGAAACGCTGCGTTTTTTATGCTGCGTTGAGCCGCAGCGTCAAAAGCGCAGCATCCAGATGTTACAGCATAATGGAGGGGATTTCATGAAATCCCGTCTCCACTATGCATGAAAAGACGCATGCGGCAAACCCGTGGAAACGCACATGCGGCGCGTCTTTTAAGAACGCAGCATGTCTTTACATTGCAGAAAAAACGCAAGGACAGCGCAGGTGACCTGCCAGTGACCTCAGGTGCAGATTTGGTCAGGATTTTACCTGCATAAAATCCTGACCAAATCCTGAACGTGGACACATACCCTAAAGATGTGAGACTCGTCCGAGTTGCTCGCATTTGTGTGATCCCGGCCTAACTCTTTATGTACCATTTTATTATATTTATTACTAAACATCAGGCTTGGTATTATCTAACGTATCTACATATCGATCGATAGATACGATCAATCTGTCTGTCATCTATCAGTCTGTGTGTGTAAACATTATTCTTCAATGGAGTATGTAAATGAAGAGGTCGGACAAGAAATTACATCACAATTTTTTTTTTTATGGTATATCTTTATTTAGCTACAAAAACACACAAATCTGCCTGAAAAACGCATCAAAAACGCAGGTGACCTGCCAGTGACCTCAGGTGCAGATTTTACCTGCGTCAAATCCTGACCGTGGAAACATACCCTTATCTTACTCCAGATCACTTTTCAGACATGTTAAATTACCTAGTTTTTTTTTTTTTTTTTTTACAGGTCCACTTAAAAAAAAAAATCCCCCCAAAATATAATAAAAATGCTTGAAATATTCATATGATCAGTATTTTTTTTTTTTTTCCATTTCAGGTTTAAAAAAAAAAAAAAAACAAACAAAAAAATTTTTAATAAAAAGCGCAGGAGCCTTTTTCTAAAGCAGCGCCTGGGTTTTTGCAGCATTTCCGCCCCTTTCTTTTATTTGATTTTAGTGCAACTTTGACATCTAACAAGATTCCGTGCACCCCGGAATAAATGGCGCAGTTCCCCAGCAGCAGACAGACAGCTTCATGCCATTACATCCACTTTGCTTTAGGTGCAGCAGAGCTTCAGCTCAGAAAAGAAAAAAAAACCCGCAGGAATCTGGTCCTATGAGAAGCCTGAGACAAACCGTCACGTGTGCACAGGACTATGCGGTATGCATGAGGGTTTGCAAAATGTTACCAAAATTCTCCTGTTACAGGAACACGTGATCTCTGCCCCTCAGCAGGGAGAACATGGAAGTGCACAGCACTCGGTAATCCCCACTGTGTCTGCACCCAGCTCCGGTCACTGCCAGCTCCGGACATGGCAGCCGCCCTCCTGCCACACACTGCAGCCTCCTCCCGGCGCGCACCTACCTCCCTGCCGCTCCATCTCTCCAGGGCACGAGCTAATCACATGACCAGGGCGTGGCTAAACCGTATAAACTCCGCCTCCTTAGTGACGTCGCGGTTGCAGCAGCCTGTGGGCGGGGCTTCTCGCTGCGCGCTCAGTATATAAGTCGTTGTGGCGGGAATAAGACCAACAGTTGCTATGGCGCTGCGTAATTTCCTCAGCTCCTGTTGCTCTCGTTTCCTCACAGTTTTGTAACAAAATGGAGTCTCTGACACTACAGTCTGCCAATAGATGTGACTTAGGAGACCTTTGCTAGTGTAGACTCCACTTGTGTCAGGCAATGTGGATTTTTTTCTGACCAGAAATTGACCTGTCGGGGCTGAAGTCTCGCCTCACGTCGATTTCCGCGTGGGGACGCTCAAGAATTTGTTGCGTATTTGCGTGCAGATACGAGTGCTGCTCACGCCGCCCGATCCGCAAATGTGGAAAATCATTTAACCCCGTCCCAGCTAATTTTTTTTGTGCTTTGGGCTTTTATTTTTTTTCTTCCCAACTTCGACGAGCCATAACTTTTTAATTTATATAGTTTTCCGTCCACTTTCCCGTATCAGGACGTGGATTTGTAAAGGACGGGCTAGTTATTGGTTTGAATGACACGATAAAACCACATAATGTACTGGAAAATAGGGAAAAAAAGTCCATGTGCAGAGAAAAATAGAAAAAGCTGTAATTCCACTAGTTTTTCAATTTTTGGGGGTGGGGGAATTGTTTTTACAGCGTTAGATAAAAAATACCTGACGAAATGGAAGTATTGTAAACCTATAGGGGCAGATTCATCGAGACTGCCGCAGCGCCCATTTTTGATGGTTGATACAAACTGGTGTAAAAAACTCCAAAAGTTTAAAAAGCTGATTTTTTTCCAAGATTTTATAGATTTTATGCCATTTATTGGGTATAAAAGCCTTGAGGAACTGGCACCATAGTAGTAGTTAAAAAAAATTGTATTGCTATTCTCCAAGGCCTATAACATTTTATTTTTCCACAACTCTGGCATTTCATTTATATTTTTATTTTTTTGCTTTTATATTTTGATATATTGGACTTGCGGATGTGGTTTATTTCTATTAATTTATTTTTTTTTCGGGTTGGGAAAAGGGCATGATTCAGGCTTTAATTTTTTTTAAATAATTTTTTTTAGCCCCCTTATGGACTAGTATTGCAGTATATACCATCTCCTATGTAGCCCAGCCATTCGGCTCCTGGCTGCCATGGTCATCCGAAACGTTTCGCCACTGATATCACGCCACTTACATGCCACTGTCAGTTATTGCCAGCAGCAGTGTTGTGCATGGAGGAGGCACATGAACTCCATACACATGCATCTGACATGTATGGTGGATGTTGTAAACGGGTAAAATTGGAGAAATAGAAACAACCCAGTATATACTGCTATTGCCAATTTCCTAGCTATCTCATGGCTGTATTTCCAGTCCATAGCAATGGTGATATGTGATCGGTCCAGCCAGTTAGTGATGGTCACATGTTTTGTGTGATTCATGTGAACAGAGTCAATGTTCCCCACATCTACTATATAATTGTCTAAGGGTCACTTCCGTCTTTCTGTCTGTCCCGGATATTCATTGGTCGCGGCCTCTGTCTGTCATGAAATCCAAGTCGCTGATTAGTCGTGGCAAAACGCCCATGACCATTGCCACGACCAATCAGCGACGGCCACAGCCCGGCGGCAATATGGCCGCTCTTTCCTCCCCGCATTCAGTGCTCGCTCCATACTCCCATCCAGTCAGCCCTTACACAGGGTTAATGCCAGCGTTACCGGAGCGCGGTGTAACGCACTCCGGTTACGCAACTATTAACCCTGCGTGACCAACTTTTTACTATTGATGCTGCGTGCAATTCCACAATTGTTTTTTTTTTTTTTTTTTTACTGTGTTCACTAAATGCTTAAACTGACCTGCCATTATGATTCTCCAGGTCATTTGTAAGTTCGCAGATATCAAAAATGCAAAGGTTCTTATTTACTTAAGCAGTGAAAATTTTTTCCAAAGTTTACAAAAAAAGTCACAATTTTCCGAGACCTGTAGCGTCTCTGTTTTTTAGGATTTGGAGCTTGGTAAGGGCTTATTTTTTTGTCCACCGTGCTGACGTTTTTATTGATACCAAAGAAAAACAGAAGACCAGCGCTCCATCCGGATGTATTGTTCCAAAGTGCAAACTTTATTGAGCCATGTAGCAGTAGTTTTTATTGATACCATCTGGGGGTAGATGCGATCTGTTGACCGCCTGTCATTGCATTTTATTGCAATGTTGCAGCGACAAAAAAAAAATAATTCTGTTTTTTTAATTTTTTTTCTTGTTACGCTATTTACAGTTAGAATTAAAACAACCCTGAGGATAGGGGGAAAAAGGGAACAACGCCGCACACGATCTAAGTGTAGTAGAAGCTAGGTGTAAATTGCACGCTTATATAATTGCACTCACCTAGTCAAAGGTGAAAATGAAGCATTGACAGGAATTCAAGGGGATACCATATAAAATACCATAAAAATAAAAAGCAAAAAAAAAATATATAAGTAAGTAAATTAGTGCGTTAATGAGAAAATGTCCTGGGAGGATTTATCCCTTTTGTATGGGGTGGTTTTTTCATTTATCTGGGTGGGGCTTTAGAGCTCCTCCAGCACTCCAACCTATTTGAACCTTTGGAATTTGAATGTATGAAAAGAGAATGTGGCTGATCTTTTCATATTATTTATTTTTTAATGACCTGATGAAGACTCCAGGGTGTAGGAGTTGAAAAGCGTTGTCCTGTAATTTTTTATTACCTCAATAAAGCAGATATTTATATATAACATCTATGAGTATCTCTATACGGGAGCGCCGGCAACATACTGGGATTTTCCTTGCTATCTACAGTTAGAATTCATTATTTTTATATATTGATGGCGCGGGCGTTTCTGAATGTGGCGATACCAAATATGTGTCATTTTTTATTGTTTTATTTTGACTGTAAGTGAAAGAGGGGTGATTTTAACTTTTATATTTTTCTTATTTTTTTAAAACACATTTTGTTTTTACTTTTCACATGCTTTACTAGTCTCCATGGGAGATTAGATGCGGCAATCAGCCCTGCTGTGTCTAGCTAAGATGCTCTTCTGTTATGAGAGCCAGCCACAGGGGTCTTCTGCAGACCCCAAGTTGTCATGCCAACCCATCGGCAATCATGACATATGGGCGGGATTAGTGACGTTCTTCCAGTTCTGCCATGTTAAATACCGGAGATTGACAGTGGCATTTAACATGTTAATAGCCGTAGGTGGATCGCGATTCCATCCGCGGCTGTTAGAGGCACACAGCTGATCCGATCAACTGCAATGTGCCGGAAAACATGCATGGAGTGCAGGGACACAACCTCATTGGTCTTGAAGGGGTTAATGGGTAATTTTACTTAATGGGTGCAGAAAATGTTCAACATCAAAGAGCCACCAAAAGCTCATTGTGGAAACGTGGCCTAAGCATCCTCCTCTGGACTGGAAAAGTTATTGATGACATGGATAACCAAAAATTCTCAATTTTGATAATTTTGGATCTTCATACAATTGCACAATCTGTCATCTATGGGTAAAAAAAAAAGAAAATCATATTCAGCTCACCATAATCATCTGCTTTATCATGTTCATCAGTATTTTGGTAATGTGGGAATAAGTGCACCGATGGCTCAGTTTGGTAGACTCTAAAGGAAGATGTATCATTGTGGCTGGATAGTATACAGTAGAGGAGAGAGAGATAAAACCACAGTATATTTGCTATGAAGTAAAAGTTTAGAAAACCTTCAAGAAAAAAAAAAGTGGGCCAATGATAGTAAATGGTACAGAACACAATCTATCTCAGTTAGGGCTTGTGCCCATCACCTTTCAAAAAAGTTCCAACTTTGGTCCAGAAAAGTGGGACTAGTGTCATGCGATTTTCATGGGAGTACCATCTGATTTTGCACACCTATCATCCGATTTACATCCGAATGCTATCCGATTGCAATGCGATTTTAACATGAGCTTTTACATAGAGTAATTCTCTGTCATTTACACATAGGTTTCAAAGGAAATATTCTTCAATACACACACACACATATATATATATAGATATATATATATACATATATATATATATATCTATATATATATATATAGGTGCTTCTCAGTAAATTAAAATATCATCAAAAAGTTAATTTATTTCAGTTCTTCAATACAAAAAATGAAACCCATATATTATATAGAGTCATTACATACAGAGTGATCTATTTCATGTGTTTATTTCTGTTAATGTTGATGATTATGGGTTACAGAAAATGAAAACCAAAAAGTAATCTTAGTAAATTAAAATACTTTATAACACCATCTTGAAAACTGATTTTAAAATCCGAAAATGTCGGCCTACTGAAATGTATGTTCAGTAAATGCACTCCATACTTGGTCGGGGCTCCTTTTGCATCAAGTACTGCGTTAATGTGGTGTGGCATGGAGGTGATCAGCCTGTGGCACTGCTGATGTGTTATGGAAGCCCAGGTTGCTTTGATAGCAGCCTTCAGCTTGTCTGCATTGTGGGTTCTGGTGTCTCTCATCTTCCTCTTGACAATACCCCATAGATTCTCTATTCACTTTTTGTTGTATTATTGGGACCGCTATATATATACTAGCTATTGAACCCGTTCTACGCCCAGGTGGCGAGCATTTATATTGGTATATGGTCTCCATCCTGGTATGTGCTGCTCCATCCTGCGTCCCCATCCTGTCATGTGCTGCTCCATCCTGCGTCCCCATCCTGTCATGAGCTGCTCCATCCTGCGTCCCCATCCTGTCATGAGCTGCTCCATCCTGCGCCCCCATCCTGTCATGTGCTGCTCCCATCCTGCGCCCCCATCCTGTCATGTGCTGCACCCATCCTGCGCCCCCATTCTGTCATGTGCTGCTCCCATCCTGCGCCCCCATTCTGACATGTGCTGCTCCCATCCTGCGCCCCAATTCTGACATGTGCTGCACCCATCCTGCGCCTCCATTCTGACATGTGCTACACCCATCCTGCGCCTCTATTCTGACATGTGCTGCACCCATCCTGCGCCTCCATTCTGTCATGTGCTGCTCCATAAAGGTTGATGACCCCCATAAAATGCTCCATAGTATATGCCCCATACAATGCTCCATTATGGTTGATGGCCCCATAAGATGCTCCATAGTATATGCCCCCTTACACTGCTCCATAAAGGTTTATGGCCCCCATAAGATGCTCCATAGTATATGCCCCCGTACACTGCTCCATAAAGGTTGATGGCCCCCATAAGATGCTCCATAGTATATGCCCCCGTACACTGCTCCATTATGGTTGATGGCCCCCATAAGATGCTCCATAGTATATGCCCCCGTACACTGCTCCATTATGGTTGATGGCCCCCATAAGATGCTCCATAATATATGCCCTCGTACACTGCTCCATTATGGTTGATGGCCCCCATAAGATGCTCCATAGTATATGCCCTCGTACACTGCTCCATTATGGTTGATGGCCCCCATAAGATGCTCCATATTATATGCCCCCGTACACTACTCCATTATGGTTGATGGCCCCCATAAGATGCTCCATATTATATACCCCCGTACACTGCTCCATTATGGTTGATGGCTCCCATAAGATGCTCCATAATATATGCCCCGTATGCTGCTGCGATATATAAAAAAAAAATAACATACTCACCTATCGTTGCTGGACGCCGAGTGCTGGGGGCCTGAGCAGGCGGGAACACCGGCGCGCTGTGGGGGTCAGGTGCCGGTATCGCCGCTAGCTCAGGCCCCTGACATTTGCAATATTCACCTGTCCCCCGTTCCAGCGCTGCCCGCCGCTTCTTCCGGGTCCTCTGGCTGTGACTGTTCAGTCAGAGGGCGGCGCTCATTAAGCGCGTCATCGCGCCCTCTGAACTGTGAACGTCACAGCAGAGGACCCGAAACACAGAGCCGCACGCAGCGCTGGAACGGGGGACAGGTGAATATAATACTTACCCTCCTGGCGCGTCCCTGCCTCTCCTTTGGAGATCGCAGTGTGCGTTCAGTGTTTACGCATACCGCGATCTCCTGGGAGCATCACTCTGTGGGGTCCAGACTGCGCCGGCGCTTGCGCAGTCTATAAAGGCTTCGGACACAGTGACGCTCCCAGCGTTATATTATAGATATATTTTCATGTCTATTATTGGGACCGTTATTTATATATTTTTTACATTCATCATTATGCCTCTTCTAATTCTGTTTGGCCCGTGTCTAGGTTCAGAAACCTGTGAGATGATGCACTTGGTGCTCACAAGTCCTTTCTTTTTTTTCGATCCATGCACATGCGCAGTTTCCCCGTGCAGGTCCTTCTGCTCACTGCATCAATATCCGATGTTTATAAACCAGGTATTGGGACTTTTGGCAGTGTGAACAGTTCCCAAATCTTGTTGGAGAATTAATTTCCATCCCCAAAAAGCTTGTCGGTAGAGGGAAACATGAAATGCTCTAAAATTTCCTGGTAGACGGCTGCGCTGACTTTGGTCTTGATAAAACACAGTGGACCTACACCAGCAGATGACATGGACCCCAAACCATCACTGATTGTGGAGACTTCACACTAGACCTCAGCAGCTTGGATTGTGCCTCTCCACTCTTCCTCCAGACTCTGGGACCTTGATTTCCAAATGAAATACAAAATTTACTTTCATCTAAAAACAACACATTGGACCACTGAGCAACAGTCCAGCCTTTTTTCTCCTTGGCCAGGCTATAAACATCTGCCCCCAGCCGTCGGCTTTCCCTTTGCTGGTATGGAAAATTAAGCAGGCGCCCACACCATTTTTTTGAAAAAAATAATCATTAAATACACTTACAGAAAACTGCACACACACTGTACTAATCATATATGTCACTGACATCTTTATATCTATTCTATGTGTATATACTGTATGTATTCTATCTTTTCTACAGTATTCTGTCTGGTCACACAGTGATTTTACTGTACTCGGCTGATGAATTGCCGGCTTTTCAAAGGACATGGGTGTGTAGAAATTGGATGGCACTCGCATAGTGAGTGCCGTGCAATTTTTTTTTTATCATACCCATTGACTTGCATTGGCGAGTCTCTTCCGATATATGTGGCAAATTGCATGCTGCGATTTTTTTCTCAGTCCGTTTTCAACTGAGAAAAAAATCGCAGATGAGCTGTAGCTCATAGATTAACACTGGTCAGAGTGCAATCCGATTTTTTATCGGAGTCCACTTGTCTGTTTTTCTTGCAGATGAATATGAGACCATAAGTCGAAAATTGGATTCCATACATTCACTGGTGGTCCAGGTGTATGGGACCACCAGAGAAAGCAGAGTATAGCGCTCAGCTATTTCCATCAATCCCATAGACAATGAATGGAATGTAGGTTGAAAATGTGCACCTGTGCTGCATTCAGGACAGGGATCAGTAGAACCCCATTTTTAGGATCAATGGGGATCCTGGTAGCCAGACTTGCTATTTTGGGATTAACTTTTTAAATACATTGATGATTTTAATAAGTGCATTAAGATTTCTTTAAAAATGGACCAATACTATTTATGATGTTTCGCAATATACGGAATAAAAATACATATTTAGGATAATTTTTCACTTACAGTTATGATTTCATAATTCTTACCGCAGCCGGGTGACGAGTTTAACATAGAAACCTTGTTACTAAGAAACAACACAGTATGTTTTATTAAAGCTCGTTTTACACAACTGACATAAAAGCTGATGCAGAAGTGGAAGCATTTCCCACCCACAAACTATAAATTACTTACCGTATCTTGTTTTCTTCCACAATACAAGCACTCTGGTAGAAATCTTTGTCCTGTCGCCCCCCATTATGTGTCTTATTTATCAACTTACTGTATCTCTGAAATAGAAATATATATCTGCAGAGTCTACTGTTACACTTTGAGCACCAGTCATCAATTATGGTGGCTTGGCCGCATTGTATTACTTTGCATGTTTATACGATGCCACAATAGCTCTCTTAGGCCTCATTCTCACGTCAGTATTTTTGATCAGTATTTGTATGCCAAAACCAGGAGTGTCTCCAAAACACAGGACAAGTGTCAATCCTTCACTTATAGTTTTTCTCTGTAAGTTCCCCTCCTGGTTTTGGCATTCAAATACTGATAAAAAAAATACTGATGTGTGAATAAGGCCTTATGGACAGTAATTTGCAGCTTGAAGATAGAAATATGTTTTGAAACACTTGGATCAATACTCTGTGAGCGGAATTATTAGGCAAGAGAATATTTTGACCATACCACCATTTAAATGCATATTTTCGAACTAAGTTGTATAAACTTGAATGCTTATTGGATGAAGCAGATCAGCTGATGTGCATTTGTGTAAGGAGGGAGGTTGTGGCCTAAGAATATAACACCCTTTATCAAAGTGTACAGGCTGTATTAGGCAACTTGTTTTAAAAAAAAACAAACAAAAACTGTTAAAAGTCTGACAGGGGTGCAAGCTATTGGAATTGCTAAGATATCGGGGTCTCATCAGAGAACCATCAAAAGTTTTTCTGCAAGTAGTCAACAGGGTTGCTAAAAATGTGTTGAGAAAAAAAGACACATATTAACTGACTTTGATTATAGAATAATCAAACATGAAGCTCCCTGGAAGCTATTATCCTCCAGTGCTGTCATATTCCAAAACTTCAACCTCCTTCAAAAGCGCCCAGAAGAACAAGGTGTTTAGTGCTCAGAGATATGGCCAAGATAAGGAAGGATGAAATCCGAACACCACTGAATCGGAAACTTCAAGACCGGGCCAAGAAATATCTGAAGACAGATTTTTCAAAGGTTTTATGGCCTGATGAGATGAGAGTGACTCTTGATGGGCAAGATGGATGGGTCCGTGGCAAGATCAGTAACGGGGAACAGACCTTCCCTTCAACTCAGACATCAGCAAGGTGGAGGTGGATACTGCTATGGGCTGGTATTATTAAAAATAATCTAGTTTGACCTTTTTGGGTTCAAGGTGGACTCAAAAACAACTTCCAAACTTACTGCCAGTTTTTAGAAGACAGTGGTACAGGAAAAAGTCTAGACCTTTCAAGAAAACCATGATTTTTATACAGAACAATGCTTCATCTCAGCATCAAAATCTCCACTGCTTGGCTACCAGTAAAGGCCTTACAGATGAAAGAGTAATGACACGTCCCCTTCATCAACTGACCTGAACCATATTGAGAACTTGTGGGTTCTTCTTAAATGGGAGATTTACAGTGAAGCAAAACAGTCACCTCTCTGATCAGTGTCTGGAAGGCTGAGGTTGGTGCTGCCCAAAAAGTTAATAGTCAACAGAAAATGACAAACTTCATGGATGGAAGGCTTATAACTGTTATTGAAAAGCAGGGGTGCTATATTGGTCACTGATATTTTTCAAAAAAAATGTTTGTACATTTTGATATGTTTGGTTATTATTCTCACTGTAACATGAAAAAAAACAAGTGAGATGAAAAAATCTAAGTTTTTTATTTAGTTACATAATAATTCTGCACACTGAGATATTTTTCTAAGAAAGACAAAACCTCACTTTTACTTTCTTAAACATTCAGGTTTATTAACCTTTTAGATTGACCGGCAGTAATGTAGTTGGTCAAAAATGAAATTAATCAAAAATTCAAATTGTCCAATAATTGTAAATATGCACAATAAATTATTGATTAACTCCAAAAAAGTGAGCAAATAACACTATCTTTTCTAGAATGGACATGGTTAGACCGTCCCAGATAGTACAGCTTAGGGTGCTTTCACATTGTGTTTAGTTCCACGCTCGGTGGCCCCATCAAAGCATACGTCTAAAAACCTCCACAAAATGGGATTTGGGCGTATACACCTACTGGAGGCGGATACCCAGACGCGGTCGACTATGTCTGAGTGTCCGCCTCCAGTAGGCAGTTCATGAAATATCTTCCCTCCTAAATATTTCACTATTAACTGTAAGTGGTATTATTTAAAAGTGGTAAAGTGTAGGAACCCCACGAACTCTGCCACAAAGTGGAGACCATGTAAAGTTACACAGGGGAGTCACCAATTGCTGAGGCCCATAATACATAAAAGTCACCAACGCTCTGCTAACTCCAGAGACCACACATCCTCTGATGTTGACATCAGCTCAAAAACTGTACCCACACCAGGAGTATCATGGCCGAGCAGTTGCAAGCAGCCTTACATCACCAAGTACAAAACTGCTTCAGATGGAGTGGTGTAAAGCACTGGCCCACTGGATTTTGAAGCAGTGGAAACCTGTTGTGTGGAATAACAAATTATACTTGTCTATCTGGTAGTATGATGGATGAGCCTCTGTTTTGCAAAGTGCCAGGAGACTGTTACCTGCCTGACTGCATTGTGCCAGCTGTAAGGTTTGGTGGAGGGATAGCACTATGGGGTTATTTTTTCAGGAGTGGGCCTAGATCCCTTGATTCCAGTGAAAGGAAATCTTAATGCTTCAGTATATCCAGGTATTTTAGACAATTGTGGCTTCAACTGTTCTGGTAACACTTTGGAGAAGGCCCTTTTCTGTTTCTCTTAACCGTGCCATAGTGCACAAAACAAGGTCCATAAAGGCGTAGTTGGTGGAGTTTGGTTTGGAAGAACAAAGAACCCTGACCTCAACCACATCCACAACCTTTTGGATGAACTAGAATAAAGATTGTGAACCTGTCTCTCTCCTCCAACACCAGTGTCTGACCTCACAAATGCTCTTCTGGATGAATGGGCAAAAATTCTCACGGACACCTCGTAAAATCTTGTGATAGAGTGGAAACTGTTATATCTGGAAAGTGAGGACGGACTCCATATTAATGTCTATGGATTTAGAATAGGAGGTCATAAAAGCTGCTATATTTGTAGTATGTACATTTTGCCGTTCAGGAGGGGCCATATATTAGTAAAACTTTGGTAGCCATGGATCAATAAAAACTCCATCCGGTCTTATTTTTCAATAGTGATGTGTTTATTATTGACAGAATGCATTAAATTCTGTGGCAGTCTTGAAACAGTTTCTTGAAACTCTGATACTCTGATACAACACTTGGGTCAAGTTAAATACTGTGATAACTATTAATGATCATTTTGCATAGATAACTAAAGTATGACACCATCGACATCAACATTTGTGATGAGAAGCGTATTGTGATACTGATGCTTTTCTTGGTTAACAACATAAATGTAAAAACAGTTTGCAACAACCACAATTTTCTTAAAGATTTACCTTTTGCATTCAGAACGAAATGCTGTTAACTGTTCTACATATTTTAGATATTTAGGCAGAGACAACATATTTTCCATGTTGGAAGCGAAGAAAACAATTGTGGCTGTAAACTGTTTTCTCCCCGTCCCACATTGATAGTTCTGCTTCACATCACTTGCCTATCTATTGCATTATTTCTGTGTTCTCTTGTGTATAAATATGTGACTCTTCAGATTTTGTATTTTTCTATGCCTGATGAAGTGACCTGAGTATTGTTGAAAACTTGCAATTTGTTACCACCCTTTCAGTTCGCCATTAAAAGTCATCAACCACTGAGGACTCTCAAATCTTAATATTTTTCTATCTACTGGATAAAAATGGTAGAAAGATATATATATATATATATATATATATATATATATATATATATATATAGATATATATATACACATAAATATGGTATATATTCACTGCTCAAAAAAAATAAAAACACTAAAATCCCTCATCCTAGATATCACTGTATGGATTATTCCAGTTGTAAATCTTTATTCATTATATAGTGGAAAGCATTGAGAACAGTAAAACCTAAAAATAATCAATGTAAATCACAACTAATATCCCATGGAGGTCTGGAGATGGAATGATGCTCAAAATCAAAGTGGAAAATAAAATTGCAGGCTGAACCAACTTCAGTGGAAGTGCCTCAAGACAAGGAAATGATGCTCAATAGTGTGTGTGGCCTCCACGTGCCTGATGACCTCCCTACAATGCCTGGGCATGCTCCTGATGAGGTGGCGGTTGGTCTCCTGAGGGTTCTCCTCTCAGACTTGGATTAAAGCATCCGCCAACTCCAGGACAGTCTGTGATGCAACGTGATGTTGGTGGATGGAGCGAGACATGATGTCCCAGATGTTTTCAATCGGATTCATGTCTGGGGAACGGGCGGGCCAGTCCATAGCTTCAATGCTTTCATCTTGCAGGAACTGCTGACACACTCCAGCCACATGAGGTCTGGCATTGTCCTGCATTAGGAGGAACCCAGGGCCAACCGCACCAGCATATGGTCTCACAAGGGGTCTGAGGATCTCATCTCAGTACCTAAGGGCAGTCAGGCTACCTCTGGCGAGCACATGGAGAGCTGTGCGGCCCTCCAAAGAAATGCCACCCCACACCATTACTGACCCAATGCCAAACCCATCATGCAGAAGTATGTTGCAGGCAGCAAATCGCTCTCCATGACGTCTCCATACTCTGTCACGTCTGTCACATGTGCTCAGTATGAACCTGCTTTCATCTGTGAAGAGCACAGGGCACCAGTTGCGAATTTGCCAATCTTGGTGTTCTGTGGCACATGCCAAGCATCCTGCACGGTGTTGGGCTGTGAGCACAACCCCCATCTGTGAACGCCAGGCCATCAGACCATCCTCATGGAGTCGGTTTCTAACCGTTTGTGCAGACACATGCACATTTGTGGCCTGCTGGAGGTCATTTTGCAGGGGTCTGGCAGTGCTCCTCCTGTTCCTCCTTGCACAAAGGCTGAGGTAGCGGTCCTGCTGATGGGTTGTTGCCCTCCTACTGCCCCTCCACGTCTCCTGGTGTACCGGCCTGTCTCCTGGTAGCGCCTCCAGCCTCTGGACACTACGCTGACAGACAGAGCAAACCTTGCCAGGCTCGCATTGATGTGCCATCCTGGATGAACTGCACTACATGAGACACTTGTGTGGCTTGTAGAGTTCGTCTCATGCTACCACGAGTGTGAAAGCACAACCAACATTCAAAAGTGACCAAAACATCAGCCAGAAAGCATTGGTACTGAGATGCGGTCTGTGGTCCCCACCTGCAGAACCACTCCTTTATTGAGGGTGTCTTGATAATTGCCAATAATTTCCATCTGTTGTCTATTCCATTTGCACAACAGCATGTTAAATTGATTGTCAATCAGTGTTGCTTCCTAAGTGGACAGTTTGATTTCACAGCAGTTTGATTTACTTGGAGTTATATTCTGTTGTTTAAGTGTTCCCTTTATTTTTTTGAGCAGTGTATGTTTTCCTGTAAAAAAAAAAAATACCTGATTCAGATAATATTGCCATACTTGTCCTACATCATGCTGCCTTAACATTGTCTAGAAAATTGATTAAAGGGGAAGTCAACTATTTAGGTATTGGTGGCCTATCCTTAAGACCTTCTTACACATTAGACTATTATTGGTTGAACCTGTCGATATCGATGAGTTTTTCAGACGGTCTCGTGTATGGGGGTTCAGGACGACGGATAGTTATGAGAGATGTTGATAACGTATGTCCAATTTCGGACTTCAAATCGGATTGCTCTCTTGGAAATGAGCTGATGGCCAATGTATCGGTCAGCAGCTTTCTCATAGAGCGCTCAGCCAAACAAGCTCTGCTGTATATATGGGAGAGAGAGACGGCTTTTTCAGCCGACAGCCATATAATATGTATAACAGGCTTTAGCATAGGGCATCAATCTTAGATCAGTCTGACACTCGGCATCTCAATCAGCTGTTACCAGCTCCAGTGGTAGCCAGATGTTAAAAGCGTGTCGAGCGGAACACCACAGTGCCACACATTGTTTAGTGGCCACACAGGGTACTGCAGCATGACTACAGTGCATACACTGTTTACATCTGTCCACCACCGGAGGTGATAACAGCTGATTGGCGGGGTCATCTTCTATTGATGACCTATCCTAAGGATAAATTGTCAAGGTCTAAGTAATAGATACCCCCATCAATGTGTTATATTGGTCAGAACAATTTGTTTCACGTAAAGGAAAGATCTATGTAGTGGAGTGAATGTGTTTCTAATAAAATGTTTCTGGATTTATATGCCTTTGATTCACACGAAAAATAAAAATGTGAGAAGACTTCATAGATCTAGGAGAATCTCCTTCCCAGTGCGTAAGTAGACTAGACACCTCTTCCCAGTACAGTGAACTGTGCACCTATCAAAGGACTCTTTAGTTCTTTTTTTTCTCCTTCCTCACACTTACCGTACTCTGTGTTTGCTGCAGGGCAGAAAAAGAGAAGCTGATTGACATCTGACAGTAATTCACTGAATATTAGATTTGTCACAATTAATCCGTTCAACACTCCAGTCCACCAGGGATATCGCCATTAACCACCTTCATCTTCCTACATCTCCAGGCAGTTACCATTAGCATTAAATGGTACTTTTCTACTTACTTACAATGCCTAGCACCCCCATCAATCAGCATTGTCTCCCCTTGGAAATTAAAAGTATACAGGAAAAAACAAAATCCAGCTCACCATACCGACATTCCCAAGAGCTCGGAGCACGGAACCGCTGTGTCAGGGCGTAGACGAACAAGAAAGAGAAGGAGATCCAGCTCAACGAAATAGTGAAAAATCCATAGTTTATTTCACTTGCTTAGTCACCAGAAACGCGTTGACCTTGGTTTTAAAATATTTTTTTGTATGCTGATGTTTTGTCCTTTCACTATATTTTAAGTAAATTAAAAGTATACCACACAGCTTACTTTTTGGTTGAATTCTCACGTGTCAGATTTATGGCAGAAATGTATGCAATTGAAAAGCAATTCTAATGTTCTTTACAGGGAACTAGAGTTCTAGTTCTAGAGATCTCCTTTAGGCCTGTCCCACACGTCCAGATAATTCCGGTACCGGAGAAATCGGTACCTGAATAATCCGTGTCCGTGTGCTCACGTAGCACATCAGTGTGGTACACGTGCGGAAGCCGTGTGCCGTCCGTGTGCCGACTGGGTACCACATGCACCGTGCAGGAGACAGCGCTAGAGTTAAGCGCTGTCCCCTGTTTTGGGTGCTGAATCCAGAATTCATTCCTTCTTCCCAGCAGCGTTCGCTGGAGAGAAGGAATGAAAAATCTTTTTTTTTTTGTTAAAATAAAGTTCCCGGTAATCTACCCCCTCCCTCCCCCTGTGCGCCCGCCCGCTGGCATTAAAATACTTACCCAGCTCCCTCGATGCTTCCATCCTCTCAGCGTCGCAGCTCTTCCTGTATGAGCGGTCACGTGGTGCCGCACATTACAGTGATGAATATGCGGCTCCACCTCCCATAGGGGTGGAGCCGCATATTCATCACTGTAATAAGCGGCACCATGTGACCGCTCATACAGGAAGAGCTGCAACGTATTTTTATCATTCTTTCAACAGCAGAAATAAATAAAATCTTGCCAAGTAAAACCTTGCAGGATTTCTCTCGTGCTGCACCTGAACGCTGGAATCCTCTTTAGTCTAACTTTCCAACACCCAGGACACAGTTCATTACTGTATTTGCACCTGTTTTTTGTTGAGATTTTGGTGTTCTGCGCCTCTTTTTTTTGTTTGTGTCTTATTTTTCTCTCCATTTGTGCCTTTTTTTAAAAGTCACTTTTTTTATGTGTTTGTTTTGGAAGTTCCACACTGTGAGCGAAGTTTACAGTTTGCAGGTGTTTTCGCCTGATTTATCATTTGCGAATTAGAAAAGTCACAAATTTTGTTGCAAATGTATTCTATTCACCTCCTGTTGTGATTTAATAATATGCTACTGAATCATTGGTGCAAATGTGACATTTTTGCAGAACATTAAACTTTTTTCTTCTGAAAAGTTGCAAAAGAGGATTTTTTTTCTTTTGTGCATAGTTCATGAACCCCATGCGCTATTTTGATGAGTTTGGTGCAAGAAATAGTGAACGCCACAAAAAAAACGTAAAAAAAAGTAATATTATTTAACAAAATTACAAAAGATGAAACAGGCCCCACTTATATGTATCTACTTTTTTTTTTAGTGATTTTACATTATGCATCCTAACTATTATACTACGAAGTACGGACTCGTACAGACGGCAGTAGATTCTTTCATCTGAGAGAATCGGGACGATTATGTAAATGACACAGTTGCATCTGAGTCAGCATAGTGTGATCTTATTCTCTCGGATGAGAGAAGCGGAGCACACTGAGGAGAAGATGGAGAACCAAATTTCTCCATCTCCTTAATTGTGTCAGTGCGTTGAAATCGGGCTGCACTCAGATGTCATCCGAGTGCAGTCCGATGATTTCCACACACTCATTTACTTGCATGGCCGAGTGAGATCCGAATATCGGATCAAACCCAGACATGCTGCGATTTTTTTCCTCTAACAGGGTTTGTTCGAAGCAAAAATCGGACTTGTGCGCCGTCCCATAGGTCCGATGTTTTGTTGGATTGCACTCAGACCGATAATCCTGCCGTCTAATATCCATATGCAACTGCTTATCTGCTGCATCCTCCTGTCCTCCTTCATCCTCCTCATCCTTGCACAAGTCACAGCTGCAACAAATGACACATTCATCATTATTATCCCCTTAGTATCTAGCTGGTCCCCAGTACTACTACTTTCTGTATCATAACTCTCATCCTCCTACATTTGTAGGGTTTAATGACTTTATCGTTTTAAATAATCTTTGACAATATCTTTTCTTTTTTTTTTTACTCAATGATTGTATTTGATAATCCTCATTGTGAAAAGCTCTAAGCACAGGCTAATAATAATGGCGATGACGGGTTCATTAGCCATTGGATAAAACCTTGCTGGAGGGGGGATGAGAGATGGAAATCTTGTTCTGGCAGGTGAGAGGTTAAGTGATGCTCTGGATTAATGTCTGATATAAATCCCGTCACGCTTTTTACAGTCCCTGTCATTGGAAAACGTTCTCGATTGTAATCAGGATATTTTCTGCCCGCACGATAAAGGATATTTAATAAGAAAGCAGATCCTCGTTAGCGTTAGCGACCATACACATTGCACAACATGTGAAATGACAAATGCACATGTTAGCGTCTGCACATGTAGGTGGATTGGATACCATAGGGATACAGGGTTACTCTCTTTTTTTCCCACGCTCGGCTATTTTTCCCCTATATCTAGTCTCCGTTCTCACTCCCCCCACTATTTCACACACATATATTCTGCCTCTTTCGTTGCCTCTCTACACTCCTCTATCTCACACATTCTCCCCCTCCTCCTCTCTCGCTCCCATCACGGCGCAGTGTGTATATGCTCATAGCTGCAGTATACAGGGACATAGAGATTTTTTTTTTTCCGTGCAAGCATTGACACAGACGCGCATACACTCATGCCTGTTCACATGCCAGAAGACTTACGCCTTCACACATGCGTGTTGCCACACACGCCAGCTCGCCGCGCAGCCGAACGGGAGATGCACAACGGTGGATTCACAAGGTAACGACTCTTTGCACATTTTGGGGGGAGAGGGAAGCTCGGAAGGGTAGGGAGGAGGTCTGCAGTAGAACGAGTGGAGAGGGGAAAGTGAATCAATAAGCCCCCGGTATTATGGGAATTACAGAGCAAGAAAGGCAGGTGCAAATACAAGGCTCAAGATGGAAAGAAAAAAGGTGAGAGAGGGCAATTGACTATTAGACATGAAAGCTTGGAAGGAAATGGGTTGGGGGGACGAGAGATGGGCACGAGCCGGGCGACAATGGGGGGGTCAGGAAAAGAGGGGCATTTACCAGGGATTATGAGACCCAGCGAAAGATAATGGGCTCAGACATACAGGAAAAAAATCAACTAAGGAGAATGGAAAGGAGGAGAAAGAAGGGACGGAAGGAAACAACTTATAGCAGAGAGAAGAAGATTCTCAGCCAAATAGGACAGAGCGGAATGAGGGGATTACAGGATTTATTCTTATTATTCAGGGGAAGAATGCGAGCAGAGACGGAAAAAGGCCTTAAGTAAATAATAATGCGAAAACCTTAAGTTGGAGAGATTTTTATGCCATAAATTATCATTGCGGAGAGGGAAAATGTGACTGGGAGGAATCCAGATCTGGGAGAGAGAATTATTTCCGAACATCAGGTACAGTGACAGGTGTCAATCAATATGTCCGTGTCGCAGATGAGCAAATTTCAAGGAGTATTAGAAATGGGATTTTTTTGTGCATGAACGATTCTTAAAAAAAGATTTGGGTATCGGTAGGAGTGTATAGAAACGGGCTGAATGAATATGTCAGCGACATGTCTTGGAAAATGGCACACTTACTTTCTTATTCCAAGTGACACGGGAGCAGAGATTTCCTTGGGTGTAACATCAAAGCTTCTTCCGCGTCTATATTAAATCACTAGGTAATTGCATAAGCTGCAGTTACCTAATAAACTTGTATTATCAGAATAGCTCTTATGCACAAGCTCCTCCATAATAAGCCATTAGGGCTGCGGGAAAATCCAAAGTCGTCAGTGGTCGCTTGTGGATTCATGTGGTTGATGCACTCTTGTTTATGAAGCAGAAGCCGCGGACTGACAGTGAGGCTGCCGTCACACGATCAGTATTTGGTCAGTATTTTACATCAGTATTTGTAAGCCAAAACCAGGAGTGGGTGATAAATACAGAAGTGATGCAAAGGTTTCTATTATCCTTTTCCTCTATTTGTTCCACTCCTGGTTTTGGCTTACAAATACTGATATAAAATACTGACCAAATACTGATAGTGTGACCGCAGCCTAAATCTGAGGTTGTTACCAATGTACCAAATTTTATTATTGGATATTTCATGCTTGTAAAATGACTGTTTTCCATTACTGGAAATTGGAGATTCCTTTTTTTCTTTATGCAATGATATATTCAAGTAGACGAAGAGTTCAAGTAGGCAATGGGGCATCTGGTAGTGGCAGAATTGGTGATATCTCAATGCCAGGCTTTGTCGCTATCGGACAGGAGTTAGGACGCTGTCCATGTGTCGCCACCAGGAATCAAGTAGGGACATATTCAGTCACTTTTGGCAATGGGATCCCCTCATTGTACTGGTTCAATCAATGGGTACAGAAATTGGATAGGCCCTTATTATATGTTAAAGGTAACCTGTCACGTGGCATATACAGTCCGATATGTGTACAGTGCGGTATAGAGAAGGAGATGCTGAGTAGAATGATAAATAGATAGGAAAATATTCAGTATTATTATTTTTTCTCGTTGAAATCAATGATGCACGAGTCCAGTCGGCGGTCCTACTCAGTGATTGACAGCCATCTCTGCATGTTATAAAAGGAACATTGCCAGTCATTGAATAGGCCCGCCCACTGGACTCCTATGTTTACAAACAATGGAGATTTCAAGGAGTAAAATAACAGTTTTACTGGAAAAAAAATCCCAACAAAAATGTCTATCAATCTGGTCCAGATAGCAAAGAAATGAGCGGCACTGCCCCCACCACTCGGGTCCTTACTGGACCAACTTCAGGTGGTAACGAAATAAGTTGCTAGATGTCACTCTCCAAAGACCGTGATAACATGGGACTTCGGGTGCTCTTCAGAAATGACAGTCTATTGTCCACAAATTCTTGAAAAGAGAAAAACGAAGGCGCTCACCAGTCTTCCAAAAGATTACTTTATTGACACCAACTCCAGATAAAATTCATGGCCAGGGAAGAGGGAGCCGAAGCTCGTGTGAGCAGAGGGGGACGACGGCCGTTTCGCGCTGTGCCTCAATGTCTATCAATCTGATCAGCTCCTCCTGCTCTATAACATGCAGCCTGCAGGTCAGAAAACATTTTCAACAAGTTCTCTTTAAAGATTGAAAAAAAATGGTGTAATTTTATTTTTCAATCTTGCTTAGTTTAGCTTTCTATCAGATGGGTGATTTTTTCCCCCTGATAGTTTCTGTATTGTTATGATTGTATATTTTCCTTTGCTCAGTTTCTCTTGTCTTGAAGGGGTTGTCCATTATTCAGGCAAGTGCTCCTTAAATGCTGTACCGCTCCCCCTCCCGAGTAAAATAAATAAAAGCTTATACTCGTCTCCGTTGGTGGCATTTCGGGTCTCTGGGCTCTTGCATGACATTAGTGAAGCAGCAGCCCATTATTGCCTACTGATCAGCTGTAGTGCTTACGTGACATAGCAAAGTTACGTGACACCGCTGGAACAGCAGAAATGTCGCTGGAACAGCAAAGATGTTGCTGGAACAGCGCCTGTATGGGGGTGAATATAAGCCTTTTTAATTTTATTTATGGGCCTACAGCATTTAAGAAGGGGTTGTCCAAGTAGTGGACAACCGATTTAATATACTTTGCAGATGCTGCATACATTGTTGCCAGAGCAAATTGATCCTGGGAAGTCAATATTTATATTGCTTTAATACATGAAGAAGCGCCCTGAGTGTAATTACTTGGCCCTGTATAATAAAGATACTTGGCAGATAAGCCACCATACCATACTAGGGAATTCTGCCTTTATAGAGGCATTCCATCATCAGGGTCCTCTTCTTTTGGCCATTTTGGGCATTGGTTACAAAGATTATCTCTTACATTGGACAAGCGACCTTGTACTGCAATAGGCTGGTTTCACATTTGCGTTTTTTTTGGGTGCGTTTTTGCGGTAAAAAACGCAAAAAAAGCATGGTGAAAAAACGCATGTAAACGCGTGCAAACGCTGCGTTTTTTTGACGCATGCGTTTTTGCATGTGGTGAAAAAAACGCGGCGTTTTGACGCGTTTACATGCGTTTTTTCATGCGTTTGCGTTTTTTAAACGCATGCTGAGAAATGTGTGACAGCTGCCAATCATCAAAATAAAGTAAAAAACCCACTATAAACAGAAATAATTAGGGTTAGGGGTAGGGATCATAACCCTAACCCTAAAGGGATCCTAACCCTATCGCTAACCCTAACCCTAAGGGATCCTAACCCTAACCCTACCTCTAACCCTAAGGGATCCTAACCCTACCCCTACCCTAACCCTAAAGGGATTAGGGTTATGGTAGGGTTAGGGTTAGGATCCCTTAGGGTTATGTCATGATCCCAATGGCAGGGGATCACAAAAGGACAAGCACAAAAACAAAACAAGCTCTAGGGTGATGGAACCTGAGCTGACCGCGATCCTGAACCTAAACACACAACTAGCAGTAGCCGGGGACGAAATGACAAAAAAGCCAGGTTAAATAGGAAACTCCCATAACCTGATGGAACAGGTGGACACCAGAGACCGCAGAGAACACAAGTCACCCAGTACCATCAGTAACCACCAGAGGGAGCCCAAAAACAGAACTCACAACAGTACCCCCCCCCCCCCCTTGAGGAGGGGTCACCGACCAGGATGAGCCCTATGAAAAGCACGGACCAAATCGGCAGCATGAACATCAGAGGCAATCACCCAAGAATTATCCTCCTGACCATAACCCTTCCACTTGACCAAATACTGGAGTTTCCGTCTGGAAACACGAGAATCCAAGATCTTCTCCACAACATACTCCAATTCACCCTCCACCAGCACCGGAGCAGGAGGCTCAAGCGAAGGAACGACAGGTACCTCATACTTCCGCAACAACGACCGATGGAACACATTATGAATAGCAAACGATGCCGGGAGATCCAAACGAAACGACACAGGGTTAAGAATTTCCAAGATCCTATAGGGACCGATGAACTGAGGCTTGAACTTAGGAGAAGAGACCTTCATAGGAACAAAACGAGAAGACAACCACACCAAGTCCCCAACAAGAAGTCGAGGACCCACGCGGCGACGGCGATTAGCAAACTGCTGAGCCCTCTCCTGGGACAACTTCAAATTGTCCACCACATGACTCCAAATCCGATGCAACCTATCCACCACCATGTCCACTCCAGGACAATCAGAAGGCTCCACCTGACCAGAGGAAAAACGAGGATGAAACCCCGAATTACAAAAGAAAGGAGAAACCAAGGTAGCAGAACTAGCCCGATTATTAAGGGCAAACTCGGCAAGCGGCAAAAAGGAAACCCAGTCATCTTGATCAGCAGAAACAAAACACCTTACATAAGTTTCTAAAGTCTGATTAGTTCGTTCCGTCTGGCCATTCGTCTGGGGATGGAATGCAGACGAAAAGGACAAATCAATGCCCATCTTAGCACAGAACGTCCGCCAAAATCTAGACACAAACTGGGATCCCCTGTCAGAAACAATGTTCTCCGGAATGCCATGCAAACGGACCACGTTTTGAAAAAACAGAGGGACCAACTCAGAGGAGGAAGACAACTTAGGCAAGGGTACCAGATGAACCATCTTAGAAAAGCGGTCACACACAACCCATATGACAGACATTTTTTGAGAGACAGGGAGATCCGAAATAAAGTCCATGGAAATGTGCATCCAAGGCCTCTTCGGGATAGGCAAAGGCAACAACAATCCACTGGCCCGAGAACAGCAAGGCTTAGCCCGAGCGCAAACTCCGCAAGACTGCACGAAAGAACGCACATCCCTCGACAAGGAAGGCCACCAAAAAGACCTGGCCACCAAGTCTCTAGTACCAAATATTCCAGGATGACCTGCCAACACAGAAGAATGGACCTCGGAAATGACTCTACTGGTCCAATTATCCGGAACAAACAGTCTTTCCGGCGGACAACGATCAGGTTTATCCGCCTGAAACTCCTGCAAAGCACGTCGCAAGTCTGGGGAGACAGCCGACAAAATCACCCCATCCCTAAGGATACCAGTGGGCTCAGAATTTCCAGGGGAGTCAGGCACAAAACTCCTAGAAAGAGCATCCGCCTTCACATTCTTTGAACCTGGCAGGTATGAAACCACAAAATTGAAACGGGAGAAAAACAGTGACCAACGAGCCTGTCTAGGATTCAGACGCTTGGCAGACTCAAGGTACATCAGATTTTTGTGATCAGTCAAGACCACCACACGATGTCTAGCACCCTCAAGCCAATGACGCCACTCCTCAAATGCCCACTTCATGGCCAAAAGCTCCCGATTACCAACATAATTCCGTTCAGCGGGCGAAAATTTTCTGGAAAAGAACGCACATGGCTTCATCACTGAGCCATCGGAGCTTCTCTGTGACAAAACCGCCCCCGCTCCGATCTCGGAAGCATCAACCTCAACCTGAAAAGGAAGCGACGTATCTGGCTGACGCAACACAGGAGCAGAAGAAAACCGGCGCTTAAGTTCCTGAAAGGCCTCCACAGCCGCAGGAGACCAATCAGTAACATCAGCACCCTTTTTAGTCAAATCCGTCAAAGGCTTAACAACACTAGAAAAATTAGTTATGAAGCGACGATAAAAATTAGCAAAGCCCAAGAACTTCTGTAGACTCTTAAGAGATGTAGGCTGCGTCCAGTCACAAATAGCCTGAACCTTGACGGGATCCATCTCAATAGTAGAAGGGGAAAAAATATACCCCAAAAAAGAAATCTTCTGGACTCCAAAGAGACATTTAGAACCCTTTACAAACAAAGAATTGGCCCACAGGACCTGAAACACCTTCCTGACCTGCTGAACATGAGACTCCCAGTCATCAGAAAAAAACAAAACATCATCCAAATACACGATAATAAATTTATCCAGATATTCACGGAAAATATCGTGCATAAAAGACTGGAAGACAGAAGGAGCATTAGAAAGTCCAAAAGGCATCACCAAATACTCGAAATGGCCCTCGAGCGTATTAAATGCGGTTTTCCACTCATCACCCTGCCTTATCCGCACAAGATTATACGCACCCCGAAGATCAATCTTAGTGAAGCATTTCCGAAATTTCTGACAATATATTTCTGCTTCATCTTGCCCCTGAGAGAGAGCCAATAAAGCTTTTTCAGCCTGAATCTCTAGGTTAGGTTCCTCATAGAGCAAACCCAATGCCAGAAAAAACGCATCCACATTGAGCAACGCAGGATCCCCTGGTGCCAATGCAAATGCCCAGTTCTGAGGGTCACCCCGCAGGAAAGATATAACAATCTTGACCTGCTGAGCAGGGTCTCCAGAGGAGCGAGATTTCAAGGAAAGAAACAACTTGCAATTGTTCCTAAAATTCAGAAAACTAGATTTATCTCCAGAAAAAAACTCTGGGACAGGAATTCTAGGTTCAGACATAGGCGTATGTACAACAAAATCTTGTATATTTTGAACCTTAGCAGCAAGATTATTCAGGCTGGAAGCCAAACTCTGGACGTCCATGATAAACAGCTGAGGTCAGAGCCATTCAAGGATTAAGAGGAGGAAAGAAGCAGTCAAGCTGCAATTGAGACTAGGCAGCAAACACTGAGGAGGCGAAAAAAAAAAAAAAACAAACTTCCTCAGACTACTTTTCCTCCTACTTCAGCCAAAACGATGACCAATTTTTTCTGGCCTGCTATACTGTCATGATCCCAATGGCAGGGGATCACAAAAGGACAAGCACAAAAACAAAACAAGCTCTAGGGTGATGGAACCTGAGCTGACAGCGATCCTGAACCTAAACACACAACTAGCAGTAGCCGGGGACGAAATGACAAAAAAGCCAGGTTAAATAGGAAACTCCCATAACCTGATGGAACAGGTGGACACCAGAGACCGCAGAGAACACAAGTCACCCAGTACCATCAGTAACCACCAGAGGGAGCCCAAAAACAGAACTCACAACAGGGTTAGGGGTAGGGTTAGGGGTAGGGTTAGGATCCCTTAGGGGTAGGGTTAGGGGTAGGGTTAGGGTTAGGATCCCTTAGGGGTAGGGTTAGGGTTAGGATCCCTTAGGGTTAGGGGTAAGGTTAGGGGTAGGGTTAGGGTTAGGATCCCTTTATCACCTTTATGTTGGGGGGTGGCATATCAGTGTGTTTTCTGTTTTTTTAATAGAAAAACGCATGCGTTTTTAACGCAAAAAAACGCATGCACAAAAAAACGCATGCGTCCCCATTGACTCCAATGTATTTTTTGACCCCCCAAAAAAACGCATGAAAACGCATGCGTTTTTTTTGGTCCAAAAAACGCCTCTCAAAAATACTACAAGTTGCATTTCTGAAAATGAACGCATGCAGTAAAAAAACGCATGCGTTTCAAAACGCGACCAAACGCGTACAAACAAAAACGCATGCGTTTTCAATGTTAAATATAGGAAAAAAAAAACGCATGCGTTTTTTTGAAAAAAAAAAAAACGCTGCAGACAAAAACGCAAGTGTGAAACCACCCTTACACAGACAACCCATGTAATTAAATTGCTATTGTGTAATTCTTGATTTCTCCTGTGGTGGCGCTGTAGAGATGTTGAACAAATAGGAATTTGATACTGTACCACACAACAGCCTTGTATTGAAACTGCAGAAGCGGGGACTACAAAAAACTGACCAGCACCGCCGCACAGAATAAAGCAGGTGTGAACAGATGCAAGGTGCTAAGACTGCATAATATACAAGCGAAAGAATACAGCAGCATCCTGTAAGCGCTACGATGAATGCAAATCTTGAATATTTGGAGAGCATTACTGCTACACAGAACTTACTCATAAAAGTTTATGTACTTAGCGCATACATTGATTAATTCATGAGAGCCCACCAGCCATGACAAGGTGAATTTTTCTTTGATGGGACCCATACTAATATTTATCAAACATGCCTCCCCTGGGCTAAAAGCCTACAAATTTAAAGAGCAGATAGGATCCAGCGCTAATTAAAAATAGAGTGCTCAGCCAGATATGGAGGCAGTTACCACTTCCAATACTGCAAAAAAAAAAAAACAGGGACTAGGTGACACTATATGCACATGGGTAAAACATTGATTCAGGGACAGGAAATTGGTCATTGTAAAGGTCAGCAATGGGTATCACAAGGATCTGTATTAGGCCCCATTTTTAATCATTTCTTTATTAATGACCTTGTGGAGGGAATTAAAAGTTAAATGTCAGTGTTTGTTCGTGATCTGAAACTTTTTAGGATAAATAAAAAGTCATCTTCAGTGCAGAATATTACAAAGGGAGATAGGTAAGCTTGTCGCAAGGGCAAAAATAAGGCACGCCTGCATGACTGAAAGCCGTTGGCTCCTTGGAGGAATAAAGTTCATTTTCTCCCGGGAGCCACGCTTTCAGTAGAACGACAGTACGCTTTTTAAATGTTATTAATCTGTAGATTAAACCCACATCTATAGGTTAATAGCATTATCCAACATGACAGGTTCCCTTTAACGATGATAAATGTAAAGTAATAAATGGAAATATATTATACAGAAGAGAAGGACTTGGGGATTATGGTTACAAGTAAGCTGAACAGCAGTACTCAAGGTCAGGCAGCCGCAGCAAAAGCAATTAAGATATTAGGGTGTATAAAAAAGAGATAAAATCCTGTGATCATAAAGTATTATTACCCCTCTATAAATCCAGTTTTGGGCTTCATTTAAAAAAAATTATATTGGAATGGTAGAGTCAGCTCAAAGACAGGCAACTAGGTTATTACATGGGAAGCAAGGCCTCTCTTAGAGGCTAGAAATGTTGGACTTGTTTAATTTAGAAGAATGACACCTCAGAGGAAATCTCATTGACATGTTGGGTGCTCAATAGAAAGGATTGCCATGTAATTTATTACTTCCAAGGACCCTACAATGGACCAGGGGATATTTATTAAATGAGGTGGAAAAGTTATTCCAGCATCTAAGTAGGAAAGGGTTCTTTACAGTTAGAGTACTCAGCCTGTGCAATGCCCAATCGCAACAGGTAGTAATGCAGACACTATATTAAAGGGTTGAATACTTTTCTAATAACCAAAGGTATTATGGGTTATAAATAATCCACTAATAAATAGTCTATAATTGAACAAGACAGGCTGTACTTGATAGACCTGTGACTTTTCTCAATCTAGCTAAGCATATGTTACTACAGGTTAATTGTAGGGGTCCCGCCAAGGAGACACTGTGCTCAGCTATTTATTGAGGGACCCTTCTAATAAATGGAGATTGTCCAGAGTTGAGAACCCTTTTAAAGGGAATGTCACCAGATTTTTTCCACCTAATCTGAGAACAGCATAATGTAGAGGCAAATTCCAGCAAGGTGTCACTTACTGGGCTGCTTAGTGTAGTTTTCATAAAATCACTGCTTTATCAGCAGGAGATTATCACTAGAGGACTACATGGCCTGCTGCCAGGCAGTACAGCCACGCCCCCCACCACTAATTGGCTGCTTTCTGCCTTTGCACAGGGTACACAAAATTTGCCAATCAGTGGTTTGGGTGGGGTTATACAGAGCTCAGCCTTCGGCTCTACAGCAGAGAAAACAGTTTTTAATCAAAATTGCATCACCCAGTAAAGTAAGTGATACATCTCTGTAATCAGGGTCTCTGCCCTTATATCATGCTGCTTTTAGATAGGATAGAAAAACATGGTAACAGATTCCCTTTAACAATGGTTACTTATGCTGGAGAGTAGCAAAGTATCCTTGACTTGGGGCAAGGGTTCAATTTTAATGGCAGTAATAAAAAAAGGTTGCAGATACATCTCAGCCCATCAAATATATGTATATTGTTCAGCCTGGTTTGCTGGGAAATCCACTCCACTATGGATGGATAATAACGCTTGTTAGGTATCAAGCAGCTTTCTTCAAAATTGTGAAAAGAGGTTTTTCAATCCAGCAAAGTGGATTAAAAGCAAAAATTGTTTATTATGACTTAAAATAAAATAGTAGCTTGACCACCTGGACTGGCCCAGAGGAGAACAGGAGAATCCTCTGGTGGGCCACCACCCTCTTATATGAGCAGTACTTGGTACCATATACTTGAATCACTATGTATAAAGGCAGCATCTTCTTCATTTAACAATTTGCCCAGTTCATCTAATATATAAAGCTGAATGTGTGTGTGTGTATCTGTGTATGTCCGGGATTGGCATCTGCACCGTCGCAGCCACAGCCACAAAATTTTGCACAGTCACACGTCTGGACCCCGAGAGTGTTATAGGCTATGTTGTGAGGCGAAATTTCAACCCCGCTCGTTCCAATTCACCAAACAATTTTGCCCCTATCTACATAATGGGGAAAAAGGGAAAGGAAAAGTGTTGGAGGCAAATTGACAGCTGCCAGATGTGAACAAGGGGGACTTAAAGAGTGAGAGCGATGGCGCCAAAGAGTATATACCGTACAGTTGCTAAGGTGGGGCCCCGACATGGGATACTCACCACACACGGGGATATGAACACACAAAATGCGCCACACACTACCACGTGCTTGAATACATATACCACCCTCAGCACACATTTCACCACACATACACCAACCTCGCCACATAAAAGTCGAAACACAAAAGTCGCCGCTCAAAACTCGCCACACGCAAAATTCGCCACATGCAAAATTCGCCACATGCAAAACTAGGCTAACGCAAAACTCGCCACATGCAAAACTAGGCTCACGTAAAACTCGCCACACGTGCAAAACTCACCTCATGGAAAACTCGCCACAGGCAAAACTTTCACACACGGAAAAATTACCACATGCACAAAAATTGCAACACATGCAAAAGTTGCCTCACACAAAACTTGCACATACTCAAAACGTACCACAAATGTACCATATAGGAAATACGGCAGCTGTCAGTCACATGACCTGTCTATTATGTGTATGCGTGAGCTAATATATACTGCCGGGGAGGAGGGCTTCCTGTTGGCTGGGGATTTATCAGGCTGCCAATTTACATACAGGTACATACTATATACAGGGGAGATGACACACAGGTATTATTATTATTATTATTTATTATTATAGCGCCATTTATTCCATGGCGCTTTACATGTGAGGAGGGGTATACATAATAAAACAAGTACAATAATCTTGAAAAATACAAGTCACAACTGGTACAGGAGGAGAGAGGACCCTGCCCGCGAGGGCTCACAATCTACAAGGGATGGGTGAGGATACAGTAGGTGAGGGAGGATACAGTAGGTGAGGGGTGAGGTGAGGTATATACTACATACAGGAGGAGATGACTTACAGGTATATATATATACAGGAGGAGATGACATACAGGTATATACTATATACAGGAGGAGATGACACAGGTATATACTATATAAAAGTGGAGATCACACATAAGTATATACAGGAGGAGATGACATACAGCAGGTATATGCTATATATAGGAGGAGATGACATACAGGTATATAGTACATACAGAAGAGATGACATACAGGTATATATATATATAGGAGGAGATGACATACAGGTATATACTATATACAGAAGAGATGACATACAGGTATATGCTATATACAGGAGATGACGCATAGGTATATACAATATACAGGAGGAGATGACATACAGCAGGTATATACTATTTACAGGGGAGATGACATACAGGTATATACTATATACAGGAGATGACATACAGGTGTATACTATATATAAGGGAGATGACAAACATGAGAGGTGTGAGGTAAAAATGAGGGATGTGAGGTGAAAATGAAAAGGTGTGAGTGCAAAATAAGAGGAGTGAGGGAAAATAGTGGAGTGATCGGAAAATGACAGACGTGAGGTTGAAATGACAAGTGTTAGGGGGAATGAGAGGAGTGAGGGGGGAATGAGAGGAGTGAGGGGGAAAAAAAGAGGAGTGAGGGGGAAAATGAGAGATGTGAGGGGGAAAATGAGAGATATGAGGGGGAAAATGAGAGGCGTGATGGGAAAATGAGAGAAGTGAGGTGCTATAACTAACCACAGATATTTACTATGCCCAGGCAACGCCGGGCTCTTCAGCTAGTTATTATATAAATTTGTGATTGAGGATAATGTCACATTTGCAGGTCGCTGAACACTGGGGCCCTGGAGTTGGTTACTGGTGTGGGCCCTTGGCAGCCCAGTCCGACAATGAGCATGGGCATAATACTTTATTATTCGGGTGCTGTCATTATTTGATGTCACGGGCTGTATGCATTTTTATACTAGTAGTTCTGTCCTTTTTTGAACTATATGTATGATTCAGGCCTCTTTCACACTTCCATCTTTCATCTCCCGTCACAATCCGTCGAGTTTTGAGAAAACAGGATCCTGCAAATTTTTCTGCAGGATCCTGTTTTTTCTCATAGACTTGTTTTAGTGACGGATGGCCATCCGTTTCATCCGTCATGCACTGGATCCGTCTGCCAAAAACGGTCCGTCGGGCAGAGAAAATGTTCAGAGGAATGTTTTTTCTGCACGTCGGAAAATCGGTCAGCGACGCATCCTGCGCTGGCCGCCGCTGGCTATAGTGGAAGCCTATGGGTGCAGGATGCGTCGCTGTGAAAAACAGGAATCCAGCGACGTATCCCTGTGGAGCGTCGTAATGCGTTGTTGTGACGTATCGACGTACGCCGTGAAAATAGGGAAAAAGATGGGCAACGCATCCAGTATTTTGACGGGTGCGTTGTTCGTGTTGTTGCTTGAATTTCAATGGAAAAATTTCTGGGGAGGAGTGAGAGAGAGAGAGAGTCACAATCCGTCGCTAATACAAGTCTATGAAAATAAACAGGATCCTGCAGAAAAATTTGCAGGATCCTATTTTCTCAAAACTCGACGGATTGCGATGGGAGATGAAAGACGGAAGTGTGAAAGAGGCCTAAGAAGTCAGCTAGACTGGAAACGCATCAGATATATTTTTTTCTGCCCATGCTACTATTTTAATGAAGTCATAATAAAGTATTTTTGCTTTTAATTTGTTTTGGTGGATTGAAAAACCTCTTTTCAGTTTTAAAAGCTGAAACTGGGAAATTGTCCGCTGTGACCAACATTGACCTCTTCTCTATGGCCAATGTGCAGTAAAAATGGGTATTTTGTGAGTATTATTGCCTCGTGTGGGTGAAGGTCTACCCAACTGTGACCAACATCGGTCAGAGGTAACATTAGATGGACATTTTTAGTGCCTAGTGTATTAACTGCACTGTAATCTGGCATTGATAAGCACATTGCAGCTTCATTGCCAGGTTCTGTCACATTGTAGTGAAGAGATTTAGCGCACGCCAGTTCTGTACGTTAGCATTAAATATACAGCTGCACAAAAGCTCCCTCCATACAAATGAATGGCGAACTGCTGGGAAGTGACAGGGATGCAGCAAAAAGGAAAGAGCAGCTTTTTAAATCATGCAGCATCTGGGAAGAGCAGAAAAAGGACTTATGTGAAAACCTTCTCCACAGGACTCAATGTTATCTCAGCCACCCGCGTCACATACCGCTTAATCGCTATCGCTGGCTGGTTGTTTTTTTTAGCAGAATCACATGAACTTTCAAAGCTAAAACAATTCCATAGTACAAGAACAAAAACATCAAACATTACCTCTGGTTTCAGGATGCCGTCTATATGGCTATATTCACATTCAGTCTGCAATTTGTCTTTCTAAAATTTTGGCAAAAATTTTGGACAGATCCAATTTTGGCATGCTGATGGATGATGATGTAGTTCTATTATGATCCGCAAAAAATAGTTGTAGTAATGGGCAGCATCAGTCACATTCGTGCAATGCGCCATGTTATAGCAGCCTGCTAATGAATAAGTGATGCGTTTTATCGGAGCCACTTTACCTAATACGTTAGCTAATCTGCAATGTATACCATTTATACTAATCTCCTGTGTAGTAGGGGAGCATTAACCAGACGGTATTTTACATAAGTATTATATGATTATATTTCTTGGCATACATGGATGAGGAATACCATCGTAGCAGGAAAACCTTTCCACTAATAAGATCGATCTACACCTTCTATCGTAGCAAAAAGATCCAGGAATCTCCACGATTTGCTGGTTCACAGCTATTATAATCCAATAAAAAATGCACTATCATCTGCTTCTAAAACAAAAGGTTTTTTCCCCATGTGGATTACGCAAAGCCTGTTCCAATTGCATAAAGGCAAAAAAACTTCAGTAATTTTAATGGTTCGAAAACGTTTGAAATCAGAAAATATATCACGTGTGCATCTAAAGGTGTCATTTATCATGCCACCTGCCCATTCGAAAAAATATATATCAGACTCACGACAAGAGACGTCAATTTTATTAAATGCTGACACTGGATATTCAGTCTTTAATTTACATAGTTACATAGTTATTAAGGTTGAAGGAAGACTATAAGTCCATCTAGTTCAACCCATAGCCTAACCTAACATGCCCTAACATGTTGATCCAGAGGAAGGCAAAAAAAAACCATGTGGCAAAGAGTAAGCTCCACCTTGGGGAAAAAAATTCCTTCCCGACTCCACATACGGCAATCAGACTAGTTCCCTGGATCAACGCCCTATCAAGGAATCTAGTGTATATACCCTGTAACATTATACTTTTCCAGAAAGGCATCCAATCCCCTCTTAAATTTAAGTAATGAATCACTCATTACCACATCATACGGCAGAGAGTTACATAGTCTCACTGCTCTTACAGTAAAGAATCCGCGTCTGTTATTATGCTTAAACCTTTTTTCCTCCAAACGCAGAGGATGCCCCCTTGTCCCTGTTTCAGGTCTATAATTAAAAAGATCATCAGAAAGGTCTTTGTACTGTCCCCTCATATATTTATACAGTAAACAAGATCACCCCTTAGTCTTCGTTTTCCAAACTAAATAGCCCCAAGTGTAATAATCTATCTTGGTATTGCAGACCCCCCAGTCCTCTAATAACCTTGGTCGCTCTTCTCTGCACCCGCTCTAGTTCAGCTATGTCTTTCTTATACACCGGAGACCAGAACTGTGCACAGTATTCTAAGTGTGGTCGAACTAGTGACTTGTATAGAGGTAAAATTATGTTCTCCTCATGAGCATCTATGCCTCTTTTAATGCATCCCATTATTTTATTTGCCTTTGTAGCAGCTTACATAAGTCACCAATAGACAACTGACTCGTGGGGGGTGGGGCCCCTGGTGTTATTGTATTGTTTTCAGTTTGTGACTTCCACACACCTGATTTTGTCTCTTTATGTATTTTAAAGTTTCTAATAAATGATTAATACTTTTTATAGTGGACTGGTACATCATTTTTTCCCTATGGGAATTAGCTTTGTAGCAGCTGCCTGACACTGGCCACTGAATATGAGTTTGTCATCCACCAATACTCCCAGGTCTTTTTCATTCACGGTTTTGCCCAGTGTTTTACAATTAAGCACATAATTATACATCTTATTTCCACTTTTCTTGTATTGCGTCCATATATATGTATATGAGTTGCCCGCCTGGGCCGTGGGGTATACCGGGTTCGGTCTTAAAGGGGATATCACAGTGGCTGCGACCTGATCCGTGGCCCTGGGCGCCCAATTAAGGAAAAGTCTTTTAGGATTTTATGAATAAAGTATTTGTGACACCACCTGTGGTATTCGGTCAGTGGGGACTGACGCTGCTTAAAGGGGTCCTGTGGGGTGATGGTATGGCAGCTAGATGGTATAACTTCCCACAGGTGAAGTATATCCCCAGGGCTCCCGGTGTGTAGCAAGGTGACATTAACCCTTTATTACCCAATATCCCACCGCTACACAGGAGTGGGAAGAGAGAGGCTAAGTGCCAGAATAGGCGCATCTTACAGATGTGCCTTTTCTGGGGTGGCTGGGGGCAGATGTATTTAGTCTGGGGGGGGGGGCAATAACTCTGGTCCCTCTCTGGCGGAGAAATTTGCGCGGGAGCCCACGCCAGTTTTTTTCGTGAATTAATCCTTTAATTTAACATCTAGAGCTCCCAAATTTTGCACACACACTACTAACATTATTAGGGATGGATATATAAAAAATATAATGGATATGAAATGGTTTACTGTATGTAACCCATGTCTCATATCCTGTCGGGTTCGGTAATGATTAAGCAAAAGCCGACAATTGAATTACCCGCTTTTCTGCTATCTAACTTTCTATGAAATATAAATATATATACAGTGGGGCAAAAAAGTATTTAGTCAGTCAGCAATAGTGCAAGTTCCACCACTTAAAAAGATGAGAGGCGTCTGTAATTTACATCATAGGTAAACCTCAACTATGGGAGACAAACTGAGAAAAAAAAATCCAGAAAATCACATTGTCTGTTTTTTTAACATTTTATTTGCATATTATGGTGGAAAATAAGTATTTGGTCAGAAACAAACAATCAAGATTTCTGGCTCTCACAGACCTGTAACTTCTTCTTTAAGAGTCTCCTCTTTCCTCCACTCATTACCTGTAGTAATGGCACCTGTTTAAACTTGTTATCAGTATAAAAAGACACCTGTGCACACCCTCAAACAGTCTGACTCCAAACTCCACTATGGTGAAGACCAAAGAGCTGTCAAAGGACACCAGAAACAAAATTGTAGCCCTGCACCAGGCTGGGAAGACTGAATCTGCAATAGCCAACCAGCTTGGAGTGAAGAAATCAACAGTGGGAGCAATAATTAGAAAATGGAAGACATACAAGACCACTGATAATCTCCCTCGATCTGGGGCTCCACGCAAAATCCCACCCCGTGGGGTCAGAATGATCACAAGAACGGTGAGCAAAAATCCCAGAACCACGCGGGGGGACCTAGTGAATGAACTGCAGAGAGCTGGGACCAATGTAACAAGGCCTACCATAAGTTACACACTACGCCACCATGGACTCAGATGCTGCAGTGCCAGACGTGTCCCACTGCTTAAGCCAGTACATGTCCGGGCCCATCTGAAGTTTGCTAGAGAGCATTTGGATGATCCAGAGGAGTTTTGGAAGAATGTCCTATGGTCTGATGAAACCAAACTGGAACTGTTTGGTCAGAAACACAACTTGTCGTGTTTGGAGGAAAAAGAATACTGAGTTGCATCCATCAAACACCATACCTACTGTAAAGCATGGTGGTGGAAACATCATGCTTTGGGGCTGTTTCTCTGCAAAGGGGCCAGGACGACTGATCCGGGTACATGAAAGAATGAATGGGGCCATGTATCGTGAGATTTTGAGTGCAAACCTCCTTCTATCATACAGGGCATTGAAGATGAAACGTGGCTGGGTCTTTCAACATGACAATGATCCAAAGCACACCGCCAGGGCAACGAAGGAGTGGCTTCGTAAGAAGCATTTCAAGGTCCTGGAGTGGCCTAGCCAGTCTCCAGATCTTAACCCTATAGAAAACCTTTGGAGGGAGTTGAAAGTCCGTGTTGCCAAGCGACAAGCCAAAAACATCACTGCTCTAGAGGAGATCTGCATGGAGGAATGGGCCAACATACCAACAACAGTGTGTGGCAACCTTGTGAAGACTTACAGAAAACGTTTGACCTCTGTCATTGCCAACAAAGGATATATTACAAAGTATTGAGATGAAATTTTGTTTCTGACCAAATACTTATTTTCCACCATAATATGCAAATAAAATGTTAAAAAAAAACAGACAATGTGATTTTCTGGATTTTTTTTTCTCAGTTTGTCTCCCATAGTTGAGGTCTACCTATGATGTAAATTACAGACGCCTCTCATCTTTTTAAGTGGTGGAACTTGCACTATTGCTGACTGACTAAATACTTTTTTGCCCCACTGTATATATGTGTCTCACTGACATATATATATATATATATATATATATATATATATATATATATATATGTATATATGTATATACAGTACAGACCAAAAGTTTGGACACACCTCATTTAAAGATTTTTCTGTATTTTCATGACTATGAAAATTGTAAATTCACACTGAAGGCATCAAAACTATGAATTAACACACGTGGAATTATATACTTAACAAAAACGTGTGAAACAACTGAAAATATGTTTTATATTCTAGGTTCTTCAAAGTAGCCACCTTTTGCTTTGATGACTGCTTTGCACACTCTTGGCATTCTCTTGATGAACTTCAAGAGGTAGTCACCGGGAATGCTCTTCACTTCACAGGTGTGCCCTGTCAGGTTTAATAAGTGGGATTTCATCTACTATATAATTGTCTAAGGGTCACTTCCGTCTGTCTGTCTTTCTGTCTGTCTGTCACAGATATTCATTGGTCGCAGCCTCTGTCTGTCATGGAAATCCAAGTCGCTGATTGGTCGCGGCAAAACAGCCACGACCAATCAGCGACGGGCACAGTCCGGAAGAAAATGGCCGCTCCTTACTCCCCGCAGTCAGTGCCCGGCGCCCACATACTCCTCTCCAGTCAGCTGAGTTTTTTTTCACCTCTATTGGCCGATTAAAAAGTGGACGCCCCCTTTAATAAAATGATTGGACAGCAATTATTACATGAACTTTGAAAGTAAATGCACCAGCCTCATCAGGATCTATTAAAAATATACATTTAATAAAGTATACAGTTCGTATTGTGAAAATCAGCACAGTATCTGTAGAGCAGTGGCTTGTGCGCCATTACTACCTGGAGACTCTCATGATATTGGTCACTTCTACCCAGCTGCAATAGAGTACACCCCTCTAGTGCACTGTGTATGCAGGTGATTCAGGAGTGTGTCTACAAGATGGCCATCCCAAAGAAAGTTTTTAGTAAGAAAAAATTACAAACATTAAAGAATAAAATATCACATTGTTGCACTTCTATATAGTTCTACATATTGAATAAAATAATGTGATATTACAGTATATACATAACACATTTCCTAATGTATTTTTATTCAACTCTGACCCATCGCCCAAACTAGAATTACTCCAGCAACAAGGCAAAACTCATATTTTATCGTGGTAACAGTGGATAGATAACCTGTGCAATGTGATTCCCAGGAGGTTGTAGTGATTCTCTTTGACAAGGGGTGTATGTACCTAATAAATTGGTCACTCACAATTTAAATTTACATTGATATATGTAAATACTGGTAATAATTGATTTTATGGTTGGGAAAACTATAGAGTCAGGAAGATTTACTTTTTTGGACATTGTATCCTGGGCATGGATAATGCACCTGATAATGACTAGTTTTTTTTTACCCTAAATATCACTTCTTACACAGAGATGACACAGTTATGGTAACTTAAAACAGACTTTACGCATTTAGGCTAGGTTTGCATTGTCCGCAGTTGCTTTCAGTTTGTAAGGAGTTTGCCATTCCTGACTTCCAGGCTACAACCAGTGTTACTTTCAAGCTAAGTCCAACTTTCTAGGAATTGTCTACATTTACCTCTCAGCAAGCAAGTTATCAACTTAACTGTTCTTGCTGTTGTTCACACCTTGTATCTGAAATCAGGGCTGCCACTAAGAATTTCGAGGGCCCCATACTGGCAAAATTTTCAGGGCCCCCTTGTGACTCCGCCCAGGCTCCACCCCAGCCCCGCCTCCACCCCTCGAACGTTCTACAGTCCCACCACCCACTCATAGAAAAACTCCACATCTGCACCACATCCTCACCAATCACACATTAACAGTTCCTGGCCCCCAAGAAGAAGTTTGAACATCACCAACACAAGGAGCATAATCAAAGGATTGCTAGGAAGCAAATGATTTTCCAAATCCTAGAACAACAGGTGGTAGGTTCCTGATTGGAGGAGACTTCACTAAGAATTTCGGGGCCCCATACTGGCAAAATTTTTAGGGCCCCCTTGTGACTCCGCGCAGGCGCCACCACCCCTCGAACGTTCTACAGTCCCACCACCCACTCATAGAAAAACTCCACATCTGCACCACATCCTCTCCAATCACACATTAACAGTTCCCGGCCCCCAAGTGTCACCCCCCTAGAGACACCAGTAGGGATGTTCCATGTTCACACAGTAACCAGACCAGTTATTTTCTGCTGGATCTTTATTCTGCTGTTATCCGGCCCGTCTCATGGATAACATTTCAGGCCACACAATTCTGTGTTCTCTTCACCTTTATCTGACTTCTCCTTCTTTTCAAAAATATGCACTACGGAACCAACGAGAAAAATCATTCCCACGAGAAGAAGTTTTAACATCACCAACACAAGGAGCATAATCAAAGGATTGCTAGGAAGCAAATTATTTTCCAAATCCTAGAACAACACAAATAATGAATATGGAGGAGAAGGTCCCGGTGGTCTTCAGTGTCGTCTCCTTGTGGGTTATTTCTTACCTTAATTCTGTGGCTTTTGTCCTCCATGGGTGCTCTCATTCACGGACACTGTGGTACTGTGGTTGGCATTTTTGCTTACATGGGTGCTGCGGACGGAACCGTTGGTAGGTTCCTGATTGGAGGAAACTTCATCAGGATAAGTGGTGGCGGATGATTAGTGTGTTGTGTCTCCAGCTGGAGTGACACCCATCTGTGAGATAAAACATCCAACGCAAAACATGACAAATCATATCAACAAAAGAACCTCAGCAGATCCTTGATGATACCCAAGATCATGAACAACATCATCAACCTTAGCAGATACCAGTTGTGGTGGACTATGAGGCATGAGCGAGGCAGCGTTGAGTAATATGGTAGTTTTTGTAGACATCGAAAGAGTAGATTGTGACACAGGCCACCTTCCTTTCCTCCTTCCCTCCTTCCCTCCCACCTTCGTTCCCTCCTTCCTTACCACCTCCCTCCATCCTTCCCACCATTCCCCCTTCTCACATGCCTTCCATTCTTCTTTGGTTCTCACCATCCTCTACCTTCCTTCCCACCCTCCTTTTCACATTCCTTCCTTTCTTCCATTAGATAGAGATTGGGAAAATTGTGGTAAATTTCTGCGCTGCTGAATCACCAGAATTATTAGTACATATGGCTTGATTATTCTACGCGTTTCAGAGTTCAAGACTCCTTCATCAGGAAAAAAAGCACAGGAACATGTCAATACAGTTTACACCATTCTTTAAATAGAGAAACAGTTCAAATAACAGTCACCTGATCAGCAGTGTCAAAGTTCATTGACAAGACACATGATGAGCACATGATGAATAGGTTACAATGAATAAACAATTAGAATTTTTTTAAAAACATTATGATAGGTTAATCTGTCATTATTTTTATTGTTGTATTATAGTATCTGGGTGTTACCATAAGGAAAGGAAGAAAAAAATTAGGAAGGAGAAAAAAAAGAACAGAATGAAAAAACAGGGGGTGAGAACCTAAAGTCCCACAAGAGGAATGCATTACAGAGAGTGTATTTCAAGGGAGCGAAGGCTTGTTGCAGCCACAATCATTATGCAGACATGAGGATATCCATCAAAAGGATCTGGATAAGCAGAGATGTCAGCGGAAAATATATGTGCAAAATGCATATTAACAATATTCTTTTAAAGTGCCACCATTAATAAAATATATTTTAATTTTCTAGAAACTAATAAAAAGGGATAAAAACAATTTGTATTTATAAATATGAATTTTATTACGAATAATTTATTAAAAATAAATAGTATTAAAAAATCACCAGTTGAGGATGCAGGAAAGAAATATATCTTGGTACCGTGTTAGCCAGTGGATAGAAAAATATTTAGAATTGAGAGTCCTCAGTGGTTGATTCAGTTGTGGATGGTTATTTATAAAACTGATGTAATTTTTCGAGGGAGGATGGGACTAAAAATGTATGAGCAACGTTTTAAAAATTGTTGAAATTTGTCAAAAATAGGTGTACCGACCGGTTAGAGCTGCTAAGGTTAGAGAGTAATGGGGAAATAGTCTCGGGTAATGCAGAGTCTATATGCGCTGGGGATGGAGCGCTGCAAAGCGGCCTTGTCAATTGGTGTCTGTAAGCATAGAGGGAGTCAACCTTCTCTTGTAGCGCACGCTGGGTACCCACCAAAAGCTCCCTTCCAGTGCGCGCAGTCCTTTTTATATCACACCCACCCCCAGTCAGGTGCAAAGGTCTGCTCCAGTCAGAAAGTGCTTTCCCTGGCAACAATGGTAACAGTCCCGACAGTTCCGGCCCTGACACGCAGTAAAGACCACTATTCTGGTCCATCTTCCTACATTCCCCCACTCCTTTTACTCGCCATTCCACGGGCAAGGGTTCTTGTGAGTCACATTGCCGTCTTCTTTTCTTTAGGACATTTTGCTGCCAAATTAAATGTTCCTGATCAAAATGATTGGGGGGGATTGCCTGCTGTTGTTTTTTCGAAGCGTCTTAAATTGGAAGGAGTAGTGGAGTCCCCTTGAGTGGTAGAATCAGGTTGCACCGAAGGGAGCAATGGTGCCTCTATATTTCCGGGATCAGATTCTTCGGAGACCCCAGGTCTTGGTTCCTCATGATCCCCTTCCTCCTCTACTATCGGGGAAACTGGCTCAAGAGTCTCTGGAATCTCGTCTGCTCGTACTGGGTCTTTTGATAGAGAAGGCCGAAGCATGTTCCGATGTACTATCCGAGTGGGAGAGTTCTGTTCCCTTTCAGGCTGAATCTCATACACAGGCCCCTCGGGGCTGACTTGTCGCTTTACCTGGTACAGGTCCTTTTCCCACCGATTTTCCAGCTGATCTCCAGGACGTCTCCGACCTGAAGATCTGTTGCCCGTGGTGGAGTCCTCTCAGCATGTTCTGACTCCCGAAGCCTGGTCTGTACCAGCCGGTGCAACGTCTGCAGGCGATGGCAATGTTCACGAGTGCAGGTACACACCCCCGTCTGTGGGTAGTCCTCTTCTGGATCTAATTCCAACCTGTCCAGAAGACAGGTGTCATAAACTAAGCCAGTATAATAACGACTGTACCAGGAATATAGTCTAGGAAGAATTGCATTCTGTAGACAGGGGCTTTTCCAAGTTTATGGGTATTCCTATAAGACAACAGGGTCAGGGTAAATTAAAGGAGAATATAACACTAGTATTGAGCTCTGGTGCTAACCGAGTATCTTTGGTGTGCTTGAATACTATGTTTGAGTCCCCGCGGCTGCATTTTTCATGGATATACAACAGCCGCAACACATGCAGGGATTACCTAACAAACAGCAAATCCTTGCATGTGTTGTGGCTGTCAAACAGCCACGAGTACTCGAATATAATATTCGAGCATGCCAAACATACTCAGTTAGCACTCGAGCATGCTCAGATAACACCTTATCCCAGCATGTAAGCTCAACACAGAAATGTGATTTGGCAAAATGTTGGAGAGAGATATCAGAAGATCACATTGGTGAAGTCTATAAACTATGTATGTATGTATGTGTCAGTTTCCAGTCCCAAATCCCTTTAGCAATGCTCATAGATTTCCAATGTATCACTAACCAAGGTCTCTATTCCAATCATTAGCGAGATTCCTAACAGGGCCAGCTAAGGTTTATTTGGGCCCTTTAGAAACAGAGTCCCTCTTTGCTTTTGATTTTTTACTCCTCGCCTTCTAAAGGATATTTTAGTAGTTTGAACAGTTAATTTGTTTTATTTTGCATATTTTATTCATTTTTATTTTTGGAAAAAAAAATTTTCTTTAGATATTTTATTGGTCTCCCTTGTGGACTTGAACTTGTGATCACTTGGTAGTTTGTACAATGCACTGCAATACTATCACATTGCAGTGTACTGTAAAATTACCTTTAGTGTATGCCCATGCCGCTGGATGGACCTCACATGTATACAAGTATGGCAGACACATGGAACATTGGCACCACTAAATCATACTGTTAAGGGGGCTAGAGGTGACAAATGCCGGAAGGGACACTTTTCACCGGTATACAAGTATGGACGACACATGGATCATTGGCACCCCTCAATCGTACTGTCAAAGAGGGCTAGAGGTAATGGGTATTAGAAGGAACACTTTCCCCTAATATACAAGTATGGCCGACACATGGACCACTGACTCTTCAATCGTACTGAGAAGGGGGAGCTAGAAGTGATGGATATCAGAAGGAACACTTTCCCCCGGTATACAAGTATGGCCGACTCATGGACCTTTGGCATCCTTCAATCATACTATGAAGGGGGACTAGAGGTAATGGATGTCAGAAGGGACACTTTCCCCTGGTATACAAGTATGGCCGACACATGGACTATTGGCACCCCTCAATCGTACTGTGAATCAGGGCTAGAGGTGATGGATGTCGGAAGGGACACTTTCCCCTGGTATACAAGTATGGCCGACACATGGACCATTGGCACCCCTCAATAATACAGAAAGGGGGCTAGAGGTGATGGATGTCAGAAGGGACGCTTTCACTTCATTCCTAGAAAATTAAATGCTACTGATACGATTCACAGTGACATCCAAGCTAGCATCAATCACAGCAGTTAGACCCCGGTGCAAGGTGTACATGTATGGAAAATGTTGCATATTGAATCCTAGGCAGAGTGGACCCCACAGACACCATGGGACCATGGAATTGGTCAGGTTGGCCATCCCTGATTCCTACTAATGAGATGAACATTAAGACTCTCCCATTCATGTAAGCATTACTACATGGTGCCAAATATATAGACCCTTCATTTTTGATCCCCTTCTTCTGAAAACCAATGATGGTTCAAGATCAAGAACTCCATTGATGCAATCTTCTGACATGTATCTATTTATTTCCCCTGTAAACTGTTTCTCATCAGCTGACTATAAAAACATTTGTATTCTGGAACAATAATGGATTCGCAAGTCTCCAGTGAGAAATTATAATTCCCAGCAACCCTGTATTTCTGGATCCCTCTGTTTGTAGAGGAAGAGATCCTGTTAGTAAAGTATTAGATAATTAGATAATTAGTATTTATGCAGAGCCATGTTACAGTAGGATAACCGAAAGTTAGGTAATTTTCTCAAGATTGAAAATAAAATAAATGGATTCTGAGGGCTCGTGCACATGATCGTATTCTTGGTCCGTGCGCAATCCGACAAAACATCGAATCACCCTCTGACCAATAATATTCTATATGGCCGGGCACATTTCATATTTTTCATCGGGCAGAGTTGATTAAAATAAATAATTGTGGCATTCCTAAGTTTGATTAGATATTCAGATTGCCCTCGGTCATGCAAGTCTATGAGCTTGGGGAAAACCTCGGACTGTGCTCAGATGACATCTGACTGCTGTCCGATTTCCGCAGACTAACACAATGGAGAAGATGGAGATTTTTTTTTCTCCATCTTCTCCTCATCCCAGAAAATCGGATCACACTATGCCCTCACTCTGATCAGAGTCTGATCAGAGTGTTATTTGCATAATCAACCCAATTCTCTAGAGTGGGAGGACATACACTTGTGTGACCCTTGCCTTATACCCAGTCATTAATATATACATTGCCACTAAGTGAAATAAAAGTGAACATATTCTAGAATCTTCTAATTCTGTTCTTATAGTAAAAGAGGTGAATTAATATAAGGATGGGCAGAGTGTCTTCTTTATATTTCAATGGCAGAATAAGTAACTGTTAAAAGCCCAAATTCTGTATGGCACCCGAATCTATGAGAACTGTGAGAACATTTCAGCACAATACCCCAGTGTGCATTCAGAATATATTATTCAACTCTTATGTGGGGACCAGCCAGATTCCCTGTGCCGAGGGATTATGTCTGCATACTAAGTGCGAAACATTGTGCTCTATATAAAATGCAAGTATTAGTGGAGTAACTGGTCATCATGACAGGCTCCGCGTAGATTTGGACACCAATTACCTGCTAAATAGGTCCCAGTGTGAATAAAGGAGTAAGAACATTTGTGTAAAACCCTTCAGTTCCTTATAAGCACAGACAGAGAAGTATTTGTGATGACCCCTTTTGGCTCCTCTCCTTGACGAGGGGGAGCACAGATGGGGAATTGCATATCGAAAAGCAATTTTTCATCAAGACAGCACTTCTGGATGGTGGGGAAGAGATGGGTTAGTTGTTGTAATAGTCCAGTCCTGGTAATAGGTTCCCTATTAAGAGCGTCTGTTGCCATTCCTGCAATTTCTGTATGTTCTCTAGTTTAGACAATGCTAATGGTTACTGTTTTGTGTCTTCTGAGTGGGTCAATGGTGGTAACAAACGTTTGGAAATCTTTACCGCTACATATGCAAATTAAGCATGCAGAAGTCCCCGACTACTTGACATGCATAGCTTGTCACCTTGTTGGCTTCTTGCATATTTTGTTCCCCAGGAAGCACAGCATGGCCTATAAGTCTCCCTATGCCAGCCTCCCGATCAACTCCCCATCTAAGACCTCTCACCCAGTCACCTGATCTCCTACTTTACACAGAGAAAGGGCAAAAACTCAGAAACAGTAGTCTGGTAGGTTTGCAGTTGTGCCATACCCCTTCCAATTTTGGATAATGCATTGAACAGTGCTCTGTGAGATGTCCAGAGCTCGGGTTATTTTTTTTTTTAGAACCTAACCCTGCTCTACTCTTCTCGACAACTTTATCCCTGACCTGTCTCGTGTTTTCCTTGCTTTTCATGATACTGTTTGGTCCCCCAGTGTTCTTAAATAAACCTCTGAGGCCTTCACAGAACAGCTGCAGCTATACTGAGGATAAATTACACAGAGTTAGACTCAATTCACTAATTCTGTGACTTCTGGAGGCAATTAGTTACTCAGAATTTTATTTAGGGTTATCAGGCTACAAATGCATGTCACAATTACCAGATTTATATTTTTTAAATATTTCTAAAACCATGTATCATTTCCTTTATACTTCACAAATACTTTGTGTTGGAATATATATAAAGTCCCAATCACATACATTTAAGTTTGTGGGCATAACGTGAAAAAACGTGGAAAAGTTCACAGGGTATGAATATTTTTCAAGTCACTGTAGGTGGCATGAAAACTTTTTGGAAACCAGTTGCCCCTATAAACCAACTGTGAAAGCTGTTAGTTTTGCTTACAGCACTGAGGCAGTTTTCATGTTCATTTTATAGGGAAGAAAATAGTGACAGACTCTCTAAGGCACCATTGGCAATCAGCTGAATGGTGATGGAACACATTAAGAGAGTGGTTATGAACAACGTTAGCAAAATAGAGGTTAATGAAGTAGTTTATATAGACGAGTTGGGAACTAATGACCTGATGGAGCTTTATTTTTAATGTATTCAGGCTCAGCCTGACTTGATGATGGTGAGATAATTAAATTGGTTGGCCTTGTGCACCAAAGATAAAGTATAGAGTGCTTCTAGATGTTCTGCTTATGTCAAGAACTTACTATCAGTTTAATTATGTATGTAGAAGTGTCAGGATGTCTGTAGTATACGAGCCAGGGATAGAGTGTTAAGTGTCCTTACTTTAAAGGTATGTGCACACAACGTCTTTTTCAGGTGATCCGCTCTGAAACCCACCTGAAAAATTGTCCTAAAACTGGTCAAAAGATTGGGCATCTGCATTATCAAAATGACTCGTATTCACATGTTCAGTCTTTTGATATTTGTTCACGTTTCAAAAGACTTGACCTTACCATTCTCCAGGTATCTCACACTTGTAAAATGCCACAAACTAAATGAAAAAGTCTACAGAGATGCCAAAAAGACAGATGGAAGACACCTGGTGCTTTTTGTAGTGTCCTTCAAAAAAGAAGCAAAAAGTGCCAAAGTTTCTTGCCTAAAAATCTCAGTGTGCACATAGCCTAACTGTATTATCTCGTGCCTACTTTATTTGTGGTGGATCTCCACCAGGGTGCTCTGATCCGTAACGTGTCTATCTAATTAGTATTTTCTGATGTTGTCTAAACTTTGAGCTAAAAAAAAGCCCAGAATATTGATTCAGAATATTGGATTATTCTTTTACATCCATTTCACATTCTTGACTGTGAAAGCCTTAGCGGAATCCAAATGCAATTTGCGGCTGTAAAATGTCCCGTATTATTCCACATGTATACCCGCAGTGACTTCAGCTAGGGGATTCCGCAAATATGTCATTGTCAGAAACAAGATGTCAGATATATTGCCGCTCTGAGGGATTTTCTCCATCTGTCATTGTTACAGCCTGGACAGTGTCGCTCTCCCCGAGAACAACCTGTCCATACATAGGTGCAGACATGCATTATTCAGGATGTACCCCACACCGTAAATGTAAGAGGTGCAATGTTTCTCCTTCAGTTTGTCAGGGATTACACGCAATATAAAACGTCAGTGACAATTAATCGTGTAACGTTTTCCCTTTTTTTTTTTATTGCCAAGGACAATTTGATAAAGAGGAAAAGCAAAAGTGGAGCTCAATTATTGTATTTTAATATGTGTCTGTCAATGGTTATCAATGCCCCAACAGATATATGATAAAACGCTATTTACCTGCAGATAGATTGGTAATCTGCAGGTAAATAGCAGTTATATCATGTTTTACTGGAAGTGCAGCTATAGGGAGAAAATAAGGTTCTATTCTACCTTCAGCTGCCTTCTACCAGCCATCAGGGTGCCACCAGGAGCTGCAAAAGTCACTGCTCATTAGACAGTGAGTGCGCTGTTTTCACTTCCCTTCCACCTTGATTGACAGACAGCTCTGCAGTATGTGTGCGTACAGCAGACTGTCATTCAAGGTGCAGGGGAGTGATTACAACACAGTGTAGTGAGCCTTGACCATAACAGTTCCTTGCACTGCCCCGAGGACTGGAAGCAAGCGGCTGAAGGGAAAATGTAATTTAATATTCTCCCTGTAGCTGCACTTCCAGTAAATAGAATAAAATGCTATTTTCCTGCATATTACCAATACATGACAGGTTCCCTTTAAAGCTAGCCTTAGCTGTGACGTTGCATCTCATGGTATAGTGTGCTCAACCTTTGTTCTGATATCTGGAGTAATGAAATTTTTTTTCCCCTTGGCATCCCCCTTCTTAGTTTTTTCTTTCTTTTGGCTCGACGCCAGGAATTTAGGCTGGGCCAAATGGACTTGTGTCTTTGCCAGCCATATCAAATATGTAACTATAGAACCCAAAATAAAATGATCAATAATTGTTTTCTTCATTATAACATTGTAGTCAAATACTATCAACACCTCTCCAAAAGACCATCTCATGGAGGAGACCACCCTTTTTGTAGAGCATATTTCCTATGACAGTTTTTTGTTCCATCCTATTTGATGTACATCAGCTATCTCTAATTAGAGGATCATTCACCTACAAGACCTTTTATTATGCAATCTTGAGTGTTTGTCTCAAAAAGATGTTGCCCTGCATGCAATCATTTCAATCGTCAAGGGCTTTTATTGAACTATTTTTATCATGTTGATTGATCGTAAAAGAAATTGTATGAAATTGTAAAGACGTGGCTGCTTGCTTCCTTACAGGAACATCACTACACCTATTGGCTATGTCCAGTTCTGCATGTCACCTCTGTATAATGGAGAGTAGATGCACATTTGCGTTGTGGTAGTCCCTGGTAAGACTCATTTTTGAACTGGCCATGGTCTCAATCGGAACTATTTCTGTAAGGAAGTAACCACATTTCTTTATCCAATGGAACACATAGTCAAACAACTCATAAATGATTGATAAATATAGGATAGAGAAATAAATTATAGATTGATATTGATAGATGATGATTACCAATATTTTGTTGCTATAACCAATATTTTTGTTTTTTTTTACAGGTGATCCAACTTTCCCTTGGCCCTCTCTTCCCTTCTTTCTCCACCATGTATTTAGTCCTTTTTCCCCTGCTGCTCTTCCCTTCAATACTTGGTGCTTCTACTCCTTCTCCAAATGATTCTACCTGTGCACCAACCCAAAATGAAGTGTGCACAGATGGCGTCTTACTGCCTGCATGGCTACCACATCCTCCATCCACTGGGGATCGTGCAGCACGTGCCATTGTCTACTTTGTGGCGCTTGTCTACATGTTCTTGGGAATGTCCATCATAGCTGACCGGTTTATGGCATCTATTGAGGTCATCACTTCTCAAGAACGTCGAGTTACGTTTCGAAGGCCAAATGGAGAGGTGACAGTGACAAGTGTGCGCCTGTGGAATGAAACCGTTTCTAACCTTACCCTGATGGCACTGGGTTCATCGGCTCCTGAGATTTTGCTTTCCATCATTGAGGTAGTCGGAAGAGGCTTTGAAGCGGGAGACATGGGCCCCAGCACTATCGTTGGCTCAGCTGCTTTCAACATGTTTGTGATTATCGGCATTTGCGTTGCGGTAGTCCCTGATGGTGAGACTCGCCGCATCCGGCACCCACGCGTCTTTGCGGTGACTGCATTTTGGAGCGTCTTTGCTTATGTTTGGCTTTTCCTAATTTTGTCGTGGTCCTCTCCTGGAGAAGTGGAGGTGTGGGAGGCACTACTGACGTTCTTCTTTTTCCCGGTGTGCGTTCTACAGGCCTGGCTGGCAGACAGACGTTTGTTGTTTTACCGTTACGCAGGACGAGGTAAAGGTCGAGCAAAGTATAGAGCGGGCAAAAGCCGAGGTGTTTTGGTTGGTGCGGAAGACACAGGTGGACAAGAAGATGGCGGGGAAATGAGGATGGCTAGTGGTGAAAGAGGTGAAGATTTTGAAGAAGAAGAGGAAGAAGAAAGAAGAGATATGGCCAGAGTATTTAAAGATATGCGCCAACGTTATCCTGGAAAAGACATGGAGCAACTTATGGAGTTAGCAAATTACCAGGCCCTTGTGCAACAGCAAAAAAGCAGAGCATTTTATAGGATCCAGGCTACTAGGATGATGATTGGAGCTGGGAATGTACTAAAGAAACATGCAGCAGATCAGGCAAGAAGGGCTTTGACAGATGATAATAATAAAGACGGAGAGGGGGGAGGTAGGGGAGAGGAAGAGGAACCCTGGACGGAAGTAGAATTTGAACACACACACTACCAATGCTTTGAAAATTGTGGAACCGTTAGTGTGTGGGTATTGTGTAAGAGGGCAGAAGGCGAAGGGTCAGTCCAGGTAGACTATAGGACTGAGGATGGAACAGCCAATGCTGGCTCAGACTATGAGCTGGCAGAAGGAACTCTTATTTTTCAGCCTGGAGAAGGCAAGAAGGAGCTCCGGCTCGGCATAATTGATGATGATGTTTTTGAGGAAGATGAACATTTCTATGTGCAATTAAACAACCCACGCAGAGCGCGAGGCGTGAGAGATGGGCCTGGACGAGTAAGGCTGGGGACAGGGAGGAGAGCCACAGTGACTATATTCGATGATGATCATGCAGGGATCTTTAGCTTCGAGTCAGGCAGCATGAGAGTGAGCGAAAGTGTAGGCACTATGAGGGCCAAAGTGGTAAGGGGGTCCGGTGCAAGGGGAAAAGTCGTAATACCTTATAGAACTAGTGAGGGAACTGCAAAAGCTGGAGAAGATTACCTAGAAGTTGCTGGCAAAGTGGAATTCCAGAATGATGAGACCTCGTGAGTATTGAAAGTCTATATTTTAGAAATATAAATTCTGAAGTTCCTATATAAAATGGCATGTTGCAGCAAATTGTGGAAAATTGGTTGAGTCAGGCAGGCAAAACATGCAAACATTGAAGCCCATTCTTCACAGTTTTCATTAAATATAAATAAAGGGAATGTATTCATGTGTATGGTGAGCTACATTATGTATTGCTCATACAAACAGCAGGGTAGACTATCAGAAAACCTACAGTATGTATTTAACAATTGTGTATTTAAAGGGAATCTGTCAGCAGTTTGTTTTTCTATCTCATCTGAGAGAAGCACAATGTAGGGAAAGAGACCCTCATTCCAGTGATGTATCACTTAGTTTACTGAGTGCTGCAGTTCTGATACAATCAGAGTTTTATCTGCTGTAGATGTCACAGAGCTCAGAAAGCTGAGCCCGCCTACACCATGCATTGGCAGCTTTCTATGACCACTGTATATTGATAATAAGATGCTAACCAGTGCTGGGGTCTGGAGTTGGACCAGGAGGCATGGGGGCAGTTAATCCCGTAGTGATCATCTCCTGCTGATAAAACACTGATACTATTGAAACAACAGCATACAGCGTAATAAGAGACACATTTCTGAAATCAGTATCTCAACCCCTACCTCAAGCTGTCCTCAGATTACATAGCAAAATCCTGCTGACAGATTCCCATTTAATATACTAAATTCTTATTTAAAATTTAATGAATCTGTTTTTGCAAGATGTGATAGTGGCTGAAAGTGTAGATTAATTTAAGAAAGGGGCAGACATCTTTTTCACAACCTATGACATAAGTTTACATTTTCTCCCGTTACCCTTGTGAAAATACAAAATTTGGGGCTAAAGCAACATTTTTGTGGGAAAAAGTACAATTTTTATTTTTTCCTTACAAATTGCTTTAATTCCATTGAAGCACCTGAACAGTTGATGAACTTATTGGATGTGTTTTCGAGCACTTTAAGGGGTGCAGTTTTTAAAATGGTGTCACTTTAGGGTATTTTCTGACTTATAAGCCCCTCAAAGCCTCTTCAAATGGTCTTTTACATTTTGTTAGAAAAACAAAAAAAAGTTAGTGAACTTTTAACCCTTCTAACGTCCTAACAAAAAAAAACAAGTCTTACAAAAATCATGCTGATGTAAAGTAGACATGTTGGAAATGTTATTTATTAACTATTTGGTGTGATATAATTCTCAGGTTTAAGGGCACACAAATGAAAAGTTTGAAAATTTCAAAATTTTTAACATTCTCTCCAAAATTCCGATATTTTTACATTTAAACGCAAAAATATCGACCTAAGTGTATAATTAAAATAAAATAAAGTACAATGTGTCACGAAAAAGCTCAGAATCAATGGGATCCATTGAAGTGTTCCAGAGTTATTTAGGACATAAAGTGACGCTGGTCAGAATTGTAAAATTTGGCCTTGTAAGGAAGGGGAAAACAGGCTGGGAGTGAAGAGGTTAAATGTTACGTTCCCCCATGTAAAATAAGAATAAAAGATATTCACATCCCATTCTGGAGCGTTTTTCCATCATTTTTGAAGGTCTTTTATCAACTCGGTATGTAACTAAATAACAAGTGGTAACTAATCATAAGGCTAAAAATGTCAAAGCAAAGTTTTATTTTTAAAAGTTATAAACACCTTCAGGCGCATTTTTATTTCTACATGCTGTCCAATTCCTGAGCAGCATCAATTTGCAGCTTTTCAGAGAAGATATACTTTAAAGGTTGAGCCGTGGACCATAACCAGTGATTGACACGTCTTTCCCTAGGTACAAGCAAAGGATAGACCTGTCAATCACGTGCTGCTGCTCTATGAGAAGATGGCTGGCGGCTGAGCCAGACTATTTTTGTCCCTGGCTATGGTTCCCAGACAGATCTTCAAAGTAAATTTTGCTTGAAATTCCGCAGCATCTCCAACCATAATATACCTGGATGCTGTACTGCAATTCAAGCTGTCCATGGTTCAGGCTGCATGATTAATCGCTTGACTGTTTTCCTTTAAATGTATTCATTTGGCTAAAAAAAAAAAAAAATTCAATTGATTTTATTGGAAATTTTGCAGTCTGCCTTTTAAAGCCTCTGTTTTGTATTCTCTATTGCTGGCTGCAGAATGAGTTAACTGAGAATCTCTCAGTGAGATTGTTCTGACAGGAGAATTTGTAAGTTTTATTTTCCTTCTTCTTCTGAGCTCCTCTCGGCAAATGCAAAAAATACTTGCATTTAAGAAAAATGGCCCCAAAAGTGTCCGCATCCTTTAACTGTCATTGAAATTAGCATAACGAATCATTTCACTTCATAAATTATCCCTTATGCCACTAACAAGGCTGCTGCAACAAGATACAAAGTGACAATAATTCAGTAGGCAAAAGAAAAGTAATGACCAAACTTCAGTTACTTTTTAACTTCTTATTTACTAATATTAATTTTAGGTGAAAATCCTGTAGAAAAAGCTGCAGGAAAACTACAGTGGGGCAAAAAAGTATTTAGTCAGTCAGCAATAGTGCAAGTTCCACCACTTAAAAAGATGAGAGGCGTCTGTAATTTACATCATAGGTAGACCTCAACTATCAGAGACAAACTGAGAAAAAAAAATCCAGAAAATCACATTGTCTGTTTTTTTAACAATTTATTTGCATATTATGGTGGAAAATAAGTATTTGGTCAGAAACAAAATTTCATCTCAATACTTTGTAATATATCCTTTGTTGGCAATGACAGAGGTCAAACGTTTTCTGTAAGTCTTCACAAGGTTGCCACACACTGTTGTTGGTATGTTGGCCCATTCCTCCATGCAGATCTCCTCTAGAGCAGTGATGTTTTTGGCTTTTCGCTTGGCAACACGGACTTTCAACTCCCTCCAAAGGTTTTCTATAGGGTTGAGATCTGGAGACTGGCTAGGCCACTCCAGGACCTTGAATTGCTTCTTACGAAGCCACTCCTTCGTTGTCCTGGCGGTGTGCTTTGGATCATTGTCATGTTGAAAGACCCAGCCACGTTTCATCTTCAATGCCCTTGCTGATGGAAGGAGGTTTGCACTCAAAATCTCACGATACATGGCCCCATTCATTCTTTCATGCATCTGGATCAGTCGTCCTGGCCCCTTTGCAGAGAAACAGCCCCAAAGCATGATGTTTCCACCACCATGCTTTACAGTAGGTATGGTGTTTGATGGATGCAACTCAGTATTCTTTTTCCTCCAAACACGACAAGTTGTGTTTCTACCAAACAGTTCCAGTTTGGTTTCATCAGACCATAGGACATTCTCCCAAAACTCCTCTGGATCATCCAAATGCTCTCTAGCAAACTTCAGACGGGCCCGGACATGTACTGGCTTAAGCAGTGGGACACGTCTGGCACTGCAGGATCTGAGTCCATGGTGGCGTAGTGTGTTACTTATGGTAGGCCTTGTTACATTGGTCCCAGCTCTCTGCAGTTCATTCACTAGGTCCCCCCGCGTGGTTCTGGGATTTTTGCTCACCGTTCTTGTGATCATTCTGACCCCACAGGGTGGGATTTTGCGTGGAGCCCCAGATCAAGGGAGATTATCAGTGGTCTTGTATGTCTTCCATTTTCTAATTATTGCTCCCACTGTTGATTTCTTCACTCCAAGCTGGTTGGCTATTGCAGATTCAGTCTTCCCAGCCTGGTGCAGGGCTACAATTTTGTTTCTGGTGTCCTTTGACAGCTCTTTGGTCTTCACCATAGTGGAGTTTGGAGTCAGACTGTTTGAGGGTGTGCACAGGTGTCTTTTTATACTGATAACAAGTTTAAACAGGTGCCATTACTACAGGTAATGAGTGGAGGAAAGAGGAGACTCTTAAACAAGAAGTTACAGGTCTGTGAGAGCCAGAAATCTTGATTGTTTGTTTCTGACCAAATACTTATTTTCCCCCATAATATGCAAATAAATTGTTAAAAAAAACAGACAATGTGATTTTCTGGATTTTTTTTTCTCAGTTTGTCTCCCATAGTTGAGGTCTACCTATGATGTAAATTACAGACGCCTCTCATCTTTTTAATTGGTGGAACTTGCACTATTGCTGACTGACTAAATACTTTTTTGCCCCACTGTAAATGTGTTTAATATACATTTTTTTCCCCAATGCAGTAGAATAGTTTCGTGCTGCACATTACTATACTATACTACTAACTATAGTCCTTCTGTGTCATTAATGTTCGCCACTTTCTGTCATTACTGTATGATTATCATATTTTATATTTCCTGCCATTATAATGAAGTTTCAAGTTTTGGATATATCGCCAACAATGAAAGTATCCAGCGTGTAATTTATTTTCTTTAAAGGCTCTGTACACCTATGCATAGAATTTTTGTACATTTTAAGTAAAGTTCCAACAGCATTAAAAGAGAGAAAGTATCTACAGTGTTAGGGAGGGCAATGAAACCAGGTTCAATTTCAAAATCTAGCAGCAAAATAATAAAAGAAAAGAAAAAAAAATAGGAAAAATAAAAATGTTTCTATGTACACCTAAGTACAAGCGTTTAAGTTCCAACAGCATTAAAAGAGAGAAAGTATCTACAGTCTCAGGGAAGGCAAAGAAAACAGGTTATGTACTTGGTACAAAGCAAATGCAGAGTAAATAAGTACTGGGTAGTGTAACACTTGTGCCGCTTACGTCTTTGGCCGTTACGCGGCACCGCACCTCCGCACCTTTATTGCAGATGTTGCTTGACAGCATCAATCCTATTTTTTTCCTGAGACTTGTGGCTCTGCTAGTCCAGAAGCTAAGGAATGAATCATGTTTGGGTTTCTTCCTGCTGTCAGCACGGAGTGCAGCTTTTAACTATATAAACCCCTAAGAGCCAGTTCCCACTGCCAGTCAATGTTTGTGCTAGCTGGTTTTACATGTGTTTGTGCATCTGTTGTTTCATCCCATTCCCAGACCTCGGCACAATATGAACACAATTAACATGGCAAGGTCCATGCTCCTTTAAGGCCAAAATCGCACAAATAATTATTAGTGATGAGCAAGCATGCTCTGTGTTATCCGAGTATCTTGGGCGTGGATGTTTGAGTCCCTGCGGCTGCATGCAGGGATTGCCCAACAAATAGGAAATCAATCCGTGTGTTACAGCTGTCTAACAGCCGCGAATAATGCAGATGCGGGGACCCAACATATTATTCGAGCACGCCTAAAATACTCGGATTACACCCGGGCATGGCCAAACTTGGCCATCTGGCAATTCTGGCAAATGCCAGAAGGGCCTGTCTGGTCATGGGTGGCCTTGTCTGCTACATTGCTAACAGAATTGGTGTTCTCAAGACACCCATACTGTTAAGAGTTGTGATGGAGCACAAAGTCGCTGACTCCGTCACTTACCCCAGCAGGCCATGGGTATCATTAGACATATTGGTCTTGTAGTAAATCTTCCTTTCCTCCATCCAGGGTAATATTAGTGACATATCCCATCTGGTTTATGGTGACGGGGACAACATGGGCCTGTGTGATTTCAGATGCCAGGACTGAATTTTAGCCCCAGTCCGTACCTACACCCGGCATACTCGGATAACACGTTATCGAAGTACGCTCGCTCATCACTAATAATAATGTGTTGTTGATTAATTGGGGCAATTAAAGGGGTTATCCGGGATTTCAGTATATTTTTTCTTAAGGGGATAATAATTTACAGGCAGGAAGTTGCTACCTGCCTGTTCTGTCCAGCACCGATCTCTGCCGACACAGACTGGTCACGGACCGCTCCTGCGGCTTCATTTGACCTCACTGTTAAGAATGAACGCTTCTCAAGATTTCAGCAGACATGCACAACAGTAAATTTACTTCATTCTCTAATTGCTCCTATTAAAAGCACAATATATTTAAAGAAATTTTATGTAATAGAGTCGATCTGCATTAAATTTAAATAAAAAATAAATACAGTTTGTAGTTTAAAATATTGTTATTTAAAAGTAACACAACCAAGTTTGAGTTTATATTTTAATTCATTATCTGCTGGAAATATTTTTTTTCCCAGGTTTTAATTGTTTAAAATACAATGTGATTGTCAATGCTTAATGGGCGTGGTTGGGGGGGGGGGCATGGTTTAAAAATTGATGGGGTGCACATAGTGCGCCGTAAACTTTATCTCCCTTTCCCCTCTTTAAAAGTTGGGAGGTATGTAGCTGAAATATGAGAAGTGAAAACAGCACGACCCTGGATACACACAGACCTCACATCCAGCCTGTATTACTGGGAGAGACACTCCCACAATAGAAAAATATGAAGCTTGGATAAGACTACAAACTACATATCAATAGGTCTAAAAATGAAGATTGCAGACTGAAGCTTAGTTCAGTTTCATTAATTAACTAATTATCTGCTGGAAATATTTTTTTCTGTTTTTAATTGTTTATAAAACAATGTGATTGCCAATGCTGGATGGGTGTGGTTGGGGGTGTGAATGTGTGTGTGGTTAGGGGTGGCATGGTTTAAAAATTGCTGCGGTACCGCAAACCTTATCCCACTTTCCCTTCTTGAAAATTTGTGAAGTATGTAGCCGATATATGAGAAGTGAAAATAGCAGGATCCTGGATACACGCGGAGCTCACATCCAGCCTGTATTACTGGGAGAGACACTCCCACAATAGTAAAATCTGAACCTTGGATCAGATTACAAATTGCATATCAGGAGGTCTAAAAACGAAGATTGCAGACTGAAACTTAGTTCGATTTTAATAACTAAAATTAAATTATTCCATGTCAAAGTTGTTCATAGCCTTTAAACTTTTTACTTTTTTTATTTATATTAGCAGATTTTCTGCGGGTGGTGAATCCTACGGCTTTGATTCTAGTTGTGGCTTTAATGGATGCCCATATCAATTCTCATATTTACATAGGAAATAAAAAATATTTTTTAAACAAGATTACAAAGAAATATCAACTTTTAAGAGTTGGTTACTTTAGAAATAGGGAATCACTGGGAGCTCTTCGTGATTGGACAGATGAAGATTGCGTGGAGACAGATTCGATCAGGCAGGGCGTAAGTGATGGAGGTGTTGAGTGTATTGAACACGGTGAGAAAATATTAATTGCACGCTTTTATAAATGAATTTGCAGTCTGCACGCATGAATACAATGCTAAACACCAGTGCAGTTAATGAGATCTCCCAAACAGAATGTGCAATGAGGGCAGTCATGGACCCAAAGCAATGCTTCAGGCAGCCCGGCATATGAAGGTCTGTTGGATCATGAGACCCAACAATCTGATAGAGAGAAGGGAGGAGGGCAGAGGGATAACGTAATCATAAATGTCAAATACGAGGACACACTTAGCAGTCTGCTGTAAACGACCTCAGGGATTTATACTATAAAAGGGTTAATTGAGCCGCACAAATGTATGACGATGCTGAGCGTGCTCGCTCTAAAACTCCATTCCTGGAATCGTGCTATTCCTTTCATTGCAAATCTATATTCATAATTAAAGGGATTAAATAATTTAATTAAATGAGCATGCTTTCTTTTTTCTTCCTATTCCTTGCAAAATACTTATCTCAGAGAAGTCTAATTTATTTACTTCAAAGGTGCAACGGGAAGTGACAATGTTGGACAGCCCCTTTAAATTCATTTGTTGGCTTTTTGTATGGATTAAAAGCTTTTTACAGCCTTCTGTATAATTTCCTATAAATTATTCATACCATAGTAAAAGTGCTAGATATGCTCTACATAGACTGTACTGCAATACTCGAGTCACGGTGGGTGTTGCTTGAGTCGTGCAACTGGACTGGAAAATTTGCCGTTAATTCGGACAGTTGAAGTCCCAATTCCGGGTGAGACGAAGCATCTGTACCCCTCATAATTATGCCTCTGAAAATACATACGGGGTTGTCACCATGCAGAAATAATTCTTATATAATGCACACTATCATTTCTAACTGCAAGGATAATAGACTTAGAGGCGTGACATTAAAGGAGCTGCATCCTCTTCTTTCTTCAGCAGTGCACCTCTCCTCTACCTTCCTGCCGAGGGGGCAGTGCGCTCCTGAAGACTGACATTTCTGGCCAGCGGCATGGCTGAGCCTCTGGTCCGAAACTTGCACTCTCTACAGCAGAGGAGGAGCGCAGAGGGACTGTCCGAATCTATCCAACTGGTCACAGCAAGCCTCAGAGTAGTGCTTGCAAGCTCTAATGTGTGCACGTTCCTTGCCTAGGAAACCGGCCACCTCTGATAGATTGCAGGGGTGTCTGGAAACCTAGGCAATGAGCTGTACATAATAGAATCGAAAATTCCTCTGTTATTGAGAACAGAGAGTTTTTGTTAAGAGGTACGTTGCAAAGTTATCCTGTCATGTGACAAGGCTCGTTAAAGGGTCCGTATTGCCTTCTAGGATTGCTGCTTCCAATAGGTGGCACTAGAGTTCTAGTCCTCTTCGGCTCTGAAGAGACAATTTGCATATTTCCCAGAGGTCCATTGCAAGGCTTAAAAGTCTCATCACCTTGGCATGTCAGGGTTGATGACATGTCATTCTCCGTAAGGAGAAACGTTACCCCTTGGATCCCGGTCGGACGCCTCTCATTCAGCCAAACCAGATCTCACACTTTGCACTAATGAGGGGCCCTGAAACACAGTGTGTGCAAACTGAGATTATGGTTTGGCTTTTATCCTAAGTCATGTGACAAGGCTCGTTAGAGGGTCGATATTAACTTTTAGGATTACTACTTCCAGTAGGTGGCACTAGAGTTCTAGTCCTCGTCCTCTGAAGAGACAATTTGCTTTTAACAAACACTTTTTACAGGTTGATTAAGATGCGGCAACCCCTATAAACACCGCAAAGTCAAGTAAGATGGATGACACAGAGATAATACATTGATGAGGCAGAATGGGATAATAAACAGTGATGTCATAATACAGAGTAAAAAAAAATGATAAAATGATAACTTGGTCACAGCACAGAGTTAAAGGGGTTGTCCACCTATGGCGATATATACGGTATATATTTTTTAGAATACTGTAAGTACCCTCAACCTACTGTCTCCTTCCCCATAATCCTGTAGAATGTAAGCCCGCAAGGGCAGGGTCCTCGCCCCTCTGTATCAGTCTGTCATTGTTAGTTTGTTTACTGTAAGTGATATCTGTAATTTGTATGTAACCCCTTCTCATGTACAGCACCATGGAATCAATGGTGCTATATAAATAAATAATAATAATAAGTTGAGAATCCATCAGTGATCTCGCTCTGACTGGACAATTTAAGTCTCTTTAATCTGCCTTTTTCTGAGCTCCTATGAGTTGATTGTGACCACATCAAAGTTCAATGTTCAAGGAAACAAATAGCTTAGAAAGCAAAATGGTGCAACATTTGTAATAAAGTCCAATCGCCCAAAAATTATTTTTAGCCTCAAATACATGTATTTTCAGAGAACTTAAGGAGAATTGACTTGCACACAGTGGAGGCAGCGTCGTGCACTCCCACGCCTGAGGCATGCCCATCATGACACCAGGATAGGATCTTGCACACAGTGATGTCACAGATTATGGATTACAAACATTATGAGATCATGCGAAGGGATTACAGTGATGTCACCGTGTAAGAATATTGTACACAGTAATAACACAATACAGGGATATTCCCTGAGAATCTGCCTCCAGAGATTATTTTAAATTAAAGGGGGCGTTACCAGTGTGAGACATGCAATGACTGACAGTCTGCTCTCCTGATTTTCAGATTCTCAGGGAGGCCCATAGATCTTACCAGCTCATTTAGATATTAAGGAAAACATGGATTTCTCTGGAATAAAACATTGGATCGTAGATATAAAGGTATCATTTTATTAAACTTTCTATGACCTACATGGCTGTATAGACGGCTTTGGAAGATTGATTCTACTGACAAATTCCCTTTAAACATGATAATTGAGTTACGGTATATCTAATAGTCAGGGACCACAGTGATTTTACAGCTGAGAGGTAATAATAGCAGCATCATAATAGTTATTGATTCTCCTACCTTTTTCCCAGGATGTTTTCATTGATTTGAAGTTTTCTTCTTACCATCCCCCAGCTGATACTTTTCAATAAAGTTGTCATGGAGGGACTGAGAGTGTTTTATGTTGTGGTTTTGACCATTAACATTTAGACTTTCCAGATACGGGCACATATATAGCTCAGTCATTTATAATTATATTTACATGATTTTATTTTTACTGACAGCTCAGATGATGAATTAGTAGCAGCTTATGAACTGGGGATATTTTTTCTTTTGACCTAAGGAGATTAGCCAGGGATATTACCTTGTTTCATTGCTTTTCACCTATAAATTAATACATCTTACAGAAATAGTTTAACCCCTTTACCCCCAAGGGTGGTTTGCATGTTATGGAGCGGGCCAATTTTTACAATTCTGACCACTGTCCCTTTATGAGGTTATAACTCTGGAACGCTTCAACGGATCCCGGTGATTCTGACATTGTTTTCTCGTGACATATTGTACTTCATGATAGTGGTAAAATTTCTTTGATATTACCTGCGTTTATTTGTGAAAAAAACGGAAATTTGGCGAAAATGTTGAAAATTTCGCAATTTTACAACTTTGAATTTTTATGCAATTAAATCACAGAGATATGTCACACAAAATACTTAATAAGTAACATTTCCCACATGTCTACTTTACATCAGCACAATTTTGGAACCAAATTTTTTTTTGTTAGGGAGTTATAAGGGTTAAAAGTTGACCAGCAATTTCTCATTTTTACAACACCATTTTATTTTAGGGACCACATCTCATTTGAAGTCATTTTGAGGGGTCTATATGATAGAAAATACCCAAGTGTGACACCATTCTAAAAACTGCACCCCTCAAGGTTCTCAAAACCACATTCAAGAAGTTTATTAACCCTTCAGGTGCTTCACAGGAATTTTTGGAATGTTTAAATAAAAATTAACATTTAACTTTTTTTCACAAAAAATTTACTTCAGCTCCAATTTGTTTTATTTTACCAAGGGTTACAGGAGAAAATGGACCCCAAACATTGTTGTACAATTTGTCCTGAGTACGCTGATACCCCATATGTGGGGGTTAACCACAGTTTGGGCGCATGGCAGAGCTCGGAAGCGAAGGAGCGCCATTTGACTTTTCAATGCAAAATTGACTGGAATTGAGATGGGACGCCATGTTGCGTTTGGAGAGCCACTGATGTGCCTAAACATTGAAACCCCCCACAAGTGACACCATTTTGGAAAGTAGACCCCCTAAGGAACTTATCTAGAGGTGTGGTGAGCACTTTGACCCACCAAGTGCTTCACAGAAGTTTATAATGCAGAACCGTAAAAATAAAAAATCATTTTTTTTTCACAAAAATTATCTTTTCGCCCCCAATTTTTTATTTTCCCAATGGTAAGAGAAGAAATTGGACCACAAAAGTTGTGGCACAATTTGTCCTGAGTACGCTGATACCCCATATGTGGGGGTAAACCATTGTTTGGGCGCATGGGAGAGCTCGGAAGGGAAGGAGCGCCGTTTGACCTTTCAATGCAAAATTGACAGGAATTGAGATGGGACGCCATGTAGCGTTTGGAGAGCCACTGATGTACCTAAACATTGAAACCCCCCACAAGTGACACCATTTTGAAAAGTAGACCCCCTAAGGAACTTATCTAGATGTGTGGTGAGCACTTTGACCCAATAAGAGCTTCACAGAAGTTTATAATGCAGAGCCGTAAAAATAAAACAAAAATTTTTTCCCACAAAAATAATTTTTTAGCCCCCAGTTTTGTATTTTCCTGAGGGTAACAGGAGAAATTGGACCCCAAAAGTTGTTGTGCAATTTGTCCTGAGTGCGCTGATACCCTATATGTGGGGGAGAACAAGCGTTTGGGCGCATGGGAGGGCTCGGAAGGGAAGGAGCGCCATTTGGAATACAGACTTAGATGGAATGGTCTGCAGGCGTCACATTGTGTTTGCAGAGCCCCTAATGTACCTAAACAGTAGAAATCCCCCACAAGTGACCCCATATTGGAAACTAGACCCCCCAAGGAACTTATCTAGATGTGTTGTGAGAACTTTGAGCCCCCAAGTATTTCACTACAGTTTATAACGCAGAGCCATGAAAAAAAAAAATTTCCCCATAAAATTATTTTTTAGCCCCCAGTTTTGTATTTTCTCGAGGGTAAAAGGAGAAATTGGACCCCAAAAGTTGTTGTCCAATTTGTCCTGAGTGCGTTGATACCCCATATGTGGGGGGGAACCAGCGTTTGGGCGCATGGGAGGGCTCGGAAGGGAAGGAGCGCCATTTGGAATGCAGACTTAGATGGAATGGTCTGCAGGCGTCACATTGCGTTTGCAGAGCCCCTAATATACCTAAACAGTAGAAACCCCCACAAGTGACCCCATATTGGAAACTAGACCCCCCCATGAACTTATCTAGATGTGTTGTGAGAACTTTGAGCCCCCAAGTGTTTCACTACAGTTTATAACGCAGAGCCGTGAAAATAAAAAATCTCTTTTTTTCCCACAAAAATTATTTTTTAGCCCCCAGTTTTGTATTTTCCCAAGGGTAACAGGAGAAATTGGACCCCAAAAGTTGTTGCCCAATTTGTCCTGAGTACGCTGATACCCCATATGTTGGGGTAAACTCCTGTTTGGGCGCACGGGAGAGCTCGGAAGGGAAGGAGCACTGTTTTACTTTTTCAATGCAGAATTGGATGGAATTGAGATCGGTCGCCATGTCGCGTTTGGAGATCCCCCTGATGTGCCTAAACAGTGGAAACCCCCCAATTATAACTGAAACCCTAATCCAAACACACCCCTAACCCTAATCCCAACGGTAACCCTAACCAGTGGCGTAGGAAGGGGGGGGGCGGGCCGCCACAGGCGGCACAATGCGGGGGGCGGGCATCTAGCCCTGCTGGCACAAGCATCTTTTCATTCAGTGCAGGGCCAGGCAGTGCAGGCACATCGGGGTTAAGAACGCAGCATGACTTTGTTTGTGGGCGGAGAGTTCTCCTGCTCTGCTCCTCCGCCCGCCCCTCGCTGGCTGCTGTGAAGTGAACACTTATTAGGACAGATGCAGATTCTGGAGGAGCTTATTCCTTGCCGCCCTGAGTGAGTGCGATGTATCTTTGTATTCTGACAGTCTGGGTGACCTGGGGCGGCCACAGCTGATATATATATACTTCAGCAGCCGCCCAGGCCCCCAGCACCTGTCCTGTATATGTATATACTGTATCTATACAGCCTGCATGACAGTATATATAATATATATACAGGACAGGTGCTGGGGGCCTGGGTGGCTGCTGAAATATATACACTGCACAGTACCATCACTCCCCTGTATATATACACTGCACAGTACCATCACTCCCCTGTATATATACACTGCACAGTACCACTGCCCTGTATATATACACTGCACAGGACCACTGCCCTGTATATATACACTGCACAGTACCACTGCCCTGTATATATACACTGCACAGTACCATCACTCCCCTGTATATATACACTGCACAGTACCACTGCCCTGTATATATACACTGCACAGGACCACTCCCCTGTATATATACACTGCACAGTACCACTGTCCTGTATATATACACTGCACAGTACCACTGCCCTGTATATATACACTGCACAGTACCACTCCCCTGTATATATACACTGCACTGTACCACTGTCCTGTATATATACACTGCACAGGACCACTCCCCTGTATATATACACCGCACAGTACCACTCCCCTCTATATATACACTGCACTGTACCACTGTCCTGTATATATACACTGCACAGGACCACTCCCCTGTATATATACACTGCACAGTACCACTCCCCTGTATATATACACTGCACAGTACCACTCCCCTGTATATATACACTGCACAGTACCACTGTCCTGTATATATACACTGCACTGTACCACTGTCCTGTATATATACACTGCACAGGACCACTCCCCTGTATATATACACTGCACAGTACCACTGCCCTGTATATATACACTGCACTGTACCACTGTCCTGTATATATACACTGCACAGGACCACTCCCCTGTATATATACACTGCACAGTACCACTGTCCTGTATATATACACTGCACAGTACCACTGTCCTGTATATATACACTGCACTGTACCACTGTCCTGTATATATACACTGCACTGTACCACTGTCCTGTATATATACACTGCACAGTACCACTGCCCTGTATATATACACTGCACGGTACCACTGTCCTGTATGTATACACTGCACAGGACCACTGCCCTGTATATATACACTGCACTGTACCACTGTCCTGTATATATATACACTGCACAGGACCACTGCCCTGTATATATACACTGCACTGTACCACTGTCCTGTATATATATACACTGCACAGGACCACTGCCCTGTATATATACACTGCACTGTACCACTGTCCTGTATATATATACACTGCACAGGACCACTGCCCTGTATATATACACTGCACTGTACCACTGTCCTGTATATATATACACTGCACAGGACCACTGCCCTGTATATATACACTGCACAGTACCACTGCCCTGTATATATACACTGCACAGTACCACTGTCCTGTATATATACACTGCACAGGACCACTCCCCTGTATATATACACTGCACAGTACCACTGCCCTGTATATATACACTGCACTGTACCACTGTCCTGTATATATACACTGCACAGTACCACTGCCCTGTATATATACACTGCACTGTACCACTGTCCTGTATATATACACTGCACGGTACCACTGTCCTGTATGTATACACTGCACAGGACCACTGCCCTGTATATATACACTGCACTGTACCACTGTCCTGTATATATATACACTGCACAGGACCACTGCCCTGTATATATACACTGCACTGTACCACTGTCCTGTATATATATACACTGCACAGGACCACTGCCCTGTATATATACACTGCACAGTACCACTGCCCTGTATATATACACTGCACAGTACCACTGTCCTGTATATATACACTGCACAGGACCACTCCCCTGTATATATACACTGCACAGTACCACTGCCCTGTATATATACACTGTACAGTACCACTGCCCTGTATATATACACTGCACAGTACCACTCCTGTATATATACACTGCACAGTACCACTCCTCCTATCCTGTATATATACACTGCACAGTACCACTCCTCCTGTATATATACACTGCACAGTACCACTGCCCTGTATATATACACTGCACAGTACCACTGCCCTGTATATATACACTGCACTGTACCACTGCCCTGTATATATACACTGCACAGTACCACTGCCCTGTATATATACACTGCACAGTATCACTGCCCTGTATATATACACTGCACAGTACCACTGTCCTGTATATATACCCTGCACAGTACCACTGCCCTGTATATATACACTGCACAGTACCACTGCCCTGTATATATACAGGTCCTTCTCAAAAAATTAGCATATAGTGTTAAATTTCATTATTTACCATAATGTAATGATTACAATTAAACTTTCATATATTATAGATTCATTATCCACCAACTGAAATTTGTCAGGTCTTTTATTGTTTTAATACTGATGATTTTGGCATACAACTCCTGATAACCCAAAAAACCTGTCTCAATAAATTAGCATATTTCACCCATCCAATCAAATAAAAGTGTTTTTTAATAACAAACAAAAAAACCATCAAATAATAATGTTCAGTTATGCACTCAATACTTGGTCGGGAATCCTTTGGCAGAAATGACTGCTTCAATGCGGCGTGGCATGGAGGCAATCAGCCTGTGACACTGCTGAGATGTTATGGAGGCCCAGGATGCTTCAATAGCGGCCTTAAGCTCATCCAGAGTGTTGGGTCTTGCGTCTCTCAACTTTCTCTTCACAATATCCCACAGATTCTCTATGGGGTTCAGGTCAGGAGAGTTGGCAGGCCAATTGAGCACAGTAATACCATGGTCAGTAAACCATTTACCAGTGGTTTTGGCACTGTGAACAGGTGCCAGGTCGTGCTGAAAAATGAAATCTTCATCTCCATAAAGCATTTCAGCCGATGGAAGCATGAAGTGCTCCAAAATCTCCTGATAGCTAGCTGCATTGACCCTGCCCTTGATGAAACACAGTGGACCAACACCAGCAGCTGACATGGCACCCCACACCATCACTGACTGTGGGTACTTGACACTGGACTTCAGGCATTTTGGCATTTCCTTCTCCCCAGTCTTCCTCCAGACTCTGCCACCTTGATTTCCGAATGACATGCAAAATTTGCTTTCATCAGAAAAAAGTACTTGGGACCACTTAGCAACAGTCCAGTGCTGCTTCTCTGTAGCCCAGGTCAGGCGCCTCTGCCGCTGTTTATGGTTCAAAAGTGGCTTTACCTGGGGAATGCGGCACCTGTAGCCCATTTCCTGCACACGCCTGTGCACGGTGGCTCTGGATGTTTCCACACCAGACTCAGTCCACTGCTTCCTCAGGTTCCCCAAGGTCTGGAATCGGTCCTTCTCCACAATCTTCCTCAGGGTCCGGTCTCCTCTTCTCGTTGTACAGCGTTTTCTGCCACATTGTTTCCTTCCAACAGACTTACCATTGAGGTGCCTTGATACAGCACTCTGGGAACAGCCTATTTGTTGAGAAATTTCTTTCTGGGTCTTACCCTCTTGCTTGAGGGTGTCAATGATGGCCTTCTTGACATCTGTCAGGTCGCTAGTCTTACCCATGATGGGGGTTTTGAGTAATGAACCAGGCAGGGAGTTTATAAAAGCCTCAGGTATCTTTTGCATGTGTTTAGAGTTAATTAGTTGATTCAGAAGATTAGGGTAATAGGTCGTTTAGAGAACCTTTTCTTGATATGCTAATTTATTGAGACAGGTTTTTTGGGTTATCAGGAGTTGTATGCCAAAATCATCAGTATTAAAACAATAAAAGACCTGACAAATTTCAGTTGGTGGATAATGAATTTATAATATATGAAAGTTTAATTGTAATCATTACATTATGGTAAATAATGAAATGTAACACTATATGCTAATTTTTTGAGAAGGACCTGTACACTGCACAGTACCACTCCTGTATATATACACTGCACAGTACCACTCCTCCTATCCTGTATATATACACTGCACAGTACCACTGCCCTGTATATATACACTGCACAGTACCACTCCTGTATATATACACTGCACAGTACCACTCCTCCTATCCTGTATATATACACTGCACAGTACCACTCCTCCTATCCTGTATATATACACTGCACAGTACCTCTCCTATCCTGTATATATACACTGCACAGTACCTCTCCTATCCTGTATATATACACTGTAGAATTTACAATAGCTGTCACTCATGTTAGAAGTGAAATCTGGCATTGTACTATACCTAGATTTCTCTGCCGTATCTGGGCATCATGAATCGTGGTATGTGTTAAAGGGGGGACCCACTGAGACTCTTTTGCCCGGGGCCCTCAAAAACCTGGAGCCAGCCCTGGGGGTGGGTCACTGGGCCGGCGCTGCAGCTGTTTAACGCTATTGACGTGCGGGCCCGCGCCCGCACGTCAATAGTTAACAGCTGCCAGCCAATCTGAGGCTGGCAGCTGACGTCAGTCCCAGTGTGCATGTCTCCGGCGTCTGACATCATTGTCAGTCGCCGGCGAGTGCACGTTTCAGCTGCGTGGAGAGAGCAGGAGCGCGGTCAGGTAAGCAGAACTTGTTTTTTTTTTTGCAGTCCCGATCATGTGATGGTAACATTCACCGGCGAAACAATTTAACTTCTCCATCTGAGGTCTTATTCCTGCTGGGGGGGGGGGGGGGGGGGGCAGCTCGGTAACAGCCCCGGGCGGCAAAAGCTCTAGCTACGCCTCTGACCCTAACCACACCTCTAACCCAGACACACCCCTAACCCTAATCCCAACCCTATTCCCAACCGGAAATGTAATCCAAACCCTAACCCTAACTTTAGCCCCAACCCTAACTGTAGCCTTAACCCTAACTCTAGCCCTAACCCTAGCCCTAACCCTAGCCCCAACCCTAGCCCTAACCCTAACCCTAGTCCCAACCCTAGCCCTAACCCTAACCCTAGCCCTAACCCTAATGGGAAAATGGAAATAAATACATTTTTTTCATTTACTTTTATAGCGGGTTTTTTTAGCGGATTTTTATGATTGGCAGCCGTCACACACTGAAAGACGCTTTTTATTGCAAAAAATATTTTTTTGCATTACCACATTTTGAGAGCTATAATTTTTCCACATTTGAGTCCACAGAGTCATGTGAGGTCTTGTTTTTTGCGGGACGAGTTGACGTTTTTATTGGTAACATTTTCGGGCACAAGACATTTTTTGATTGCTTTTTATTCCGATTTTTGTGAGGCAGAATGACCAAAAACCAGCTATTCATGAATTTCTTTTGGGGGAGGCGTTTATACCGTTCCGCGTTTGGTAAAATTGATAAAGCAGTTTTATTCTTCGGTTCAGTACGATTACAGCGACACCTCATTTATATCATTTTTTTTCATGTTTTGGCGCTTTTATACGATAAAAACTATTTTATAGAAAAAAATAATTATTTTTGCATCGCTTTATTCTGAGGACTATAACTTTTTTATTTTTTTTGCTGATGTTGCTGTATGGCAGCTCATTTTTTGCGGGACAAGATGACGCTTTCAGCGGTACCATGGTTATTTATATCCGTCTTTTTGATCGCGTGTTATTCCACTTTTTGTTTGGCGGTATGATAATAAACCGTTGTTTTTTGCCTCGTTTTTTTTTTTTTTCTTACGGTGTTTACTGAAGGGGTTAACTAGTGGGCCAGTTTTATAGGTCGGGTCGTTACGGACGCGGCGATACTAAATATGTGTACTTTTATTGTTTTTTTTTTTATTTAGATAAAAAAATGTATTTATGGGAATAATATATATATTTTTTTTCATTATTTAGGATTTTTTTTTTTTTTTTTTTTTTACACACTTGGAAATTTTTTTTTTAACTTTTTTACTTTGTTCCAGGGGGGGACAATACAGATCGGTGATCTGCCAGTTTGCACAGCACTCTGACAGATCACCGATCTGTCTGAGAGCAGTGCAGCGTTACCAAGTGCCTGCTCTGAGCAGGCACTTGGTAAGCCACCTCCCTCCCTGCAGGACCCGGATCTGCGGCCATTTGGATCCGGGACTTACTGCAGGGAGGGAGGTAGGAGACCCCCGAGCAACGCGATCACATCGCGTTGCTGCGGGGGTCTCAGGGAAGCCCGCAGGGAGCCCCCTCCCTGCGCGATGCTTCCCTGCACCGCCGGCACATCGCGATCATCTTTGATCGCGGTGTGCCGGGGGTTAATGTGCCGGGGGCGGTCCGTGACCGCTCCTGGCACATAGTGCCGGATGTCAGCTGCGATAAGCAGCTGACACCCGGCCGCGATCGGCGGCGCTCCCCCCGTGAGCGCGGCCGATCGCGCTGGACGTAATATTCTGTCCTTGGGAATTAAGGCCCACCCCACATGGACGGAATATTACGTCCAATGGCAGAAAGGGGTTAATTATGATTACTGTTCTGTTCTCACAAGTGAAGCACAGGTTTCCAGATGTCATGCAGTGACAGTCTTAAGTAAAGGAAAGGGGCCTCAAACCATCCCTGGAACTGGGACCCTAACTATCCCTGTCTCGGGGGTACTCTTGATGGTAGAAAGGCCTGGGTCTCTAACCTTACTTTGCTCCTATTAAACCCAAATCTGTCCCCTCTCCCACTCCCATGAGGCATGGAACAGAAATGTAATGTAAACCAAACACAAAGACAAAACAGGGGTAACAGAAAACCTATATCATACTGAAGCACTGACCAACAATAGGGAGGAGGATACGAACAGGGAGGAATAAACTACATAGGAATAAGGACAAGGAGATAAACACACGTACTACAGCAAACTACAGATCACTGCAACTATAGCTACACAGCTTAGGACTTAGCACAGGAAGAAGATTCTTTCACCAGCAAGGAAGAAATGCCCAGACCTAGTATATGTAGTGAGTACAGATGATTAGCAGCAGCAACAACTGTATACACAAAAGCTGAATGTTCCCAGCCAGCATGGAAAGAGTCCTTAACCCCTTCAGCACTGAAGGATAGGAAATCCATTTAAAATAGGACATGACTCACAGTCTCTAAAGAGGACATGCGATTCATTACCCGCTGTGACCTTTTAACTCCAGGTCTCCCAGGGGGACATGACACCCTTGTGACGCCGGGTAAGGAAGCTTCACTTCCACATTCATTCTTACACAGGAGAGCATGTTCTCCCCTTTGTCTATGTCGGTGATGTGTATGAAGGGGCTGTAAGTCTGGCTCCATTCAATGGGTAAAGCGCTAGAAATACATAAGATAAGTGAACGCTGAATATCCGTTCCGCATGTCAGCCATCTTTTCCAACTCCTCCATACACATGAAAGGGTTTGGCCAATCATTTGTGTTTTCTGCGGAGACAGAGGAGAAATCTGCTTCCAGACACTTCTAGAAACTGCTCATCTCCACTGGAAAAAAAGGATCAGACATTAAAATTACAACTTTTGGAATCTTTCTAGGGCAGAATCGCGAGGTCCCGGTACTCATCAGATAATCGATTGATCTTGCAATATTTCCCGATTCAGCCAGTTTTCCTCTAATGTGTATGGGGTCCGCCAGTCTTCTTTTCAATCAGAGTTGATGTAGAGACAGAGAGGAGAGCTGTCTTAAAGGGTTTTTCCAGGATATAACAATTGATGTCCTAATCCACAGCATAGGTCATCAATATGATATTGATGGGGGACCAACACATCGATCAGTCAAAAACTGCTCCAACAGCAGCCAGAACGAAGAAATATATGGAGCAGAATAGTGGCTACTGCCAAGTACTACACTTTATCTCCCATTGCATTGAAGGGGGCTGGCTGTCTAGCTTAGTTAATTAGTTCAAGGGGTTGTCCAGGATGTCCCTACTTGTTAATTCCCATTAAAGAGAATAGGATATAAAGTGCAGCACTAGGTAGTACTAGGAAGTGATGCTTCCATACATCTTTTAGTTCTGAACGCTGCCAGAGCAATTTTCAGCTGCCCATTGAGAGTGTTGGGTGCTCCCACCTATTTCATATCAATGACCTATTTTATAGATAGGCCATCAACAGTTGAGTCTTGAACAACCCCTTTAAAGGGAATCTATCAGTACGACAAACCTTCTCACCAATCTCATATATAGGCATGCAGGTCTTTGACATCTAAATCCATCAACACCTTTACGTCTTCTATGTGTTGCTTCATTCTCGAGTAATTAGCATATTAATTCATATGCAAATGAGCCGTTAAGTGCTCTAGATGTGACAGAGCACTTAAAGAGTTACTGTTGCTAACATTTTTATTTCATAGATCTATGCTTAATCTCGTGGAATTGCACTTTTTGCAATTTCACCTCACTTGGAATTTTTTTCCCATAGTAAAAAATAGATATATGGTAAAATCAATGGTTTTGTTCAAAAGTACAACTCGTCCCTCACAATACAAGCCCTCATACGGCCATATTAGCGGAAAACTAAAAACGTTATGGCTCTGGGAAGAAGGGGAGCAAAAAACGAAATAACAGAAAATCGGAAGGGCGTGAAGTGGTCCAGAGCTTGTTACCACACCCAGCACCGGCTTCTTTAGGTTGATTGATAGTTCACTGCCCGATTTGCCTGCCTGGCTCCTCATGTCACACAAGCTGTGAGCTGTCAATCAAGCTAAAGAGGCTGGTGCTTGGCAGACACTTGTTACAGTAGGTGGTTTGTCACGCCCAGGGTACTTAATGCCTTATTTGCATATGTATGAAAATGTTAATTATCCATTAATGCATCAATCTATAGAATATATCGATAAATAGAGAAGTGCTCCTAAGAAAAAATGCTAAATAGTCCAAGAAATGGCACTCTCACATAAACCAGACATTTTTATATTGGAACAATATGAGTTTTAGGAGACGATTTGGCTCATCCCGAGCACTTGTTCACTCATTCACTACAAAACACTACAAGACTTGCGCCTACCATAGAAACCTTCAAAAAGAACCTGAAGACTCATCTCTTCCGACAAGCCTACAGCCTGCAGTGATCCTCAACCTACTGAACAGCCGTACAGCCAGCTCTTCCCTCTCCTAGTGTATCCTCACCCACCCCCTGCAGACTGTGAGCCCTCGCGGGCAGGGTCCTCCCTCCTTATGTACTCGTGTGCCTTGTTATCTGCTCATGTTTAATGTATTTGTCTATATTTGCCCCGTATTCACATGTAAAGCGCCATGGAATAAATGGCGCTATAAAAATGTACAATAATAATAATAATAATAAAACAGAGATAATTATATAAATAAATGATATAATCTAATATATAAAGCTGAATGTGTGTGTGTGTGTGTGTGTGTGTGTGTGTGTGTGTGTGTGTGTGTGTGTGTGTGTGTAAAATTTTGCACAGTCACACGCCTGGACCCTGAGAGCGTCATAGGCTATGTTGTGAGGTGAAATTTTAACCCCGCATGTTCCAATTCACCAAACAATTTTGCCCCTATCTACATAATGGGGAATAAGTGAAAGGAAAAGTGTTGGAGGCAAATTGACAGCTGCCAGATATGAACAAGGGGGACTTAAAGAATAAGAGCGATGGCGCCAAAGAATATATACCGTACAGTTGCTAAGGTGGGGTCCCGACATGGGATACTCACCACACACGGGGATATGAACACACACAAAATGCGCCACACTCTACCACGTGCTTGAACACATATACCACCCTCAGCACACATTTCACCACACATACACCAACCTCGCCACATAAAAGTCGAAACACAAAAGTCACCGCTCAAAACTCGCCACGCGCAAAATTCGCCACATGCAAAACTCGCCACATGCAAAACTAGGCTCACGCAAAACTAGCCACATGTGCAAAACTCACCTCAGGAAAAACTCGCCACACGCAAAACTTGCACAAGCGAAAAAATTGCACAAGCGGAAAAATTGCCACATGCACAAAAGTTGCAACACATGCAAAAGTTGCCTCACACAAAACTTGCACATACTCAAAATGCACCACACATAAAACTCGCCACGCGCAAAACTCGCCATGCGCAAAACTTGCTGCACACAACTTGCTACACTTAAACACATGGGCTGATGACCGGATCATGCAGCTTTATATGAAAATCCCTATTTATTATAATTGCCTGACCTGAAATAACAAGCACTTTTCACCTATTGTGTCCCCCCATTTCCTTGTAGATTGTAAGCTTGCGAGCAGGGACCTCACCCCTAATGTCACTGTTTAAATTGTCTTAATTTGTACTGAATTTATTGTCTGTACATGTCCCCGCTTAATTGTAAAGTGCTGCGGAATATGTTGGCGCTATATAAATAAAAATGATTATTATTATTACACTAACCTGTCACATGCGACTTGACACACAAAAAGTTGCTACACGCATGTCGTCACACAAAACTGATCTCACAAAAGTCGTTACATGCATGTCGCCACACGCAACTAAACACACACAACTTGACACATGAAACTCGCCCTAAAACACACACAAGTCTGGTATTATCCTTCAAAAATAAAAATCTGAATAATAAGCAGACAAACTACAAGAGAAACAACTGTACCATATAGGAAATACGGCAGCTGTCAGTCACATGACCTGTCTATTATTTGTATGTGTGAGCTAATATATACTGCCAGGGGGAGGGCTTCCTGTTGGCTGGGGATTTATCAGGCTGACAATTTAGCTTACAAATACTGAGGTAAAAATACTGAGCAAATAACATGTGAACGAGGTCTAATACAGGAGGAGATGACACACAGGTATATACTATATACAGGAGGAGATGACACACAGATATATACTATATACAGGAGGAGATGACATACAGGTATATACTATATACAGGAGGAGATGACACAGGTATATACTATATGCAGGGGAGATGACATACAGGTGTATACTATATACAGGAGCAGATGACATACAGGTATATACTATATACAGGGGAGATGACACACAGGTATATACTATATACAGGAGGAGATGACACAAACTATATACAGGGGAGATGACTTACAGGTATATACTATATACAGGGGAGATGACATACAGGTATCTATATATATAATCTATCTATATATATAATTGTCTAAGGGTTTTTCCGTCTGTCTGTCTGTCTGTCTGTCTGTCTGTCCTGGAAATCCCGGCTCTCTGATTGGTCGAGGCCGCCAGGCCTCGACCAATCAGAGACCGGCACAGCATCGACGTAGAAATCCCGCGTCTCTGATTGGCGGCCTCGACCAATCAGCAACGGGCACAGCGACGATGATGTCATAAAGGACGTAGACATCTCACGTTTCTGATTCAGCGATGGGCACAGTATCGACGTAGATGTCATAATGGTTTCCATGGCGACGATGATGTCATAAAGGTTGCCTCGACCAATCAGCGACGGGCACAGTCTGCCGCGAATTCTGGAATCATCATTGTCCATATACTACGGGGACATGCATATTCTAGAATACCCGATGCGTTAGAATCAGCAACGGGCACAGCGACGATGATGTCATAAAGGACGTAGACATCCTGCGTCTCTGATTGGTCGAGGCCGCCAGGCCTCGACCAATCAGCAACGGGCACAGCGACGATGATGTCATAATGGTTGCCATGGCGACGATGATGTCATAAAGGTTGCCTCGACCAATCAGCAACGGGCACAGTCTGCCGCGAATTATGGAATCATCATTGTCCATATATTACAGGGACATGCATATTCTAGAATACCCGATGCGTTAGAATCGGGCCACAATCTAGTATATATATAATTGTCTAAGGGTTTTTCCGTCTGTCTGTCTGTCTGTCCTGGAAATCCCGGCTCTCTGATTGGTCGAGGCCGCCAGGCCTCGACCAATCAGAGACCAGCACAGCATCGACATAGAAATCCCGCGTCTCTGATTGGTCAAGGCCGCTAGGCCTCGACCAATCAGCAACGGGCACAGCGACGATGATGTCATAAAGGACGTAGACATCCCGTGTCTCTGATTGGTCGAGGCCGCCAGGCCTCGACCAATCAGCAACGGGCACAGCGACAATGATGTCATAATGGTTGCCATGGTGACGATGATGTCATAAAGGTTGCCTCGACCAATCAGCGACGGGCACAGTCTGCCGCAAATTCTGGAATCATCATTGTCCATATACTACGGGGACATGCATATTCTAGAATACCCGATGCGTTAGAATCGGGCCACAATCTAGTATACTATATACAGGGGAGATGACACACAGATATATACTATATACAGGAGGAGATGACACACGTATATACTATATACAGGAGGAGATGACATACAGGTATATACTATATACAGGGGAGATGACACACAGGTATATACTATATACAGGAGGAGATGACTTACAGGTATATACTATATACAGGAGGAGATGACATACAGTTATATACTATATATAGGAGGAGATGACATACAGGTATATACTATATACGGGAGGAGATGACATACAGGTATATACTATATACAGGAGGAGATGACATACAGGTATATACTATATACAGGAGATGACATACAGGTATATACTATATATAGGAGATGACATACAGGTATATACTATATACAGGAGCAGATGACACACAGGTATTTACTATATACAGGAGGAGATGACATACAGGTATATACTATATATAGGAGGAGATGACATACAGGTATATACTATATATAGGAGGAGATGACATATAGGTATATGTTATATATAGGAGGAGATGACATACAGGTATATACTATATACAGGAGGAGATGACATACAGGTATATACTATATAAAAGGGGAGATGACACATAGATATATAGAGGAGATACATGCAGCAGGTATATACTATATACAGGGGAGATGACATACAGTATATACTATATACAGGAGATAACATACAGGTATATGCTATATATAGGAAGAGATGACATACAGGTATATACTATATACAGAAGAGATGACATACAGGTATATACTATATACAGGAGGAGATGACACATAGGTATATACAATATACAGGAGGAGATGACATACAGCAGGTATATACTATTTACAAGGGAGATGACACAGCAGGTATATACTATATACAGGAGATGACATACAGGTGTATACTATATGTAAGTGAGATGACAAACATGTATATACTGAGAAAAATGAGAGGTGTGAAGTGAAAATGAGAGGTGTGAGGTGAAAATGAAAAGGTGTGAGTGCAAAATTAGAGGAGTGAGGGAAAATAGTGGAGTGATCGGAAAATGACAGATGTGAGGTCGAAATGACAAGAGTTAGGGGGGAATGAGAGGAGTGAGGGGGAAAATGAGAGGTGTGAGGGGGAAAATGAGAGATGTGAGGGGGAAAATGAAAGATGTGAGGGGGAAAATGAGAGGCGTGATGGGAAAATAAGAGAAGTGAGGTGCTATAACTAACCACAGATATTTACTATGCCCAGGCAACGCCGGGCTCTTCAGCTAGTATATAATAAAAGAAGAAAAGAAAACTCGGGATGAGCCGAAACGTCTCCTAAATAGTCACATTCGACTAGCATTTGTTTTTACGAGCACCTCTCTATCATCCGAGTGCTGACCTTCTTTTTTCAATTTATACATTCTATAGATTGATGCATTAACGGGTAATTAGCATTTTCATATATGTCACTAACATGTTATCTGAGTTAACACAAAATAACAAACAATAAAACACGAAAAGGTCTAAAATAGTTCATAAGTTTATAAGTTTTATATGTACTCTTGGAGATTCTATTTCGGGTTCTTTCTGCAATATTTGCTGCTTAAATTATAAAATGACTGTCTATTATATACAGGAAAGATATATATCTTGGTACCGTGTTAGCCAGTGGATAGATATTTTTCTGTCTATTATATATACATGCAGAAGAATTACTGATCTTTGGATGGGAGCACGTGGCTCCATGCTAATAGCACTTATACTCCAGAGCGCCATCACACCCTATGTGATTTCCCAAGCCAGCAATTTTTCCTTAGGCTTGGATTTGAGAGATGATTGACCGTTCCCAACAGTAGATGCTCCGCTGCCGCATAGGGAGCTAAATGTACTTCTAATAATAATAATAATCTTTATTTATATAGCGCCAACATATTCCGCAGCGCTTTACAGTTTAACAGTTTCAAACACAAAAGTCATAAGTAACAACGTTAACAATACAATAATTAAAGCAAAATAAGACGACCCTGCTCGTGAGAGCTTACAATCTACAATGAGGTGGGGGAGATACAAAGTACAGGTGTGTATTTACAATGATGTATTTACAATCATGGTCCATGGTACTTCTACAATTGACTATCCTGCAGAGAATCCATTTTTGTAATGAACAACCCCCTTCAGGTGTAGGAACTGTGGGTTGAAGTATTAGTGCAGCAATAATGAGAGAAGGGCTTAAAAGACGGAATAAAAAGCTATAAGGGCAGAGAATCCTGAGATGCTCAGAGGACTGTAAATCTCTAACAAGAGAGCAAACTTCAAAGAGGTTCACCGGGAATTAGGAGGAGCGGGCTCTGTGTGTAATAGAAGTCTTTGCTGCAGTTTGCAATTGTCTTATTTTCTAGCAGAGAGGTGCAGGGGCAAAGTAGATGCCATGAATACACCCATGTGGCGGGAATGGAAATTAGGTGTTTAGTGGGTCTGTTGGCTTGAAGAACCACTTCTCATATTGTGGTACCTCTTGAGATCATCTGGATAACCACCTGTCAGTCATATGCAAAAGGAGAGCTGTAATGTTTGGAGCGCTTTCATTTTTTGCATGCTTAAGATTAACATTCTTCATCTCGCCTGATGTGTCCGTTTTAGTGGATCCTTGTGTTCTTCATGAAACAGCAATTCCAGAGCATCAATTCTTATTGTGCTTTCACTTTGTATTTTGTCCCACGATCAGTGGTCCCATCAGGAGTTACGTCCGATCCTCCCCGCAAAACGAGGTATGCGTCAACGGGGCCATTGAGTGTAATGGTGCCGACAGAGTCAACGTGTACTGCTTTTGAGTGTTCGCCTCCTGTAGGGGTATACGCCCGAAAATTATGCACATCGGAGCATACGTTGACTCTGTCGGCACTATTATAGTCAATGGCCCCGTTATCGCATACACCCGAATCTCGTTTTGTTAGACAGGTTGGATGTAAGCCCAGATGGGACAAGCAAAGGACCCTTAGATCTATCCCTTTGTTATTCCTAAAATATATTTATGAATACATTGACAACTGGGCGTTACTAGTAGGGGATGTATCCTTCACAGATTGTCAGAGGCCACAGGCTCAAAATGGCTGCCTCGGAAACCTTGGCACAAGCCATTGCATCTGGCAGATTCCAGAGGAAACCCGACCTTCACCCTTTATCCCCTGTACAGGGAATCTGGTCTTACAACGGGTCCATGGTGTACTTCCATGTAAGGACTGCTGCCAGCGAGAGCGAACAAGAGGCAGGAAGAGTCGTCAAGCATGATCAAAATTCACTCTGAGGTCAGAAAACAGGAGGAATGCAGAAAATGCCAAACGCAAAGACAAGAGCATAAGTCAGGTAGCAAAAACTAATTCACTGGCAGTGGAAGTCAAAGACGCAGGGGTTTAAAAAGCAGGCAGCCCCATTCAAGGCTCTCAGAAAGGAGTAATCCAAAACCTGACCCAGCTCCCTGATCTATTAGCACCAAAAGTTTTAGAATTAAACAAGACTGATGATGCTGTCATGCATCGCCCACAACAAAGGTGCTGCGCCACCTAGTGGCCGAATAAGTGACAAAAAGGACAGGAACCCGCACAGACTGATACTGTCATATCAGAGCTGAAAGTGTCAGACTGTATGGGGACACACCCATATGACAATAGGAATGGCTACGCCCCATTGTCAGTTTATTCATAATTATTCAGGATGACTTACGGGATGAATTACAGAAGAACAATGGAAAGTTCCAAGAAATGACAATCCAGTATATACTAACAGACAGGTTAGGAGTGGTGATGCGTCATCCTTAGGAGAAAGAGATTTTTAAGTATCAATGTCAAGATCGTCTCCCACTTATTGCTGCAGGTGGTCTAAAAAAATTAGAAAGACTGAAACTTCAGCTGTATCCCCCTCCTTACTGTCGGTAATATATTTGTTATGACCTGGTGGTTAGGAGCACCCAGAATGACCTGATAGTTAAACCTCATACAGGACGAGCTCTGGGATGTGGGAGCTCTGCTGACCGCAAGCCCTAATCCTATCACACACACTAAAAATAGCCGTGGAGCGCTCCTGACCAGACCTAGGCGCCTCGTCACAGCCTAAGAACTATCTAGCCCTAGAGATAGAAAATAAAGCCTACCTTGCCTCAGAGAAATTCCCCAAAGGTAAAGGAAGCCCCCCACATATATTGGCTGTGAGTAAAGATGGAAGTCACAAACGCAGAGATGAAACAGGTTTCAGCAAAGGGAGGCCAGACTTACTAAATAGACAGAGGATAGGAAAGGTAACTTTGCGATCAGCACAAAAACCTACAAAAGACCACGCAGAGTGTGCAAAAAAGACCTCCGCACCGACTCATGGTGCGGAGGGGCCACTCTGCATCCCAGAGCTTCCAGCTAGCAAGACAAAATCATGATAACCAGCTGGACAAGAAAACAGTGAACGAATAATGACGATCAGGAACTTAGCTTCTGCAGGAGAAGGCAGGTCACCAGAGAGATCCAGGAGCGAACTGAACCAATGCAAAAACATTGACAGCTGGCATGGAGTAACGATCTGAGAGGAGTTAAATAGAGCAGCCAACCAAAGGATAAACCACGTCACCTGTGTAAGGAACCTCAGAAGCAGCAGCTTCACTCATAGCCACCAGAGGGAGCCCATAGACAGAACTCGCCGAAGTACCATTCACGACCACAGGAGGGAGTTCGACAACAGAATTCACAACAGTACCCCCCTCCTTGAGGAGGGGTCACCGAACCCTCACCAGAGCCCCCAGGCCGATCAGGATGAGCCAAATGAAAGGCACGAACAAGATCGGCAGCATGAACATCAGAGGCAAAAACCCAGGAATTATCTTCCTGACCATAACCCTTCCACTTGACCAGGTACTGGAGTTTCCGTCTCGAAACATGAGAATCCAAAATCTTCTCCACCACATACTCCAACTCCCCCTCGACCAACACCGGGGCAGGAGGATCAGCGGAGGGAACCATTGGCGCCACGTATCTCCGCAACAACGACCTATGGAACACATTATGGATGGCAAAAGAAGCTGGAAGGTCCAAACGAAATGACACAGGATTAAGAACTTCAGAAATCTTATATGGCCCAATGAAACGAGGCTTAAACTTAGGAGAGGAAACCTTCATAGGAACGTGACGAGATGACAACCAAACCAAATCCCCAACACGAAGTCGGGGACCAACACAACGCCGGCGGTTAGCGAAACATTGAGCCTTCTCCTGGGACAATGTCAAATTGTCCACCACATGAGTCCAAATCTGCTGCAACCTGTCCACCACCGCATCCACACCAGGACAGTCCGAAGGCTCAACCTGCCCTGAAGAGAAACGAGGATGGAAACCAGAATTACAGAAAAAAGGAGAAACTAAAGTAGCCGAGCTGGCCCGATTATTAAGGGCGAACTCAGCCAAAGGCAAGAAGGACACCAAATCATCCTGATCAGCAGAAACAAAGCATCTCAGATATGTCTCCAAAGTCTGATTAGTTCGTTCGGTTTGGCCATTAGTCTGAGGATGGAAAGCCGAAGAAAAAGACAAATCAATGCCCATCTTAGCGCAAAAGGACCGCCAAAACCTCGAAACAAACTGGGAAACCTCTGTCCGAGACGATGTTCTCTGGAATGCCATGTAAACAAACCACATGCTGGAAAAACAATGGCACCAAATCAGAGGAGGAAGGCAATTTAGATAAGGGTACCAAATGGACCATCTTAGAGAAGCGATCACAAACCACCCAAATGACTGACATCTTTTGAGAAACAGGGAGATCAGAAATAAAATCCATGGAAATATGCGTCCAGGGCCTCTTCGGGATCGGCAAGGGCAAAAGCAACCCACTGGCACGAGAACAGCAGGGCTTAGCCCGAGCACAAGTCCCACAGGACTGCACAAAAGAACGCACATCCCGTGACAAAGAAGGCCACCAAAAGGATCTAGCCACCAAATCTCTGGTACCAAAGATTCCAGGATGACCAGCCAACACCGAACAATGAACCTCAGAGATAACTCTACTAGTCCATCTATCAGGGACAAACAGTTTCTCCGTAGGAAACTTCTGCAGCACCCGCCGCAAATCAGAGGAGATGGCAGACAAAATTACCCCCTCTTTAAGAATACCCGCCGGCTCCGGAACACCCAGAGAGTCAGGCACAAAACTCCTTGACAGGGCATCAGCCTTCACATTCTTAGATCCCGGAAGGTATGAAACCACAAAATCAAAACAGGAGAAAAAGAGCGACCATCGAGCCTGTCTAGGATTCAACCGTTTGGCAGACTCGAGATAAGTCAAATTCTTGTGATCCGTCAAGACCACCACGCGATGTTTAGCTCCTTCAAGCCAATGTCGCCACTCCTCGAATGCCCACTTCATGGCCAACAACTCCCGATTGCCCACATCATAATTGCGCTCAGCAGGCGAGAATTTTCTAGAAAAGAAGGCACAGGGTTTCATCACCGAGCCATCAGAACTTCTTTGCGACAAAACAGCCCCTGCTCCAATTTCAGAAGCATCAACCTCAACCTGAAAAGGGAGCGAAACATCTGGCTGGCACAACACAGGGGCAGAAGCAAAACGACGCTTCAATTCCTGAAAAGCCTCCACAGCCGCAGAGGACCAATTGACCACATCCGCACCTTTCTTGGTCAAATCAGTCAACGGTTTAGCAATACTGGAAAAATTAGCGATGAAGCGACGATAAAAATTAGCAAAGCCCAGGAATTTCTGCAAGCTCTTCACAGATGTCGGCTGAGTCCAATCGTAAATGGCCTGAACTTTAACAGGGTCCATCTCGATAGTAGAAGGGGAAAAAATGAAACCCAAAAATGAAACCTTCTGAACTCCAAAGAGACACTTTGACCCCTTCACAAACAAGGAATTCGCACGAAGAACCTGGAACACCATTCTGACCTGCTTCACATGAGACTCCCAATCATCCGAAAAGACCAAAATGTCATCCAAATATACAATCATGAATCTATCCAGGTACTCTCGGAAGATGTCATGCATAAAGGACTGAAACACAGATGGAGCATTAGAAAGCCTGTATGGCATAACCAGGTACTCAAAATGGCCCTCGGGCGTATTAAATGCTGTTTTCCATTCATCACCCTGTTTAATTTGCACAAGATTATACGCACCACGAAGATCTATCTTGGTGAACCAACTAGCCCCCTTAATCCGAGCAAATAAATCAGACAGCAGCGGCAAAGGATACTGAAATTTGACTGTGATCTTATTAAGAAGGTGGTAATCAATACAAGGTCTCAAAGAACCATCCTTCTTGGCTAGAAAAAAGAACCCTGCTCCCAATGGTGACGAGGACGGACGAATATGACCCTTCTCCAAGGATTCCTTTACATAACTCCGCATAGCGGCGTGCTCTGGTACAGACAAATTAAACAGACGACCCTTAGGAAACTTACTACCAGGAATCAAATTAATAGCACAGTCGCAATCCCTATGAGGAGGTAGGGCACCAGATTTGGGCTCATCAAATACATCCCGGTAATCTGATAAAAACTCAGGGATTTCAGAAGGAGTGGAAGGCGAAATTGACAGCAATGGAACATCACCATGTACCCCCTGACAACCCCAGCTGGACACAGACATAGATTTCCAATCCAACACTGGATTATGGACCTGTAGCCATGGCAACCCCAAAACGACCACATCATGCAGATTATGCAACACCAGAAAGCGAATATCCTCCTGATGTGCAGGAGCCATGCACATGGTCAATTGAGTCCAGTACTGAGGTTTATTCTTGGCCAAAGGCGTAGCATCAATTCCTCTCAATGGAATAGGATACTGCAAGGGCTCCAAGAAAAAACCACAGCGCCTGGCAAACTCCAAGTCCATCAAATTCAGGGCAGCGCCTGAATCCACAAATGCCATTACAGAATAGGACGACAGAGAGCAAATCAGATTAACGGACAAAAGAAATTTAGACTGTACCGTACCAATGGTGGCAGACCAAGCGAACCGCTTAGTGCGCTTAGGACAATCGGAGATAGCATGAGTGGAATCACCACAGTAAAAACACAGCCCATTCCGACGTCTGTGTTCTTGCCGTTCAGCTCTGGTCAAAGTCCTATCACACTGCATAGGCTCAGGCCTATGCTCAGAGAATACCGCCAGATGGTGCACAGCTTTGCGCTCACGCATGCGCCGATCGATCTGAATGGCCAAAGACATAGACTTATTCAGACCAGCAGGCGTGGGAAATCCCACCATGACATCCTTAAGGGCTCCAGAAAGACCCTTTCTGAAAATTGCCGCCAGGGCACATTCATTCCACTGAGTAAGCACAGACCACTTTCTAAACTTCTGACAGTACACCTCCGCTTCATCCTGACCCTGACACAAAGCCAGCAAGATTTTCTCTGCCTGATCCACTGAATTTGGTTCATCATAAAGCAATCCAAGCGCCAGAAAAAACGCATCAACATCACGCAATGCAGGATCTCCTGGCACAAGGGAAAATGCCCAGTCTTGAGGGTCGCCACGTAACAAAGAAATAATGATTTTTACCTGTTGAACGGGGTCACCAGAGGAGCGGGGTTTCAAAGCTAGAAACAGTTTACAATTATTTTTGAAATTCAAGAACCTAGATCTATCCCCAGAAAATAAGTCAGGAATAGGAATTCTAGGCTCTAACATAGGATTCTGAACCACAAAATCTTGAATTTTTGCACCCTTTCAGTGAGATGATCCACACAAGAGGAAAGACCTTGAATGTCCATGTCTACACCTGTGTCCTGAACCACCCAAAGGTCTAGGGGAAAAGAAAGACAAAACACAGTGCAAAGAAAAAAAAATGGTCTCAGAAGTTCTCTTATCCCTCTATTGAGATGCATTAATACTTTGGGCCAGCTGTACTGTTATGACCTGGTGGTTAGGAGCATGCAGAATGACCTGATAGTTAAACCTCATACAGGACGAGCTCTGGGATGTGGGAGCTCTGCTGACCGCAAGCCCTAATCCTATCACACACTAAAAATAGCCGTGGAGCGCTCCTGACCAGACCTGGGTGCCTCGTCACAGCCTAAGAACTATCTAGCCCTAGAGATAGAAAATAAAGCCTACCTTGCCTCAGAGAAATTCCCCAAAGGTAAAGGAAGCCCCCCACATATATTGACTGTGAGTACAGATGGAAGTCACAAACGCAGAGATGAAACAGGTTCCAGCAAAGGGAGGCCAGACTTACTAAATAGACAGAGGATAGGAAAGGTAACTTTGCGATCAGCACAAAAACCTACAAAAGACCACGCAGAGTGTGCAAAAAAGACCTCCGCACCGACTCACGGTGCGGAGGGGCCACTCTGCATCCCAGAGCTTCCAGCTAGCAAGACAAAATCATGATAACCAGTTGGACAAGAAAACAGTGAACAAATAATGACGATCAGGAACTTAGCTTCTGCAGGAGAAGGCAGGTCACCAGAGAGATCCAGGAGCGAACTGAACCAATGCAAAAACATTGACAGCTGGCATGGAGTAACGATCTGAGAGGAGTTAAATAGAGCAGCCAACCAAAGGATAAACCACGTCACCTGTGTAAGGAACCTCAGAAGCAGCAGCTTCACTCACAGCCACCAGAGGGAGCCCATAGACAGAACTCGCCGAAGTACCATTCACGACCACAGGAGGGAGTTCGACAACAGAATTCACAACATATATTATACTATTATAGACATATTTCTGCTTCTGATTATAATGAGACTGCTGAAAACTCTTCCTAAAAGGGTTCGAAGTATGAGTCTAAAAGATCCTGTTTTATCAGCTGTGTAACTGTTATTGTAATCTTACCTCTGATGATAATGAGACTGCTGAAAACTCTTCCTAAAAGGATAGGAAGTATGAGTCTAAGAAAAACTGTTTTATCAGCTGTGTAACTGTCATTGTAATCTTACCTCTGATGATAATGAGACTGCTGAAAACTCTTCCTAAAAGGTCAGGAAGTATGTGTCTGAAAAAAAGCCCCAGTAGCCAATGTGAAAATGGCAAGATTACAGATTTTGTTTTTTTACTAACAATAGTGATATGATAAAATACACGTAACACAAAAATCTGACTTAAACAACAGGTCAGTCTCTGTTGACACATTTCCTTAAAACCTTCCCCCTTGTGGTGAAAGGTAGCAGTGCTCTCTTATTGATTTTTTGCCTATTATAACTGATGTATTGAAATGTATTATTAACATGGGCCAGAATCTCAGTGGTGAAACTAAAAGCTGTGTTACAGTATTTAGAAAGTGACTGGTTAGTTGTATGTAAGCAAAACAAACTTCAAAATCTAAAAGGAAGCTGAATATAAATGGATGAACCAGAAATAAAAGAAAAAAAGGAGGAGGAAGTATGAAGGATAAACAGTAATATAATTGGGTGTAATGAGGGAAAGAAACAATGATAGAAGAAGAAATTGCACAACGGCAGACAGGGAAAAACGTGGAGATTGATGATGTCACTGTGTCTTGGTCAGCGAGCTCGGGAGGGGGTGGAAGCAGTTAAGAGGCGTCTCACGTATATTGTTTGCCTGGAGATGGTGCTCAGTTTTCAGGAGCTGTGCACAAGGAGAAAGGAGGAGGGATTTGAGGTGAGAATGGATGAGGGATGGAGAGCCGATGACACAGACAAAAAAGCATAGGATAAATGAAGGAAACGAAGTTAAGAAGTAGTGGTCCTACTGAGGTCAGCCATCAATAATTTATAGGGTAAAGACTCATTTTCCTTTAGAGAGTTTCCCCTGGACAGATATTCAATCATTTGTGTTATTGGTACGATTTCTATATTTTCACATTTATGACCTTCATAATAGTAATTGTAGAAATGCTTTCATGTGATATTGCCAAGAAGAGTGGGCAGCTTTACCATCTGAGTAAATAAAGAACCTCATCCACAATTACCACAAAAGACTTCAAGCTGTCATTGATGTTAGAGGGGGCAATACACGGTGTTAAGAAATGGGGTATGTGAACTTTTGATCAGGGTCATTTGGATGTTTTGGGTTGTCATTATGATTTAAAAAGAGAAAACACAATAGTCTGACAATAAATGGCTTCACCCAACCACTGACCATGAGTGGAGAAAAAGTTTGGCGTTATTATTTATATTCTCTGAAAAAAGGCCAAGAAAGCAAAAATTCTGCCGGGGTATGAAAACTTTTGAGCACAACTGTATTTAATGCCTTAATCTAATCTATTTTCGAATATACTATAATTAAAAATGTCCTATCCTTCCCTAACTACACTATCTAACTGCTTTACTTTTTTTTATCCACTTTCTTTTTGATGAGATTTCTTTTGAGAATCACTGTGCATGCTGGGATACTCAAACGAAGCGTCATCAGGGGGCAGAGGCTGCTGTCACTGCTGCAGACCTTACCCCATCCCTGAAATGAAGCGTCATCTGTGACCTTTGTTTCCGCAGCTGGGCTAGTCCCTGCTCTGTCACTGTGCACAATGACAGTGCGCTCTCTCGCCGACTCAGATCAGTAGTAGCCAGGTACAGACTGGGGCTGAAATTCAGTCCTGGCATTTTGAAATCACACAGGCCCATGTTGTCCCCGTCCCCATGAACCAGATGGGATATATTACTAATATTACCCTGGATGGAGGAAAGCAAGATTTACTACAAGACCAATATTTCTAATGATACCTGTGGCTGCTGGGGTAAGTGACGGAGTCAGCAACTTTGTGCTCCATCACAACTTAACAGTATAGGTGTCTTGAGAACACCGATTCTTTTAACAGCGTAGCAGGCAAGGCAGCCAATGACCAGACAGGCCCTTCTGGCATTTGCCAGAATTGCCAGATGGCCAGTCCGGCCCTGGTAGTAACAATCTGGCAACAGAGCTCATTGTCAGTGTGCATTTTAAGATGAATACCTAAGTGTAGAGACCAACACTTATGTCACTTACAGGGGCAGGGCTGGCCCCTGCAATCCGAGTATTGGTCTTACAACGCTAAGGGGGTCGCAATATGCCAGAAATGCGTCAGGTTCTGAGGTTTCAGTTTTAAATTTTTTTTTTTTTTTAACTTTTTCTAATAAAGCTTGAATTCTACCAAGTTGGTTGTTCCAGGTACTACCCTCTATTTTTTTTTTAACTTTGTGAAGCACTGTGAATTCTGTATATGATAGAATACCAGCGTAGACACAAGATATTCATGAAGAGGACTGTCACGAAGAAATCTTCAAGTGACAAATGGCAATATATAAGCAATATAAAGTAGAAACTGACAGGCACTCAACTGTCAGGAGAAATGGAAGAATTGATTGCACAGAGTTTTATTGGAGACTTACCAGGTGTGAAGGCTGGAAAGGAGCAATGTGACATCTGGTACCTAGAGGTGTGGAAGAAGGAAGGGTTGTATCAGTATCTGATCCCACAGAGGACAAGGGAATGCATAGGAAGGCTTTTCTTAGCAGGGACAGTTTTTCAATGTGCACATCAGCTGGGACTCAAGTATTACATGACACAACCACTCACATGCACACTATACAAGCAAGTGTACAATGTCCATATGTGTGCCAGTATGTAAGGCGTGTGCCCTGTGCATGTATGTTGCAAACAAGTGCATGCCAGTACGGCGCCCCATGGTCCTGGGCGTCACAGTGGTATTTCTTTCTTCTCGGGGAAAATGATGCTACATTTGGAGGCAATGAAGTATAACTGCATCCAGGTATCACAAACATGCAACACATTTCACACTCCAGGCCACCAGGAGGAGCCTTGCTTCTATTTATTAGGTCACTCCCCACGTATAGGTAAAACTGGTTGCCTGTAGGAAAAGTTAGTCAGTTGCTGGCTGAGCTCCGCTCAGTTAGTTGGTCCCTGGCAGGGGAGTGATCCTGTCAGAGAGCAAAGGAGAAGGACTCGGAGCTGTGCATGCCCTCAGAGCTGCAGCTCTTAGAAAGAGACATCGAAGGCAGAATTGTATTGCAGCGAGCGTGCAAGGAAGTCGTAGCAAAGGAGTGGATATCAGAAGGGGACCAGCCCTACACAGGCTGCCTCCTTCTGAAGCGCAGAAGCCCGGTAGCCAGAACACCGAGGGAGTAACAACCTTTATGCCTTGCTCCAGAGACCGGCAGGACAGCTAATTTCACGTTACCTGTCTGCCCTACACCCAGGAGGCACGGTGGCGCCCCTTAGAGGCTGGGGCATGATAGAGTCCCTATAAACCGCCTCAAGCCACTAGTCATACGGGTTTGTCCTATCCTATCTGGGGGACAGAGAGACATAATATCTACAACAGTTGTGAGGACCTTATGAGAAGCTTAGCAGTAAGGGACTACGACACTGTGGCGCAAAGGAAGGCTACTGATTTCCACCTGGACAAGGGGACTCTGGACTTGCCTCCAAACCGGCCGGACCCTGCCTGCCTTGTGATCTGGTACTCTGGACTGTGGATGCTGAAGTCTTCAGTAAAGGTAAAGAGACTTCAACCTTGTGTCCTCGTTCTTCTCTGCGCCTCACACCATCCACCATCTACACACCGGGAAGCCCTGGGATACACTTCACCTGTGGGAAGGTATACCATCTAGCTGCCATAACATCACCCCAGCGGACCCCTTAAAGCAGCGTTGGTCACCCTGGCCAAATACCACAGGTGGTTTCACGAACATTTCCCCTTTAAAGACCTTTCCCTTTTACACAGCTTTCCCTTTTACACAGACATCCCAGGGCCACGGACTGGGTCAGCCACCTGTGAACCGAAGGACCCGGTACCGAGTACCCCACGACCCCATGGGGGCGATCCACCTGCATGTTAGTGAATGTGCATATACTGCATGTACTATGTCAGTGGTTATGCGGCATGCCTGTGTAAAGCTATTGTAGGTGTGTGTCTGTTTGTTATTTGTGTACATGTACTTTTATGTACTGACCGTATGTGCATCTATTTTTTTTTTCATTTTATAATTTTATAATTTTTTCTTACTTTTTAAATTGGACTCGATATACAGTTAGATCCAGAAATATTTGGGCAGTGAGCGACTCTTCGTGATTTCAGCTCTGCAGGCCTCTATTTTCGATTTAATATGAAACAACTGAGATGCAATTGAAGTGGAGACTTTCAGGTTTAATTAAAGTCGTTGGACAAAAATATCAATGTGAAATATTTAGGAATTGCAGCCATTTTTCTACAAAGACTCCTAATTTCAGGGGCTCAAAAGTAATTAGATTAAATTTACAATATTTTTTTTAATTTTAATACTTTGTAGAGAATACTTTGCAGGGAATGACTACCTGACGTCTGGAAGCCATGGTCATCACCATCGCTGAGTTTCCTCCTTTGTGAGGCTTTGCTGCCTTTACTGCAGCTGACTTCAGTTGTTGCTTGTTTGTGGGTCTTTCTGCCTTAAGTTTTTCTCTTAATCCTGTGAAATACTGCTCGATGGGGCTGAGATCTGGTGATGACTCGGCCATTGCAGAATATTCCACTTGTTTGCCATAAAAAAAACTCCTGCGTTGCTTTCACAGCATATTTTGGATCATTGTCCATCTGTACTGTGATGCGTTGTACAATCAACCATGCTGCATTTGGTTGAATCTGAGCAGACAGTATCGCCCCGTACACTTCAGAATTCATCCGGCTACTTCTGTCGTCTGTCCCATCATCAATAAACACTAGTGACCAAGCGCCATTGGAAGCAATGCATGCCCGTACCATCACAATGCCTCCACCATGTGTCACAGAGGGTGTGCTGTGCTTTGGACCATGAGCTGTTCCAAGTCTTCTCCATACTTTCTTCTTCCCATCATTCTGGTACAGGTTGATCTTAGTTTTGCTTTTCCAGAACAAAGCGGCTTCTTTAGATTGTTTAGATTTTTTTTTTTTGCAAAGTCTAATCTGGCTTTTCTGTTTTTAAGGCTGATAAATGGTTTGCACCTTGTGGTAAACCCTCTGTATTTGCTCTCATGAAGTTTTCTCTTTATGGTAGACTTAGATAATGAAACACCTACGTCTTCACTTGAGTGAATGTTGTGAAGGGGTTTTTCTTCACCATGGAAAGGATTCTGCCATCATCTACCACTCTTGTCATCCATGGACATCCAGGCCTTTTTGAGTTCCCAAGTTCACCAGTGGGCTGTTTTTTTTGCTGAATGTACCAAACTGTTGATTTGGCTACTCTTAACATGTCTGCTAGCTCTCTGATAAATTTTTTTTTTCAGACTAGTGATAGTCTGTTTCTCTTCCATTAAATGCTTCTTTTACTGTATGCTTCCAAATGCAAATGCCACTCCTGGAATCAGCTCCAGACCTTTTATCTGCTTAATTGATGATGGATTACCAGAGTATATCCCATGCAGCCAATTAAAGAGCTTTTGAGATAATGGTTCAAATACTTTTTGTCCCTTTAAAAAGAGGCAGTAACATATTAAAGAGCTGTAATTCCTAAACCCTTACTCCAATTAGGATGTGAATACCCTCAAATTAAACCTGAGAGTCTGCACTTTAAGCCCATATTGATTATATAACTAATTTTTTTTTGGTAAACAGCTAAAATCGTTTATCCAAAATGTGATCCAAATATAATTTGTGCTACAAATTAACTATTAATTCCGTCCATGCCACATGTCACTGTAAATCAGTAGTGACACAGAAAAGCACAACCACCATAATTCAACCCAATAAAATCAATTTTATTAAATAATAGAAAACATACATAATAAAAAAACCAAGACAAAAACACAGTATCTCAAATGTGAGGGACCTATAGACTACTAGACGCTTAAAGCATTCAGCTTGTAACAGTACAGAAATGAGCTAATTAGCTACTCAGCTGGGTACTGGAATTGAATCACTCACTAAAGTATCTGTGGTATAAACTACAAAGATATCCACATGGTAACAGAGTGTTCCTCGCCCATATTTGCTGTATGTCAAATAAAGTAACCACCGCTAAGACAACAGCACCCGTAATCCAGAGTATTGTTCACCTTAATAGGATTAACTAAGCTAAGGGTACCGTCACACTATAACATTTCGATCGCTACGACGGTACGATTCGTGACGTTCCAGCGATATCGTTACGATATCGCTGTGTCTGACACGCAGCAGCGATCAGGGATCCTGCTGAGAATCGTACGTCGTAGCAGATCGTTTAGAACTTTCTTTCATCGCTGGATCTCCCGCTGACATCGCTACATCGGTGTGTGTGACACCGATCTAGCGATCTAGCGATGCGATCCAGCGATGCGTTCGCTTGTAACCAGGGTAAACATCGGGTAACTAAGCGCAGGACCGCGCTTAGTTACCCGATGTTTACCCTGGTTACAAGCGTTAAACTAAAAAAAAAAAAAACAGCACATACTTACATTCTGGTGTCCGTCAGGTCCCTTGCCGTCTGCTTCCCGCACTGTGACTGCCGGCCGTAAAGTGAAAGCAGAGCACAGCGGCTGTGCTTTCACTTTCACTTTACGGCCGGCAGTCACTGAGTGCGGGAAGCAGACTGCAAGGGACGTGACGGACACCAGATGTAAGTATGTGCTGTTTGTTTTTTTTTAGTTTAACGCTTGTAACCAGGGTAAATATCGGGTAACTAAGCGCGGTCCTGCGCTTAGTTACCCGATGTTTACCCTGGTTACCCAGGGACCTCGGCATCGTTGGTCGCTGGAGAGCTGTCTGTGTGACAGCTCCCCAGCGACCACACTACGATTTACCTACGATCACGGCCAGGTCATATCGCTGGTCGTGATCGTAGGTAAATCGTATAGTGTGACGGTACCCTAACAATCTATTGCCAGGCGGCAGTCAAAAAAGCGCTGTACTCACTGCTGAATGAAAGGAAAAGTGTCCGGTCCCTCTACCCCGACGCGCGTTTCGTCCACACTTCTTCAGGGGGCGTCAGGAAACTCGGCTTCAGGAAAATGGCCGCAGTGATGTCCATCTGCGCATGTGCGGCATCCCGCGGCCATTTTCCTGAAGCCCCGGGAAGCAGGAGACTCCATCTGCGCACGCGCGGGCTCAGGAAGATGGCCGCACCCACCGAGAAACCGCTGAATAGCGGCGAGCGCGCTCTTTTTCTACAGCTGCGCAGTGCATTCGGCACTTGCGCATGCGAGAAGCACTACGCCACCAACGGGACCTTAAGCAAGATGTGGGGGAGAAACAGCGCTGTGACCACGCCCATCTGACCAGCCTGATTGACAGGCGAAAAAGGACACTTTTGTAAGGTATTTCGGCAGCATAGGTAGGGAATCAGGGGACAAAAAATACCCTATTGTAAAGCACAGCTCAGGCCCTATTTAACAGTATTTTTATCTCCTACTGAAAAAACGGGGTGACAGGTTCCCTTTAAGCAGTCTTAACCTCAAAATAGAAACATTAGTGCCCTGGGCAATTGCCCAGTTTTTCTTCCCCTAATTCCCGCCCTGACTGTAATTAGGGCTTATTTTTGGGAGTAACATAGTAACATAGTTAGTAAGGCCGAAAAAATACATTTGTCCATCGAGTTCAGCCTATATTCCATCATAATAAATCCCCAGATCTACGTCCTTCTACAGAACCTAATAATTGTATGATACAATATTGTTCTGCTCCAGGAAGACATCCAGGCCTCTCTTGAACCCCTCGACTGAGTTCGCCATCACCACCTCCTCAGGCAAGGAATTCCAGATTCTCACTGCCCTAACAGTAAAGAATCCTCTTCTATGTTGGTGGAAAAACCTTCTCTCCTCCAGACGCAAAGAATGCCCCCTTGTGCCCGTCACCTTCCTTGGTATAAACAGATCCTCAGCGAGATATTTGTATTGTCCCCTTATATACTTATACATGGTTATTAGATCGCCCCTCACTCGTCTTTTTTCTAGACTAAATAATCCTAATTTCGCTAATCTATCTGGGTATTGTAGTTCTCCCATCCCCTTTATTAATTTTGTTGCCCTCCTTTGTACTCTCTCTAGTTCCATTATATCCTTCCTGAGCACCGGTGCCCAAAACTGGACACAGTACTCCATGTGCGGTCTAACTAGGGATTTGTACAGAGGCAGTATAATGCTCTTATCATGTGTATCCAGACCTCTTTTAATGCACCCCATGATCCTGTTTGCCTTGGCAGCTGCTGCCTGGCACTGGCTGCTCCAGGTAAGTTTATCATTAACTAGGATCCCCAAGTCCTTCTCCCTGTCAGATTTACCCAGTGGTTTCCCGTTCAGTGTGTAATGGTGATATTGATTCCTTCTTCCCATGTGTATAACCTTACATTTATCATTGTTAAACCTCATCTGCCACCTTTCAGCCCAAGTTTCCAACTTATCCAGATCCATCTGTAGCAGAATACTATCTTCTCTTGTATTAACTGCTTTACATAGTTTTGTATCATCTGCAAATATCGATATTTTACTGCGTAAACCTTCTACCAGATCATTATTGAATATCCCTGCGGTACCCCACTGGTCATAGCGACCCAGTTAGAGACTATACCATTTATAACCACCCTCTGCTTTCTATCACTAAGCCAGTTACTAACCCATTTACACACATTTTCCCCCAGACCAAGCATTTTCATTTTGTGTACCAACCTCTTGTGCGGCACGGTATCAAACGCTTTTGAAAAATCGAGATATACCACGTCCAATGACTCACCGTGGTCCAGCCAATAGCTTACCTCTTCATAAAAACTGATTAGATTGGTTTGACAGGAGGGATTTCTCATAAACCCATGCTGATATGGAGTTAAACAGTTATTCTCATTGAGATAATCCAGAATAACATTCCTCAGAAACCCTTCAAATATTTTACCAACAATAGAGGTTAGACTTACTGGCCTATAATTTCCAGGTTCACTTTTAGAGCCCTTTTTGAATATTGGCACCACATTTGCTATGCGCCAGTCCTGCGGAACAGACCCCATCGCTATAGAGTCCCTAAAAATAAGAAATAATGGTTTATCTATTACATAACTTAGTTCTCTTAGTACTCGTGGGTGTATGCCATCCGGACCCGGAGATTTATCTATTTTAATCTTATTTAGCCGGTTTCGCTAAGGCTGGCTTCCCATTGCGTTATGGGATCGCGTTTAACGGACACCGTTGCACGGCGAAATTAACGCCGTGCAACGCGTCCGTTAGCACGCCCATTCAAGGCAATGGGAATGCGCATCGCTAGCGCGTGCCATTTTCGGCACGCGCTAGCGATGTGCCGGTGTTTTGTAGCGCGCCGCGGACGCTGCTTGCAGCGTCCGCGGCGCGCCCGAGGTCCGTTCCCCGCTCTCGCAGATCAGGGATCTGCGCTAGCGGGGACGTTAAACGCGACCCCGAAAATCACATTGCGTTAGCGCAACCCGCTAGCGCTTAGCGCTAAACGGATTGCTCTAACGCAATCTGAACCTAGCCTAAGTAAGGCATAAGAATGATCCACAAATCCTGTAAAATCATGTTAGGGGTTATTTTCAGGGTAGGTCTTTTTTCTGAGAATCACGGTGCTAGTTGGACGCCTCTGAGCAGGAAACATAGCACTAGAAAAGGATTAATTTGGGCCAAAACAGGGCATGTTGTCTAACACGTAGGCTATGATTGCTCATTTAAGGCTAAAAGCACAAAGAAATTATCATACTGTGCTGCTTGTACTGGAAAAATCACTTTATATTACATTTTATCCAGCAGGAGAACAATATGCCTTTGTTCTTCTTTTAGCTACAAACCAGTCGTCTCAGTAGTTAATTAGCTTTAATTTCTGTATTGTTGCACACGGGGCATCTATGTTGCTATAAATATGAGATTTTAGGCATACAATGGAGTTATAATATACTTAGGCTTTAAACAACGTCAATACGATCTAAATTTGGCACATTTTCCCTACTTGCTCCATTTAATTCTGGAACAAACTCATGCCATCATGTCTCTTAACAAGGAAATCGGATTCTTTCTTGCAATTTATAACTTTCTGGGGCACCTTCATTAAAGTACAGAGTGGGTAGACTTCTAAAGCATGAGTAGCATGTAATTAAACAATAAAAATAGGGTATGGCTGGCTGTCACCTGTATAAATCAGTCTAGTAAATTAAACTACGTGAGATGAACTATAGTTTAAAATAATTTGCCATGTATTAAATGGTTTGATTCATGACAGACATTGATAGTGTATAAGGAATGTCATCAAAGTCTGATTGGGAGGGACTCCGAAAATGGAACCCATGTTCATCACAAAGACAACGTGGCAACAGTGTTTGAAAATTGTCATTATCAGTTTGGCTCCTCTGGCGCGCTCTCTGTTATTTCTCAGTTTGGCTCCTTTAGAGCTTTCTCTGTTCTTTCTCGGTTTGGCTCCTCTAAATCTTACTCTGTTCTTTCTCGGCTTGGCTCGTCTGAAGCTTTCTCTGTTCTTTCTCAGTTTGGCTCCTATATAGCTCACTCAGTTGGCTCCTCTGGAACTTACACTGCTCTTTCTCAGTTTGGCTTCTTAGGATATTTTTCTGTTCTTTCTCAGTTTGACTCCTCTAGAGAATTCTGGGGTTTTTTCCCCCACTTTGGCTCCTCTGACGCTTTCTCAGTTCTTCCTCAATTTGTCTTCTCTGGAGTTTTCTCTGTTATTTCTTAGCTTGGTTCCTCAGGAGCTTACTCTGTTCTTTCTCAGTTTGGCTCCTCTGGAGCTTTCTCTGTAGTTTCTCAGTTTGGCTCTTCTGGAGCTTTCTCAGTTCTTTCTCAGTTTGGTTCCTCATTAGCTTACTCTGTTCTTTCTCAGTTTGACTCCTCTGGAACTTTCTCTGTTCTTTCTCAGTTTGGCTCCTCTGGAACTTTCTCTGCTCTTTCTCAGTTTGACTTTGCGGGAGCGTACTCTATTTTTTTCTCAGGTTGGCTCCTTTGAAGCTTTCTATGTTCTTTCTCAGTTTAACTCTTTTCGGTTTCTCTAGAAGCAGCATGGATGGCTGATTACTATCAATGGTAAATCATGTAGTTTCTGTTCGGTCATTGACCAGTGACCAACCATAGGACTTCCACTCCTCCATACACAATAGACAAATGCTGACCAAATACACAAGATTGACAATATCCATAAGATACAGTGAAACTAAAATTCGGTGTCAGGATATCTTATCTGGGAAAGGTGTGGTCTTCTCCAAGTGGAGGTCTTTAAGAGAGTTCCTCTGATGGACTGTGATGTTCTCGAATTACAGAGGAATGTGACTCCATAAAGATTATGGCCCTGTCTTAAGGTACGTCACACATAATGATTTCGTTAACAATATCGTTGCTTTTTGTGACGTAGCAACGATATCGTTAACTAAATTGTTATGCGTGACAGCGACCAACGATCAGGCCCCTGCTGGGAGATCGTTGGTCACTGTGAATGATCAGGACCTTTATTTGGTCACTGATCACCCACTGTCATCGCTGGATCGGCGTGTGTGACGCCGATCCAGCGATGTGTTCACTGGTAACCAGGGTAAATATTGGGTTACTAAGCGCAGGGCCGCGCTTAGTAACCCGATGTTTACCCTGGTTACCATTGTAAATGTAAAAAAAAAAAACACATACCCACATTCCGGTGTTTGTCACGTCCCCCGGCGTCAGCTTCCCTGCACTCCTCCTGCATCCCGTGTCAGCGCCGGCCGGCCGTAAAGCAGAGCACAGCGGTGACGTCACCGCTCTGCTTTACGGCCGGCGCTGACACAGGATGCAGGAGGAGTGCAGGGAAGCTGACGCCGGGGGATGTGACAGACACCGGAATGTGAGTATGTGTTTTTATTTTTTTACATTTACAATGGTAATCAGGGTAAACATCGGGTTACTAAGCGCGGCCCTGCACTTAGTAACCCGATGTTTACCCTGGTTACTGGGGGACTTCGGCATCATTGGTCGCTGGAGAGCTGTCTGTGTGACAGCTCTCCAGTGACCACACAACGACTTACCAACGATCACGGCCAGGTCGTATAGCTGGTCGTGATCGTTGGTAAATCGTTTAGTGTAACGGTACCTTTAGTTTCTAATGAGACAACATTTTCTTTTGAGAAGTGTCTTCACTCTGAAGCCTTGGTTCTCAGCTTGTAATACAGGTAATCTAGAGATAAATAGCATATCTCAAGGGCAGCGTGCCCCAGTCTGAGGGCCTCCAGCTCCGCAATCTCAATTCCCATAATGGTCTGACATCTGCAGTCTCTTAGTGCACAATGGAGGATGACGTTTTGTAACAGCTGGAGAGGCGCAGTCTGTGAAACGCCTCTCTATAGGGTACTCACGCTGTGTCTCTAATATTTTATGGTCATAGGCTAGGGAGGACTGTGGTGTCATTTAATTGGGGTGTACAGGAAACAGACTATTTGGTGTGTTGCTCATTACAGTAGTTTTATCAGAAATGTATGTCCCAATGAGCAAAGGACTTCACATGACCTGGACATATTAATAAGTAAACTCTGAAGGCTCTTTTGGAATGACACCAAGTAGATGTATATAAGAAATATTTGCTTTAAACTGCAATACTGTTGTGTCAGGAAATGTAGTTTCTGTCCGAATGCGATCCAACAAAACATCACATCGCAACCGGGTCAAGGTTAGTCTATGGGGCCAAGCACATGTCAGACTTTTTTCTTGGACCTTGTGTATTGTGCGCATGCGCTGGCACTCTTTGGCCTTTCCCCGTGTATGCGCATTACAATACTTTGCTCTGCCCTCGGAGCGTGATGCTGAGGACGCTGTGTGGTTGAACGTAGAATGCGTCATCCACACAAAGCAAGAAGAGAGTAGGCGCCGGATCAAGACCAGTAACTCGCATCGGACTGGACCATCCCATAGGTGATAATAATAATAGCTATTTTTTGTTTTATGAAGAGCGCATTGGGGACATATATACAGCATTCTAGAATGCTGTATCTGAGGGCTTACAGGTGCTGGTCTCATATGTATATTTCAACAACCAAATGTCTGATGCCCTGAAGTTCCTGGGGCAGAATGTGAAATCTATAACACAATGCCCCAATTACCATGTGCCATTTAGAATGCAAGTAGTTTGTTTGTTTTTTTTGGCAGAAGGGTCTTTAAGAAACCCTAAAGGTACCTTCACACTGAACAATTTTCCAACGAGAACGACAACGATCCGTGACGTTGCAGCGTCCTGGATAGCGATCTTGTTGTGTTTGACACGCAGCAGCGATCAGGATCCTGCTGTGACATCGCTGGTCATCGCTGAAAGTCCGGAACTTTATTTGGTCGTCAGGTCAGCGTGATTCGTCATGTTTGACAGCAAAAGCAATGATGCCTGCAATGTTTTTTCGTGGAGCAACAACCAGCGAGAACGATAAGTATGTCACTGGATCGCTCCTGCATCGTTCTGCTGTTGCCGGTGTTTGACATCTCCTAGCGACCTAAACAGCGACCCTGCAGCGATCGGCTCGTTGTCTATATCGCTGCAGCGTCGCTTAATGTGACGGTACCTTAAGGGACCAACTGCTAAATCTGCCCTCTTATAGCTGCACCCCTATTGTGGTTATCCTACAGATTCGTTATTTGTCTCCAGAGGAAGGAACTGGTGGACAAGTAGGTTCCCAGGCCAGTAAACATACAAACAAAACTTAGCACTAAACTTAGCGAGAATGTTCAAAGAAGATTTTTATTGCAGTCTGTCAAACAATTGACAAGAGACGTTTCGGTCCCACATGGACCTTCGTCAGTCTATAAGTCATAACAAAAGAAAATAATAATAAGGCAAAAAATCAAAATACGGTAAATATCAAAGACCATGTCATAAAGCAAAATAAGCAACACAATATAGGAGTTGATAAAACAATGAGGACATCCTCAATATCCTAAGGATAGAAGCCGTGTTGAGAGTGATAGTCAAGGGACAAAGGGGAATAAAGAGGAGAGGTACCTACCCGACTGCATAAAAGGAGGATGTAGATAATAGGTAGGTACAGTATATAGGAGTTTAGAGCTGCAAGTCTGTAATGTAAAGTAGAAGATAAGTGAATTAGACAATAATGAGATATATAACTAGAATTGAATGACGGCGAGAATAATACCTGTAGAGGATAACTTGTGGATATAGTTAGACGTGGGTCCTATATATGGTCCCAAATAGAAGGAACTGTAAGAGACAGGGGGAAGAAGTAATAAACATCACAAAAATATCCTTGAGGATGTATAAACCAGGGGAACTGGAGATATGGTAATGATTCTATAGTAAACATACAGCCCAAAAAGTCGGATTCATCTAGCCAAAGGAAGGGGAATGACATATGTCACATAGGTGACAGTATGATGTCTGTCATACGGAAGGCAAAAAACTAATAATAATATATACAAGGCAAAGTTGTACCAGTGTCCATGCTGCATTGGTGGCGGTGGAGCATGGTGACGCAGGTGGTAGTGGGAAAAGAGGCACATTGGTGGCAGAAAGAATATATGAAGAAGATACTCACTGTATTGATGCCTGTCGTCCTGCTTGCACCAACGTGGTGTCCACCGCTAGTTGGATGCAGCAGCGGGAGCTAGAGCGATTGAAATAAGCAAGGGGTGGGATTTAGCTCTGTGCGTACCGGAAGTATGCAAACCGGAAATGACGCTTGGGTTCCACCGCCGGGACAGTTTGCGTTCCACCGCCGGGACAGTTTGCGTTCCACCGCCGGGACAGTTTGCGTTCCACCGCCGGGACAGTTTGCGTTCCACCGCCGGGACAGTTTGCGTTCCACAGCGTGCCAGGAGTAGAAAAAAGGGGGCTAGAGATGTAAATTTGTAAAAAAAAAGTGGCGGTCAGGCTGATGGGTATGTAAGGAACTGTGAAAATGAGTATTGAAGGGATTAAATAGAATAAATATAAAAATAAAGGGGGGTGAATTAATGGGCATGGTGATGAACTAAAACAAGGGGGAGGAACGCAGGCGGAATGGATGTATAAAGGGCAACAAAGTGAAACTAAACTGAAAGGCAGAGTTACATAAAAATGTGAAAAAAAGGGAAAAAGGAAGAAAGAAAAAAAAAGGAGTCTTGAATGCAATGAACAGAAAGGAGTATATTGGAATATATTTATTGCTAAGATAACCCGAAAGGGAGAAATGCAGTCGAGTAGGGGGAGGAACAACGTCAATCCAAGGGAAAGGATCGAGAGGGAGGTGATCAATAGAGACGACTCTGCAATGAGAGAAGATAATATATTAGTAAATATGACATATTATAAGCTATATTAATTAGCAAAAATGGTATTGTAGAGTCGAATAACACTGTGACGAAGAGCATACATATATGCTGTTAAGGTAATCACAAGACCATAATAGTTCATTCAAATTAATCACTTAAATAAATGCAAGGAGATCATACTCCCTAATGAGTCCATGGGGAGACAGTGTCTGTAGTTCGTGGATCCAAAACGCCTCACGTTTTTTAAGAATCCGGACACGATCACCTCCACGTCTCGGGACAGAGACGTGCTCAATCACTTGAAATTTCAACTGAGAAACCTGATGAACTGCTGTGATAAAGTGATGTGGAATGGGGAGTAATACATTTTTACACCTGATGGTTGATTTGTGTTTAGAAACACGATCCTTGATGGCTTGTGTAGTTTCACCAATGTAAAGATGTCCGAAGGGGCACTTAATAAGATATACAGCAAAAGTCTTATTGCACGTGGAGAAGTCCTTAATGTAGTACTTTTTTCCTGAATGGGGATGGTAGATAACGTTCCCTTTAACAACGTTACTGCATTGATTGCAGTTAAGGCAGGGAAAGGTGCCCATCTTGGGACTGTGAAGAAACCTCTGAGTGTGGGGGGAGGCAGATGGGCCAATGTCGGCCTTCACTAGTGAATCCCGGAGGTTTGGAGCACGTTTGTAGCAGGGAAGGAAGTGGTTGCGAAATTATGGAACATTGGGGAAGGCTGTTTGTAAAAGGTTCCAATGGCACCTAATAGTCTTATGGAGAATGTGTACAAAGGGATGGAAAGTATGGACACACAGAACCAGTTTTTTTTATGGTGGATCTTTTGTTAATAGAGGGAGTGGTGGTCTCAGTCAGAAGGGTAGCCACGTTCTCTGAATTTATTAAACATTTCCCTAGACCTTAATGCATAAAGGGAGGGATCAGAGGCAATCTTCTGTACCCTTCTGAACGGTGATCGTGGGATGGATGCTTTTGTGGTTGGAGGGTGTAGACTGTCAAAATGCAGTAAACTTCCGGTCAGTAGGCCAAATGGTCCTTAATGACCATAGTATCAAGGAAATTAACCTGTTGGGAAACGCTAGTGATGGTGAAGGACAACTCAGGCCTAGCTGAATTCAAATCCTGAAGAAAGGAATTCAAAGTGTCAGGTGTGCCATCCCAGATGCAGAATATGTCATCAATATAGCGTTTCCATAGACGACTATGGGAACGAAAAAGAGGATTCGTATAGACAAAGTCCTCTTCAAATTGTGCCATATAACTGTTGGCATAAGGATGCGCCATGTTCGAGCCCATGGCCGTCCCTTTGACCTGTAGGTAGTATGAGTCCTCAACCATAAAGAAATTCATCGTGAGTACTATAGTGAGTAATGCAATGCTCAAATCAATTTTGTCAGGATGCACATTAGAGGAATGTAGCATTCGGCGCACACATGTTGTAACAGGGTCTGCCAATCTGGAGTACCTCTTTCAGTACCACCCCGTGTTTCAGGAGGTCCACTCTGCTTTGGCTGGAGTTGGAATGAAGGACGCTGGCTGGAATTCCTTGATTACATGGGTGCATATAAAAGATCACTGCGTCTCCACATATTTCCAGTATGACAATGCAGCGCCCCAGAGATCTGGTCGTTGCAGTATGACACTCTGCCACTAAGGGGAGTGATGGTACGTCTGATGGCACTGAAGGAATTCTACTGACCAGGTATCACCAGCACACATTACACTTCACACTCCGGCCACTAGGGGGAGCAAAAGGCTTTATTTATTGGGCCACTCCTCACACTGGTAAAACTAGGGGTTGGATAGGAAGTTAGTCAGAAGCTGACTGGGTTGGATTCAGGCAACATCCCGTGGCAGGGGGTGTTGCAGGGAAAAGACACAGGGGGGTCCCTGTCAGGCGTGGGAACCTGGCAGGTACCTAGCGAACAGAGCAGAACATAACGGAACCGCGCCTACACACCCCCGCGGCGGTATCCTAAGAGAGAGACACGAAGGGAAGATTATTGTGGAACAGTGAGAAACGAGATCAATCATAAAGGAGAACCAGTAGGAGTCGTGCCGTGAGACCGAGGCAACATCCTACTGAGGCGCATAGCCGGTGGCCGGAACACCGCGGGAGTAACTGACTCTAGGCCTTACTTCGAACTCCGCAGGACAGTTAATTATAGGTTGGCTGTCTACCTTAAATTTCCTACGAAGACATAGGGGGCAACGCGTGGAGAGGGGGGTCTCTAGGGTCCCGGAAGAGCTCCAAGCCTTCCCGTCATACGGGTGCGTCCTAGCCATAACATACCTGGGGGACGAGAAACTGGTAACATCTGGAACTAGAGAGAGAGAGAGCTGTAGAGAACGAACGAACGAGAACAGCAGTTGTGAGGACTATTCCGAATGCTCAGCAGGGTAGCACTGCAACACACAGGCGCTAGTGGTAGGCACTGATTTCCACCTGCAAAGGGAACTCTGGAAGTGCCCATTGGACGGCCGGTCTCAGATAGCCCTGTTAAGCATTCTCTGGATTGAGGATCCTGAAGTCTTCAGTAAAGAGGTAAAGAGACTGCAACCTTGTGTCCTCGTTATTGACTGCATCTCACACCATCACTATCCACCTTACTGGGAAGCCCTGAGGACATACTTCACCTGTGGGAAGGTATACCATCCAGCTGCCATTCCATCACCCCAGCAGACCCCACAGCAGCGTCGGTCACCCTGACCGAACACCACAGGTGGCGTCACGAAACCTTGACAGACTCCTATCACCTTTTATGGGACGCCCCTTAGCAGGGTCGCGGACCGGGTCTAACCAGCGTGACAGTCTCAGAACCGAACCAGAGAGGCCCGTTACCGAGAACTCGTGGCCCTGTGTCTGGGGGCACTCCAACTACACTTTACTCACAGAGCACAGAATATATATCACACAGATACAGAGGGTGGGCCAATTGAAAAGCGGCAGGCCAGACATACATTACCATAGCCGCAGGTGGCTGGAGCCTGCCGATATTAACTGTGGGAATTACAAAGGTGGGGAAGGTCAAAACGGGAATATCTTGTCCTCTCTGCCCTGGGGCACAGCCTGTGGGCTTATGCATTAGGGACATGCATCTCACCTGGAACCTATTATACATACATATAACTGCACAACATATTCTTGGTGCGGTGGGGTTCCGTAACACATGTAATGCCATGGTCGTGGGGGATGGACGTATACAGGTCTTTGATGTCGAGTGAAATCAAGATAGATGTAATTGGTATGGGGCCTAGGGTCCGAATATACTTAAGGAAGTCACCAGTATCAAGCAGGAAAGAGGATGTTTCTCGAATGAGGGGAGTTAGAACTTTCTCCAAGAAGATAGAAAGAGGGGAGAGAATGGATTCCGTTGAGGCTACGATGGGCCATCCTGGAGGTTTATCCAGGTTCTTGTGCACCTTGGGCAAGGTATAAAACACTGGAGTAATGGGATTGGTTTTAGTGAGAAAGTTCCGTGTGTTGATGTCAAGACTTCCCTGATTCAGAAAGAAAGTAAGTGTTCTGTCTATGGGATCGTGAATGTCCCTAGTGGGGTCCCTGGAGAGACCGACATATACTGTATTGTCACTCAATTGGCGATAGATTTCTTGTAGATAATTGTACCGATTCATGAACACAATGGCACCACCCTTGTCGGCTGATGAAGGTGTAATTTGACATTTTCGATGTCATGTCTTAATTTTCTAAATGTAGTATTGACAAACTCAATGAAGGTCTCTAGGGCATGTGAACCCTGTGTGTGTGTGTGGGGGGGGGGGGGGTTGTAAGTAATACCGTTACGTAGGCCCAGACTCGTTCCTTTGAGGAGTCCACTATCGGCAGGGGAATCATAGGAGTCATAGAGGTGGTCTGTTCCGCAAAATGTGCCTTTAATCTAAGAGTGCGAAAAACCGCTGTAGCTCCATATCGAGATTAAAGGTACTTTATCTATATGATGGACAAAAAGTAAGGCCTTTCTGTAAGAGATGGTATTCGGCCATATTTAAAGTCTGTGAGGAAATGTTAATCACCAATGGGCATATACCTGTGAATGGGTCACTCTCTGATCTGTGACCCTTCCTTCATTGCCCTCAACGTATCCTCTTCCTCTTGGATGTCTTGGCCTTTGGCCTAAAAAATGTTGATTGGGGCCCGGGCGAGAGTCCCGTCAGTCAGATTCAGAACCTGAGGAAGAGATGTCTGTAGAGAGTCTGTGATAGTATCTGTCATAGGAAGAACGAGAATTAGGGTTGTAGCGCCACCTATAGACTTTGTCCTGTTCGTAGTCGTTGGTGTCTCATAAGAAATTGATCCTTTTTTGATTTTCTGTGTCCCTCTTATGATGATCCGTGGTGGTTTTAATGCATGCTTTCAAGGCAGTCAATTCCCCGGATGTACCAACAGACGACAATTGAGTCTCGATATTGTTAATCTCCACCTTGGTTTTGGCTATGGCTGTCTGTAAATGTTCAATGTTTAGAGTCATTAGATCGAAGGAACATTTGTTAAGTATTTGTTTGAACTTCAGACAGCAATCTGTAGAGTCACGGAATAGGGTGGGTTATAATGAAACCCTAAGTCCCCTAGGGATTCTTCTCACGCGTGGATATTCGGCCAGTGTGGCACAGTGTAGTTCATAGTTTGTCTGGTGTCGCAGTTCTCTTTCCAAATCTCTTCCTCTTGTTTCCTTCGGGGGAACCTACAGGAAATCACTAGAGAGAGGTAGCTTAGAGAGGATGTTATAAGTTTCATCAGGATTGTAAGAAAAGGTGTTAGATGACATAATTCACAGCGTGCATACGAAAAGGAAATACGATTGTGGTGTGAAACTTAGCACAGCCTTGTGAAGTGGTGCACAAGTAGGTTCCCAGGCCAGTAAACATAGAAATAACACTTGGCACTTAACTTAGCGAGAATATCCAAAGAAGATTTTTAATGCAGTCTGTCCAACAATTGACAAGAGACTTTTCGGTCCGACATGGACCTTCGTCAGTCTATAAGTCATAAAAGAAAATAATAATAAAGCAAAAAAATCGAAATAAATATCAAAAACCATGTCATAAAGCAAAACAAGCAACAAAACATAGGAGTTGACAAAACAATGAAGACATCCTCAATATCCTAAAGGTACCTTCACACATAACGATATTGTTAACGATATCGTTGCTTTTTGTGACGTAGCAACGATATCGTTAAGGAAATCGTTATGTGTGACAGCGACCAACGATCAGGCCCCTGCTGGGAGATCGTTGGTCGCTGAAGAAAGTCCAGAACTTTATTTCGTCGCTGGATCTCCCGTGGACATCGCTGGATCGGCGTGTGTGACACCGATCCAGCGATGTCTTCACTGGTAACCAGGGTAAACATCGGGTAACTAAGCGCAGGGCCGCGCTTAGTAACCCGATGTTTACCCTGGTTACCATCCTAAAAGTAAAAAAAACAAACACTACATACTTACCTAACGCTGTCTGTCCTCCAGCGCTGTGCTCTGCACTCCTCCTGTACTGGCTGTGAGCGTCGGTCAGCCGGAAAGCAGAGCGGTGACGTCACCGCTCTGCTTTCCGGCCGCTGTGCTCACAGCCAGTACAGGAGGAGTGCAGAGAAGCTGAGCGCCGGGGACAGACAGCGGTAGGTAAGTATGTAGTGTTTGTTTTTTTTACTTTTAGGATGGTAACCAGGGTAAACATCGGGTTACTAAGCGCGGCCCTGCGCTTAGTTACCCGATGTTTACCCTGGTTACCGGCATCGTTGGTCGCTGGAGAGCGGTCTGTGTGACAGCTCTCCAGCGACCAAACAGCGACGCTGCAGCGATCCGGATCGTTGTCGGTATCGCTGCAGCGTCGCTTAGTGTGACGGTACCTTAAGGCTAGAAGCCATGTCGAGAGTGGTAGTCAAGGGACAAAGGGGAATAAAGAGGAGAGGTACCTACCCGACTGCATAAAAGTTGGATGTATATAATAGGTAGGTATATAGAAGTTTATAGCTGCAAGTCGGTAATGTATAGTAGAAGACAAGTGAATCAGAGTATAATGGTATATATGTAGAATTGAATGACGATGAGAATAATACCTGTAGAGGATAACTCGTGGATATAGTGAGACGTGGGTCCTATATATGGTCCCAAATAGAAGGAACTGTAAGAGACAGGGGGAAAAAGCAATAAACATCACAAAAATATCCTAGAGGATGTATAAACCGGGGAACTGGAGATATGGTAATGATTCTATAGTAAATATACAGCCTAAAAGTCGGATTCATGTAGCCAAAGGATGGGGAATGAGCCTCCATGGACATATGTCACATACGTGACAGTGTGATGTCTGTGTCATACGGAAGACAAAAAAATAATAATAATATATACAAGGCAAAGTTGTACCAGTGGGTGCTGCATTGGTGGCGGTGGAGCATGGTCTTCTTTGGATATTCTCGCTAAGTTGAGTGCCAAGTTTTATTTGTCTATTATACTTTGTGGCTTACAAATACTAATGTAAAATACTGAACGTGTGAACGTGGCCTAACTGTGATCAGCTTTCATCATATGTCCATAAGTTTCTTATCCTCTGCATGTAAAAATGGGAATTTTCATCCGAAGACTGCAAGCAGATATTTTAAAATCCACAAAAAAATTGATAGACAGGTATTTTGGAAAGTCACAACTTTCATTATATAATGAATGCACTTCATTTTCCAAAAAATGGAAATATCTTTTTAAATATAAATGTCCTACAATGTGACATTATTATGTCTATTCGTAAAAGAGGAGCGCAGATAACACAAGAATGTTGTAACACTTGTGAATTTATTGGTAAAAGATTCAATATGAGGCTCTCATTATCAGCCAAATAGAGGACAAAGGTGTGAGATTAATGCCTTTATTTCAAGGTGTATATGTAGTGTTGGCTGAAAAAGCTTCTCTGTCTGCCAGTCTAATCATTAAATCCATCACTCTTGCTCTATAGAGAAGGATGTTTTTTTTTATTATTTCAAAGGCATGGAAGCAATCTATTAAAAAGTTTCTTAGAAAAGACTCATTGGGTTATCCTTCAGCTACAGATCCAAAGTACGGACAAACGGATGAGACCTTGTGAACAGCACAAAGATCACAGCAATAACCTCTTTAAGTCTTAGTGTCATGTTTTTGCCTATAGCAATCACTTCTTTGCAGTTGATAGTCATGATGTTTTTGTAATCAGAAAAACTTTGACAGGACCTACCACCTTTTACAAAACTTCATGAACTAACATGTAAAAACTTTCTCAAATATGTGTAACTAGGAAAACTAAAAAATCAAAGTTAGTGATGAAAGCTAAAGAGAAGATGAAGTGGGGCTCTCCACTGTCATACTATTTTGACTGCTGTGTGAGACTATCTGCTTTTGAGCTTGGAGATAGCACTATATGTAGTGAGAAACTGGGACTATTCAGAATGAAAACACAGTGAAGATGAGTACTGCTAAATTATCATAGTCTCTCATTTTATGCCTAATGTTATTATAAGGAGGCAATGTAAGATAGATACCTGTGTATTATGGAGAATCAGTATGAGGCTAAAAAGAACAACTATAATTCACTACCCTCTCCTGTTCATGTCAGTTTCAGGCTCAGAGGGGTTGTCCAGTATTAGGACAAACGCTTCCTCATCTGAATGTTTTTTTTTTAAATTACGGTAGTTTATTAAACAACAACAAAAAGACATACATAGTTTGTATATATCCAGATCAGCCCCTATACACTCATCATAAAAGTCATGAAGAAAACAGTAAAAGTATATAATGAGTTTTCATTAATGCAAATCTCAATACATAGACCGGGTAATGTAAAGCTCGAGATATTACAATATGTCTAAAGTACTTAGAACCCTAAAACTATCTTACTGCCAAAACGATCTCCATCTCATTAATAATTTAGTGCTGAAGCGTAGCGTGAACCAACGCACATTTTACCTTAAACTCTATCATATTGGAGCTAGGCCATCAACCATGTGATGACATAGTGAGGTACGACGAGTTCCATACATCCCAAATTTTATTAAATTTCCCTAAACAGCCCCTATTCTGGTATAAGGTTTGTTCATATGGTATAATTGAATTTACCAGCTCAATCCAGGCCCTGAAAGATGGATGCGTATTGCCCATCCAATGTAATGGATTCAAAGGGACGGGAATATGTACAAGAGAGGTCAACAATGAAGTTACCTCGTTCCAAAAAGATAGGATAACTGGACATCCCCATACCATTTGTATAAAATCTTCCTCCACTGTATGGCATCTGAGGCATTCTGAAGATTGAGACCACCCTATTTTGAATAGTCGTAACGGGGTTAAATATTATTGATGTATTATATACATTTGGATCATTTTATTGTTTGCCGAAGGGGATACCTTAGTTGGGGACTCAAGAATCGTCTCCTAGTCCTCATCTTGACTGGGAGTTTCCACTTTTTTCTAACTGGAAATAAAGCAGAATCAGCGCCCACGAATAACATATATGTACAGTATATAATGCAGAGATAAGACAACGGGGTCACTGTGATTTAAGGATCCCTATCAGTCGGAAGGATGATATTATTTGCGTCATATTTATGCTACATATACTGTATGTGATTGAATCGTGGATCTGAGCTGCAGATAGCAAAAGAACTGGGGTCTTGGGACATTATGCTTAATTTGCCGTGGCTTTATTTGAATGTTTACCTCTGTGAAAATAAAATAGCTTATGCTCAATTCCCATGCCGGCGCCATTCCAGCAGTTCACGTGCAGTTTTATAACATGTGAGCGCTGCGTCCAATCAGTGCATACGTCACTGTCCCCACCTATGGAAGTATACATAATCAAAAAGAAGTGAGAGCTGCGGCTGGGCACTCAACTTTTTGATTTTGACCGGGGACAAACATTCAGACGGAGAAGCGGCTGTCCTAGTAGTGGAGAACCCCTTTAATCTTTTACAGGCAGCTGTTGTTTTTTTTTTTCCCTTACACATTAACCCTTTATAGGCACCTATTTTTACAGATTAATCATTACCATGCATGTGTTTTTCTTTTGTACATTAAGCTTTTAGATGCAGCTATGTTCTCTTTTTGCAGAGTAACCTTTTACAAGCAGCCATGCCCCTTCATGGAGAGCAACCCTTTAGAAGCAGCTGCATCCTCCTTTATCTAGGCTGTATAATATACGGGGATATCTGATTAGATGGCTGATAAATAATAATATTCTGTATAGAGTAATGTTCTGGCTCTTGTCAGGTAGTGAGGAAATTTCTTGCTTGATTGATTTGTGTTTCACTGATTCACTACCCATTGGAAAACAATGGTGAAATAATTCACCATGTTTGTGATTTTCTTTTGATAAATTTATTAGAAAAATAGGTAAATCGATTCTCCCATTGTATTATATGGACCAACTACTAAACAAAACAGGCTAAATCCTTCCAAGACCATCACTAGCGGTCACTTATTGGCCGCGGTTAGCTAGCCTAAAGCTGCAATAAATATTGCTCTCAGTTTTAGCTACCAGTTTTATGCAAAGGAACTCTTCTTTCAGCGAAACATAACCAAAAAAACTAAAAAAAAAAAAAAAATTGGATGTCAAAAACCAGGCAATCAACGTAGGATAACTAAAGTGGAAAAAAAAAATCATAATATGAGGTTCAAGCATCATTTGACAGAAATAATGAGATTCTCACAGACCTTGACGTTGGTACATTGTTCACTTATATCAGCAAACAGCATCTGCCTTTAATTAACCAACAAAGGATATAAAAAGAACAATCCATAGGAAAAAAAACCCATAAGGGAGGATGTACATAGCAAAAAAATAATAGGGGACCATATCAGCATCATAATCTTAAAGAGAACTGTCAAGATCTCTCTGACATCTATTTTGGTAGAATTTTGGACCCTCTCTGGTCGGAATTCTGCTGTGCTGTTCCTCTGCTATTAAGGCTGTAAATGTTGAAATAAATTGACAGCTGGATGTTAGCATTAATCTACTTATTGGGGCATGTCCCTACACAGTGTGAGACTGGCCAATTTGTGCTGACTGGACCTGATTTTGGAGAGTACAGGAACTGTAACATCCAGATGCCAATGTATTCCTGGAGGAGTGACACAATGCAGAGCTCCAAGAAAAGATTGGTGATTTTCCATTGTTATGAAACAAAATGCTGGCAACAATAGAACAAAAAGAAACTGCAGAAATATATAAATAGACGAGAGATACTTTTGTTTGGTGCAACAAGCTCCATATTATGTAATCACTCTAAAAAATTTTTTTTAGCAAATTCTATTACTGTACATTTTACTGTAGGATTTTGTAGGGTGTCTGTGGGAAATATTGCCCCTTCATCCAGAAGAGCATTTGTGAGGTAAGGCTACTTTCACACTAGCGTCGGAATTAGGCCTGTCGCATTGCGTCGGGCCGAGATTCCGACGCTAGCGTTGTTAGCGCCGCACAACTGGTGCTGTGGATGCATTTCTCCGGCGCATCCGCTGCCCCATTGTGAGGTGCGGGGAGGTGGGGGCGGAGTTCCGGCCGCATATGCGCGGTCGGAAAAAGCGGTCCGTCTGGAGCAAAAAACGTTACATTTAATGTTTTTTGCTCCCGGCGGTCCGCCACAACACGGCGCAACCGTCGCACGACGGTTGCGACATGTGTCAATACGTCGCAATGCATCGGTAATGTTACTCTATGGGGCAAAAACGCATCCTGCAAACAACTTTGTAGGATGCGTTTTTTCCCCTAAACGACGCATTGCGACGTATTAAAAAAAACGCCAGTGTGAAAGTAGCCTTAGACTCTGATGTTGGAGGAAAGGGCAGGACTCACAATCTCCAATCTAGTTCATACCAAAGGTGTTGGATAGGGTTGAGGTCATGTTCTTCTGCAACAAACGCCCCCAACTATGTTTTATGGACCTTGCTTTGTGCACTGGAGCACGGTCGTGCAGAATAGAATTGGACCTTCCCCAAATTGTTCCCAGAAAATTAAAAGCTACAATTGTACAAAATGTCTTGTGCAGAAGTAATAAGATTTCCTTTCACGGGAACTAAGGAGCTAAGGCCAACTTCTGAAAAATAAGCCCATCGCGTTATCCCTCCACCAAACATTACGGCAGGAAAAATGCAGTAAGGCGGGTAACGTTCTCATGGCATTCACCAAACCCAGGTTCCTCATCAGACACCAGATATAGAAGTGTGATCCGTCACGGCACAGAACACGTATTCACTGCTCCAGAATCCAGTGGTGGCGGATTTACACCACTCCATCCAGTGCTCGGTATTGTGCTTGGTGATGTAAGGCTACATGCAGTGTTTCCGCTAATACCAGAGGAGGTCTGGACTCTGCAGTTATGGAGTCAGTATTTGTGACTTTTCTGCCCTACGCTCCTCAGCACTTGGTGACCCCGCTCTGTAACATTACAGGGTCTCCACTTGGGTTCCTTACACTTCTCAATTATAATAATAATAATAATTTTGCTTCCATCACTCCTCTTCTAATGCTTCCCCTGTTCCCTAGTGGTCTCCATAATCCCTTTTCCAGCCATGTGACTGCTACCGGATGAGCCAATCTTTCACCGCTGTCGCCAGTGCTTGTAAAAAAATGTATTTTATTTTTAAGAAATGCAATGGTCCGTAGACACATAAATAGCGGAGGATTAAGGTTTGTGCGATTGCTAGAAGTGATGAGTTTTCCTGCATTACATACCATCTCTTTTATTGTTGTGCTGCCTTTTAGGCAATAATTGTTTTCTATTCCCATTGTCACAGTCTGCTGCTCGGCCCGATGAAGGATTCTCAGTTATATTATATTTATCGTATTGTTGCGGTGGGGACTGGTTAATTCTTCATCCAATCTCATCATTCTGGTGTGATATCTTTACCCATGAAGAACAATAAACTAAATGACATTAGACCTTAATCTGTACCTGTTATATCTGGCTCTTCTTACATTCGGGACGTGTTCGGTTCCTCGTAGTAATCAGTGGTGCACAGTAGTATATCACCCCAGGTGTAATTTTGCTGAACTTTAGAATTCAATGTCTAAAATCTTCATATGTTGAATTCCTAATGCATGAAGTGAATGTACATGATTTATGGTCCGTGTGCCCAATACACTGACTACATATCTTCTTCCAGGAGATATATTGAGATACAGATCATTGATGATGAGGAATATGAAAAAAACAAGAACTTCTTCATTGAACTTGGAGAACCCGAAATGCAGAGAGGAGGTAAAATAAGAAGAGTAATTCATAAATTAGTGGGAATTAAACAGCGATTTAGGTGGAGGAAGAAAAACTATTGGTGAAAGATAAAGCCGGTTTCACACTTCTGTGAAATATGGAGCCTGCTTGGACTGGCCTGACCACTGGGTCTCCCAACCCAAGTTGATTGCTACATAGGGATTTATGATGCAGCTGGGTCAGGTCAAAAGATCCATTGGCCAGGTCAGGGCTTTTGATCTGATCAGTGGGTATTTCATGGATGTGTGCAACTGGACTTATGCAAATGGTAATACTTATGCTATGTACCGTAATCGAGTTGTAGGGAGCCATAATGGTGCACTCACAGACTATTTTGGAGCATAACATTTCCTCAATATGACTCAAATGTTAAACAAAAGTAGACAATGGTTTTACTAAAAGATTATGTATGAATGACAACTTTTACCATTGTTACATCCCTGGACCTGCACCACCGACAGCTGCTTTTGCCGACAGGCATCGCGGTATTCACTTTGCAGGTGCTGCTGGTGATGGAGGACATGTCATGGCCAAAATTACTGGATTGCGCAGCCACCGTCCAGCCAGCAATATTGGAGTAGCTGGTACCTGCGGCGGCGTCCAGTCAGATGGTGTGCTGTCCAGTACGTCAATGGAATTAGGCAGCTCCCTGTTGTGGGCAATTGGGCAGCACCACAATATACTTAACCTGCCAGTTATTGTGCTCTGATGCTCTTCTTCTGTTATACTGACCTTTTTCTTAGTCTGGCTTGTGACCCTGACTACATATTCGTGATCCCCCTTGATCTGACCTTAGCTTGTCTCATGTTGCTTTTTGACTGTCCTCCTGATATCCAATCCTGGCTATTCCTTTGAGTATGGTATTGCTTTCTGATTTTGTCCCTTCTTTTAATAAACGTGCTAGATAGACTATCCTTGTCTCAAGCTCCATCCAGCAGCTACTCCGTGGACCCAACCCCAGGGACTCCGTTGTAAAATCTCTGTATACAAAAGTAAAGAGTTAAGGCTGAGGTTCCTCTGGAAGCTTTTAGGTGGAGTTCCAAGTTCCAAGTCTGTCTGAGGTAGCCTTTATGAGCTGCCAGCCTCAGAAAGACCTTAGAGTTATCTTCTTTCTGACACCATGTTACAGATTATTTTTTAATAAACGACTGTGTGCCACCACACAACCACCCACATAGAGCAGCGCCATGTGCATGAGGCCTAACAGAGGCTAAGAATAAATAGTAGAGAAATATGATTATTATTATTATGCCATCTATTTTAAGTGAACTACACTTTTTTAATATAACTAATGGCAAAATTGCAATATTAAACATTCCTCTTTACCGTTCCTGGTGGCTAGAGACGAGTTCTCCAAGAAGATCATTTTGTGTTCCTCTGTCAGATGATGTTTATGCTGTTTTTGTCTATAGGGGAATGTATCATATTTATATTGTGAGAATTCAGAGTCATTAACGGAATAGAGAATGCCAGTCCGTTCACTACGGTCTGATTTATGATCTCATCAAATGGATAAAATATGGCTTTAATCAGATTGTGTTTTGTTAAGGTTTCCAAAATGGGTGACTTCCAATGACAATCAGAATGCATCTGCTTTGCTGCTTTTAGTCAGCGCCTCAAACTTTGGGGTTGAGCATCAGGGCACATGCTTGACCACCGTGCTGTTGAAAATACCCCCATAAAATTATGGTTGCAAAGCAATGACTTGCCCAGCATGTATTCTCGTGCAGTAACTCTGTTTGTCAGCGCCAATAAAATTCATTGTGGTTTAACCTGTGATGTTTTCCACTTAGGTGAGACAGGTGGAAAATGGGTGGTGTGTACCAAAAGCGGTGAGGAGATTGCAGGAAGTCCCAGTCTGGGAGAACATCGCAAGATGGAAATCATAATAGAAGAATCATATGAGTTCAAGGTGCGATGGAGAAGAAAAGAAAAGAGTGCACCCTAAGGATAGAATGGACGGCAACATTAGATAACTGCTGATAGCAGAAGTCAACAACCTAATGTCAGATGCATGGCTCCATATTTCTTCTGGATTTGTCAATTGGGCTGAGAGTTTGTCCTTGACCCACCACAGAACATGCACATCTCACTTTAAAGAGGACCTGACACTTGCTATTGATATTTAATTGTTTTACGTGGTTTAAATGCCGCTGTTCTCTTGAATCTGGAGTTATTTTTCTTTTGTTCCTGTGCCTCTCCTGTCTTGAGATATGGCCTCCTCTTCCCTGTATATAAACCCAGTCCTGTTTTCCAAAGAAGTGTGATCTTCTTAAAGACTACAAACACAGGAGTTGAAAACCACATCCCCTTGGTAGCAAGACTAGGCCATATCTCAGGAACGGAGGAGCGGAAGAACAAAAGAAAAATAATGCCGGATTCAGGAAAACAGCGGCATTCACGCCAGGTAAAGATACTCTTTAATTTTCATTATAATCACAATACTTGCACAAATAGATAATCAATAAGGTCAATAATAAATAATTTGTAAATCAGCCTTTAACATCTAAAGCTTAATGGCATACACTAATCTAAAAAATCTTAGGCTGCCGTCACACTAGCAGTATTTGGTCAGTATTTTACATCAGTATTTGTAGCCAAAACCAGGAGTGGAACAATTAGAGGAAAAGTATAATAGACACATATGCACCACTTCTGTATTTATCACCCACTCCTGGTTTTGGCTTACAAATACTGATGTAAAATACTGACCAAATACTGCTAGTGTGACGGCAGCCTTAGGGGATTGTCTTCTGCTGTACTTTTTTGGGCCATTATTGTGTCATACCCTGAACCCTCTAGAAGAATCTTTGGTACTTTGACAGACCAGTTTAACTGTAAAGAGGACCTGTCACTAGGTCGAAAGTGGCCAGTTTTTGCTCTTAATTTATTCCCATTATTTCTCTGATTAAGTTTTTTGTTTTTAAAAATTCTGCCATACGGTTCAAGCGATATGGATCTTTTTGTTTAGTGAGATGATGAGACAACCACTCACAATCGACCAATTCATGGAATGGGTGATTGCTTAGTATTGAATTTGCACACAAATAAGGCTTGTATAGGGCGCTGGTCACACAGCCAAGCACATCTATGTTGTCCTTGTCGTGAAGTATGGCACCAGAGAGATCATTCAAAATCCCACTGCTGCCACCACATGTGAAGAACCGACACCTCGCAACCCCGCCTGACGTCACTATTACGTCCGATGGATCGCGTGGTACGGTCTCCTCACTTACACCAATGTGATGCTCTGCACTCCTTGGGGACACGTAAAGTCAGCTTGGTAGGACTGACTCCAGCTCCACGTTAGATATAAGTCCATTAACGGGAATGTATCGAACCAGAAAACAGCCCCGATAGCATGGAAAGTTAAGCCGAGCAGCCCAAGGTTAAATTGTATATTTAATCATCTTAAGGGCACACTAGACAAAACACTATATGAACAGTGGTTAGATATATGAAATGGTCAGATATGCAAATACAAATAATGGTAGTACAAAGTATGCAGAATATAAGTCAGTTATCAGTCAGATGAAAGGCCTGGCTTGTGTGGGAGGGGTTGCCACATGGGAGGCTGGTGGTCCCCTTTGTTCCTGGACTTCTCACCACACGATATGTCGTCCTGACTTTCCCCCAAAAAAACAATGGGCCATGCTTTACAGGAGCATTTAACCCCTATGGGTCACTCCCTCCTGTCACCTAGGCTGGACCTTAATTCCCTCCCCTTGCATCTAGCAGCTAAAAACTACAAAAATTGAGCACGGTCATAACTCCTTAATGGATGGTCCTAGGGATGTGGTTTTGGCACCATCAGATCTGGCCAGGCCCCTGCTACGCGTTGAGACCAAACATGGCTTTGCTACCTGGCTCCTACTAGCCATTCTACATAACCCCCACCCTGTGGTACTAGATTGGATCAATACTCTGAAATGTGTTTGCCATGTTCTGGGGATCTCGGAAATATACACATTATACAGCTAGGATGTATATCTCCATAGCTCCTAATGGAATTATGTTTCTAGAATGTTTCAGAAGGTTTCTTTGGCAGCTTCGATTCAGTGTGAATCTATATTGCAAGCAAACCTTTGTCCTGAGCTTAGCTGGCTCAAGGTGTGAGATCTGTCAGTCACAGTCTTTTGAACCTTGACCACCTGCTGAACTAGGTGCCAGCTTTCTCCTTGAGGCTTTGAAAATGCTGGATGACCAGCTGATCCAGGTTTTCTGTTTCTGCTGCACAAAGGAAGGGTGTTTTATAATCCCATGCCAAATAGGATACAAATGATTGACATAAATTATATCTCTAATATTTTTCACACTTGTAAACTTGGGTGTCTATTCTGTTGGGGTGCATTCATATAGTGCTAAGCAGCCCACCTAATCTAATAGTATGGGCATCACTAATAGGCTGAAAGCCAGACACTGTACACTACATCTGTTTGACTGGTGCCCTATATAAACTTTATTTGTGTGCAGTTTCAATACTAAGCAATCACTGACTCCATGAATTGGTAGGCTGTGAGTGGTTGTCTCATCAGAAGTTTGCACCTGTGTTGCCTCCACCTTTATTAAAGAGGGCTTGCTGCATCTTATTAGTGCATGAGTTCTTGTGATCTGGGCAGGTAAACTCTTTGTGGCTTTGCTGTTAATCTCTTTACAAGGGGGCGAGGCTCACTAGTTTTTAACACATCACAATCTAAAGACACGCCCCTGATGATCCAGTGAGCCACTCCTCTTTGTGAAGACTATAAAAATTAACACCAAATAAAAAGGCTCATATATCTGGGACTGTATAGCTGATTTGAAAAATACAAAAAATTGAATACTCAAGGGAACAAAAATAAAAGGAAATACTGGCCACTTTTGATCTAGTGACTGGTCTCGTTTAAGCCATATAGATTTATTCAGCATCTCCTCTACACAGATCCATTCAAATCTTTACTTGAAAATACGGTACTATAAGGTAACAGTCAATATTCATTGATTAGGATACGTTCCCGTGATAAAAATGCTGTAACATTTGTAAATGTGCACATCCAGTCATTTATCACTCAATTTCTTCAACCCTCCCTCACTCTTCGAGCATGACCCAAGTCTCCGTTCAGTACTCGTCTTATATTTTCCAGTGCCGCCAACCTAATCTTATGTTATCCCTTCTCCCCATGTTCCTCAATCTGCCTCAATTTTCTCAGCATGTTCTTTTCTTATCATTTCCTTTCCTGCGGTGTCAACATCTTCATACTTACAGCCTGTGGTTCGTCAACCCCGTCCTCTTTTCGTTTTATATATATAGAGCACTGTGGACAAGCTGATCAAGAAAGCAAACTTGGCTTTGGTGGTCGGGAGCAGCAGTTGGAGGGAGCAGTTTGTGAGCGCAGTCACGGTCAGCGCAGGTGAGATGGTCACATCCCGCACATGATCACTCTCCGCACAGTCATTTCCAATGTCCATAGCTTTCCTAAAACACAGTAAGGCTTTACATTTAGTCTCATGCTTACGCCAGCACTGTTGCACACTTATAGTGATATATATTGCACACTAACCCCAAAATGCTCACGACTTTTTGCACACATAATTTACATGCAGAATTGCTTTTGCACATTTCTCCACACCACTAACACTGCTTCCCCCTCTCCCCCCTCTCTGCTGGCATGCTACCATATCCCACGATTTTTCGTTTTTTATCCAATCTTCAACCTGATATTTCTCCTATTATCATTCTATCTTCTATCACTACCCCCCTTTTTTTTATCCAATCTGTTCATAAATCTTTTTGCTCATTTTGCCTCTATTCCTTGCTTTGGCGCTGCCCTCTTCTTCCAACCTTCCCCCCCCCAAACCCTTTCTGCATGTTCCATCCTGGGCAGGAGATGATGATGATGAGGAGAGCAGTGAGGAAGGGCTACCCAGTTGCTGTGACTACATCATGCATTTCCTGACCGTCTTCTGGAAGGTGCTCTTTGCCTTTGTGCCCCCCACTGAATACTGGGGCGGCTGGGCCTGCTTTCTGGTCTCCATCTGCATCATTGGAATCCTCACTGCTGTCACTGGTGACCTGGCTGCACACTTTGGCTGCACAGTTGGCCTCAAAGACTCCGTCACTGCTGTGGTCTTTGTAGCCTTGGGTACATCTGTACCAGGTATGGACTGCTCTGTAAAGTAGGTTATATTGGGTTTTTTTTTGGGGGGGGCGGAGGGGTGGAATGCCATTTATAGTCATAATATGAATGAATATATCTTGTATAACATATTTGTGGTCAAATTTGCCCCATCATCAAAAAGCTACAATTAATTTGAACAATGAGACATTTGTCTCCTTTGTTGCTGCTCCAACATGGTCATAGGTTAGGCAGACTGCATTGGCTCCGTTCACTTCACCACTATTATCTCCATATCTCTGTTCTGGTGTAGGAACATAAATCCAGTGATAATGACACTACCGCAGCACTCACATGTCAAAATCCCGATGGACCCCATTGACTATAATGAGTTCCATTGGTTTACGTCATCGTGAGGTCTAGCATTTTACCAGACAGTAATAAAATGCTGGACACTATAAAATTTCCAACGGAAGCTCCTACGACATGGCCATGCCCAAATACTAACTTGTTCCAATTTTCAGAATTTAATTTAATTTTTGCTATCAAATGAATGAAAAAATCATATCGAACGAACACTCATATCTCTGGTTGGAATGAATATGGGATGAAAATGTTTGCGTTTTCTGCTCTCTTCATCGTATCGGACAAGATTTGAATAGAGTGAGTTTCATTCTATATTAGGCGATATGATTTTTTCATTCATTTGTGAGCAGATTTTGCAAATATGAGAAATATTTTCAATTATCTAATGACTAATACCGTAACTAATATAGACTGAAACTTACTCTATTCAAATCTTGTTCGGGATAATGGACCTTTTTCTTGACTACTTTGTAAAATATTCCTTGAATGTATCCAGTCTCACCAGCGAAACTTACTGGAAACTTCAAGTTCCACGACAAAATATATAACAGGGTCCCCACCTATCATGTCCCACTTAAAGGGCTTGTCTGGCCTTGAGGTCACAAGTCTGCAGTCACTCTATGTGCCTGCAGAACTGTGAATCATCATTGAGCGCTGTCAGGAACCCCTGGTGCCGGCGGTTGCATGACCACAAGTATGAGATTTGCATGCATTCTTTCACATGCCAACTAGACGTGAACGGCCTCGGTCTAAGCAAGTGAATTGAGCGAGGTCGGACATGTCTAGTCGGAATGTGGCCAGAAGTATGAAAATTGCATTCTTGAAGTCACATGACCGCCTGCTCCCAGTGCCTGCAATGGAGAATCTTTACAGCACACTGTGCGCTCAATGTGAGGTTTCCCAAGTCTGCAGCCACAGAGACTGCAACCTTATAGCTGAAGGCTGCATAACCCCTTTAAGGCCTCCATACAAATTAAATAGCCGTTGATTGAATGATCATTTGGCCAACAGCTATCTCTCCCAACTCCCCCATACACAGGCATTCCCAACACAGAAAGCTGCTGCCATACCCCTCTGGCAGAGGCTTATTTGCATGCAGAATAAAAGGAATAAAATCAGTTCTTGGAATTCCAATATTCCAATGCTTCTCCCAACATCATCTGTCGGGTAGCCCCCTTACACATTAGGCTGCTTGCTAATCTAATGTGTATGGGAGCTTTTATAATACTGGAGTCTGTGGATAAAGCGCCACTTCAGGTACGAGAGCTGGGTTCAACTGCTACCTCTGCACCCCATACAGCAACACATGAGCACCAACCTAGATAATAAATATGGACCTATGTCTTTGTTAATAGACTACTTTGCATTTATTCAGTTATGATAAATGTTGTTAATATCGACAAATATTTTATAACTTGGAAAACTTCTTTACGTATAGATATAAAATTAGAAAGACACTAATCAAACTAACGTGCGTATAAACTTTATCCGGGTTTCCGCATAGTGCATTCATGTCTTTCTTTTATTTTTTTTTTCCTTTAGACACATTTGCAAGTAAAGTGGCAGCAGTCCAAGACCCTCATGCCGATGCCTCCATTGGTAATGTGACAGGTAGCAATGCAGTCAATGTGTTCTTGGGCTTAGGTGTTGCGTGGAGCATTGCTTCTATATTTTGGGCCGGAAAGGGCAAAACTTTCCATGTGGCCCCCGGTAGCCTTGCATTTTCTGTCACCTTATTCACCGGTCTTTCTATAGTCTGCCTCGGTGCTCTCCTCTATCGAAGACGGCCACCAGTTGGAGGAGAACTTGGGGGTCCACGGCTGCCCAAAATCCTGACTTCTCTTATATTTGTTGGGTTGTGGTTGGTCTACATCTTACTGGCATCGCTGGAAGCCTATTGCCACATACCTGGTTTTTAAAGACTCTTCGTCCTTCTTTGAGGTTTGTCTTCCCTGGATCTTTTTTTTGGTCAATTTCTATACAGCTTTTTAACTTCTCACACATCTCGAAAATAAATTGCACAAGTGAGATGACAAATAACTTATATTAGCCTTCAGCAACATATCATGGCTCTTCACTATGTTGTCTTCCCAGGTTTCACCATCTCAACACTAGGACAATTTTGTCAATTGAACCTCCGAGGGTAAAAACAACTTGTAATTGTTCTGCCATGTCCACAACCAACACAATTTCGGAGAGCACTGTTATTTTGTGGACGGATTGGACGACTATTACTGTTTCTGGAATTGTTCTGACTGTGTGAGACAATAAATAAGAACTCTCTCATCGGAATATATACTGCCACATCTAGAAATGTTATTCCACTGCCAGGAGCAGTTGACGAAGAGATTACTCTCAAAAGACAGCGAAGTGTTCGTGTTTTCTGTTTCTTGGCTATCGAATTGACACAAATTGAACAAAAAAAAAAAAAAAAATAAAGACCACATCCAGGGCTTCCATTGTCCACTCTGGACAAAATGGGGTCTTCCTTTGTAAGGAAGTGCCATGGAATCAGAGTAATGTTGGACTAAATAACGAGGAATTACGATTATTCGTCCAGGTTCCTACAACCTTCTGAAGAGTCAATGACTCTATTAACAGGCAACTTATTTAAAACCCTTTTACATGGGCTGATGATCGTCAGAATGGACATTCATGGGGAACTATCTCGATGTGAACTATCGAAACTCGGCAATCTGCTGACAAACTAGCTTGTTTGTTGGCTGATCCCGACGTGATGGGGCAAACGATCAATACTATTGTTACGACAGTTCGTCCCCATACGCTTTGCGCTGTGTCAACTTGCTGTATAGTCGATGGGCGCTCACTTCGGGTAGAACATCTGCCCATGTTAAAGGACCCTTAGAAATGAAATAACTGATAATGGAAGTTAAATTAGGAGTGTCCAAACAATCTCAGGATAAAGTAGCTATTGTTTGAGAACCTATTGTTTAAATCACGTTTTTGTGTTAAATGTATTTTTTAAAACATTTTTGACTTTTTTTTCATATAACAATCTATATTAAAGGGACCCTTGGAAAATGCTACTCAATTGCAGTAATTTGTAGGAAAATAGCGGTGTAAGGGATGCAGATCACTCTCTATCAGTGGTTGCACGGGAAGGGAACCAAGAGTCCGAGCATGCCTGTCTCACAGAACGTTTGATCCGTACTCTCTTTACCCTCTATAGGGCAATCCATCTAATAAAGGTCTATAGGAGACCGAAATGTTAATTTGCTGAAATGCACCATTAAAGATTGCTTTCTCCTACAGGAAAATAGTGTTATAATGTTGTGCGGCCGCTGGAGAAAATTAAATTATTTTCTCCCGGGAGCCGCCGGCTTTCAGTGATAGAGGCATGCATGAATTAAATTATTTTCTCCCGGGAGCCGCCGGCTTTCAGTGATAGAGGCATGCATGAATTAAATTATTTTCTCCCAGGAGCCGCCGGCTTTCAGTGATAGAGGCATGCATGACCCCAGCTACAATCACTTCTCACAGCGCCTTTCACTTTACTCAATCACTTTAATTAGTAGCTCATTTTGCTCAGATGCGCTACACATTGAGCTGCCAATAAAAGTGTCAGTGTCTCCCTAATTAGGACAGCATTGTAACGCTATTTACCTACAATTAACCACATATCTGCATGTAAATAGCATTTTCCAAGATGATAACTTCCTTTTTTTTTTTTTTAAATAAATAAATAAATAAATAATAATAATAATTGGAAATCTTTCAATTTTCACACTGGCCACTAGGGTTATTTCAGACTCATACTTTATGTTCATGACAGAGGACTTTTCAGAAGTCTCATTATCGATGCAGACGGAATTACAATGGCAGATAATATTTCTATATACAGCTGATAACACAGCTCGCCATGTCTTCACAATGAACCTTGCACATGCGCATTAGATGCTTCAATGCAGTAGATGGGGGCGGAGTCCGTCTATTGCTGCTAATGTATATGTGCATTTCCTAAAATAATATAAAGTATGAGTCTTGAATTGCTCCAGCCTCCAGCGTGACACCTGCAAGAGTGTTTTATTTTAATATATATCGTGATACGAAAAATACAAATAAAATTATCCAGAAATTATAAAAAAAAATACATTTCCAATAAAAAAAAATGATTTAGGCAGTAGGTCATTTTCTGAAGACACATTCCCTTTAAAAATGTTTGGTTTTCTGTTGAAAAATTGTCATATGAGCAGTAATCATAGGAATGTCAAAACTTTGACATAAAAAAAACATAAATTTCTATTGCAATATGGGAATATCTAAATTTGCACTAAACGGTATGGAGATAGACTAAAGGGTGATAACCTACTGTATGATTGGGCAGCAGAATTAGCGATGGAAGGGAGTATTAGGAGGCGATGAAAACGTCGCGGGAATATTTGCCACTGTGTCAATATGATTGTCCTCCGTGAGTTCTTTGCACGTAAACTCACTGTATATCCTTTATAAACAATGTGTATGTGTGTTCGGTACGTTACGATGTACATACAACACGTATGTGACATGTTTAATGGTGCTGTGTAGGGTGCGTCATTTCTCAAGAGTATTGTGCTTGATTTCCAGGATGTGAGTGTAGAATAAAAGTCCACTCTTCGAGGCGTCTAGAATCAGTGGCGAGTGCTGTCTAACTGTTGATCTTTGTGGGGCTACACTACGGTATATGTGTTACATGTGATTACCCGTCGGTGGAGTAGGGGCTACACGGCTCATCTGTGCAATAGATCTCTTTGGAAAACTCTAACAATTGAATGTATATTTACTTTGTGTATTCCTAAAACTGTCCAGAAACTACCTAATCATCATCCCACCCCACCCCAGAAAAATGAAATATCTTCCCCTAGAAAGGGGGTATCACATGAATTATGGGCACTGTAATAGGGCTGGGGATGATGCCCCATGCTTTTCTTTATGGTATGATTTTTTAGATATATATATATATTTTAGTTCTTTTAATCCTCTTTGAGGGGTCCTTCACATGATGCAGCTGTACAGGACTGTTGGCGATCGACCGCCCGGTGTGTAACACTGCTTTAGTGCCACTCATTGTCATGACGGTTGCATTGTCATGTACACAACGAAGGATGGTAATTGGCTGCAGTGGTCACCTGAGTGATGATCGAGATCACATCACTGCAGTACCAGTAGGGACCAATGGGGGCAGTAATGTATTTCTCTATTTTGTAACATTCCGTACTATTTATACAATCCCATTTAATGTTTTCCATCAAAGATAGTATTCTACAGTGAACAGTTTGTCCTCCGCTGATTTTGCAGAGGAAAGCATTGTCAAGCTAGAAATGTAATATTTATTTGCTTGCTTGTATATCACCATTGTCATCACTGTCCCCATTGGGTCTCACAATCTAGATTCCCTATCAGTATGTCTTTGGAGGGTGGGAGGAAATTAGAGAACCTGGAGGAAATCCACGGAAACATGGGGAGAACTTACAAATTACTTGCAGATATTGTCCTTGGTGGGATTTGAAACCAGGACCACTGAGCCACCATACAGTGCTATCCACTGTGCCACCATGCTGCCCAGTATTACATGTGTCAAAGTAACTAATTTTGGAGCAATTGATAACTTCAACACAAGCATTAACATGAATGACTCTTAAGCCTCCCCACAGAGATCGCCGGGGTTGGCCGACTGTTTAATGTTTATGTGGGCACCGGCCAACTAATCATCTGGAGTGATGTCGATTGGGCGTGTCCGATTTCGGATCGGTGATCGCATTGTTCTTCCAGAGATAAGCTGCCGCCTTTGCCATTTTAGTCTGCAGCTTTCTCATAGAGAACACATGAGCTTGGGCAACGAGCGCTCTTGTGTTTGGGAGAGTCGGCTGAGATGGCTGTAGGTCGGAGCATTGTTTAGCCGGCAGCCATCTAATTTGTATGGTCGACTTTAAGGAGTGGCTTTCTATTCTGGCTTAGTGAGCCCTGCAAAAAAAAAAAAAGGATTGTTCCAGCTCTTCTGGGTAAAGATTCCACTTTATTTGAATATTTTAAAATTTATTTGAAAAAACAGCATGGAGGAGAGAAAGGAAAAGCGATGCGTTTTGAATGCTATCCTCTATCTGCTCTATATTTGGGATAGTGTTCGAAACACTACGATTAAGATGGTGCCAACTAACCGCCATCCTGTTTAGCAAATATTTCAAAAATGGCGATTAGAAATAATTATGTAATATCTAATCACAAATCCAATTAAATACACCAGAACTAAAGCTCAATATATTAATTCTGCAAGAGCTGTGATCATTAATCCTTTACAGGTGCCATCAATGTAACCACCATATCAAAACCAGGGGCAGCTCCTGGTCTTTGTGGGCACTTTGGCACTAAACTCATATGACCCCCATTGTAATCTGAGGTATAGGTACTGACGTAATACCTGTGTCTGTCCCCTCTTTGTAAGACCCATGTGGCTTGTCCTATGCTCTCCCCATCGTATTGGTTGTCCTTCGGTGTTGGGTGTTGTCAGTGCCGCTAAAGATTGAAGTAGGGGAACAGGGCACCAGTATTGGAAACGGCCCTTTGAGAGACCATGAAATTGATATCTCAACATGTATGGGTAAAGGAGAAGTCCTCCTGATTGTTAGGTAGGCTTTGGGCCCCTGCTTAGGCATAGCAGTGAGTGCGCTAATTCATGGGGAGAGGGGAAAACCTACATTTTGCATCTCTGGCTGCCAATACCTGTTGAGAGATTATGCTACAGGCAGTCAGGGCCGGACTGTCCATCTGGCAATTCTGGCAAATGCCAGAAGGGTCTGTCTGGTCATGGGCTGCATTGTCTGCTACGTTGTTAGGAAAATCGGTGTTCTCAAGACTCCCATACTGTTAAGAGTTGCGATGGGGCACAAAGTCGCTGACTCCGTCACTTACCCCAGCAGGCCACGGGTATCATTAGAAATATTGGTCTTGTAGAAAATCTTGATTTCCTCCATCCAGGGTAATATTAGTGATATACCCCATCTGGTGCTTGGGGACAGAGAAAACATGGGCCTTTGTGATTTCAAATGCCAGGGCTGAATTTCAGCCCAAGTCCATACCTGCAGGCAGGGTGGTAATGGACCTCATGTGGAGCAGTGGATCCTAGTTTTGCCAGGTGCTGATGTCGGCCCTGGTCACTCGTATTGATGTCATGACACTCTTTATCTGGTTCCAAAGTCCACCTCTTAGTCATAAGAATGGGGTACATCTACCTTTCCCTATGTTATCAGCTGGAGGGCTCAGAAAAATTCTAGACAACTTAATCTAGACTCTCTGAAGAACCTTGTCGCTCCAGAACCTTTGTAGTCATGCTCTGTGCCTCACTTCTTCACCACGTTAGGCTTTTGCTCCATGACTGGGATCATATTTGTCACAAGTCAGTGCTCCCTTATTTTAGGAATTATGCATTGTGCATCTATATTCCCCGTCTTAGGGTTTATCTTCAATAAATAAGACACAGTCTATTGTGTGACCTGGATTTTCTGGAATCAGCAGGGGGCCTTGTTTCTGATATGTCAGAAGAACCCATGAAGAAAGGATAGCGGTAACAGTAAATTCTGTCCCTTTCATGCTCCGGAGGAGCCAGGTGCTCACACTAATTCTGTGTAAGTTGTATTATATTGGAAATGATTAATCCTCAGAGAGGCCTAATCCGTCACTTTTTTTTGCTGTGCCTTTTGTTATAGTCTTTGGTGCTCTGTGTGCATGCTAAAACCTAAGTTGGATAGAAATATATAGTCTAAAAAAGAGTCTGGAGGACATTAACAGCCTTAGAAAATGGCAAGCGTTAATCTTTCTCCGTAACCCACTTTGCACAGTATCTCTCCAGACTCGTTTGGCTCAGCAAGCAAAGCTCGAAAGCCTCGGGGCAACAGATACGAGTCCTTTGATTAAGACTTGGACTGACTGACAAAATGTAGCGCCAGATAAATTCCTCCGAGTGCTCTGTCGCTATCTCTTACCACTTCCGGCACATACACACTGGAAATCCATAGTCGCCCGTGTGCACTTAGATGCCCCTTTGACAAATTAAATGTCTTGTTTTATATACTTTAGAGAAACAATTTTTATTCATTTGGGATGTTTCAGAAAGAGAATTTGTGAACCTGACGGTTATTTCAATATTTGGGTATTTATTATTGGAGCATTATGATAACCCTTGTTAAAAGGGAGCTGGGAGAGAAGTGGACGTGTTCCTAAACTAGCAACTTTAGGGAAATCTGCCAAATGTAGTACCATGGGCTGCAAGTAAATCTTCTCCATTTATATAAAACCCCATCATGACATCTGACAAATATGCTCTCTGATATATGTGGCTGATTGTAATAAAGGTTTAATCGCCAACGATCCCAAGATCAGGGCTCTGCAGCCCAGTCCTGAATGGAGCAAATGTGCTCATCCTCGACCTCTGCTTCATTCATTGTCTATGGAACTGCCGGAAATAGTTGAGCGTTATATCGGCTGCCCCATAAACAAATAAATGGAGACTGGGCCGAGCCTGTTCACCTTCGTTGCATTCAACACGTTGCTGTAGAATCCTGTTCCAGAGCCTTGATCTTGGGATCATTTGGGTTCCCAACAGACGGATCCCCAGCGATCACCAAAGGTAGCTTGATTTTTTTGGAATCACCTTTTTAGGAACATGTAGAGAGGCTGGTTTATTAATACCGTCTTAAATTTAGACAGCGAAAAATTAGACTAGATGCGCCCAATTTATCATGATAAATTCGGCACATCATTAGATACTTTTGTCTATCTTTTTACCACCTCTTGCCCTTGACCCGCATTTTAAGCCAAACCGCTATTCTCACATTTCAGGCAAGGCGTAAAGGTATCTAAAAAAAGCTAAAAAATGTGGTGTATGCCATGAATTTTTATGCATTTTAAAGAGTAAATCTGACCCATTGCACTTATTCAGAGACTTAAATGAAAATGATGGAAGATAATTTAATCTCATGATCAGTGCAGATGTTAGACGGGGTACAGAGGACTTTGGATGGGAGTTCCCAGACGCACAGGTGGGCTTTTGCAAATACAAACACACATGCTCATATACCTTCCATATACTGTACTCCCATTAGACTTTTTTGATCATTGGTGGATCCCAGTTATAACTATAGTTCTGGCTCTTGATTTTGTATAGAAGTTTTGCATTTACAGTATATTTAAGACCTAATTCACACGTCCGGTTTTTTTCATATCCAAGAAAAACTGACTCAGTTTCATGAGTTTGGTAAGAGTTTCGTCATCCATTCTCATGCATGAAAAATAAAAAAAAGTTTCTCTAATCTAAGAGCCAGTGAAAATTGGACCACACTTGGATATCCCATAGACCTGCATTGCCGATTTTGATCCGACACACAAACATCAAAATCGAACATTTTTGTGAAGACCTCTTGATCGGTATCATCGTGAATAATCATGAACATGTGAGTGATGCCATTCGCTATTATACAGTAGATACGAGAGCTGTCCTAAAAAAAATATGGATAGCACGTGTATACCAAAAAATGGCCATGTGAATGAAGCCTTAGAGGTATAGGAAGTAGCAACTCTGAGCCAACTACAAAATCATCCCACTACTGAGGGGGGAACATGGAGAAGACTTACCTGCACCCAGGTCACCAATCAACCAATCCACAATGTAATTTGTGCATACCACTTAAACATATATATATATATATATATATATATATATATATATATATATATATATATACACAACCTGGACATATGTGAACCCACAGGATAAAGAAGAGATATATGCAAATAATTAAATTATATTATATTTTTATTTGAAAATAATTCATATAATTTCATTAATAATTTAAATTAATAAACAAATTTTATAATTTAAATTAATAGAAACATTAATTAATTGAATTATAATTTAGATATCTAAAAAACTGGAAAAAAAACAAAAGAGAAATATATGGTGGTTATGGATGAGCTACGATATCTGCTTATTGCTGCTGGGAAGATACTATGAAGGAGATAGGTTTAAAACGGTCTCAGGATAATCCTATATTAGTACAAAATAACCCATTATGTTTGCAAAGTATTGTCAAGGATTTGTTATTACCGTTGGCATGTAAACACAACTCTAATGCATGTTTTCAGACATAATTATTCATTGTGAGCAATCAAATCCCTTGTGAACAATATTTTTATGATTGTGCTTGGAGACAATACCCCATGCTTCTATGTTATGTGATAGGGGTTCTGTCCTCAGACAACAGTCAGTATATTTAATAAAGTGCCAATGCATAGACTGACAAAATCATCTTTATATAGATAATAAAGTGCATGATGTATATGTAATGTACATGATTTGTCCTGCTATGAAGTGAAATGTAACCATAAATGGATCATCATTTACGTAAATAATAAAGTGCAAGTGCAAAAATCAAGTATAATCGTGGTTAAAGGTCTCAAAGAAATGCACTAAACCTTAGAGTTGTTGTTTACCATAGGAGTTAATGAGGAATAAACGTGATATGAAATGTCGTCGGGGTTTACCGTGACTTTGACTATTCTATTCCTCATTAACTCCTATGGTAAACAACAACTCTAAGGTTTAGTGCATTTCTTTGAGCCCTTTAACCACGACTATACTTGATTTTTTGCACTGCACTTTATTATTTACGTAAATGATGATCCATTTATCAATTGGAATATGGTTACATTTCTTTTTATAGCAGGACAAATTATGTACATTATATATACATATGGCACTTGCACTTTATTATGTATATAAAGATGATATAGTCAGTCTATGCGTTAGCAGCACTTTATTAAATATACTGTCTGTCTGAATAAAAATATTGTTCACAAGGGATTTGATTGCTCACAATGAACATTATGGCTGAAAACATGCATTAGAGTTGTCGTTATATACCAATGGTAATTACAAATCCTTGAAAATATTTTGCAGAGATAATGGATTACTTTGTACTAATATAGGATTATCCTGAGACTGTTATAAACCTATCTCCTGCATAGTATCTTCCCGGCAGCAATAAGCAGATATCGTAGCTTATCCTTAACCACCATATGTGTTTCCCCCTTGAGGTTTTTTTCCCCTGCTTTTCAGATATCTCTTTTTGAATTATTTTCATATAAAAAATACAAGTTATAATTTAATTATTTGCATAGGTCTCTTCTTTATCCTGGGGATTCACATACGTCCAGGTTTTGTCTATAAAGAGTTTTCAATTTTACCATATAGGCAAGAGGCTTATTTTTTTTTTTACTTAGCAAATATGTGCCTGAACAGACCAAATTTCCCGAAACCCCCTTTAGGCTGGTATTTAGTGACCACCTTGTGCAGCCACATTGTGCCACTGCTACATCACAACATAATCTAAGTAAATGGGGTCACATTTCGACAGTCAAAGTAGCGCGATTATCAGGCAGAAAAATTAGGAATAATTTGGCTTTTTGTGATTTGTTTTTGTGGCCGAAGTACCTCAATGGTCACAATTCACTTGCATTATCCTTTGCTGTAGCAGAGGATTATTGAGATCTTTCACCTATATTTCAGCCAACGTCAAAGTGTAGCCACAGCTTTAGGCGCACAGTGTTCAAGTCGTTCTATCAAGCTGGTGTAGATGGAAAAAATTCAGCAGCAACCACCACTCTGAAATTGGGGCCGATTCATTGCATTTTACACCAAAATTATGGAGTAAAACACCTTAATAAGTCACCAAAATTTTCCTTGACCTTCGGTATTTTCACCTACCATGAATCACTTCTGGGAATTATATTATTAAAACGCACCAGCCGGTGCTGAAACGCGTTGTCTCAATAAAATGGCCGTCGTATTTTCCAACAGCGCCCAATGGTTCTTTGTTTTTCTTCTACACAACACAGTCACTGATTATTTTCCAGGTGGGTGATGTATCCTCAATGGTCCAATGGTAATTTTCCAGGTGGGTGATGTACCCTAAATGGTCCAGTGGCAATTTTCCAGGTGGGTGATGTACCCTAAATGGTCCAATGGTAATTTTCCAGGTGGGTGATGTATCCTAAATGGTCCAATGATAATTTTCCAGGTGGGTGATGTACCCTAAGGGGTCCAACGGTAATTTTACAGGTGAGCGATGTACACAAAGTGGTCCAGTGATAATTTGCCAGGTGGGTGATGTACCCTAAGTGGTCCAATGATAATTTTCCAGGTGGGTGATGTACACAAAGTGGTCCAATGGTAATTTTCCAGGTGGGTGATGAACCGTAAGTGGTCCAACCTATATACTCAAGAGTAAAAGAAGAGACTTAAAATCACAAAAAAAGCCTCTGCTTGTGTATTTTTGTCTTGGGATAAAAATGCGTGAAAACATTGCAAATCTAGACCCACGGCAAATTGGTAGAATGTCGTTATGTATTACTTCTACAATATTTATTCTTTTATTATGCAGATGTCATGATGATTGAGGTTTCTCTGTTTGGTTTCACTAGTATTTTTATTTATTTTAAGTTCTACAGACCCATTATCACTTTGTGCACTACTATTTGTGTGACCGCTTTCACAAATGTTTTGCACATCATGACGCTTTACGTTATGTATCCCAAAAGCTGGACTATGTTTTGGTTACTCGTCTTGGCTAATGTGCTGAGTGTGTGACACCCAACTTTGTACTTCCGTCCCAAGAAATGTCTGTGTTCCTATAATTGTCGGTCGGGTCCACATGTGAGCGGGTTGACGTCACAGCCCTCCGTTATAAAGTGTCTTTGTTATAAAACTTTGTAAATGTGCTGGACTTGGATGTGATGTCACATTCTTGTTGTCTCAATGCAGAGGTTTGACCTTGTCTAGCCAATAAACCAGGAAACCCGAGTCGTCACTGTCATGTCTGATGTCTTGGTCATTTTTATGTTACAGTTACATTAATGTACGTGAGTGAAACAGATATCTATTACTTAAGGTGGTCATAACACACGAGATAAATCTTCACTAACTCACTGATTTTGGCAGGATCGGTCAACGATCTAAAACGTAAAGGGGTCTCCTGAGTCTTTTGGTTTTAAGCATGCACGACCTTTTGTTTCCGCAGGATGTAAGTCATTTCCAAACGGGTGTGGGTGGGACAGAGCTGATTTGCATCTTTCTAAACTGGAATCTCGAGTGCTTGACGGACAGTTGACTTGAGATCATATTTATACAGCTAATATTGATGCAGAAATCGGTTATATAAAGATGGGGATCTACCGTTTTATACCCAGAAGAACTCAAATATAAAGTTCCCTTTATGGGGCCAATTGCTTTTGTAGGATGAGCAGTGGGCCAAGAATTAAGAGCTTTTGTGAGATCTTGAATGTTACTATTAGGGCATCGTCAGGCGGACATATAAATCAGATATAGATCAGAACGCAGTGTACGGACTGGCTGGCGGCTCTCCCGAACTGAGCTTGACAGCTTTGTGTATTTCTATACAGCTGTCATTCATGAATCGGGAGAGCCGCCAGCCAGTCCGTGCATTATGGTCTGATTGCGATCCGATTTATTCTGCCGTCTGACTGTAACCTTAATGTTTATCTGACTCTCAACCTTTGACAAAAGATCCAGAGGATTAGTAAAAAAAAAAGAAATGAAAATCACTTCCAACCTGTCATTTACACCAAAGGAAAAATAAAAAAAAGAAACAAAAAAGAAACACATTAATTACAATATATATTAAAAATCACCCAATGTCCCCATATTTTACACAAATACAACAATATCAACGGAGTCAAAAAAAGTTCCCATATTTTACACAAATACAAAATCACTTAAGTCAAAAATAATTATCTTGTATAATTAAAAGGAATCTGTCACCAAGTATTTGCTACTCCATCTGAAAGTAGCATGATGTACGGGCAGAGACTCTGATACCAGCGATGTGTCACTAGCTGGGCAGCTTCCTGCAGTTTTAACAAAATCCCTGTTTTCTCTGCTGCAAATCTAGCGGTTCTCTGAATGCTGAGCTCTGTATAACACCGCCCACACCACTGATTGGCAGCTTTTTGTATACACTGTGCATAAACAGAAAGCAGCCAATCAGAGATGGGGGCGGAGTTGGACTACAATTTACCACAATTCAATGTAGACTGTACCTTAAAGGCAATGATTCACCAAAGGGCTATATTGGAGAGATGTAGAAGAGAAAGGTAAAAAATAATTGCACACACAGACAAAAAAGCACTCCAATAAGGTTCAGTATATAAAAAAAAAACCTTAGAACCAATGGTCCCACTAGCCTCATGTTTGATCCATTCTTCCAGGGTATAGGTCATTTCTCAATGGAAAGAAGGGAATAATCCATAGAGACGTAGGGCAGATAAGGATTGATTGATCTCTTTCCCCCTCTTCCTTCCTCCAGATCTGGCATTAGATGGTCAGCCGCTTCCAACATTTGTGCATGACCACCTTCATTGAGCTCCTCTTGATCTCCTCGTAAGATCACAACTTTTAGAGAACAAAAAATATCTGTCTGGTGAGTAAATGTAATTCTCAGATTGCATTCAAGCCTACAATTGGAGAATTTCCCATGTGTACAAGAATACATCACCCATACAACGCCATGCAAAAAAAAAGAAAAACTGCAGGCGCAAGTAAGCTTTTCCATACGGTAATACTAGATGGGCGCGCTCACTGCCTGCATTGGGAGCTAACCTTTCACATGCCCAATTTTCAATCCATAGTGTTTGGAGGCGGTGTGAATACCGGACGTGTCGCCTCCGCACTTCTGCTCACAGATTCGCGCCTTCTCTATCCAGCAGAATCATCCTTCGGCTCTCGGAGGCTTCACATCTGTCCGTCTTTATCCATCTAGCGGAGATCACCGCGCTGACAGAAATGGGGTGACAGATTTCTGTTACTTCTCCCTACTTCTATTAGTGAAGTAGACTTTACAATGCTGGCCGTCGTGGGAAAAGAAATGGAAACAGGAGCAAAAGCTAACGGATGAGTGGAGCCTCGGAGAATTTACTTCTTATGGCTGTCAGTCAGTGGATATATATTGTGTAGCAGGGCAAGGAGACTTACTCACTGATCCAGAGATTAATGGAAAAATGGCTGACCGAAGAAGTCTGAAAAGTGTGAGGAAGGAAGAAACCGCTCTTTATTCTGCCACAATCTTTATCATCGAGCACAATTGGGACAACTATGAGGGACCGACACCTTAGGACCTAATATGACTGTCGCTGCATCCTTGAGATTATGACCAAGAAGGTGTAGACGGCTTGAGACATGTTCACACTTTTATTTTTTGAGATGTTCAAGAGTTTTTAAATATTTTTTTTCCAGAAGCATTCTGTAGCCTTTTTATATGGTAGTGCCTGGAGCGGATTCCATCGGGATTAGTCTTAACTCTTAAGGGCTCATGCAGCCGTCCGTACACATCGCTCCATTCTCGGACCTCAATGAAAGGACTGGCCGGGGGTCTCCCAACCGGAGTATAATGTCTCCATATATTTATGTGAGGCCGTGACGCTTTTGTCTGGAGAACAGCAGCCAGCGATTTGCACGGACATCTGCGTGAGATCTTTAGAAGAGACTTGCACTTGCACTTTTATTTTTTTTCAACCAGATATTTTTAAAAACCTTTTCAGGAAAAATTAAATGTTCAAAAACTCTTCCTATGACCAGCAAAAAAATATTTCCCCTAGAAATCAATAGAATGAGTTTTTTAAGTTTTTTTTTAAGGAGGATTTGGGGGGCAGTGTTATGTAGGAAATCCAGTGACACAGTGTGCCAGCAATCAGAGCACATACAGTGATTAGATAATAACCCAAAAACAATAGAACGAGCTCTGAGACGTGGAATCTCTGTAGACCGCAATACCTGAACCTATCCTATACACAACTAAAGGTGGCTGTGGATTGCGCCTGTCACTACCTATGCAACTCGGCACAGCCTGAGGAGCTGACTAGCCTGAAGATAGAAAAACAAGCCTGACTTGCCTCAGAGAAATACCCCAAAGGAAAAGGCAGCCCCCCACATATAATGACTGTTAGCGAGATGAAAAGACAAACGTAGGGATGAAATAGATTCAGCAAAGTGAGGCCCGATATTCTAGATAGAGCGAGGATAGCAAAGAGAACTTTGCAGTCTACAAAAAACCCTAAAGCAAAAAACCACGCAAAGGGGGCAAAAAAGACCCACCGTGCCGAACTAACGGCACGGCGGTGCACCCTTTGCGTCTCAGAGCTTCCAGCAAAAACGAATAGACAAGCTGGACAGAAAAAGTAGCAACAAAAGCAAAGAAACACTTATCTAAGCAGAGCAGCAGGGCACAGGAAAGATCCAGGAGCTCAGGTTCCACACTGGAACATTGACAAGGAGCAAGGAAGACAGAATCAGGTGTAGTTAAATAACAAAGCAGCCAACGAGCTCACCAGAACACCTGAGGGAGGAAGCTCAGAAGCTGCAATACCACTTGTGACCACAGGAGTGAATTCAGCCACAGAATTCACAACAGTACCCCCCCCTTGAGGAGGGGTCACCGAACCCTCACCAGAGCCCCCAGGCCGACCAGGATGAGCCACATGAAAGGCACGAACAAGATCTGGAGCATGGACATCAGAGGCAAAAACCCAGGAATTATCTTCCTGAGCATAACCCTTCCATTTAACCAGATACTGGAGTTTCCGTCTAGAAACACGAGAATCCAAAATTTTCTCCACAATATACTCCAATTCCCCCTCCACCAAAACCGGGGCAGGAGGTTCAACAGATGGAACCATAGGTGCCACGTATCTCCGCAACAATGACCTATGGAATACATTATGTATGGAAAAGGAGTCAGGGAGGGTCAGACGAAAAGACACAGGATTGATAATCTCAGAAATCCTATACGGACCAATAAAACGAGGTTTAAATTTAGGAGAGGAAACCTTCATAGGAATATGACGAGAAGATAACCAAACCAGATCCCCAACACGAAGTCGGGGACCCACACGACGTCTGCGATTAGCGAAAAGTTGAGCCTTCTCCTGGAACAAGGCCAAATTGTCCACTACCTGAGTCCAGATCTGCTGCAACCTGTCCACCACAGAATCCACACCAGGACAGTCCGAAGACTCAACCTGTCCTGAAGAGAAACGAGGATGGAACCCAGAATTGCAGAAAAATGGAGAGACCAAGGTAGCCGAGCTGGCCCGATTATTAAGGGCGAACTCAGCCAACGGCAAAAAGGACACCCAATCATCCTGGTCTGCAGAAACAAAACATCTTAGATATGTCTCCAAGGTCTGATTGGTTCGTTCGGTCTGGCCATTAGTCTGAGAATGGAAAGCCGAGGAAAAAGACAGGTCAATGCCCATCCTGCCACAAAAGGCTCGCCAAAACCTCGAAACAAACTGGGAACCTCTGTCAGAAACAATATTCTCAGGAATGCCATGCAAACGAACCACATGCTGGAAGAACAAAGGCACCAAATCAGAGGAGGAAGGCAATTTAACCAAGGGCACCAGATGGACCATTTTAGAAAAGCGATCACAGACCACCCAAATTACTGACATCTTTTGAGAAACGGGAAGGTCAGAAATGAAATCCATCGAAATATGTGTCCAAGGCCTCTTTGGGACCGGCAAGGGCAAAAGCAACCCACTGGCACGTGAACAGCAGGGCTTAGCCCTAGCACAAATCCCACAGGACTGCACAAAAGTACGTACATCCCGTGACAGGGATGGCCACCAGAAGGATCTAGCCACTAACTCTCTGGTACCAAATATTCCAGGATGACCAGCCAACACCGAACAATGAAGTTCAGAGATAACTTTAGTAGTCCACCTATCAGGGACGAACAGTTTCTCCGCCGGACAACGATCAGGTTTATTCGCCTGAAATTTTTGCAACACTCGCCGCAAATCAGGGGAGATGGCAGACACAATGACTCCTTCCTTGAGGATACTCGCCGGCTCAGATGAACCCGGAGAGTCGGGCACAAAACTCCTAGACAGAGCATCCGCCTTCACATTTTTAGAGCCCGGAAGGTACGAAATCACAAAATCGAAGCGGGCAAAAAATAACGACCAACGGGCCTGTCTAGGATTCAAGTGCTTGGCAGACTCGAGATAAGTAAGGTTCTTATGATCAGTCAATACCACCACGCGATGCTTAGCTCCTTCAAGCCAATGACGCCATTCCTCGAATGCCCACTTCATGGCCAGCAACTCTTGGTTGCCCACATCATAATTACGCTCAGCAGCAAAAAACTTCCTGGAAAAGAAAGCACATGGTTTCAACACTGAGCAACCAGAACCTCTCTGTGACAAAACCGCCCCTGCTCCAATCTCAGAAGCATCAACCTCGACCTGGAACGGAAGAGAAACATCTGGTTGACACAACACAGGGGCAGAACAAAAACGACGCTTCAACTCCTGAAAAGCTTCCACGGCAGCAGAAGACCAATTAACCAAATCAGCACCCTTCTTGGTCAAATCGGTCAATGGTCTGGCAATGGTAGAAAAATTACAGATGAAGCGACGATAAAAATTAGCAAAGCCCAGGAACTTTTGCAGACTTTTCAGAGATGTCGGCTGAGTCCAATCCTGGATGGCTTGGACCTTAACCGGATCCATCTCGATAGTAGAAGGGGAAAAAATGAACCCCAAATATGAAACCTTCTGCACACCGAAGAGACACTTTGATCCCTTCACGAACAAAGAATTAGCACGCAGTAACTGGAAAACCATTCTGACCTGCTTCACATGAGAGTCCCAATCATCAGAGAAGATCAAAATGTCATCCAAGTAAACAATCAGGAATTTATCCAGATACTCACGGAAGATGTCATGCATAAAAGACTGAAAAACAGATGGAGCATTGGCAAGTCCGAACGGCATCACTAGATACTCAAAATGACCCTCGGGCGTATTAAATGCCGTTTTCCATTCATCTCCTTGCCTGATTCTCACCAGATTATACGCACCACGAAGATCTATCTTAGTGAACCAACTAGCCCCCTTAATCCGAGCAAACAAGTCAGATAACAATGGCAAGGGATACTGAAATTTAACAGTGATCTTATTAAGAAGGCGGTAATCAATACATGGTCTCAGCGAACCATCCTTCTTGGCTACAAAAAAGAACCCTGCTCCCAGTGGTGATGACGATGGGCGAATATGTCCCTTCTCCAGGGATTCCTTCACATAACTGCGCATAGCGGAGTGTTCAGGCACAGATAAATTAAATAATCGACCTTTAGGGAATTTACTACCAGGAATCAAATTGATAGCACAATCACAATCCCTATGCGGAGGTAGGGCATCGGACTTGGGCTCTTCAAATACATCCTGATAATCAGACAAGAACTCTGGGACCTCAGAAGGAGTGGATGACGAAATAGACAAAAATGGAACATCACCATGTACCCCCTGACAACCCCAGCTGGACACCGACATAGAGTTCCAATCCAATACTGGATTATGGGTTTGCAGCCATGGCAACCCCAACACAACCACATCATGCAGATTATGTAGCACCAGAAAGCGAATAACTTCCTTATGTGCAGGAGCCATGCACATGGTCAGCTGGGTCCAGTACTGAGGTTTATTCTTGGCCAAAGGTGTAGCATCAATTCCTCTTAACGGAATAGGACACCGCAAAGGCTCCAAGAAAAACCCACAACGTTTAGCATAATCCAAATCCATCAGATTCAGGGCAGCGCCCGAATCCACAAACGCCATGACAGAATACGATAACAAAGAGCATATCAAGGTAATGGACAGAAGGAATTTGGATTGTACAGTACCAATGACGGCAGACCTATCGAACCGCTTAGTGCGCTTAGGACAATCAGAAATAGCATGAGTGGAATCACCACAGTAGAAACACAGACCATTCAGACGTCTGTGTTCTTGCCGTTCACCTCTGGTCATATTCCTATCGCACTGCATAGGCTCAGGTTTAATCTTAGACAATACCGCCAAATGGTGCACAGATTTACGCTCGCGCAAGCGTCGACCGATCTGAATGGCCAAAGACATAGACTCATTCAGACCAGCAGGCATAGGAAAACCCACCATGACATCTTTAAGAGCCTCAGAGAGACCCTTTCTGAACAAAGCTGCCAGCGCAGATTCATTCCACAGAGTGAGTACAGACCACTTCCTAAATTTCTGACAATATACTTCTATATCATCCTGACCCTGGCACAAAGCCAGCAAATTTTTCTCAGCCTGATCCACTGAATTAGGCTCATCGTAAAGCAATCCGAGCGCCAGGAAAAACGCATTTACATTACTCAATGCAGGGTCTCCTGGCGCAAGAGAAAATGCCCAGTCCTGAGGGTCGCCGCGCAAAAAAGAAATAATAATCAAAACCTGTTGAATAGGATTACCAGAAGAATGAGGTTTCAAGGCCAGAAATAGCTTACAATTATTTTTGAAATTAAGAAACTTAGTTCTATCACCAAAAAACAAATCAGGAATAGGAATTCTTGGTTCTAACATAGATTTCTGATCAATTGTATCTTGAATCCTTTGTACATTTGTAACGAGATTATCCATTGAAGAGCACAGACCCTGAATATCCATGTCCACACCTGTGTCCTGAAACACCCAAATGTCTAGGGGGAAAAAAAGACTGAAGACAGAGCTGAGAAAAAAAAATTATGTCAGAACTTCTTTTTTCCCTCTATTGAGAATCATTAGGTTGGCTCCTTGTACTGTTATGTAGGAAATCCAGTGACACAGTGTGCAAGCAATCAGAGCACATACAGTGATTAGATAATAACCCAAAAACAATAGAACGAGCTCTGAGACGTGGAATCTCTGTAGACCGCAATACCTGAACCTATCCTATACACAACTAAAGGTGGCTGTGGATTGCGCCTGTCACTACCTATGCAACTCGGCACAGCCTGAGGAGCTGACTAGCCTGAAGATAGAAAAACAAGCCTGACTTGCCTCAGAGAAATACCCCAAAGGAAAAGGCAGCCCCCCACATATAATGACTGTTAGCAAGATGAAAAGACAAACGTAGGGATGAAATAGATTCAGCAAAGTGAGGCCCGATATTCTAGATAGAGCGAGGATAGCAAAGAGAACTTTGCAGTCTACAAAAAACCCTAAAGCAAAAAACAACGCAAAGGGGGCAAAAAAGACCCACCGTGCCGAACTAATGGCACGGCGGTGCACCCTTTGCGTCTCAGAGCTTCCAGCAAAAACGAATAGACAAGCTGGACAGAAAAAGTAGCAACAAAAGCAAAGAAGCACTTATCTAAGCAGAGCAGCAGGCCACAGGAAAGATCCAGGAGCTCAGGTCCCACACTGGAACATTGACAAGGAGCAAGGAAGACAGAATCAGGTGTAGTTAAATAACAAAGCAGCCAACGAGCTCACCAGAACACCTGAGGGAGGAAGCTCAGAAGCTGCAATACCACTTGTGACCACAGGAGTGAATTCAGCCACAGAATTCACAACAGGGCAGATTCACTCCAAAACTCAGTGGGAACATAGCCTTTAATTGATAGATGTTTCATGAATTTATATGGAGATAAAAAAAGATGAATCAGATTTATGACCTCGGTGCTTGGAAATGGTTATGAAGCAAATTATATCATCCATTTTCAGGCACTGATTTGGGATATCTGTTGCAGCCTAAATACATGTCAACTGCAGCATTCAAGAAATATCCAAAAACCAGTGTGCAGGCAGGGGTGTAACTAGCATGGGTACAGGGGTTGCCATCGCGCCGGGCCCTAGAGCATAGGGGACCCCAAAAGTCCCCTTTGTCTATATAAAATGATCAAGGCTATTGAAGACTTGCAATAAGTGTGGGGGTCTCATTGGAGATTTTGCATTGATGCCCATGAGTGTCAACTTACGCCACTGTGTGCAAGTTGTGTGATATCCATAGCCGCCCTGTCCGACCATAGACTTCTGTTGATTTCCTTCCAATCCTACAAAGACATCATGTGCAAAACATGCAGAAAATCTCTCCTCGCTTTTTCGAATGCATCCCTATGGGTTTAGTTGGGGCTAAACAGAGCGGACACACGCTCGTAGATCTTTCCAGTTTGCTGACACTGACATATGCAGTAGTAGCCGACAGGAAATCATCCATTTGGAAGCAGCCAGCTCCGTATGTGGGAATATGAATAGGTAATCCATCATCTTTTGTCCGTTTTTAGCTTTTCAAACCATATAATACATCGTGATTAAGAAAAACGCCCTCTATTCTTGCAGCTGTGTATTAAACCAGTATCACCTAAAGGAATGCGATCACTAACTGACGGGGTTGTTCCCATCTTCATAGATGGATATTGTCCGAGGTGCACTTTTGCATTTCACTGCTAATATAAATTTGAAACCGTTCTTAAGATATTAAAGGGGTTGTCCGGTACCTTTATACTGGTGGCCTATCCCTAGGATAGGTCATCAATACCAGACCGGTGGGTAATTAGTACCAGACCGGTGAGGTCATCAATACCAGATCGGTGAGGTCATCAATACCAGACCGGTGGGTCATCAATACCAGACCGGTAAGGTCATCAATACCAGACCGGTGAGGTCATCAATACCAGACCGGTGAGGTCATCAATACCAGACCGGTGGGTCATCAATACCAGACCGGTGAGGCCATCAATACCAGACCGGTGAGGTCATCAATACCAGACTGGTGAGGTCATCAATACCAGGCCAGTGAGGTCATCAATACCAGATCGTTGGGGGTTCAACATCCAGCTTCCCTGATCATCAGTTTCTCCCAGTGCCAGTGGAGGTCGGATCTGCTCAGTTACTCAGCAGAAAACCACAGCTCAACTACATAGCGGCTGTAGTACTGCAGAGCCACCCCATTCACTCTATTAGGCGCTGCCCTGGTCCGCGGCCACTCTACAATTGATGGAGCTGTGCTGTGCAGCTCCGCAACTAATCATGTGTCTGACATCGGGAGCAGCTGATTGGTGAGGGTGCCAGATGTCACACTCCCACCTATCTGACATTGATACCGGACTATCCCTTTAATACTTTAGTTTACAACTCATCGCCTAGGAGACCGACCCCCGCTGCTGTTTAGATTGTAAGCCTTGTACTGAAGGTGAAAACCTATATAGAAAAGAAATTACCAAATATTTAATCAGTGAATATTAACATCAACATATAATCCCAAATAAATATTCATCAAAGACAAATATATAATATAATAAATGCTTTATTTATACACAAAATACATAATAGCACAACATATCACATTAAAAACATGAGACTTTTATTAAAGCAGATAAAAATGGATTAAAAATAAAACATGAAAAAAACAAAAAATAATAATACTAAAACAATAAAAAATATATTACATTACATTGTATGTGCAGGGCAGGGTATGTCATACTGATTGGTAAAAAAATCAAATAAATTATCAAATAATTAGTGGTAATCTATACACCATTGAAAGTTAAATAGATATATGAAAAAAATATATATATGGTGGGTGAGAATCAATTATAATGAATAAAAATTATTAAAATAAAAAGCAGAGTGCTTATACTAAAAAAATCCCCATGATTAAATATGTATTATTGCATAATGAATATAATTAATCAATCAAATTAAACTCATTTGAGAAAAACCAAGTGTTCAAAATAACCCTGAAGAAAATGAAGTCCCACATATCAAGGCTGCCGTCACACTAGCAGTATTTGGTCAGTATTTTACATCAGTATTTGTAGCCAAAACCAGGAGTGGAACAATTAGAGGAAAAGTATAATATAAACATATGCACCACTTCTGTATTTATCACCCACTCCTGGTTTTGGCTACAAATACTGATGTAAAATACTGACCAAATACTGCTAGTGTGACGGCAGCCTAAAAGGCAAAAGATAAGTGCATATTAAGACTACGGATACCAACCAGTGCTGACACACCTCTACCCCGCACACACCACCCCAACGCACGTTTCGCTTCCGCTTCGTCTGACGAATGGAGAATGCTCCATGCTTTATGTACTGTAAAGGGGCTTCAGATTAAAGAGGACCTTCCGCCAAAATGTTAATGCTTAACTGGATATACAATATAATAGTGGCTGCAGAGTGGAATATAACTTCTTTTTTTTTTTAAGTTTCATCTCTCCATTGTGTAGATATTAGCAATCAAATATTTGGCGCCTAATGAGTCATCTTTAATTAAAATACGAAAAAAACCTTTTTATTCCACTTTGCAGCCACATTTGCATGGTCTGTCCAGTTCATCATGGAAAATGTGGTGAAAGGTCCTCTTTAGCACCCATTTTGCTATGGTAGTCAGCAGATGGGGCCGCTATCACATAGCATGGACATCACTGGATAGACCTTGTCATTCTTTAGGAAACCATAAAATACATATATACCACCCATTGCCTTTTACTGATATTTCAGATGCATCTCATGTCTTCATGTTGTCAGTAAAGGAATAATAAAAGGTGGCATAAAACAATCACATTACTGGACATCGGCCAGTTTAATCCAGAAGCAATTAAAATTCCTATTCCAATCATTTCTTTGGTCATCTTTCATGGTTGGTGGAACAACATACACAATTCAATTCCGACCACTTAGAATTATGACAGCCAGCGAGACTGATGAAATTGTGTCTGCAGACAGATTTAGTTCTCCACACAAATGAATATGATAAGCGGTATGACTTGGAATATAACGTTCAGTGTCCGACCGCATCAAAAAAGTGTCATCAAACAAAACCCTGTGTATCAATGTCGCTGGAAGGACAACTAGAGGAACGCCTGACATAAATCAACAGTAAGTGGTCCAGGGGATGAGTCGCTGGGCAGATTTGTCATTCGGAAATTTTAGAATGGCAATCAAAAGGCTCCGGTAAGAAAATGCAAAAACCACCCCCAACCATCACCGGGAGCATCTCCTCTTCCATTGCTATATATCTATAGATTGGGCTTGGGCAGTTCTTTTGTTGGTCTACCCCTAAAAATTATAACATAGTACCAAAATGGAGGCAACGCAATGGGGAGCAGATTAAAGATCCACCTGGATGACTGAGCCAGAGTCACTCTCACCTGCATTGGCCGATACCGATAAAACCTATAGTTTAGTACTGTGGCAAGGGAAACCTACCCTTCTACTTCTTGTAGGCCTTAGGTCACTTTAGGCCTTCGGTCTACAGAATGGCGAGGATGCACACAGGAGTTCAGCTTCACCGTGCAGGCAATACAATAATGTCACAGCTCTGGTCCGTCGGCACTTGGTTGCCAACAAAAGGAGAAGACTCGGCCATTGGGCCCATCGGGGACTTGGTACGGAGAACCTTGGAATCCTACATTTGAAGGACCAGAATATGTCATACGAGTCGACCCTAAACGATCTAAGTACCCATAAAAGCAAAACACACATAAGATATAAAGTTTCTGCATCAGACATCTCATCTTACATCATGCAAGCTCCTTAGAAATAGGTTTTAGGTGACTGAGGAGCTCCCTAAACCTATACGGAGAACCTACAGGTAGGAAAAGGAAGACACAGGCTGTTGGAAGAGAAGGCCGGTGGCCTCATTGTGGGCTTAGACTAAAAAAAATAATTCTGAGGCATTTTAATCAGGCATTATTACATTTTTGCAAACACTCAGAGGGCATTAATAACTTAAGAGAGTACTGAAGGTATTATTTGTTTTTGGGAGCACTCAGGGGGCATTGTTAGTTTTTACAGCGCACTTGTGACAATATTACTTGATAAGTGAGCAGTTTAGGGGTTATTACTTTTTGAGGGGTCTCTTAGAGGGCATTACTACTTTATAAATCTACACTAGGGCAGGAGTGGACAATTTAATTTTCCCGAGTGCCACACAAGAGACCGTGACTGCTGTGGAGGGCCGAACCAATAGGCTCTCCACATTCATAGTAATTGCAATTATTTTATATTAATATTAATTTTATCACTTAATATTGAGCAGAATTAAAGCGATATTCCCATCTCTAAGTACCTACCCCATGTAATAATAATAATGTTAGAAAAGATCTCTCAATTAGAAATGTAGTATATTTCTTCTGATTCGCTATGTCACAAAGAGGACATTACAATGACATAAATATTTCTAAAGTTCAGTATTTAGGGAACCGCCCATCACAACGGGGGAAACAACAGGCATGGAATTTGTATAGGCTGGGAAGAGCTGGTGGTGCTGGAAATGTGAAAAGTTAAATGTGTCTGTATTGTGAACTTTGCAGAAGAGTCCAGTCTGGAGAAGTAGTCATGGTGGTCTGAGCAAGATGGAGAAGTGAACAACTCAAAGAAGAGAGAACATCACCTGTGAGTCACTATATAGGAGGCATCTGTGCTACTCTACATCTATATGGTCACTACATGGTGGTAATATCAGTTTTGATCTTTGTATAGTCATTTTTATTTAGTAACAGTATAATTATCCGCAATGGTGCCCACAAGAAATAGGGTTTGCATCAGTCATTGTAGGTGAACAGCCATCATATATTGTCACATCATGAAATCAGAGGCTGATCCATTCATATGATAAAGTCATCACTACCAGTGTATCTCTGGGTCAGGGGCAATTACATCTACCCCCCAACCCACCAGGACTGCTGCTCAGAAACATTACAGACCAGAACTGTGTATGGGAGATATGAGCCTTAATCGTTTGTCCTGTAGAAGCGTCTGGATTTCAGGGAACATCATTTAACCCCACGTGGAAAGTGACAATTCAGCAGAGTTTAAGAATAGAGATGTAGGAATACTCAAGCATCACCTCCTTTTATGATCGCAAGAGTTTTTTTTGTCTCGTTTAGATAAAAATTCCTGCCCAAAGGCAAACGCTGGCACAGCATTCATTACCTGTGCCACAGAAACATTCACTGTGATAAGAAATCATCAAGGAAGCGCTAAAAAATGCCACCATGACCTCTTCAATATTCACTGGTAATATAGATATAGCAGCGAGCGTCAGATCAGAGCTGATTGGGTCACAGTGTGTAATCTGTGGGTTTCCTTATAAATCTGCTGGGTTACCGCATCTCACAATGAAAATAAATAAAGAGCACCTGTCATTACGTAAAAAAAAAAAATATTCAGCTTTTGCTCTTATTTTATTCCCACTGTTCTCCTGAGTATTCTTTTTTATTTTATTTTTAAAATCTACCATACAATTCCGAAGATATGGGCTTTTTATGGTCTTTACCAAGCAGGTGGTGCTCCCAGGCAGATCAGCCTAAAGACGCGCCCCCGACGATCCTGTGAGCCACCCACACCCCTCTCCGAAAAGACCATAAAAACAAGCAATAAATTAAAGCGCCCATATCTCTGAAACCGTAGGGAGGATTGAAAAACACAAAAAAAAATGGAATACTCGGGGAACAGTTGGAATAAAATAAGAATAAAAATTTGACACATTTGACCTGATGACAATTGCACTTTAAATGTAAAAAAAAAACACCTGTGGACCTCGTATGAAAATTATCTTGGAGAAAAAGGGGCGATTCAGCTCTCATTTTTAACCTTCAATGTTCACCACTCTATTGACATACATTGGCCATACTTGCCAACAGTCCAACATTTGACAGGACTGTCCCAATTTTTTGCATTCAATCCCAGCAAACGTTTGTAAATTCTGTCCCCCAAAAAGTGGCCAATCCTGCTTATTTTAAGGGCATACAACGTATAAATCTTAAAATCTGGCAACCAAAACATTTTTTTGTAGTGATAGTGAGAAGTTTGAGAAAGAGTGATCATTCCCTCTGTCAGCCCATTGGCACCCCCGCAGTGCGATCGTGGGGATGTCGATAGTCCAGCTTGTTTCTATTGCAATTAACAATGGCCATCATGGCTGCCATATTCCTTAGCCTATCCAATGTCACTGGGAGTGGGGCCTGATTCCAGCAATGCGTCACTTACTGAGCCGCCTGCTATAGTTTTGATAAAATCACTGCTTTATCAGCAGGAGATTCTCACTAGAGGACTAGTAAATCTGCTGCCATGTAGTCCAACCACACCCCCACCACTGATTGGCAGCTTTCTGTGTATAGGGAAAAAGCTGCCAATCAGTGATGTGGGCGGGGTTACAGAGAGCTCAGCATTCAGAGAACTGCAGGGAAAACAGGGATTTTATTAAAACTACAGCAAGCAGCCCAGTAAGTGACACATTGCTGGAATCAGAGTGTCTGTCTCTACATTATGCTGCAAAACTGGCAACAGATTCCCTTTAAAAAAACAAACTAATATGGGCCAAAACTGGCTGTGATGCCAAGGTGTTAAGGGACAAATAAGTCTGGTGCTTAAAGAGTTAACTCATGACCCCCCGTCTGACTTGATCAGTAACCTGTCCTACTGAGTCAGCAGCGGGACGGAGGCAGCGGCCCAGGTGCTGTGTAATGTGCCGGCATTCAGATCTTAGCCTAGCGCTCACATCTATAAACACTTTTTTTCGAGAATCTCATTCGTGCGAGAGTTTTTCATTCAAATAAGGCGACTTCTTTATTTGGCTGATATTTCAGTTCCCTCTTAGCAGCAGCACATTAGCATTTCACTGATGTGAAGCCCGAATTTCCCTGTATGCCCCATTCTCTGCTAATGCCTCTTCAAAGTGTTGCAAAACCGCCGGCGTGACTACAAATTTAGTATTATTTTGTTCAACTAACATCCTGACCTGATCTACTTCTGACAATCCACTAACCCATTTTCTGGCTTTCATGTCCTGGCAGGCTTCTTGTCACTTATATGCCATTATTTTTTTTTTCTTATTGGCAACTAATGTAACACAAGACGGCCAAATTCAATAAGTGGCATTACAGATGGCATCAGAAGGGACCCGTATCATCAATCAGCCAGCAAACACATGGCGCCAAGAAGTAACACGTGGCGGAGGCCATAAATGAGCGGGTCAGTGCATGTCCAGGCCAGATAATGACAGACACTCTGCTGACATGGCAGTCCAAGATTGCATGGTCACGTTATATCCTTGAAAGCCAAGATTTCCATCCTTCTATATCACAGCCGGAGACGGAGCACCACCGGCGGACACAGACAGAAAAGGGCCCCTGTGCGAGAACAATATATGGGCCCTTTGTAGTCCAATAGCTCCTTATAATGTACAATTACACCTGTTTTGGAGGTGGTAATGGCCCCCCAAACCTCTTGGGCCCCTGTTGCACCAATGATATGTTCGCCCCTGAGCACACATAAAACCCACATGAAGGACCAGACATTACATTCCTAGCAAACAAAATACCATATGAATATCCACAGCACGTCATGTACCCAGCCATAAACCTTAAAGGGAAGCCATATTCAGAAAATGACCTATTAATCTATTAATTAAATCATTTTTTTAAATTATTATTGACAACACTTCCCCCCCCCCCCACCCTTCCCCATCACAAAAATAAATATTAGCAATTTTCATGCTGGTCACAAAGCCTTTTTTTAAGACTCTAATTTTCTGCTCTTTCAGAAAACAACACATTTACATGAGACACAATGCTTTTGTATTAAAAGCATCCAATGTGCGTGTGCAGAAGTCATTGTGCGGAGAGGGGGAAGCAGGATCAGCTGTGACATCGCCTGTTGTGATTAATGGATTGTTGGGTAGATGGTTTATGATATTTTACGCCCTTTCTGCTATATTGGCAGGATGCGCAGTAGATTTTTTTTTTTTTTTGCCGGTGGAAAACTTGTACTAGAATTGTGGATGACATTTTATGAAATCTCTTCCGCGCACTTTGGAAATTGATATCCATCGCATGACAATTTATGCTGTGGATTTTCACAGTGAATTTTAACCCTTTGCGACCAAGTCTCCAGCTGGAGATGTTATTAGTCTTTGTTGTCCGCATGCTTATGGAATCGCACACTTATCAATATCCTCTTCATTGCACTTGTCCATGCTGACCTCTATATTTACCCCTCGCATACTTCCTAATATCCTAATATTTCTGCCATAACGAGCCCATAATAATCTCAGCCAGGAGGTGCAGACATTACAGCCACAGAGCTGTGAATGCAGCGTGACCCGATCAAATCACAAAGATCTATATCTCCGTGATAAATGAGCTGCCACTCGGTGCCGACACGGAGGGCACAGCTACATTTCCAAACCTATTTAGAAGATCCTACGAAGCAAAACCCCCTGTGCACCAGATCTGTACAAATTGAGAATTCAGCGGGAGACGACGCTGCATCACATCTATTTTAGTCGCTCTTTTTCTTGCTGCAGCCATAATCATGGCCCTGAGCTGTCACCTACTGCCGCCCATGATTAAATGATGCGACCAGCAAAATTCTGCAGCCCTGGACCAAAGATTGAATTAGGATTGTTTGGTACAATACTACAGCAGCAGCAAAAAAAAAAAAAAGTATTAGCATCAGTAGTAATTTTAGTATTACTAGTATCAGAATGCCTCAAAGTAGCCAAGTAGTTGACCCTGCTCCCAACCTCTCTCCGCAATGACTTCTGCACATGCACATTAGATGCTTTAAATACAAACGATTGTCCAAACATTGTGTCTAATGTACATGTGTTGTTTTCTGAAATAACAGGAAATTAGAGTCTAAAAAAAGCACTGTAACCATTTGCCAATAACTTGTATTCTTGAGTTGCAGGGAGCTAAAAAGAAATAAAATAAAACCTAGTGGGTGAATAATAATAAAAAATTTATATTGTTAAAGGGGGGAATAGATTAGAATAAAAAGTTTTTTTTTATTCCAAAAACAGCATCACTTTTGTTCATGGCACAGCCACTAACTACCACTACGTTCTTCTCTGGCCAATGGACATGTCCATCTGACCATTCAATCAGGGGACTTAGCGGAGCAAGCGGGGCAGAGTCAGCAGCCAATCAGCAATTTCAGCGCTCTTTTTAAGGGTAAGCACACACTAGGAGTTATTTCAGTGTTTTTTATTTCTTCAGCAAAACCTGATCTCTTTTGGTAAAAAAAAAAAAAACTGCAGTAAAAAAGCATGTTTTTTCTCGCATTTTTTTATGCTTTTTTTTGCGGCTCTTTTGACATAGATTTGTCTCTTGTGCATGCTGTAGTGCATCAGTAGCACACTTATGCAGTGATGAGGCAGTTACCCAGCAAAGTTCCAAACAAAAGTCTCTTTAATGCGTTCACTTCACAGCATTAATGTCCAACTCGTATAAACACAGCACACGATATCCTCCGGATCGCAGCACATATCCTCTGGATTACAGTCACAAAACACGCCAGTCTACCTCTGACTAGTTACCGTGGGTGACTGCACTGCTGTGTTAATGTCTCTTTTCTCACAGCATTACACAGTACACGATATCATCCGGATCGCAGCTGGGAAACATATCCTCCAGTTCAGTCACTAAACATGCCAGTCCTCCTTTGGGCACAGGACAGTCTACCTCGGGTTCACCGCCGGGCGCAAGACAGTTCACCTCCGAGACCAGTTATTATGGGCGACTGCACACCTGGCTGCTTGGCTCCGTTTGCCTGTTGCCTCACACAGGAGCTCTGCAGAGCCGACTGCTCTGCCCTCTAGCACACACCAGACTGACACTCAACCTGATACGCTCAAACCCTTTACTGCAGGAATTTTAACTGGGCCTGGAATGAAACAGACTGCACGACTACCATACTGCAGTCTTTTTCCAAACCCAAAAACCCCAGAGCAGGTTTTCCCAACTAACATGCCCAAGACTAACACTTAGGCTGCCGTCACACTAGCAGTATTTGGTCAGTATTTTACATCAGTATTTGTAGCCAAAACCAGAAGTGGAACAATCAGAGGACAAGTATAATAGAAACATATTCACCACTTCTGTATTTATCACCCACTCCTGGTTTTGGCTTGCAAATACTGATGTAAAATACTGACCAAGTACTGCTAGTGTGATGGCAGCCTTGTTTATAGTCTACATTGCAATCACAGCTACGCCTGTGACTGCAATGCACTCTCATGGCCTCCATATGCCTCCGTGAATATCCAGGGGAGAATACACAGCGAACCCTACCTGTGACACCGGTCACTGCCTCACAATGCTGATGAAGCTTAGTGTTGAAAAAAAATCCTATTCTATAGCCCCTTAGTGACAGAGCCAATTTTTTAAAATCTGACCAGTGTCCCTTTATGTGGCAATAACTCTGGAACGCTTCTACAAATTCCAGTGATTTTGAGACTTTTTTCGTGACACATTATACTTTATGATAATGGTAAATTTAGGTTGATATGTTTTGTGTTTATTTATAAAAAATATCAGAAATTTTAGAAAAATGTTAAAAAATTAGCAATTGTGAGACTTTGAATGATTATCCCTTTAATCCAGATGGTCATACCACAGCAAAACATTAATAAATAACATTTCCCACATGTCTGCTTTACATCAACACCATTTGTAAAATGTTCTTTTATTTTGTTAGCATTTTAGGAGGTTTAAAAGTGTAGCAGTAATTTTTCATTTTTTCAAGGAAATTTACAAAATGTATTTTTTTAGGGACTTATCCATGTTTGAAGTGACTTTAGGGATCCCATATTTTGGGAAACCCCCAAAAGTTATACAATTTTTAAAACAGCACCCCCTGACATATTGAAAACTGCAGTCAGATAGTTTATTAACCCTTCAGGTGATGTTCAAGAATGAATGCAAAGGTGCATGACAGAAATTAAAATGTGTATTTTTACCACCTAAATGCCGCTAACTTCTGAACAGGTTACAACAGCCGTCAGACTCTACGGCCGCTATTTGGCCGTGAATTGCCATGGCAAATATCAGGACCACACAATCATGATCTGAGGGCACTGATTGGGATAAAGAGGAAGCCCCACACTCTGTTAACCATTTATATAATGTAGTCACTATTGACAGCAGCGTCTAAGGGGTTAAACAGATTTGGACGGCGCAAACACTGATCGTGGCTGATGCAGCAAGTTGTCAGCTATAGTGTACAGTGGACAGCCGACAGCTGCTGGATTGTCACCTGTATGGGGATACTATGCTCTTATATCTCGGGTCAGTTAAAAGACGTATTGGCTGTCATTAAGGAGATAGAATCAGGTTTTGGCACAAAAATCCACAGCAAAACGTGATACCTGTGTTTTTGGTGCGTTTTTATAGCATTTTTCACCACCCGTTCAAGTAAATGGGTGAAAAACGCTGAAAATACATTGAAAAATGCTGAAAAAAATGACATGCTCTATTGTCCAAAAAAACATGCACAGCATAAAATACTGATCACAAAGAAACCAACAAATGTGCATGCAATTTCTGAAATCTCACAGGCTTTGCTGGTACTGTAATACACAGCTGAACATTTGCATAAAAAACTGCTGAAAAACCGCCTAGTATGAACTGCAGGGAGTTTGTACGTTCTCCCAGTGTTTGCCTGGGTTTCCTCCAGGTTTTCCAAAGGCATACTCTATATGTATATTGTGATAATAATGCTTATAAAAGCGCTGGAGAATATGATGGCGCTATATAAGCGAGTAAAATAAATACATCAGTGTGCTTTCTATTGGATTGATACTTCTGGTTCTCATTTGACTACTCTTCGGGATTAACTTTGCTCTGCCTAGGACCTCAGATTTGCTTGTCCTAGATTCTGACAGACTGCCTTTTGAACTCCGATTCTGACATTTTCTAGTCATTCTATGGTTTTGACCCCGCTCCTTTCGGGTTACTCTTTTTAGCTCCGCCAATTACAGTATAACCTGTAGACTGAATCTGTTGCCCACAAAGCACAGTCCAGATCCCAATATCGAGGTTAAAGGGATTAAATCCAAGGTGGTTTGAGCCAAATCTGACTGCCTTTTGAACGCTTCCAGATCCAGTGCGATAGAGCTGTTTAATAACACAAGAGTAACGCAGGTTGATTTATGACCATTTTAATAGAGAAATAAAATGTGTGTAAAAAATACATAAAATGGCTTAAGACTGTGCCAGACTCGCGCTCTCCATACATCACACAGCACAAGCACACACTGTGTCGCACACACTCACACATAGTAATGCACAAGCAGTGTCATTCACGCATCATCTGCTTCCGATAAAATCTGTGACTATATAATAAATTCTTTCCAGGAGGATTATGGCCATTCATATTGTAAAGTTTGATGTCTGAATTTATCCACAGATGTCTTATTGTGTTTTATACGGGTCCATTGATGTCCGTTTGGTCTCCATTCGTAGCGTTGTCGTCATAAAATCTGAGAATACTATATTAGTGAATATAAATTCTTCTTTTTTTAAAAAAAAAGGGGTGATCATCTGTATACATATATATAATATATAAAAGTTCTTTAAAGTTCTAGACTTTTGGGGGTCAGAGTCGAGTAGCTTCATCTTCTGAGTCCTCGGGGGTGGGTAAACAATCTTCTTCAAGAAGTTCTGACCCCCAGGCCCTTGTGATAGAAGGAGGGGTACTCTGCGTGGAAGAAGGGGGTTCGGAGCCGCTTTCACCCTTGCTGCCTCCATCATCTTGCAGGTATCTTCGCACTTCTTGAGGGAGCTGACGTAACTCCGCTTGGCATTCTTCTTCCAACTGTGCCATCATCTAGAAGAAAGGCAGAGGACGGATTAGGAGAACGGGGACGGATAGAGGAGGCGACGCTGCCTGCCTGCTGTTCTGTACGGCCCGGGACTGACCTTTGGTTCCTCATCCTTTATCCTCTGCAGCGTTTCTTGGTGAGCAGCAAGCAACTTTTCTAGACGCTTGTTTTGTGCTTCTTCTAACTGCAAGAAAAGGACATTTGTAAAGACGGCTGTCAGCAAGAAAGTCTGATCTAACAAACATTTGTACACGGTGTTACATGGCACCGCTGCGTTGAATGGATACCGCCAGCCGAAAAATATTCCTTTATTGCAGTAAAACACTTGCTACTAGCCGGTTCCTATTAATCTTGGCTGGAATCAATTCCTAAACTGTTATAATACACTTACATTTGTGATCGTCTGCTAACGGCTAGTGAGATGTGTTCTCAGGTCTCAGCGTCTGCACCCGTGTTTGGGATGAGGGTAACAGTGCCACGTTCACAGATATTAACACTTAACACTATATGGACAAAAGTGTGGTTTTTCATTCAGCCCCATTGCCCCTGTTGTGTAACATCCGGCCACACTGCCCCTGGTGTATAACATCCGACCACACTGCCCCTGGTGTATAACATCCGGCCACACTGCTTCCCCCCGGTGTATAACATCCGGCCACACTGCCCCTGGTGTATAACATCTGGCCACATTGCCCCTGCTGTGTAACATCCAGCCACACTGCTTCCCCCCGGTGTATAACATCCAGCCACACTGCCCCTCGGTATAACATCCGACCACACTGCCCCTGGTGTATAACATCTGGCCACATTGCCCCTGGTGTATAACATCCGGCCACATTGCCCCTGGTGTATAACATCCGGCCACATTGCCCCCGGTGTATAACATCCGGCCACACCGCCCCCGGTGTATAACATCCGGCCACACCGCCCCTGGTGTATAACATCTGGCCACACTGCCCCTGGTGTATAACATCCGGCCACATTGCCCCCGGTGTATAACATCCGGCCACACTGCCCCCGGTGTATAACATCCGGCCACACTGCCCCTGGTATATAACATCCGGCCACACTGCCCCCGGTGTATAACATCCGGCCACACTGCCCCTGGTGTATAACATCCGGCCACACTGCCCCTGGTGTATAACATCTGGCCACATTGCCCCTGGTGTATAACATCCGGCCACACTGCCCCTGGTGTATAACATCTGGCCACACTGCCCCTGGTGTATAACATCCGGCCACATTGCCCCGGGGTACAATATCTGGCCCCCTGCTATGCGGCCTCCCACAATTAACATGTGACAATGGCTGGTGGTAAAGCGCTCACTCAGATCAGTGCGGCCTAGTGTGGAGCCACCGATGTAATAAGTCCGTTCCTGACACTTCATCCTTCCCCCATCACCTGTGAGTGATATTATTGAGAAGTGGAAGGAACCGCAGCAACTCAGCCACGAAGTGAAGATCTATTACAGAGCGGGGTCACCGAGTGCTGAGGAGCAGAGGGCAGAAGAGTCACCAACACTCTGCTGACTCCATAACTGCACAGTGCTGACATCCTGTGGTATAACATCAGCACGAACACTGCGCCCCCACCAGGAGCTGCATGGTCGAGCAGCTGCATGCAGCCTTACATCACCAAGCACAATGCTGAGCGTCAGATGGAGAGGTGTAAAATTGTCATTAGACTCTGTAGAACTGGAGGAAAAGGCATTTTGGCCATGTTCTCTTCCTCATGGCTGTGCCTAGTGCACAAGGTCCATAAAGACGTGATGGGGGAGTTTGGTGTGGAAAAACATGAGTGGCGCACTCGGCCCAGACGTCAACCCCATCTAACAGATTGTAAATGAACTAGAATATAGATTGTGAGTCTGGCCTCTCCTCTAACATTAATGTCTGATCTCACAATTACTCTTCTGAATGAAGGGGTAAAAATTCCCACAAACACCAAAATCTTGTAGAAAACCTTCTCAGACGACTGAAAGTGGTTATATCAGCAAAGGGACCAAATCCATGTTAGTACCCGTGACTTTAGAATGGGAGGTCATTAAAGGTCCTGTAGGTGCAATGTGGAAGTGTCCCACATTGCCTCTCCCTTCTCCCCATCTGCTTCTCACCTTTTATCTCTATCCTCCTCTTTCGGCCTCTCGCAGCATACTAACTCTCCAACACATGAAGATGGAAACTCCCTTGACTTGGTCTTCTCCCGGCTTTGCTCAGTGGATGATTTCACAAACTCCCCTCTCCCGCTCTCTGACCACAACCTTCTATCATTCTCTATCAAGAACTGCCATCCCTCTCAGGTCACCCCCACTTTCCACACTTATAGAAACATACAGGCCATTAACACCCAGAAACTTATGAAGAACTTGCAGTCCTCATTGGCCCCAATCTTCTCCATCTCATGTCCTGATTCTGCTCTGAAGCATTACAATGAAACCCTGCAAAGTGCTCTGGATGAAGCTGCTCCTCCTATACATAAAACAACTCGGCACAGACGGCAACAACCGTGGCACACGCTGCAAACACGTTTCCTGCAGCGGTGCTCCAGGTGCGCAGAACGTCTGTGGAGAAAATCTACCCGAAGATTTCATCCATTATAAGTTCATGCTAAAGACATACAATTCTGCCCTTCACCTCTCCAAACAAACCCATTTTAACACCCTCATCACTTCCCTGTCCAATAACCCTAAACGTCTCTTTGACACGTTCCAGTCCCTACTCAACCCAAGAGAGCAGGCCCCAACCACGGATCTCCGTGCTGATGATCTGGCCAATTACTTCAAAGAAAAAATTGACCACATTCGACAGGAAATCATCTCCCAATCTCTTCATACCATGCACTGTCCTCCCTCCCCCACTGCATCTAGTTCACTCTCTGACTTTGAAGCAGTTACAGAAGAAGTAAGCAGGCTCCTTGCATCTTCTCGCCCGACCACTTGCACCAGTGACCCCATTCCGTCACATCTCCTCCAGTCCCTTTCCCCAGCTGTCACCTCTCACCTAACAAAAATATTCAACCTTTCCCTCACTTCCGGTATTTTTCCCTCCTCATTTAAGCATGCCATCATACATCCATTACTTAAAAAACCATCCCTCGATCAAAACTGTGCCGCTAATTATAGACCTGTCTCTAATCTTCCCTTCATCTCTAAACTCCTTGAGCGCCTGGTCCACTCCCGTCTTACCCGCTATCTCTCAGATAACTCTCTTCTCGACCCTCTTCAATCTGGCTTCCGCTCATTACACTCTACTGAAACTGCCCTCACTAAAGTCTCTAATGACCTACTAACAGCTAAATCTAATGGTCACTACTCCATGCGAATTCTCTTGGATCTCTCCGCAGCATTCGATACTGTGGACCATCAGCTCCTCCTCACTATGCTCCGCTCCATCGGCCTCAAGGACACCGTTCTCTCCTGGTTCTCCTCCTATCTCTCTGACCGATACTTCACTGTATGTTTTGCTGGTTCCTCCTCCTCTCACCTTCCCCTTACTGTTGGGGTTCCTCAAGGATCAGTCCTAGGCCCCCTCCTCTTCTCTCTGTATACTGCCCCTATTGGACAAACAATCAGTAGATTTGGTTTCCAGTTCCATCTCTATGCTGATGACACCCAATTATACACTTCTTCTCCTGTTGTCACGCCGACCTTTTTAGAAAACACCAGGGATTGTCTTACCGCTGTCTCTAACATCATGTCCTCCCTCTATCTGAAACTGAACCTGTCAAAAACTGAACTCCTCGTGTTCTCTCCCTCTACTAACCTACCTTTGCCTGACATTGCCATCTCCGTGTGCGGTTCCACCATTACTCCAAAGCAACATGCCCGCTGCCTTGGGGTCATCCTTGATTCTGACCTTTCATTCACCCCCCACATTCGATCACTGGCTCGCTCTTCTTATCTGCACCTCAAAAACATTTCTAGAATTCGCCCTTTTCTTACTTTCGACTCTGCAAAAACTCTGACTGTTTCACTTATTCATTCTCGTCTGGACTATTGTAACTCTCTACTAATCGGCCTCCCTCTTACCAAACTCTCCCCGCTCCAATCTGTCCTGAATGCTGCTGCCAGGATCATATTCCTCACCAACCGTTACACCGATGCCTCTACCTTGTGCCAGTCATTACACTGGTTACCCATCCACTCCAGAATCCAGTACAAAACTACTACCCTCATCCACAAAGCACTCCATGGCTCAGCACCACACTACGATTAATCCCCACAGTTTTAAGCGTACCCTAAAAACTCATTTGTTCAGACTGGCCTACCGCCTCAACGCATTAACCTAACGATCCCTGTGTGGCCCATACAAAAAAAAAAAACCAGGTTCCTCGCATTATGTTCTCATTCACTTCATGCAGTTAATAGCCCTATGTGTCTGTACTGCTACATACTTAGGCAGTTAGGCTACGTTCACATTAGCGTTGCGCCGCCCTGCGTCGGCGACGCAACGCGCGACGCGCGGAAAAACGCGCGCAAACGCGCGCAAAAACGCGCGCGTTTTGCGACGCGTGCGTCGTTTTTGACGAAAATCGGACGCACAGAAAATGCAACTTGTTGCATTTTCTTGCGTCCGACGCTAGCGTCGGAAACGACGCACGTGGCGAAAAACGCCACCCAAAAAACGCACGCGTCCCCTATGTTAAACATAGGGGCGCGTCGCCGCTGCGTCGCCGACGCAACAGCGGCGCAACGCTAATGTGAACGTAGCCTTAACTGGTTCATGCAGCTTTACATGAACACCCGAGCCTTACACTATGGCCGGTCCGAATAACTATAGCAATTGTTACCATCCACCTCTCGTGTCTCCTCTTTTCCTCATAGATTGTAAGCTTGGCCCTCATTCCTCCTGGTATCTGTTTTGAACTGTATTTCTGTTATGCTGTAATGTCTATTGTCTGTACAAGTCCCCTCTATAATTTGTAAAGCACTGCGGAATATGTTGGCGCTATATAAATAAAAATTATTATTATTATAATACTTTTATCCTTATAGTGTAGCTTTCTCACACAACAGCCATCATGTTCTGATGGAATCAGAGTAATTTCCCAACAACTGTCTCATGTGTATGGCCAGTGCACATTTCCCACACATATGAAACGCTAATTCATAGCTCTTATGTAGTAGTCATAGTGCATAAAAGAGCAGTGAGCAAACCAGCCCCCTGATCTGTGTCTGGAGGGAAGGGGCTGTTATCAGGGGGCTGGCTTGTATAAAATAGTAATAAGCAGACCAGCCCCCTGACTGTGTCTGGAGGGAAGGGGCTGTTATCTGGGGGCTGGCTTCTATAAAATAGTAATAATGAGCAGACCAGCCCCCTGATCTGTGTCTGGAGGGAAGGGGCTGTTATCTGGGGGCTGGCTTGTATAAAATAGTAATAATGAGCAGACCAGCCCCCTGATCTGTGTCTGGAGGGAAGGGGCTGTTATCAGGGGGCTGGCTTGTATAAAATAGTAATAAGCAGACCAGCCCCCTGATCTGTGTCTGGAGGGAAGGGGCTGTTATCTGGGGGCTGGCTTCTATAAAATAGTAATAATGAGCAGACCAGCCCCCTGATCTGTGTCTGGAGGGAAGGGGCTGTTATCTGGGGGCTGGCTTGTATAAAATAGTAATAATGAGCAGACCAGCCCCCTGATCTGTGTCTGGAGGGAAGGGGCTGTTATCAGGGGGCTGGCTTGTATAAAATAGTAATAATGAGCAGACCAGCCCCCTGATCTGTGTCTGGAGGGAAGGGGCTGTTATCTGGGGGCTGGCTTGTATAAAATAGTAATGAGCAGACCAGCCCCCTGATCTGTATCTGGAGGGAAGGGGCTGTTATCTGGGGGCTGGCTTGTATAAAATAGTAATGAGCAGACCAGCCCCCTGATCTGTATCTGGAGGGAAGGGGCTGTTATCAGGGGGCTGGCTTGTATAAAATAGTAATGAGCAGACCAGCCCCCTGATCTGTGTCTGGAGCTGTTATCAGGGGGCTGGCTTAATAATAATAATAATAATTTTTTTATTTATATAGCGCCAACATATTCCGCAGCACTTTACAATTAAGCGGGGACATGTACAGACAATAAATTCGGTACGAGTTAAGACAATTTAAACAGTGACATTAGGGGTGAGGTCCCTGCTCGCAAGCTTACAATCTACAAGGAAATGGGGGGACACAATAGGTGAAAAGTTTGGCTTGCATTAGTATCCAGACCAGGTCCCTTGATTTACTATTCCAGAAGGGGGAATGGAAGGGTCACTCAGCATCTCCGACACAGTAATTAGTGCTGAACAGCAATAACCTGACCATTGAAAGCGTCACTATGGATGTGAGCCTCAGTAATTGTTGAAGTTTTGTCCATGTGAATATGTTGTTTTGTTTTTTTTTTTAATCTCCCCAGAGTAACCCTTTAAACAACAGACTCAATTATTTGGCCAAATACACACTACATAGCATTTTTTAATCTCTCTGTTGCCAGGCAGCTAGGAATCCCCTACCATATATTTTCATGCCTTGCAATGATATGCTTTCTAAATATGTCCAAGAAAGCTGCCCAGTAGTTCCCACTCCAATTAAAAAATGCAGATAAGCATTAAGTAATGATAGCAATTTTAATTGATGTGAGCCTGCGAGCCGTCCATTAGTAATACCGCTGCAAAAGTCAGCAACATAGTAATAGTGTGAACACTCAAGACCAGACTGACATTCAGCAGCTGTCCCTAGTCCTGAACTACGTTGTCATTTTATCTTTAGCACTAGAGGAGTCATTAAAGTGATGAGCGAATGTGTTTGGATAGGGTGTTATCTGAGCATGCTCTGGTGCTAACAGAGTGTCTTCGGCGTGCTCGAAAAATATGTTCAAGCCCCCGCGGCTGCATGTCTCGCGGCTGTTCGACAGCTGTAACACATGCAGGGATTGTCTAACAGAATGGTCACTTACACTGCGTATGAAGTTCACCGACTCATTGATGTGACGTCTGTTGATCTCCGTCATTTCTCTGCAGGAAAAATACGATGTGATAAATGTGGGGGGCAAAGTAACAAGGAAGGTAGAATAGACATAAGACAGAGGAGGATGGGCTCTGATAGGAGCTTACTGACCCTTCTTTCTTGTGCCGGTCTTGCGTCTTCACCTTCGTGATGCTGTTATGTCTCTTTCTGTCCAGGATCTTTTGCAGTTCCTTCTTCTCTCTATAAGGAGATATATGGATAGATATCATTTAGATGATTTTTCTTTCCGGTGTCGAAAGCAAGGTCTAACATCAGACCACTTCTCTCTCCTGATGGTCACAACCTTGCACTATTTCAATTTCCAGTTTGAAGGCATTGACCCTTTGGATGGTCTGGTGTCTCTTTTTTTGGGATCTTGATTTTAGTTGCAGTATTGGAGATGTGATTCTGCGGCACTTTCTAATATATAAGTGTTTCGAGATCTAGTGCATAAAGTCCGGAGAAAAATACTGAGCTTTGTGTGGTTCCGATTGGGGAAGTCTACATTGAAAACATATTAGATAGAGAAAAGTTACTCAAAAGCATAAAAATATCAAAATGTCCTAAATTTAGTGGTAAAAAGACCATGCAACTTGCTTCAGAACCTAGTCATTAGTTGCAATATATACACTCGGTTGGTAGGAAATGTGTAAAGTGCAGTGACCCCTGATCTCACTGGAAATTAGCCAAAAGTACTATAAAAAGCTAACTGTTTAGTAGGTACGGTATACACAAAACATGAAATCCAGCAGCTCACAATAGGGGGCCAATGTCAAGCTCCAACTTGACTCATAGGAGATCCCCTAGCTAATTTGGATTAAATCTTCACCATTGTTGTTTCAAAAGGCTTAAAATTCCAGGTACACCATGATTAAGGACAGTGCCATGTCTGAAATGCCTTGTTTAATGCAGTCATCATGAACAGCTTGGCGATCCTGGCTGCTAATGAAGGGGTTTGCCACCAGATCTGTCCATCATCACCCTCTTCCAGTTGAGGAACACTGAAATTGAATGCTGAGGTTTTTTTTTTCCAATTGGAGAAAGCCAAATCGATAGGTCTGGTCCATTAGAGGTCATTTTGTATTCTGTAAAAACATCTGCACCAAGAAGAAGGTAGACATTCACAATGGTGGAAATCGATGCTGAACCTGGAAGGGGTCATATTGATGGGCGAATATTGGGTCAGACTGCTCGATGGGCAGCACACTGACCCAACGACAAACCGTGTTCTACTGTACAAGAGCTATTTTTTCCATACAGACCAATGGTCCATGTGTCAAAAAACTCCAAATCGCAGGATGTACCAGTCCGGTCCGAGTTATGGACCAAACTAATGTATATCAATAGCAGGCAGTTCATGTCCCCTCCGCTATACAGACGAGCATATGGCGCATCGTTACCAAGAAGCTCAGAGCTCTAGGAGTGGTGCATGGATTCCAGGAATGTTGGATTTGTTGGTTTGTGGACCTTGCGTCGTCCTGATGAAGGACTGCTATTGGCCATCACACGTGTTCAAGCATATGGAGCCAGGCGGATGTGACTGGATTGAGTCTTGAGATGCCCGTGTGAACCCCTGCCTACTACTGCCTCAAAATCTTGTTCTCAATATATTTGATCAAATAAAGAGAATGTGGAGAACCCCTTTAAAGAGCCATCCACCTCAAAACACCTCTTCTATTATGCAGTGTTTGAGCACCTGAAGCTAAAAGAGGGGGTCCTCAAACTTAACCTACCCCAATAATTAAAGTGATCAAAACCAGCCGATAGAACTGAATGGCCGCTCGGTACGAGACAGCAATGGGTGCCATGTAATTCTTTATTTTTCGGCAAGGAACTTGAACATTTACACAGTGGTTGCCGTGAAAATTTGGGTAAGGGTTCCCAGCTACACGAGTTCCTGTGATAAGAAACTGTTCAAGGGCTCCTGATAAAAGGCGACTTTCTCCAAACTAGAAGATCCCCCAAGATGCTTCCATGATCTATTCTCAAAATTTACGAATCTCTCTGTTAATTTCCCGGCACAAGGGCAGCACTCACTTCTCGCTAATTTCTTTTAATTTCTTGAGCTGGGCGGTATGAGAGGCTTGGGCGACATCTTGTAACTTCTGCACAGCCTTCAAGTAGGGAGTAAAGAAAAGATTTTGTTAGACCCCTGTGCCGAGTGTCTCGGTGAGATTGGAGTATTTTGGGGGGAGAGAATGGCGCACCTGTTGAAGGTGGATGTGTTTGATTTTCCTTCCCTGCTCGTGTTGTAGTTCTCGGAGCTCCACAAGGCGTCTCTGCTGCTCTCCTTGCAGATCCATCAGCTTCTTCTGCTGCTCCTCCTGCTCTGGCAAGGAACTAAAAGGGAACACGCAATTAATGGAGTCGGGTGGGCACGATAACACAACAAAGAGAGACAAACAATCGCTCCAAGAAATGGTGGTGCTACCTTCCTCAAGAAGAATGTATACTCATCTCCACTTACTCTTGTCCCGATTTAGGGCTCTTCCCAAACTTCTTGCGAATGCTTTGGAGCTGGATGAACCTGCTGTTCTGCTCCTTGCAGACAGAGGACACTTTGCGCAGGTGTTTCCGGTGCATGTGGCGCAATTCCTGGTACTGTCGACAGAGCAGCTTCACAAAGCTTTTCTGTAACTTCAGCTCCTCTAAGGATGGAGCTTTCACATCTAAGAGCAGAAGGCAACGTCCATAACCAATAAAGCCTTCCTGACATGAGAGCAGAAGCAAGAAATGACTGCGCGTCCTCCATTACCTGTTAGTATACTTGCTATCAGGTCATCTCGTTGCTGAGCTGCGGAGAAAAAAAAAGAGATTTATTCTAAGCATGTCAATGAAACAAAGGGGGGTGAGCCAAACTGAAGTGGTGGTGCCGGAGCTGTATGTGGCACATCGAGGGACCTTTCATAATCAAACTATATTAGTAAGTTGTATTAATTTAATTTTGGAAACACCTATAGGGCGACTTAAGGTGCATTTAGATGTGCCGATTTCAGGCCGTCAGTGCACCTCGATGACTACAGATTGACTAAATAACACGTAGGTCGGCACTCGTTTACTGGCGACAGAATGATCCCTAATACGACAGCTCTGTCCCCGTACAGAATCCTACAATATAATTACTGCTGGCGTAAACTATCTGATCATCCGATGATAAATTAGCAGACAATCAGGAACGAGCGTTCATATAAAACGCTTGTTTGCCATTTATCCACTTGTCTAAGGGCACTGTCATTCGTCTGCATACTCAATTTCAAAAGGACCTGTCACCAGGTCAAAAATGGACAGTTTTTGCTCTGATTTCATTCCCGCTGCTCCTTTGAGAGGTTAGTTTTTCAAGTCTGTCATACGGTTGTAGAGATATGGGTCTTTTTATTTTGTGGTTCTTTTTTATGGCGTTTACTAAGAGGTGTGTGCCTCACGGGATCCTCGGGGGCGTGTCTTTAGGCTGCTCTGCATTATTACCCCGTGAACCACGCCCCCTTTATAAACGCCATCAAAACAAAAAAAAGGCTCATATCTCTGGAACTGTATGGCGGAATTAAACAGTAACAAAAATGTAATACTCAGGGGAACAGTGGGAATAAAAGAAGAGCAAAAACTGAACACTTTTGACCTGGTGATAGAACCTCTTTGTATAATTAAATTGTACATATTTCCTTATTCCCTGCATCATGTCAAACTACCAAAAATATTAGGGTCAAACAGGGGCACCAGACTTAAGCCATCTTTGCATGGCTCGTTATGCACTTTTACCGTCTTTGCATGGCTCGTTATGCACTTTTACCGTCTTTGCATGGCTCGTTTTGCACTTTTACCGTCTTTGTATGGCTCGTTATGCACTTTTACAGTCTTTGCATGGCTCGTTATGCACTTTTACCCCTCCTTCCCACTCAATATGAAAACCCTGCTTTTGCAGACACTCCAGATCTTTTAAGCTTTATAATTAGTTGTTGCAATTAGCTAGTTATTATTATTTTTAGACATCTAACATTTCTATAAAGTCAGCAAATGTTTTGGGTTTTTTTCTCAACTACCGGTAACTTTGCATGCTTCATAGACGAACTATTGAGTGAACGTCCAGGGGGACATCCGGGGGGCAAACCAACGACTATCCTTATAATACAACCAATAGTTGTATCTTATATGTATACAAATCGATATATCTGTGCTATGTGAATTTATGGAAGAAACCAGGCTTTGTACATAGAGGACTATCGAATATTCACCGACTGTTACGAATGATGAAATAATTTAATGGTAAACTCGCTGTCCCTCGCAGCTGCCCGCAGACATAAGGCAGCTGGCGGTCTAGCTGTCAGCAGTAATCGCCCCGGATTTCTCCAGTAACACACTGTACTGCACGCGTTTCGCTCAGCAGAATGTATTAATTCCTATTAAGTAGCGGAGCGGACACATAGATCTGCCACCACTTATCTCATTGAATCAACTTACTAAACATTTAACATGGCTGATTTGTTCTCCCTGATGGGATTTGGTTGCCTGCAAGCAAACTACATTTGTTATTTCCAGCTGAAAACGAATAAATTGGGTGTCATTAATGCTGATGCCTATGGGGGGACAATCATTATAAATAACAGAAGATACAGACATGGCGGTACCGCCCGAGGCACCGTCTCTCATCTCCCATGTATAATCCATACCAGGGGGTGGTACTGGCGTGATGGAGGGCTTCTTGTCACACGGGCTCCTGTTGGAAGAATCGCACGTTGTGTTTGGCTTTTTTCTATCTTGCGGTTTTTCATTGTTGTTGAGCTGCGATTGAGCGGAAGAAGGACAAACATTGGTCAATGCCAGCACAGGTTACACATCGAAGCTCACTGGCAGGTACGGGGAAGTCGGAGAAGGTTAGACAATCAGTGTAGAATTTGACTGATCCAGTCCCCCAGACTTAAAGGGGTTGTTCAGTGGAAACCTATCTGCAGGAGAAGTGATAACTTGTAGACCAGTGAGGGTCCGGCCACTTGGACCCGCAACGATAGTCACAATAGGACATTTTTATCACTATTAGAACGGAGCGCACACTCGACCACCGCTTCAGCCATTCCCTATGGGGCTACCGAGTACTGTGCTCCATTTTAACCAACAGCCTCTTAGGGAATGAATGGCATCCAAATTGCTGGGACCCTCATCAAGCAGCAGAATAGGTCACTTTTAGCCCCTACAGAATGCACATGCTCGACCACCCCTCCATTCATTCCCTGTGGGCTTGCGCTCGTTTTTTTTTTTCCGGCAGTTTCTGAGAGTGAATGGAGCAAGATGAGTCTGTTGCACCATTTTGTAACGGCGATAAGAGTGTCTCGTTGGGGATAACATTACCCCTTAGACTCCATTCATAGGCCTCTCACCTAGCCAAATCAGATCTCATGCTTTGCACTGAGGTAGGGCAACACCTCGAAAACACGTGTCTGCGAATTGAGCTTCTGGTTTGGCTTTTAGCCTAAGACATGTGGCAAGGCTCGTCAAGGAAAACCAAAAAACTGAGCGGGACTATAAGCTGGCATACGTGCAGAGTGTAAGAGCACGTTCACACTGTGGCCATTTCACAAACCAAACCCAAGAAAAAACAAAACAAAAATGAGCATATACCCTACAGCAAGTAAACAGTAATAATACATGTAAATAACAGTGTACTTATTAAACGCTATTTTGATCACACAGCTATATAAGCCATCCCACCGTGACAAGGTGTACCCATTGAGACTGTCCCGACGGGCACACCTTGACGTGGTGGGATTTCTTATATGGCTATTTTGATCACAGTAGAGTTAACGAAGTACCCCATATTATTTACAAGTGCTATTACTATAACTTGCTGTAAGGTATATTGCTCATTTTTCCTTTTTTGGGGGGGTTAAAGCTCATTAAGGGGTCGATATTGACTTTTAGGATTGCTACTTCCAATAGGTGGCGCTAGAGTTCAAGTCCTCGTCCTCTCTGAAGAGACAATTTTCATCATTGGGAATAAAAATGCCCCTGTCTGCTTGTTGGTGCAGGTCCTTGGGGGTCAAACCATCGCCAATCAGCAAGTTATCAGCCATCTAGCGGAAAGGCAATATATACTGTATATATTTTTTTTTTTTCAAGCTGGACGATCCCATTAATGAACTTGTAATCAATCATTATTTCCTTCTGATACCCCTCACGTGTGAATGTCGCTGCGCACTGTACCTCGCTTTCTCCAATCAGAGCCGCAAGCCTCTTTGCCCTCTCGTCCAGGCTGACATGTTGGATGGGGTTAATCAGCGCTCTGATGTACTCTACAGCGGATGAAGTTAGCAGTCAGCATTATATGGCATAGAAATTAACGATCAATTAAAAACCATCAGCAAACAACAGGTTAAAATAAAACCTAATTACAAATGCGGTGACAGAAGGTAAAAGGGCGATGATTTTTTTTCCCACCCAGAATGGTAAATTGGGAACGATAAGAGACATGTTACAATAATCGCAGATGGAATCCGTCATCACTGACCTTGGTGATCATCAGGGATGTAATCATTGGCTTCGGTGTATACGAGAAGAGCCGGGAGACACAGAGGCTGATTAATCTCATTCCTGAGACAGATGTAGTGATAACCTGGTAAGAAAAGGAAGGATCGATCACACGATTATCCATATCTCGCTGAGAACACCGGCTAAGCTTCAGGGGCCTTTCCAAACATGAGCGCCGATCGAGGACGCAACGAGGGCGCAACGAGGGCCAGATGTTCCAAGGACAAACAAGAATCCAATTTAATTTTTTCAATATTTTATTACAATATATATTTTGTCTTTCCTCCAGTCTCGCCTGTAGAGACCAGTTTACTGGAGATAGATCATGTTTAGGCCACTGTAAAAAAAAAATACGATCCGTGACCAGATCTTCGCCGATGTTTACAATGGACGATGGTTGAGAACTTGCCTCGTTATACCATCTCCCTTTAAGTTTTGCTCCTTATTAATTCATATGGTTTTGACTATGGCCAGTTTATTTAGGGGTGAATGGTCTGGAAACTTTTTTTGGCTTTTATCCACATTGGTGGAAAAGTAGAAGAAGCAACACAAAACAGATCTACGTAGGAGGTGTCAGGACAAAATGTTTGGTGCATGAAAAACATTGAACAACTAGGAAAAATAAAACAGGACTTGGAAGAACGTGCTCCGGACGCCGGACAAGTCAAGAAGAAGCCACGGCAGCCATGTTTAGTGTAAACCAAAGGCCGAATTTCACCAGAAGCACCCAATACTAACTCTAACTCATGTTGAAACAAATGGTATGGTGTAGGGTTGCGTTTTGGCAAAACAGGATTTGGGAGGGGGGCGTGGCCTGAACGTCCATGTGAGCGGACGTGTGACAGAGCACTCCCGCTGCTAACGCTCAATTTATCCTTATAAGCCGCAGCTGAGCGGCGATTCAAGGCGCTTACCGGCTGCAGGAGAGTCCCGGGAGTGCGGCGGTGTATAGAGGCGGCCCCGAGGTCAATGAGTATGACCAGGAGAAGGCAAAGAGATGCAGGAGCCGGCGAGGCTGGGATCAGCCAAGATGGCGCCGACGCCAGAGAGAAGGCGGAGAAGGACAACGCGGCATGCCAGAAGAGAATGGCGGCGGCGGCAAAGCTCCAGCAGTTTGCTAGAGTGGAGGCCGCAGGGAACTCAGGAAAAGCAGAGGAGGACGCCGGAGCAGACACAGACACAGAAGGAGAGGAGGAAAGCCCAGCAGAGGAGCAGGAGGTACAACAGGGGAGCAGGGATGGTGACATGGCGGTGGTAGTAGGGGGATCTGAAGATAAGGAGTCAGGAGCAGAGCCCACCCTTAGAGATGTCTTTGCATTGGTATCATCATGCAAGCAATCCCTGACCCAGCAGATACAGGAGGTCAAGGGGGATACAGCCCAGATAAATGCAGCCCTGCAGAAGATTGACAAACGTGTGGGGGCTGTGGAGGAAAGAGTGAGCACGGCAGAAGACCATATAGTGCAGCTGCAGAAAGCGGAGAGGAAGTTTACTCAGGCAATATCGGAGCTGGCTGCAAAAAATGAGGATCTGGAGAATAGGTCCAGAAGAAATAACATTCGTATAGTGGGTGTCCCTGAAAAAACTGAGGGGAGGAATCCCACGGAGTATATTGAAATCTGGCTCCTTGAGACTTTTGGTGATGCAGCACTGACAAAAGTATTTGCGGTAGAAAGAGCCCACAGGGTCCCACCGAAACCACCTGTTCCTGGAGCAAGTCCCCGTACCATGCTTGCCAAAATCCTAAACTACAGAGATAGAGACATTATCCTGAGGAAGGCTAGAGACATGACGGATCTGACAATTGGAGGTCAAAGAGTTGCTATTTACCCTGACTATTCCGCCCTGGTACAGAAACAGCGGATGATGTTCACGGGTATCAAGAGACGGCTGAGAGAACTGGGAGTGCAATACTCCATGATGTTTCCGGCACGACTGAGAGTGGTAGCGCTGGATAAGATTCATTTTTTCCAGACGCCGGAGGACGCTACCCAGTGGATAGATCTTAACGCTAAAAAGCTTAAAGGGAAAGGAGATTGAAAATGTGGGGTGGGTTAGTCGGGAGGTATTTTAATTCTTGCAAAAAGGAGAAAAAGAGTTTGACTGACAGTACATTGATAATTGAAATGTGCAGGTTGGAGGGTGGAGCTGGGTATTATTCAGGGAATGCACTGGGAGTGCTGATGCGGCGGAGAAGTACGAGGAAGGAAGGGTGTGCAGAGTACTAAAAGTTTATTTAGTTTCTTGTAGTTGTAATGTAATACAGGTTGAATTATATTGTTCTTCTAAGACTTGCGCCGAAGGGTGGGGAGGGAAGTTAGACAGCTCAGAAACGGGAGTAACGACATAATTAAAGATGATGAGTCATATAATAGGGGACCGCTTTAAGATATTAAGTTGGAATGTGAGAGGTCTGGCGGATAAGTCAAGAAGAGCTGCGAGCTTGCAGTATGCGAAGGATCAGCGGGCTTCTATGATATGCTTGTTAGAGACGCACTTGATACAGGAGAAAGTGGATGTACTGAATAGACGATGGATACAGAAGGGGTATCACTCTACCTTTTCGACGTACTCAAGAGGGGTGTCAGTATTGGTGCCGATGGGAGTGCAGTATGAAGAGGTGAAAGTATGCGTGGATGCTGAGGGTCAGTATGTGGTGATACAATGTATATTGTATGGAGTGAGATTGTGTGTTGCGGCAATGTATATTCCACCTCCATATTCAAGTAAGAAGATCAGGGAGGTGTTGGAGAAGGTGGAACGATGGGAACCACTACCACTCTTAATTATTGGGGATTTGAACAATATCTGTGACGACTTTTGGGATAAAAATAAGAACACCCAGAACAGGTCGGAGGGGCACACTACAACATTTGGTACCTATGTGCGTGAAATAGGCATGATTGATTTATGGAGAGTTAGACATGTTGGGGAGAGAGGGTACTCGTGCTACTCGCCGGCTCATGCTATGCTATCCAGAATTGATATGGCGCTGGGTAACCGCCTGTTGGATACAATGGTGGGAGAGGTGCGTTATCTGTCGAGGGCCCTTTCGGATCACAGTCCAATTGAGGTGGAGGTCAGGTTGTTGGGGACACGGACCGCAAGTGGGAGAGAATGGAAGATCCATCCTAACTGGTTACAGAGTGTTGACTTAGACGGTATAGGGAAGGAGGTGACGGAATTCTTTGCTTTAAATGATGGGAGTGCAGATGCTTTAACTGTTTGGGATGCAATGAAAGCGTACCTGAGAGGGTTACTATTTAGAGACATTAGTAGGTGTAAGAGGAGGACAAGGGAGGCGGAGAGGGTGGCGATGGAGGAGCTGAAAGCCGCAGAGGATGAGATGGTAGTGCTGGGGACTTCCGAAGCAGAGAAAAAGTTGAGAACAGCGCAAAATTGTATGGAAAAGATTCTGCTGGGAAAAGCTGAAAGGAAGCGGGAGTTTCAGAGGGTGACTTATTTTCAGGAGGGAGAAACAGTGGGTCACATGCTATCGGTGGTAGTCGCGGCTCAGCGTAGTACCTCGTATGTGCACTCGTTGGTTTCAGATGGGGGGAGCAGGGTATCTGAAACACCTGAAATTATAAAGGTCTTTGCGGACTTCTACGCGGACTTATATTCCTCCAGGGTCAATGAGTCAGCCGGAGATACGGAGACTTTCCTTGAGAGTCTGGGTCTTCCGAAATTGAGTGAGGAGGATAGGGTGAGCCTAGATGCCCCTATCACCGAGGAGGAACTGAGTCGGGCGCTGAAGTCTATGGCCAACGGGAAGGCACCTGGGGTTGATGGGTTACCAGCTGAAATCTATAAAAGTTTGGAGGAAGTGCTGATTCCTAGATTAAAGTTAGTACTGGAGGAGGCTGGACGCCAAGGGTATCTCCCAGCATCTATGAGGGAGGCCACTATAGTGGTTATTCCGAAGGAGGATAAGGATCTGGGGAAGCCTGAGTCATATCGGCCAATCTCTCTGTTAACCATCGATGTCAAGCTCTTGGCCAAGGTGTTAGCTTCCCGTCTTTCCAGTGTCATTACTAATCTTGTACATCCGGATCAGTCTGGTTTTATGCCTGACAGATCTACAGCGGTTAATCTGCGGAGGTTGCATATGAACCTGCAGCTGAAGTCTGACAACTGTGGCCGAAGGGTTATTGCGTCCTTGGATGCCCATAAGGCGTTTGACAGTGTGGAGTGGGGATATCTTTGGCGGGTGTTGAAGTGTATGGGTATTGGTCCGCAATTTGTGGCGTGGACTCAACTGTTATATTCACTACCAACAGCTAGAATTAGAGTGAATGGGGAACTCTCTCAGCCTATAAAGTCGGCCAGAGGTACGAGGCAGGGTTGCCCACTGTCGCCCCTTCTGTTTGCCTTAGCGGTGGAGCCACTGGCCGCCAAGATACGACAATCGGATGAGGTCCCTGGGTTCAGATATGGGAGTGTTGAGGAGAAGATCGCGCTATATGCAGATGACATCTTACTGTTCCTGGCGGACCCGGATGAAGCTTTGAATGGGGCTATCGAGATCATTGGGAAATTTGGAGACTTGTCGGGATTGAGGATAAATTGGGATAAATCGGTCCTCTTTGAGGTGGATGGGGTGGAGGAGAGCAGAAGTGAGCCATTGGGAGAGGGGCGGCTTAAGGTGGCATCCCTTTTCAAATATCTGGGAATATGGATCTCGATGCCAGTTACAGAGTTTTTGTATAGGAATTTGACACCTCTCATGGGCGCCCTTAAAGCAAAAGTGGATGCGTGGAATAAATTGCACCTATCGGTGGTGGGTAGGGTTAATCTCATTAAAATGGTTCTGATGCCCAAATTACTTTACGTCCTACATAATGCGCCAGTTTGGATTCCACGTGGGAAATTCCGGCAGATTAGTGCTCTTTTTAGAAGTCTGATATGGGGGAGGCGGTACCCACGTATTCGCCTGGAGACGCTTCAGCGACCCAAGGAAGATGGAGGATTGGCTTCACCCAATCCGGAGTTATATTTTCTTGCAGCCCAGAGCCAGCATTTGAAGGGCTGGGCGCGGGAGGCGTCTGCCAGTGCGGTACAGCACTTGATGGAGAGGGTGACGGACCGACGACCGGTGGTGCAGTGTCTGGAGGATGGCTCCTTGAAAGTATTGGGGAAATTATACCCAACTATGTTTTTGATACATAAATTATGGACCAGACTGCGACAGATTCGGGGGGTTACGGGGCTGACTAAATTTACACCGATATGGCTTAATAATAATTTGGTTGAGTTTGCGGCCCTTGGAGTGCTGGCGGAGTGGCAGGCCAAAGGAATCCACTTGGTGGGTCAGATAGTTCAACAACGAGGATTAAAGTCCTTTTCGCAGCTGCAAGGGGAGTTTGGATTGAGACCGACTGGGGAGTATCAATATGCTCAGATGAAACATGCTTTTAAAGCTCAAAACAAGGGCGGTGGTATTGAGATCCAGGAGGACATAGTTCTGGAATACGTATGTGGGGAAGGATCCACAAGGGGAGTCATTACCACCCTTTATAAGGACCTTCTACATGCATATTTGCTAGACTTCCCCCTAAAAGCGAGAGCGAAATGGGAAAGAGATTTAGGCCCAATGGAGGATGAAACCTGGGAGTCGGTGTTGGAGTGGGTTCCACGAGTGTCGCTGAGCGAGCCGTATAGACTATCGCAGCTGTACATCTTGCACAGAGTCTATAAATCACTGGAAGTGTTGTGCAGAGCGGGGTTGCGGGCTGACTCTGAATGCCCGAGATGTAAGACTGAGAATGCAGGAATATACCACATGATGTGGACATGTGCAAGACTGGTTGCTTTCTGGTTGGTGGTACTGAGCCGTGTGGAAGGGGCGTATAAATGCAGAGTGCCGAGAGATCCGATGGTGTGCCTACTGGGATATGTGGAGGAAATTAGAGTGGATAACATCTGGAAGATAGCAATAGCTAGGCTATTATATATGGCAAGGAAGGTAATAGCAAGGAACTGGATCAAGGAGGAACCGCCTACAAGGGGGGAATTTCTGAAATATGTTAAACATGGTCTCAATTTGGAAAAGGGGGTCTATAAAAGACGTGGGAAAATAGAAACGTTTGACAAAATGTGGTCTCCGTGGCTCGAGCTAGGATGAGTAGTTATGGGAAATGGGAGGATGAGGGCCTCTGAAAGGAAGAGAGTGCCAAAGGAACAAGCGGACATAAGTGAGTCAAATGGCTCAAAGAACCATCAATACTGGTAACAAAAGTATAAATGGCTATGAGCTGTCAGGGGAGGGGGAGGTTTGGGTTTTGTTGGGATTGTTGGGGATTTGGAAAATGTAAAATTTTGTAAAATAATGGAAAAATGCATAAATTGTATTGTTCATATTCGACTTTAATAAAAACCTATTTTAAATAAAAAAAAACAGGATTTGGGAAGCTCCCCAACCATCATATAAACCCAAGAGAGTGCCCGAGGCTCTGTCAAATCAATAAATCTCATCTTCTAATGTACGAGAACCATTAATATACCAGTAAACCCATCAATCAATAGCTCAGAAAAAAAAATATATGGAGTGTTCTTAATCTATCAACTCTAAAAGCCCCCATACAAATGATAAAAAAGTGGTCCGAACCTGCCAAATTGGCAGGACTAGCTCGACATCTGATATGTGCGGGGGCCCCCAAAAGATGATGTCAGGGAAGAGAAAGAGACAGAAAATGAGATTAAAACCTCCGATCGCTTATTTTCAGGGGAGAGGAGTCTCTGCTAGAGATGTCTGATCGCAACTTTCTCCCTTTTGTCCATAAAAAAATAAGATTGCTAGCCAAAGCTGAATGTTCATGTGTGTACGGGGGGAGTCGGGATCTGTTGGCCGACTGGACAGCCATCACATGTGTGGAGCCAGAATAGCTCTTCATATCGGATCTAACCCACACATTTAGAGAGGTTGTCTGCATTCAGCAAAATTCTGCAAGCAGCTCATCCCCTTCCCAGGTCCAGCGCAGTATCTCCGCCCCTGCCCTCCTCTCTATTTGTCTGCTGTACTGGGGAGGTCATGTTGACAGGGCTGCAATCAATCACTGAGCTCAACGACATGTGACGTCAACATTAGCAGAACAGATGAACTCAGTGATTGGCTGCAGCGCTGTTGACATCACCATAAAATAAAGACCAGAGCAGTGGTGGAGGCACATCACCGGACCCAAGGAGAGTGTGTAAAGCTCAGTTTGTTTGGTTGGAAAGAGGTCAACTTTCCAGATGACGTTAGAAGACACTTCCTCATTAGAACAGCCCCCCGCAGATGGCTGGTCCATCAGCCAGGGGGTCCCAGACCAAAAGAGGCTCAGCAGAAAAAGAACACAACTTTATTTCACTTTTCTTGCAGCCTCACCAGGACGTATAGCCGAAACCGGGAGAATCCTGTGACCGACAAACTTTCCACCTTCTTCAAAGACAGCGATGCGAAGCGAGGCGAGAGTTGGGAGCACCACCTAGAGGATTACCAGGATGAAAACATCAGACACCGAAAGGATGGTAAAGAAGTACAGTCTTAGAAGAGGAGAGAAAGTGGAAGCCTGAATGTACGGAAATGAGAACATTTCTCAAATTCTAACCATACCTTATGGAATATAAAAGGCTCCTCATCCCACACAGGATTAAAGGAGTTTCCCTGGGAAGTTTTCGTCCTAAACTTCCTTTTCGTGTCAACAGGCAAACCAAACATGTCCACCTCTACGTATATTCCAACACGTTTATCGGACAGGAACTGCCCTGAAATGATCTGGGGAGAAAAAAAAATAAAATAGAAAAAAGAAGACATATTGCAGACGGGGGAAGATTTCTTGGTAAAAGTAGCATAGGAGGAGCACTGCAGCCTCTCCTCTTTTCTTACCTTAATTTTCACTGTATTCGCTACAATCCCATCCACAATGTTTTCTGTGAAAGGATCGAATGGCTTGTCTTTTCGGCGCATGAATTCAGGCTTCAGGAGGAACCCACTGCGTCTGTTATACTCAAAGATCCCCATATTCAGCTGCATGGGCAGGTCTGCGAGGGACAGAGACAGGACATTATATATATATATATATATATATATATATATATATATATATATATATATATATATATATATATATATATATATATATATATATATATATATATAGTGTTGATGCAACGATGAAAGGAAAATGCAGCAGGAAGGTGAATGTGGTGGGCCGGCAATGGGAAGCGGGGTTAGATAAAAACAAAACTCTTCCCCAGATAGATAAGAGGGATAAAAACAATGCTGGGAAAATGCAGCAACCGGATAATAAAGCAATAAAATATAGAAATCACAGATTGTCTGTGAGATGACAATGCTGTGCATCCTCCATACATTTCTAGGTACAAGTCCCGTGCAATCACTACCATTATTGGGGCTAGAGTGACATATTGGGAAAGTGCCATCATTTTGACTCAGATTGGACACAAAAATAATTGACAAACCTGCCTTGACTCGCAACCATTTTCGAGGCTGTGTACATAATGGGGCAGGGTGAAAATTAATCAATTTTAATGAATGAAATGTGCCACAATTTTGGTAAAAATTGGCAAAAATTCTGGGGGGTAAAGTAAGTCACCCTAGAGGTGGTGGAAGGGTGAGAAGAGTGTTTCACATGTAAAAGTAATATGCAATAAAATTTTGGAGCTCAATATTGGTCTAATTGGTCAACCAAGGTGCAAAGAAGAGAAAGCGTCTAACGAGGTGGACCAAAGTAATCACCCATCGGGCGCTATATGTTATACATAGGGGGCGCTATATGTTATATATAGGGACATCTGCCCGGTCTAGTGTTACGCTGCCTAAAAATAACGAGGTAGTAATGAATTTCCCCCAATTCGGGTCTAATAAAAGCAACGCTACTAAATAGGTCCGACCCTACAGTCCACCGCCACAGAGACAGACGGCATTGGGGGTGTTTGGTGCCCGCTAACACTCAATTGTGCAGAACTCTGAAATGCCATCGCGTCTTGGAGCGTTACCATCCAAACTGTACAAAAGCGGAGGACTGGGAGCCGAAGCCAGAAGTACACAGCCATATTTCACACAGTGTTGTTCTGAGGATCTAATATTAGAGCGGGCACCGGTTTATAAATACGGCATGAAGCTATGTGGGCATGATTAACAAATGGGACACAGTGTGAACACTAACCATAACAGAAGGGAACACACTCTGACAATGGCAAATTATAGCTCGGATTTTTCTACAGCTATTGCTCCAGTTTAGGAGCTGGGCACCGCGCATATGTATGCGCCAGTAGAATTGGACCCTTCATGATCGCCTATTTCACGCACGTTGTTATGAAAGCGTTAAAAAAAAAGAATAACTAATAATAATAATGAATAAAAAAAAAGACCAACTTTAATGGGTATGTACACGTTGCTCCCATTTATTGGGAATAAAAAAAAATAAAAATCAACTTTGTATACAGGCTTGATTAAAAATACCGTTTTGTGTATACAGCACAAATGCAGATCTAAAGGTCTCCATGGATACAGACTACAAGTAAACCCAGTGTAGTCTGATGTCACTGTTAAACACTTTTCCATATCTTGTCAAGCATTGTAAACTTCTAGCCTGTGAGACTGCAGACTGGTGACTCCTCACATCGCGTGCACGGTGCGCTGAGGAGACTCCGGCGCTGGGCGTGGGCATTCGTGTGACCGCAAGTATGCGACTTGCATGCTCCCGGCCACATTCAGACTAGACTTATCCATCCTAGCTCAATACCAGGGCTGTGGAGTCGGAGCCCATTTTGGTGGAGTCGGAGTCAGTGTCATGGAAATTGAGGAGTCGGAGGTTTGGCTTACCGACTCCACAGCCCTGCTCAATTCACTTGCATAGGAGAGGCCACCCAAGTCTAGTCAGTATGAGACCGCATGTATGCAAATCATATACTGCAGTCACAGGGTCGCTACAGGCTTATAGCCTGAGGCCAGAAAACCTCTTTAAAGGAGTATTCCAATCTTCTTTCTGTCTTTCAAAGCACATCGCTCCTCTGCCTCCCAGCTTCCTGAAGAATAACCGTTTGTAGGCATGGTTGCACTGCTGATCCAAACGGATTGCTCTGCCATGCTGCTTGCAGAGGTAACGTTACCTCTGTAGCATGGAAGAAGCACAGAGGCACCGCAGCTGGACAAATCCAGCAATTTGGCCAGATTCAGAGCGGCGCGAGCAAGGAACAAGATGCACATGCTCCTTGCCTAACTAACCTGCCTCTCTGAGACCGCAGAGGTGACCGGTAACCCTCCATTCCTGCGCACAGAGAGAATTTTTGAGAAAAGGTAAATTGCAAAGTTACTCGTTTAATAGAAAGCACTTTGCAATTTTAATCCTTGAAAAGACCCCTTGAAAAGTCTTGCTTATGTACATTTTACAAGGATGTTCCACTACATGATCAGATGTTGCAGTAAAAGAAGATCAGCCATAAAACATCCAACATTTCCATATTCCAAGAGTTTTCGGGGATTCAGATCTTCTTTGACAAGCTGCGGTATGGAGGATCTCATTAATGACTTTCTTGCCTATACTGAACCTGTCAGTCATATCTCACGAGGGCTGCTTAGCAATACGCTCCTGGATTTAGAAGAGATTGGTGCTGACGTTTTTCTCTGCCTGGGTGATGGTAGTAGGTGTTTCCATGTACTGACGTCAGCTTTCAATGTTTCTATAAAAGGAGATTTATTTGGCTGTTTTTTACGAGTTTTAGCGAATACTCCACATTTTCGGACAATGAATTCCATAAATGGGCGACATTTGTGGTTTTGGCAGGTGTTGTTAATAAGAGTTTTCCCGATTCATCCAAATTAATAGTAAAACCAGATATTTGGCACCTGCTGATTGCATGGAGAAGTCAGAAATAACACGTAACAGCAATTATTGGCAAATATTGAAGAAATCGGAAACTTACCCAATGTCTGAAAGTTTAGCGCCACCATCTGACATCCCGCGTTCCAGAAAACCTGGGGCATGTAATTAGAGGAATCTACCCTCGTTCCTTTGGGGTAAATACGACTCAGCTGCTTCTTGTTATATCTGAGAGCAGGAAATGTGAAGGAAGAAGCGGGTAGAAAGAGAAAAAGTGAATAGTAAGAGAGCCTAAGAAAGATGGAAGTCAGGGGAGAAGAGGGCCATATGGCATGGGGAGAAGTGGATGAAAAAGATACACTGGAATTAGAGGGAATAGGTCGCCAGGTTTTTGTCAGCATGATGTAGAGGCGGAGACCCTGATTCCAGCGATGTATCACTTACTGGGCTGCTTGCTTCAGTTTTGATCAAATCCCTGTTTTATCTGCTGCAGATCTACCAGTTCTCTGAATGCTGAGATCTGTATAACCCCGCCCACACCCCTGATTGGCAGCTTTCTGTGTACACTGTGCAGGCTGCCAATCAGTGGTGGGGGCGGGGTTGGACTACATGTACATGGCACAACACACCTAGTCCTCTAGCTATAATCTCCTGCTGATAAAACACTGATTGTATGCAAACAGCAACAAGCCGACTGGCAAGTGGCACATTGCTGGAATCAGGGTCTCTGTCCTTCCATTATGCTGCTCTCAGATTAAATATCAAAAACCTGCTAACAAATTCCCTTTAAAATGTAGCGTTAGGTGTACGCAATAGAGAAGAAATAGTAAAGCGGAATAAAAAACTAACTGTGTAAAATAAATAAGGGATTTTATGCACTGCGGCTTGAATAAGTGAACCATATTTTTGAATTTCTTACCAAGCGGTGAAATCACTGGCTGTCCCAAATGTGAGCAAGTTTATCAAAGAGACAAAATAACTGTTGAGATCGGTCAGGAGCAATTACAAGTGAATCTTTCAGCATAAAATGACTGTGCAAACCAAGCAAAGGCATGGTGCACCCTTGCTGTGACTGAGAACACTCCTTGTTAGTGAGGAGTTAGCGGGCTCAGATAAGTTTTTGTCGTTTTGCTCAGGTATATTTCAAATGAAAAATGAACCTATTTAGCAAATAGTCTTCAGTAATAACGTCCCACTGGTTTATGTGCACAGCTCCTTTGCAGACCAATGCATCTCCACGGGAGAATACTATAAACGCACACCATGTAATCTGGTCCTGATGCTGCACTTTGTTGCCTTCATCTGCCTCCTACTTTTTGCCAACCTGACAAATTATAAGTTGCAGACATATAGAAGAATGACTAGGGAGCCAGACTACACAGAGTTTGTTTATAGTCTGTAAACTTGGAGATGCAAAGGAGATTCCATTAAAAACACAGTGGTAGAGATTTAGTGAAGACTAACCTGGATCCATGTTTTAATTTTTGATTCATTGAAACAACATAAATTTTGGTTGTGAAGGAGTACACAAGTTAAATACAGTGTAAAAATCCCTGGTCTACCCTGATTCTGCCGTTTTTTTCCATTTTGTGCTGCGTCACTCCATTGCAGAGATATTCACATTTGTTTCCTCCACAGTGCACTATGTGAAATCTCTTCTTGTTGAGCAATTGAACGTTTCTTCAGTCTTCTCCGAGGGAGGGAACTTTCACTCCTTCCTCTCAAGACTGCCTGATCATCTGCCGAGCTGCGATTGGTCATCATCTGGAAGGGGTGAAAGCACAAGCTCCCAGAGAAGACTGTGAAGGAACGCCCAGTTGCACCACAAGCAGAGATTTCACATAGTGCTCTCCAGAAGAAACAAATGTGAATATCTCTGCAATGGAGCGATGCAGATCAAAACGGAAAAAAAGTGGCAGAATCAGAGGACCTCGGGGATTTTTCAAAGGTATTTTATTTAACCAACTTGTTTTGAGCAAGTCACCGGTCCCCTTTAATTACGGTAATCTATTCTTTCACACACAAACTTTTTCACATTTTTTGTTTTAAGATTTTAAAAAGGGACTATAAGGATACTCGACAAACTCCATGGGAGATTTAGTGAGCTGTTCCAGGGCTTTAGTCTCAACAAAGGAAGACATTTCATAATATTTATTCCGCTCTGCGAGAGAACGAAGGGACGGAGCGAGAACAAAGGAAGATGAGGAATGCAGGAGATGAAATGAGAAGACGGTGTAACAGTTATGATGACACCGGTTTTTAGAACAATAAAAGGGATAGGAAAAAGCAATTAAGAAAAAAAAAAAACAACACACATTATCAACAGCTTTCCTTAACAGCAACATTTGCCATATTTATCCAACCAGAACATTTGAACCCCTTCCGTAAAGTGAGAACTTCCACTTTTGAAAATGCTTTCCTTTTTGATGGACGGTAGTGACTGTAGATTCTTTTATTTTACTACGTGGCTTTTTGCAAAGGGAGATGAAATGAATAAGCCTGTGATTGTAATGCAAGAGAGATGATGTCTGTAGCCTCCCTCCACTCAGAGATGAAGCTCGGGAAATAGGGACCTGCCTCGATTAATTAAGAATTCCCAAAATTTGTGTTCTACACCAGACAGCCCACTCAACGTTTGCAGTAACACAACAGTAAATCGCCCCACATCAGATGACTGATCTCACCGCTCACGAGAAAAGAAACAGAATACACAGGATTCCTGCAAATACTGCTGTGCGCGAGGGCGGAAAAGAGAGGAGCTTCATGTAATATTACCATAACCAGCATCTGTCTATTTTTTCATTATTTTTTTTTATACTTTATTTTATGCCTTTAAAAATAAATAAAATGCAAGATGGAAAAAACCTATGATAACCAGCATCTATCTATTTTTTTATTATTTTTTTTTTATACTTTATTTTATGCCTTTAAAAATAAATAAAATGTAAGATGGAAAAAACCTATGATAACATAATACTGGTTTGGTATGGCGAACAGCAATCATCTCATGAAAGCTTTTACCTGGTGACATACATTAGACAGGTGTTCAGCCGAAAGTCATCTCTTACGTCTCCCCCCACACACAGGAGCGTTCCAGTGTTCCCTATGAAAAAGCCGCTGCCAAAATCATTTGGCAGCGGCTTTCCTTGCTGACTTCTATTCTTCTACTGTGGTCTCCTCTGCTTCCAGCGCTCTGGTCAATCCAGCATGGTTGGTGCAGAGCCATGGCAAGCACTTTGGTATGTCTACCCTGCCTGTTGTGTGCTGAAGGATGGGCACAGGCTGATGATGTTGGCGTTGTGTCCATTCCCAGCACACACAAAGCAGAGGAGATGTGGTTTAGACTTAAGGTACCTTCACACTAAACGATATCGCTAGCGATCCGTGACGTTGCAGCGTCCTGGCTAGCGATATCGCTCAGTTTGACACGCAGCAGCGATCAGGCCCCTGCTGTGATGTCGTTGGTCGGGGCTAGAAGGCCAGAACTTTATTTGGTCGCTGGCTCTCCCGCTGACATCGCTGAATCGGCGTGTGTGACGCCGATTCAGCGATGTCTTCGCTGGTAACCAGGGTAAACATTGGGTTACTAAGCGCAGGGCCGCGCTTAGTAACCCGATGTTTACCCTGGTTACCATCCTAAAAGTAAAAAAAACAAACGCTTCATACTTACCTTCCGCTGTCTGTCCTCCGGCGCTGTGCTTTCCTGCACTCACTGTGAGCACAGCGGCCGGAAAGCAGAGCGGTGACGTCACCGCTGTGCTTTCCGGCGGATGGGCTCACAGCCAGTACAGAGAAGCAGAGCGCCGGGGACAGACAGCCGAAGGTAAGTATGAAGCGTTTGTTTTTTTTACTTTTAGGATGGTAACCAGGGTAAACATCGGGTTACTAAGCGCGGCCCTGCGCTTAGTAACCCGATGTTTACCCTGGTTACCGGCATCGTTGGTCGCTGGAGAGCTGTCTGTGTGACAGCTCTCCAGCGACCAAACAGCGATGCTGCAGGGATCCGGATCGTTGTCTGGATCGCTGCAGCGTCGTTTAGTGTGAAGGTACCTTTAGGGTACCGTCACACAGTGGCACTTTTGTCGCTACGACGGTACGATTCGTGACGTTCCAGCGATATCCATACGATATCGCTGTGTCTGACACGCAGCAGTGATCAGGGATCCTGCTGATAATCGTACGTCGTAGCAGATCGTTTGGAACATTCTTTCGTCGCTGGATCTCCCGCTGTCATCGCTAGATCGGTGTGTGACACCGATCTAGCGATGCGTTCGCTTGTAACCAGGGTAAACATCGGGTTACTAAGTGCAGGGCCGCGCTTAGTAACCCGATGTTTACCCTGGTTACCAGCGTAAATGTAAAAAAAAAAAAAAAACACTACATACTTACATTCCGGTGTCCGTCAGGTCCCTTGCCGTCTGCTTCCCGCACTGACTGACTGCCGGCCGTAAAGTGAAAGCAGAGCACAGCGGTGACGTCCCCGCTGTGCTGTGCTTTCACTTTACGGCCGGCAGTCAGTGAGTGCGGGAAGCAGACGGCAAGGGACAGACACCGGTCCTGCGCTTAGTAACCCGATGTTTACCCTGGTTACCCCGGTTCTTCGGCATCGTTGGTCGCTGGAGAGCTGTCTGTGTGACAGCTCCCCAGCGACCACACAACGACTTACCAACGATCACGGCCAGGTCGTATCGCTGGTCGTGATCGTTGGTAAATCGTATAGTGTGACGGTACCCTTACCGTGCCATGTTGGATTGAAGAGAACCAAAACGGTGGAAGCAAAAGAGGCGGCAGCAGGAGAAGGGCAGACGTCGGCAGGGAAAGTGACTATATATGCATTATGTGTAATCACTTTTTAGGGAAAGGTTGGGGGGGGAACGCTTTAACGTTTGTTCTCCTCTGAGCGCACGTCTACTCACTGTTGGCCACGTCAAATGACTTGAACTTTACAGGTTCAACGTAGTTAACAAGATTGGACATTTCCTCAGTGGCACTGACTTCACTACTTGCTGTGCCCTGGAAAACAGAAATAAAAAGTCAAATATTAACCACGGAAGCTAATAAAATGGAGACAAGTCACGTGTTTTTGACCATTACACTAACCTCATCGGATTTTTTGGGGTCTGTAGGTTCTTCATCTTCCTCCTCTTCGCTATAAGCATCACGGTCTAAGGAGCACGACAAAAAAGGTGTGAAGTTTATAGAGAGTTTATAGAGCGTGCATCATCCAATCATATAGACAGATACGCCCCACAGAATAGAAACATCACCTATAGACTTGCGCGGTTCTGCACACTTAGGAATCCGCTCCTCGATTTTCTCATCACCATTGGAAAGGGTTAAAGAGACGTCAGCCGAGTCGGAGGCCAGAGTGCCTGCAACCAGAGAATGGATATTCGGTACATGATGTGATACATGCTTAGAATTATTGAACTTTTTTCTGCACGTGCAATATGCACACTGTCAGGATTGCGCTCACAATGAAGGTCATGTTCATACAATTCTGCTTCACTCAATGCTCCATTCAGAGAAGCGGATGAGAAGTTAATCGGCATCTGCCCGCCGGTCATACCAATCGCATCCTTAAGGTCACGACCGCTTTATCAGGCAACAGAGTGGAATCCTAACAGTGTGCACATTGCAATCTGTAGTCAAAGTTTAGCTGAAGCCTAAAAAACTAATAGAGAAACGCTAAACCAAGAAATGAATGTTTAAACTTAAACCAGAAATATAGTTGCTCAAGTTTTTTCATCTGAAACATTTCCTGCATGACCCTGAACAAGTCAGATCCTACAGAGAAGGGCCACGGATTCATCATTTGCAACTTTTCTTTTTTTTTTTTGTCTTGAGGTATTTGCCCTTTTTTTTTTGCACCGAGTTCTTCAAAATAGAGCACACAAATAACGAATTTTGCGCAAAATAAAAAAAAAATGCTCTTTAATTCTTGTATTTAACTGGGGGTTTTTAACTGAAAAAAAAAAAAACACTGAAACACAAAATCCTTTAAAAAAATTTGTTGGGATTCTTTAATTGGCGCCGATGCAAAAAACTTACTTCAGGCAAGAACTTTGAATGGGATGTGTCAAAAAATACGTTATTTGGTAAAAGTTGCAGGAGAAGAATCTGTCTAAAACATCTGGATAAGCAAAGTTGAAGAGTAAAAAAAAAAAAGTAGCAAAAGTAGTAGAGAAAAACTATACTAAAAATAAAACAGAGTAATTTACTCTTACAGAAAACTGGGGGGGATAACAATTTATTGATGGCTTAGGCAAGGTCATTAATATCTGATAGGTGGGGGTGCGACACCCAACACCCCCGCCAATCAGTTGTTATTAGCGCCGGGGGCGGCCGAAAGATCTGAGATGTTGCTGGAACTCAGCACCTTCATCAAAACTACAGAGGCAGTGGCCCGGTACTGCAGATCCACCTCCTACACAGAGGAAATGATGGATCTGTTGTGTTGTGGCTGCATCTGAGAACTTTTGGCCGCCAGCGGTAACAGCCGTTTGGCGGGAGGTGGCGGGTGTCGTACCTCCATCGATCAAATATTGATGTCCAATCTTAACGATTGGCCATCAATAAAAAAAAAAGTAGTAGCCAACACCTTTAACCCCTATCTGACCTCGGACGGGATAGTACGTCCAAGGTCAGATCCCCTGCTTTGATGCAGAGCTCCGCGGTGAGCCCGCATCAAAGCCGGGACATGTCAGCTGTTTTGAACAGCTGACATGTGCCTGTAATAGGCGCGGGCAGAATCGCGATCTGCCCGCACCTATTAACTAGTTAAATGCCGCTGTCAAACGCAGACAGCGGCATTTAACCACCGCTTCCGGCCGGGCGGCCGGAAATGACGTCATCGCCGACCCCCATCACATGATCGGGGGTCGGCGATGCGTCTCCATTGTAACCATAGAGGTCCTTGAGACCTCTATGGTTACTGATCGCCAGTGGCTGTGAGCGCCACCCTGTGGTCGTCGCTCACAGCACACCTGCATTTCTGCTACATAGCAGCGATCAGCAGATCGCTGCTATGTAGCAGAGGCGATCGTGCTGTGCCTGCTTCTAGCCTCCCATGGAGGCTATTGAAGCATGGCAAAAGTAAAAAAAAAAAGTTGAAAAAAATGTTAAAAAAATAAAAAAAATATAAAAGTTTAAATCACCCCCCTTTCGCCCCAATCAAAATAAATCAATAAAAAAATATCAAATCTACACATATTTGGTATCGCCGCGCTCAGAATCGCCCGATCTATCAAGTAAAAAAAAGCATTAACCTGATCGCTAAACAGCGTAGCGGGAAAAAAATTCGAAACACCAGAATTACGTTTTTTTGGTCGCCGCGACATTGCATTAAAATGCAATAACAGGCGATCAAAAGAACGTATCTGCACCGAAATGGTATCATTAAAAACATCATCTTGGCACGCAAAAAATAAGCCCTCAACCGACCCCAGATCACGAAAAATGGAGACGCTACGAGTATCGGAAAATGGCGCATTTTTTTTTTTTTTTTTAAGCAAAGTTTGGAATTTTTTTTCACCACTTAGATAAAAAATAACCTAGTCATGTTAGGTGTCTACGAACTCGTACTGACCTGGAGAATCATAATGTCAAGTCAGTTTTAGCATTTAGTGAACCTAGCAAAAAAGCCAAACAAAAAACAAGTGTGGGACTGCACTTTTTTTGCAATTTCACCACACTTGGAATTTTTTTCCCGTTTTCTAGTACACAACATGCTAAAACCAATGATGTCGTTCAAAAGTACAACTCGTCCCGCAAAAAATAAGCCCTCACATGGCCAAATTGACGGAAAAATAAAAAAGTTATGGGTCTGGGAAGGAGGGGAGTGAAAAACAAACACGGAAAAACGAAAAATCCCACGGTCATGAAGGGGTTAATTTCGAATTCATAATACACAGAACATCTCATTTATTCCAAAGCTTACAACTTAAATCGATGCCAATAAAACCGCCATTGTATAGAGCAAGTCTGAAGTTACCACTAGAAACACATTACGGTACTTGCACTACGAGGCAGGTGCATAAACATTAGATATTGGACGGCAGAACCTGCTGCAACGTAGTCTCTAATGACTCCTTATGGAAAGAAAAAACACAAGTTGGATTTTTCAGCTGTTTTCCTATGTTTTTCCCAAAGCGGAAACCCCTCCAGCACTGTAGCCAACAGAACGGAGACACCGAGCGCACACAGGGTGAGTCTCGTACCAGCAGCGGGCGACTCAGACACACTGGAGGAATCGCTGTACGTGTTGGACGGCTGCTCGCTGACTCTCCTTTTCACGCTGCCCTCGGAGCCTTTTCCCCCTACTCGGTGCCTCTTTTTGTTCTTGACTAGGATCTTACCCAAGAGTTCTTGAGGGCTCGGGAGAGTAAATCCTGGCTGGAGCTAAAGAAAAGAATACGGTAGATACGTGAGGAGCAAGCAGAAGATGGATAAGCAAATGTGCAAGAACCAGGAGCCCGGAACCGTGCCGGCCCAGGAACCAAGTGACGGTGAAATCGTCCAATTCCGGAGCAGATGTGGAGCAACATGGATGGATGGGTCTGAGCTGTTCAACATTAGGCCACACGGTTATATAAGATGTGGCCAAGGTGCCGACACGAGTCACGACCACCAGCCACTCACCGACTACTAAACTGTCTCATAATCAAAAGTTAGAAAACTTCTTAACTTTTAAAATAAGGTCTTACACACATCATCATAAGTAGTATGACTTCTACTACGGTTCTGCGACAGATAAGAAAAATAAAAAAACACAAGCGAATAAATTGTCCAAAAACGACAACATTCCTGATGTCACCAACGCAAAGGTGACGATAAAAGAATGAAAGATCATATCAGTAAGAATGCCAAAAAAGTGAAATGTCAGCCCATGATGAGAATGAGAAGCGGAGCGTGAGGACAATGTAGCGAGGGAGAACACATCTCCTTACAGGATATTTCTCCAGCGGTTCTATTAGGAGCGCGTCTCCAAAGATGTTCCTGCAATACTCCGCCATCTTCGCTTGTTGCTTCGCACTTTAGAAAGAAAAAAAAAAAAAGAAAAAGATTTTAGGTTTCAAAAAACACAAAGAAAGTCTGAGCAGACAACATAAAAATGACAAGGAATCATAACAGGAACGTGTCACCAGAAAATGACCTATTGTTTAAAATCAGTGTCTTGTGTTAAAAGTATTTTTTTACTTAATTTTTGGCAATTTTTTATTTTGTATTGTAGAGTTTGAAAGGGTTAGAAAACATCCTATGAGATCTGAGAGTGTCATACACGTCTATTCAGAGCTATCAGAGGATTTGGATTCGAGTTTCCAAGGCAAATTCATCCCCAAGTTGACAAATTGGAATTTCAGAAGATTACTAGACTAGTGATTACGAGAGATGGTACGAGTCTATTAGCAGGACCCAGTCCAGCGGTCAGGTCAGTAATGGACGGGCGCCCCAAGAATCACCTCTTTTCTGACGGTTTCCCCGCCTCCTGTTTTGTTTAGCTGGACTGCCGTGACTTAGTTGTTACGGCGTGATGCACATGTGAGGTCGCCCCCTGACCGCCTAATCGAAAGAAGAGATGTTGGCAGGTAGGAGGCAGCTTGCTGGATCTCACCAAGTGGCCACGTATTACCGAAATGACTGCTGGACCAAATCTTGAAAATTGATTGGCACCACCTCTAATGGTCACGACTCATTATTGCTTTTTTACCAAAGTGTAGCACTTAAGTTCCCTATGGACGCATCCCAAAAGATAAAACTTGAGGCCTAAACATGTAGAAGTTATAAAGTACACTTACGAGTCAACATGGTTCTCAAATGATAAGATTACTGGGAACGGGGAGGTTTTGAAGGCACTTTCGGCAATGGCTTCAATGACTTCCTGTAATAAAATAGGAGGACCGTAGGGTAAAAAAGAAACATGATATAAGAAGAACAAGGAGGCACAGATATACTGTATATAATATACCTTAAAGGGTATCTCGGTGGTCATAGTGAAACCATGAGTAATAAAGGGCTCTTCATCTTGGGGACGCCCCTTCCAACAGTCCAACTCAATGCAGCGACACCCGGTGAGCAGAACTTGACGGTATATCTCCACGGAGGAGTTCCCGGTGAGCTGCCCAGCTGTACAAAAGGGACAGGACACGAAAAAACAGATGATGGCATGTAAAATCAGAATAGCAGCCGTGTGTGTGCCCGAGCCCTGGGCCTCATACCAGTGAGGTAGGTGTTGTGAGAGGAGTTGATAAAGTAGCTGGTGAGGGGTTGCGTCATATCATCACTTAGATCCAGGGCCTCCGGCGGCACAATGCTGTTCTCATCCCCACCGAGGAAGCGACTAAAGCCTTCCATGGACATCTGGTCTGTAAGGAAGAGAACGTTCAGGCGGCTGAAGGACGGATAGTCCTTCCACACTGGTTTTCAGACTCACCCCGCTCTAGAAACTGTCTGTTGGGCTCATATTTCTCGATGAGCTGGCGCACCTGGTCCCTCTTTAGCGGTGGGAAAAGGATTTCATTGAGTCTTGGATCTCTCTGCTTCTGGTTTATGAAATCCATCAGTTGCTCAATATTTAAGTACGGTTTCCCTTTAGCGCCACTGGGTATGAAATAAAAGAAGTAAATGAGGGTATATTTACGAAGACTCCAAAATTGAAAAAGAAAACGAGGATTCTGGATTAGGTCGAAATCAGAACATTTTTACAGTCGTCATCACCTCTATGGTACGGTGGCGACCGTGACATCTCCTGCCTGGGACACGGGTGTATTAGGACAGCAGGGATGCCCACGATGGACACTAGACTTTTGATCCATTCAATTTCTAATGCTTGATGATGGCCATTAGGTAGAAAACAAGGGTGAATGGAAAAACAAAAACAACTAATCTGCCATTGTGGGATTTCTTTTTTTAAGTCATGCACCATAAGGTTAATTTCATTCCTCTTTATTACGTAATTAAAGGCCATAGGGATATTATATTTATTTCTTTATGATTTAGTACTTTTCCTAACAAACAGCGTTTTAGGGCTTCAATTTCTAAGATCCCTAACTTTAAAAAAAAAAATCACTAATAAGTGAAAGCTTGTTTTTTTGCAGTATATTTTTGGTGTACATAAAATGTATTGTTTGATTTTTAGTTTTTTTATGGGGTAAAATATGCAACTCTGATATTTTTTTTTTATTGCCACAAGGAATGAGATTTAATAATTATTGGTAATTATACGAGTAGGTATGGTAATTAAAAATCCAAAATTCAAAAATTGGCAAAATACAACGCCCTGCAAAAAAAAAATAAAAAAAATCTTAGTGATTCCTCCATTGATCTTGTTTTATTTATCCTAACGTGTCAGATATTCGAGACTTTTCTTTGGCAAAATTTCTAAAGCCTCCCTATACACATTCGATAGCTGTTGGCCAAATGATCCTTCAGTCAACAGCCATGTCTTCTAACAATCTGTGCACATGAGCACTCGGCTCGGAGAAATCAGATCGTTCCTGTGTTCTCTTTAATAAGAGTGCCGCTATCAGACTCCTATGGTGGGGGCTTATCTCCAGGGAGAACATAAGGATCAGCCGCTGAAATTCAGCAGGCTGGATCCTTCTCTGGTCCTCTGGTATGTTGAATTTCAGAATCAGGGGGCCCCCATACATAGGACAGAGGGAACATAAAGACCTGTCCCCCAAAGTAACTGTTGGAAAGTTCACTTTCAGAATAAATTCTGGACTTGTTGATATATGAGGGTGACCAAAGAGGGTGAGGGTGATCAAAGAGTGGAACATGCTGGCACAAGAGGTGGTGAGTTCTCCTTCAATGGAAGTCTTCAAACAGAGGCTGGACAGACATCTGTCTGAGATGGTGTAGAGAGTCCTGCATTGAGCAGGGGGTTGAACACGATGACCCTGGAGGTCCCTTCCAAATCAACCATTCTACGATTCTATATGTTGAATCATTTTTGATTAAAAAAAAAGTTGATACAAGCTCAACCTACCTACTATAAAAAATCATGGATAAATAAAGAAGATGTGAAAAAGTGGTAAGAAAGAAAAAAGGTGAATATCAAACGGGTATGGTAAAGCTGGGCTTAAGAGTCGACTAGGATTTGGGAAAAGTAGCAGAAATGAAAAGACATTTCCCCTGATCTCATTGTTCTTATAATGGGAAATATTGTTTATTGCCCATGGTCAGATTTACAATTTCAGACAAAAACAAAACAAAACACCAAAACAATATAATTTAATTAAAAAAACACTAACAAATTCCACATAAAAAAAAAACAACAACTACTGCATAAAAACACAACTTACAGCTCCAGTAAGATCTTATCAATGTCCGGACGAAGGCATAATTTATTCAGAAACCTTTCGAAAATGTCAAGTGTGAATTCTTCCGGCTTGATGGACTCACTCTAACAGAAGACATAAAGTGGCCAATGTGTGAAAAACGAATGGCGGAAGTAAAAAGTAAGAGTTGGTGCGAATGAACTAGGAGGATTCGGACTGTAATCTTTGGCCGGTGGATTGGAGACCTAAAAACCGCCTACTACCTTTTTTTTTTTTGGATTAGTTGGCCTGGAGGATGCACATGTGACGGTACGCCAGGCTGACTAATCAAAAGAAGAGCCACGGATTGCGGGAGGTAGGTGGTGGTCCTCAGGGCTCCCATACAGTAGGTACAGATTACAGACGTGGTCGGATTGGGTCCGGGGAATCGATTTGCACCAACTCTAGAAAAAAAACCATTGAAATGCTCTCAAGCATACACATATATCAGTCATTGTCACCAATACTAGTGGAAGAGACGATGGCAGTTGGGTGGTAGCTAAAGTGTGGTACCATCAGAACTGCCCCGATCCCTGCACTCTGACGTCCTGTCAAGCCGATCATTCCCAACAACCCCAATAAATCACATTTCCGTAGGATTTGCTTTCATTGATTGTAAAAGGGAAACATGCACTGGAGTAATCACTCAGTCCTAACATGCCATTCCAAAATGCCGTTTTCCAGGAAAACTATTTTAAGGACATTTTTTTTTTTTACAACATCTGGAAAAAAAAAAAAAAACACGAGTCCCTATGGCTTTAAACGTTTTCATCGTCATATCCTACCCTGTTAAAGTTCAGCCCGCAGGATTCCAGGGCGGTTTCCACTCGCTTCTTGTCTGCCGCAAACATCTTCAAGATACTAGAAAAGAATGGATGTCGCTTGTAGAAATGGTTAAACAAAGTGGGCAGCTTTGTAGTGTACAGAAAAAGAAAAAAAAAGACAGAGGTGACCACTAACGGAGGGGTAGAAACTAACGTCACAGGGGTAAAGTGATGGACTCGGGTAGATTTACAGCAGGCGAAATAAGTATTGAACACGTCACCAATTTTCTAAGTAAATCTATTTCTAAAGGTGCTATTGACATGAAATTCTCAACAGATGTCGGTAACAACCCATCCAATCCACACAGGCAAAGAAATCACCATAGATGTCCATAAATTCTACCATGATGTGACCAATGATTTACATCTCCAGTGTGCCCAATAAAGCCATCATTCCGGTGCACGTACATTGTGTCACATTTATAAAACAGGTTATCCATTACTCTGAAAATGATGACCTACCCCGGGATAGGTCATCAATATCACACTGACGGGGGTCCAACACCCGTCACCCCCACCAATCAGCTGTTAACAACTAAGGATATATCAATATCACAGTAGTGGAAAACCCCTTTAAAAAGGAATTGTGAGCGACTATTAATCTACAATCCTCCAAACCATTTATACAAACTGTGTAGTTTTTCAAAAGAGAAACTCATTGATTCCCTTATGACCCTAAAGTGCTGTTCTGCAGCGAGAAATTGGGTTTTGAAGTTCATTCTGGAAGTGCATTGGTGCGTGAGGATGCACTCACTACCAGCACCGTACAGCTTCCCTGCATCCGCTGTTTTCCCTACCTAGCAGCACTTTACAGTATCTCTGCATCTGCTGTTTTCCCTGCCCATCATTTTACAGCTTGACTGCAGCCGCTGTTTTACCTTCCTAGCAGCACCTAACAGCTTCTCTGCATCCGCTGTCTTCCCTATATAGCAGCACCTTACATCTTCTCTGCATCCGCTGTTTTCCCTGCCTAGCAGCACCTTACAGCTTCTCTGCATCCCCTGTTTTCCCTACCTATAAGCACCCTACAGTGTCTCTGCATCCGCTGTTTTCCCTATATAGCAGCACCTTACAGCTGTTCTGCATCCGCTGTTTTCCCTGCCTAGCAGCACCTTAGTGTCTCTGCATCCGCTGTTTTCCCTGCCTAGCAGCACCTTAGTGTCTCTGCATCCGCTGATTTCCCTGCCTAGCAGCACCTTACAGCTTCTCTGCATCCGCTGATTTCCCTGCCTAGCAGCACCTTACAGCTTCTCTGCATCCGCTGTGTTACCTTCCTAGCAGCACCCTCTCCTCCTACCAGCACCCTCTCCTCCTACCAGCACCCTCTCCTCCTACCAGCACCCTCTCCTCCTACCAGCACCCTCTCCTCCTACCAGCACCCTCTCCTCCTACCAGCACCCTCTCCTCCTAGCAGCACCCTCTCCTCCTAGCAGCACCCTCTCCTCCTAGCAGCACCCTCTCCTCCTAGCAGCACCCTCTCCTCCTAGCAGCACCCTCTCCTCCTAGCAGCACCCTCTCCTCCTTGCAGCACCCTCCCCTCCTTGCAGCACCCTCCCCTCCTTGCAGCACCCTCCCCTCCTTGCAGCACCCTCTCCTCCTTGCAGCACCCTCTCCTCCTTGCAGCACCCTCTCCTCCTTGCAGCACCCTCTCCTCCTTGCAGCGCCCTCTCCTCCTTGCAGCGCCCTCTCCTCCTTGCAGCGCCCTCTCCTCCTTGCAGCGCCCTCTCCTCCTTGCAGCGCCCTCTCCTCCTTGCAGCGCCCTCTCCTCCTAGCAGCGCCCTCCCCTCATTGCAGCGCCCTCTCCTCCTTGCAGCGCCCTCTCCTCCTTGCAGCGCCCTCTCCTCCTTGCAGCGCCCTCTCCTCCTTGCAGCGCCCTCTCCTCCTTGCAGCGCCCTCTCCTCCTTGCAGCGCCCCCTCTCCTCCTTGCAGCACCCTCTCCTCCTTGCAGCACCCTCTCCTCCTTGCAGCACCCTCTCCTCCTTGCAGCACCCTCTCCTCCTTGCAGCACCCTCTCCTCCTTGCAGCACCCTCTCCTCCTTGCAGCACCCTCTCCTCCTTGCAGCACCCTCTCCTCCTAGCAGCACCCTCCCGTGGCTGATTGACAGGTCAGTAGCCAGTGACGCAGAACAACCTGTCAATGAGCCAGAGGCGGGTGCAGATAGGTGGGGAAAACAGCAGAAGCAGAGAAGCTGTAAGTGCATCCTCTCGCCCCCCACGCATTTCAAAACACAATGTCTCGCTGCTGGAACTTTGGGGTCATAAAGGGATTGAAAGGATTATCTTTTAAAGGGTTACACAGTCATATAGATGGGGGATTTGAAAATTGGCTCTCTCATTTTTTAGCCAAAAATGCATGCATTTAAATAATATTAATGTGCAAAAGGTGGATAATCCCTTTAACGAGCCTTATTGTTAATCACAGTAGGAAAGTCATATTTTTTCGGAAGTAAGAGGTTGCATCACTCACTTCTTCACTGGGATCCTTCCATCCTGATTGACCTGGAGTTTTAGTTTGGTGTATCTGAGACAAGAAGAGACAAAAGTATCATTGGTGTAAACCATCCTGTAGTGATAAAAAGAGGCAAATCCAGAAGCGTGAGGGGTGTGGGAGCAATGCACAGCGCTCGGGAGAGGTGGGAGCGCTTACGCCTTTTGCAGGAATGTGTTCCGAGATGAATTTTGTGCTAAAATATTCGTCGCCAATTTGAAAAGTCCGTCTGTCCAAATCTGCAAAAAATGCAAGCAGGAAAAAAAAATATATATATATATTAAAAAAAAAAAACGTACAGGAAATCAATTGCAGGCACCGTGCACACATCCGCAGCGCAGTACCTTCGCCGTGTCCTCCTGAACGGCCATAAAATTCAGGAAGTTGATATTCACAAGGTCGCTCCCATACACTACGGTTACCAGCTTGTCTTCAGGGCGCTGCTCAGATCCTGCAAATCCTAAGATTTCGCGCATACGAGAGTCCTAGAACAAAACAAATAGAAAAATAAAGATTTTTTTTTTAGTGGGTGATATATTTATTAATGTAACTTGCTTATATAGCGCCATCATATTCCGCAGCGCTTTACAGACATCACTGTCCCCGATGGGGCTCACAATCTTAATTCCCTATCCGTATGTCTTTGCAATGTGGGAGGAAACCGGAGAACCCGGAGGAAACCCACGCAAACACGGAGAGAACATGCAAACTCCTTGCAGATGTTGTCCTTGGTGGGATTTGAACCCAAGACCCCAGAGCTGCAAAGCAACAGTGCTAACCACTGAGCCACCATACAGTGCTAACCACTGAGCCACCACACAGTGCTAACCACTGAGCCACCATACAGTGCTAACTACTGAGCCCCCATACAGTGCTAACTACTGAGCCACCATACAGTGCTAACTACTGAGCCCCCATACAGTGCTAACTACTGAGCCACCATACAGTGCTAACTACTGAGCCACCATACAGTGCTAACTACTGAGCCCCCATACAGTGCTAACTACTGAGCCACCATACAGTGCTAACCACTGAGCCACCATACAGTGCTAACCACTGAGCCCCCATACAGTGCTAACTACTGAGCCACCATACAGTGCTAACTACTGAGCCACCATACAGTGCTAACCACTGAGCCATCACACAGTGCTAACCACTGAGCCATCACACAGTGCTAACTACTGAGCCACCATACAGTGCTAACCACTGAGCCATCACACAGTGCTAACCACTGAGCCATCACACAGTGCTAACTACTGAGCCACCATACAGTGCTGACCACTGAGCCCCCATACAGTGCTAACTACTGAGCCCCCATACAGTGCTAACTACTGAGCCACCATACAGTGCTAACTACTGAGCCACCATAGAGTGCTAACCACTGAGCCACCATACTGCCCGGTATATACCTATACATGACACTGTTTTTCTCTGGCTCACAATTGCAGACCGTAAACTCCAAACACATGGAAAACCTTTACATCCATCTGTTACGTTGTACAAGAAATACATCAGATGACCCCACAGTGAGCAGTGCAAGATCTCCGCAGCAGCAGGGAGGAGGGACACTGAGGGGCTGTCAATCAGGATAGGTGGGCAGAGATTGAGTTTAAACTTTCAGTAAAGATTATACCGGCATTCTCACATGGATTGTCTAAGTAAGTACACTGGCCTCATCAGGTCTAAGGCATTTTTATCCCCTTCCGAGCACAGGAATCACAATAGAACACCCTACATTTTGGTCTGTATTAATGTTGCTGAGCTTGTTCCATACCCGGCAGATCTGCCAGCAACAGCACCATGGCTGCCATCTTATTCCTCCTATGAAGCCACAATATTTTTTTTTATATTTTCTTTTTTTCAACACTTTGTTTCATGTTTTTTTCTGTTTATTTTTTTTAAATTTTACATGCTTGGTATCAAGAAAATTGTGCTGACCTTGAGAATTACCGTAGATTAAGGGTATGTGTCCACGTTCAGGATTGCATCAGGATTTGGTCAGTATTTTACATCAGTATGTGTAGCCAAAACCAGGAGTGGAACAATTAGAGGAAAAGTATAATAGAAACATCTGCACCACTTCTGCATTTATCACCCACTCCTGGTTTTGGCTACAAATACTGACATAAAATCCTGACCAAATCCTGATGCAATCCTGAACGTGGACACATACCCTAACAGGTCATTTTAGTGCACAACAAACACCGGAAAAAAAATGAAAAAAACAAAACAAAAAAATAATGGCGGAATGGAGTTTATTTTTTTTTTTCACCATTTCAGGACATTACATAGTATAGTGAATGGTGTAATTGAAAACGACAAATCAAACCTCATGCGACAATGACGACAAAAAAAAGAGGAGGGGGGAAAAATGTTTCGGCTCTCAAAAGGACAGGGAAAAAAAATGAAATTGCAAAAATGAACACTGATCATGGCGAGTGGGGTTAATAATTTATACAGTTTGCATTGTGAGATCTGGAAACTTTAAAATAAATTAAATAAGTACGCCAGCTTCATCTGGTCTACAAGATCTACTTAAACGTTTAGGCAGTTTGTATTATGACGGATCCTATTTAAAGTGAACCCATCAGCTGATTCGTCAGAGACGGCCTCTGTTATTACATATTTTACCACGGTCGGGGACGAGGCGACTATATAATAGAGGATTTCCCCATCATGTCTTTTTTCGGTCCAGGTAAATTAATAGGTTGCTCCCTATGTGGGAAGCCGGAGGGGACCTGCCTCTTGGACTAGTCATCCAAGTCACCTCGTCCCTTTAAGTTAGCTTTCGGAGAGGAGTTTTACACTGGTAGAACTGTAGTACTACTGCTCAACAACAGATGGCGCCAAAACTCTGCAGAAAAGACCTGACACCCTCTTTAATAAGTGGTTTCCTTCTCATTGTGAAACCTGGTTATTAGGGGCCTGTCACACAAGGATCCTCACCGCCTCTTGCCAGCAGTTCATTATGTCAGCGATCTGCTTCCTACACGTCTCTGCATTGACCTCATTTTAATTCACAGGCAAGTTGTTAGTAATTAAAAATAGTATTAAAGGGACTTTTTTAATAGAACTTATATGCATGTATTTGGGGCTACAAATCATTTTTGCAATTCGGTTTTATTAAAAGTTTTGCACCGTTTTGGATTTGTCCTAGACTTTTTGGGACCCAACAGTCCCATAGACAATGAGCATATGCACCACCACTCCATTCAGTGCGGCGCTCTGCAGAGGCGGGGGATCCACAGTCCTGTATTTCGGGGGCCCACAATCAGTAAGTTATCCCCTTTTCTAGGGATTACCAAATTGGGAGTAACCTCTTAAGATCGTACATGACTTTACAATCATTGAAGATTTATTGGCGTTAGATACAAGCACCGTCCTTACCTTGGGAATTTTGGCATATTTCCCCGTCCGAGTGTCTCTTATTAGAGTGATATCGAGAATATCAACTTCCTGCGAGTGTAGGAAAAAGAGAAAAAGATTAGAAAGAAGCAAGATATCTCCGCCATGCACCACGGATGCGGTCGGTCCCATCACACGCTCCGCATGACGTTGTCCTGCTGTAGATAAGTCGGACATCTAGATAAGTAGAAGTCTCATGTCTCCTCGGACATCTACTTATCTAGAAGTCTCATGTCTCCTCGGACATCTACTTATCTAGAAGTCTCATGTCTCCCCTAACCTCCCGCCCAAGGAAATTGGCCAAGAAACTGACACATGAAAGAAGGGTACAGAATATTAGCACTATTTAACCCTTGTGAAACCATGTACACAGCTAGTAGGGTTTAGCGTTGAGGGATCAACAACAACGTCTAAAACTGGTGGACAAATAGGTGTCGGGAGCCGGAGAGAGGAACGTGCGCTGGACACAGGAGATTGGGTTACACAGGGGATACTAATGGTTCTTCGGAATAAGGAGGAAGGATAAAGGGAAATGTCGCAGCAAAGGATGAACGCTGTAGGAAAGATTCCAAAAAAATGGGAAGAGTGATGGGATGGTGGACCGTGGACAGAAGTTACAGATTAGACCGCGGTCACGTCGGTCACGGCACCACTTATCTTGGAGACAAAGGAGAGGCACGCGGCTTGTAGGCATGAAATTGTTAGCAGATGCCAGGTTGTAACAATGAAAAGGGCTGTCTGGTTTACAAAAATCCATTTTCCAATATCCTGAGACCCCCGCTCGCGTGCCAGAGATTCTCATCTACGGAGGACTCATTGTAAATGAGAGGCCATTAAATCAATGACGATTTGGTTACAATGCTGTAATAGAGACTTATGGACGGACGACAGCGAGTCCCCATGGCCCCTCCATACATGTGGACTTGTGTTCACACAAAGGAGAAGGGGAGTAAAGACCCCCAGGCACATTATTGTCAGCCGAACCCTCCAATATCGGGGGGATAGGCCGAGGGGGTAATGTATATTTGGGCCTCTCGACTCCACCCGGAGAGACGATGTTAGGGAGAGAAGGATCTGACCCGACAAGTTTCAGTGGTCGACAACTTTTGCCCAGCTAAAAGCTACCTGCTCTGTATAGGGGCTTAAGAGGTTGCCCCCTATCAGTTAATGTTTATCACACAGTTTTCTATAAAACAAACCACGCTTTACTCACCTTCCCGGGGTTTACCATAAAGTTTCCAACACTGCTCCCGGCGTCCGGCATGGCTGCAGTGCTGACGCTACTTCGACAGCGCTGCAGCTAATCAGTGATCTCAGCAGCTCCGAATGTCTACTCTCTAAGAGCCGCTGAGCATATTCATTTTTTTCGACGTGATGTTAGCGCCGTAACCAATGCCAAACACCAGGAGCAACGGCGGAGACTTGACGGTCAACCCAGAGATGAAGAGTGCAGCACAATTTGTTTTTTTGCAGCAAACTGCGCCCAGGGAAGAATATTAACTGAAAGGGGACAACCCCATTAAGGCATGCTGCATGACCGGGGAATGTTCTGCTGCTGAGTGCACTTGGGTACAGAAATCATCAAGATCCACTGCTGGCAGCTCTTGTGGAATTGCCGACCAATGACGTCACAGATGTAATCAATGGGAGACAAGTCTGGAGATGCTGCAGACATGGGAGCACATTCAGGCCGCACAGGTACAGACGCACCAGCAACATGCGGCCTGGCATTGTCGTGTTGAAAAACGACTTTTGGGACACACTGGAGAAATGGCCGCACCATGGGTTTCACCACCAAATCAATGCAACTTGGAGCTGTTTGTGCACCTGGAATGAAGACTAGAGGGGTCCGGCTACTATACATTATGCCATCCCCACAACATAATCCCAGGAGCAGGACTTGTGTGAGATTCCCTTGTGTGGCTTCTTCATGGCGCTGCTCACATCGTTGCGTCCATGACAAAAGTGGCACTCATGGCTTAAAGCACCTTTATTACAGCCAACGTCATTGGTCAGCAATTGTAAAAGGAGCTGCCAGCGGCGGATCTTGATTGAACCTTCCTCAGATGACCGTTATTAACCTCAGTGATAGCAGCTGGGGCTGTAAGTGCTCACACGAGATGTTGCAAAAATATTGTTTCCATTTCCCCATCATTTGCAGATCAGTAACCTGTCTATCCATCCTGTGATTTCCAGAATTCCATGCCTTCTTCTTGGTGTTGCAATATACTCATTGGGATTTCTATGTGTTTTTTATACCATTTCGGACAGCAAGAAAAAAAATGGTCACAAAGGCAAGATGGAAAAAGCTTAATGCAGGTTCAAAAGAATTGCCAAAAAAAATAGCAAAAACCTGCATCTGTGGATCATTGTATATATACAAACTCATCCGCACGCAGAAGTACGAGCGCGCTCCCACCGTCCTTACAATCTGGCACGTTTCGCTTTGTCTACACATTCTCAGGGTTTGGTTAGGGAAACAGCGATTATCTCAACAGAGAACGTGGGGGTACTAGAGACCGAATATAAACACTTAACCCTGATCCCCCCGCCTTATCCTGACCTCCGCAGAGTCCATCCTCGGAAGGCAGGAGAAGACAGAGCGGGCAGAGAAGGTAGCAGAGGAGAAAGGAATCAGGAAAAGGAAAAGCGAAGGGACGAAAGAAAGGAAGAGGGAAATAGTGTGAGAGAGGTAAGGAGAGCGTGAGAGGCCGTGGGAAAATGAACGCGTTCATCCGGCATCCAGATGTAGAGGAGGGGTGGGGGCCCGACTGGACATATCCAGATGTGTCAGAGGCTCGTACAGCACGGGGGAAGTTGGACAGAGGAACTTTTCGAGGGTCTGTAGAGAAACAGACAACAGAACAGGAAGGGAACCTCTAGTTCCAGAAACATATATCTTTTTATTCAGGTCTGATCTCCAAAACCCCCAACGTTCAGGACGAGGCTGCTACAGCACTGGTTACAGCATTCATTCCTGTTTTTCCCCTGCTATACCCAAAAGCTGAAAATGGGCAGTAGCAAGAATACTGCAAACTTCTAGATAAGGGTGGACTCCTACTGATGAAAGCTGATGATGTGTCTCTGTGACCAGTCAGAAGTTTTTTGTAACTGATTTAACACTCTTCACATATGGAACTGTATTGTGGTTATATAGGACAGTGTCCTATAAGAAAAAAAAATGACACCTTTTTTGTAGAGATCCGATGTGCCAGTCATGAGAAATCTAAAGTAGAAGTAATATGCAAATCAGGCTGGAAGTGCACAGGGGGCGTGTCAGTGCACTTGGAAGCAGCAGGTTAAGAGAACTTACCACCTGATTTACAAGCTAAGTTTCTCATGATTGGCACATCCGATCTCTACAAAAAAAGGTATCATTTTTATTATGGGACAAGCACCTTCACAGCCATACCATACTTTCTTATGCAAAAACATGGTGAAATGTTTCCTTTAAATAACATTTGAGCATACCAAACCCAAAAAAGTATTAGGCGGCACAAAGTAGAATCAGGAGAACGACAATAGTTTGAGATGGGATATATAAAAGTATACAGAAACCTGCAGTTAAAGGGAATAGGGGAAAGGGGAGTTATCCTGGTTGTATAAAAATTGGGTTCTGATCAGTACCGAATTTTTGTTTTCGTTTATTACATTATCTACATAGTAATAGAAGACTCATATCACTGACAGAGGCAGATTCCACTAACCTAATAACTAATAGTTTGTTGTTTTTTTTAATTAATAGCTCTGCATACATTGCAAATGTGATCAGAGGCCTAGAAATATACTTTTCCAGAAAACAGCGCCACTCTGGTCTACAGGTCGTGTATATTATTGCAGCTTGGTGCTATTTGTGCAAAACAACAGACTAAATATTAAATCAAAATATTAAGAGATAAATACATACATCTTTTTTTTTTAGCTCATGCACCATCTGGGAAGCTCAGATCTATGTCACTACCAATCTAGTCTTCATGCATTGGAATTACGGCATTCATTTCACTAGCCCAACATTTATGGCTTTGAGTATGGACTGCAAGTCCGGACTATCTACTGGTCTTATGACCCAAACTCAACAGCCTCATAGGCATACATGAAGCTATTGCGTTTGGGACAGGAGACCCGCGACCAGTCCGGACATGGCGGTCAGTACTTGTACCGTAAATGTTGGACTTGTGAACTTGGCCTAACACTTTTGATCTTCCGTTACCTTTAAGAAAATTAATAAGATAAGACTAAGATAAAAAAAAAGAAAATTATTAAGCAGTAACGGCCATTAGATGGACAGGCAGGCACTGGGACCGCAAGAACCTCTAATGCCCCCAATAAAAAAAAATCTCAATATCAAAGTTTCCTTGACCCTGAAGGCATGCAATGGCGGAAAGGGGACACAGCAGAATTTTAGCTTTTCAGTGCAGCAAAATGTTAAAATTGAATAAAATGTGAAGTACAAAGCTGGAAAACAAAGCAAGCGGCTCACTGACCGTTAGGTAACTTTACTGTATAATGCACATATAGGAAGCAACACAGATCATGGAAAGAGATGATACAAGAGAAGCCTGCTGAGATACCAATAGATCGGGTGCGGGTACCTCTGTCACCATGAGATAACACAGCAAGATGGATCAGTTACAACATATCAGACAGGAGAATACTGTGGAGGCTCTCCATACAATAGGGTCACCCATTTCTGCTGGTAGGACCTGACATGGTGTGGTTACCTTCATGGGAGGCCATCATCATAAAATGATCTATTGTTTAAATCAATGTTTTTTGTTTTTTTTTTATTGTTGCCAATTTTTTCCCCATATCATAATCTGTATAAAAAAAAAATAAAGAACACTTTTCAGATTGGCCACTAGGGCTCTTTTAGACTCTAATTTACTGTTTCAGGAAACAACACCTATACTAATTTTTTATGTGAAATTGATTTTAGAACAAAAAGTTGGCAATGTTTTTTTTCTATATCACAATCTTTATTAAAAATAAAAATTATAAAATATTGTCATTTTTACACCGGCAAATATAAACTCGAACTTTCTGTTTCAGGAAACAACACATGTACATAGATAGATTCAGAGCCAGTTCATTGAGGCCATCTTTTGCATTGAAGTATCTAATGAGAGTGTGCAAAAGTCATTGTGAAGGGAGGATGTGCAGTGACATTGCCTATTGTGATTGGTGGATACTGTTTTATCATCTGTGTATACTAGTGTTGTTACCTGTCATTGTAATCCTGCCTCTGCTGATAAGGAACTTGCTGAAAACTTAAAAAAAAAAAAACAACTTTGACCAGTGTGACTAAATTGTGATATGAAAAAACAAAACATTGTCATTTTTGGTGGTGGTGCCTGTTTTATCAGCTGTGTCATAGAGGTGTTAACTGTCATGTAATCCTGCCTCTGCTGATAGCGAGCCTGCTGAAAACTCTATAAAAAATAAATAAAAAAAAATTATGTTATTAAAAAAAAAATGTCTTTTAAAAAAAAACGTAACAAAAAAATATGTAAATAGGTCATTTTATGATGATAGATTCCCTTTAAATTTGTCGTCACACCTTTTCCCATGGACTCAACAGCCTTGGCAAGGACAAAATGTCAGCGATGCTCACCATACTAGGGCAGGTCCAGTACAGATAATACCCCATGCTGTCCACACGAAGGGTCACCAAGGACTTAGTGCTGGTGTCCTGGAAAACAGAAAAGACAAGAGGAGCCGTGAGTCTACACAATCGGGAAGGTAAATATTAGACATAGGACACAAGTCATCAGACAGAGCTCAAATCCGAAGCCCCGATCTCCTGGTGGGGAAGAAGAAGCCATAAACAAGTGGTAGAGGTTTTATCCAAAGGCCGCAGATCCAGGAGAGGAGGGAAGCAGCGCTGCTCGCCAAGGAAGGTGTTATGTACAGACACAAGAACACGGAGGACTTCCTTCTATAAACACTGCCGAGAGCTCTTACTAACGAGAGGAAAAATACTACAGAAAAGAAGACATTCTCACTCCGTCTCTATAAACTCAGGCATAAATGAATATTCTCAGGCCAGAACCCTTCGGAGCATTTTTTTTTTTTTTTTAAGTGGAAAAAAAAAAATCTGCTTGAACTGGAACTTGTGTTTTTTTTTTTTACTGCAGTTTTTTTTTTATTCTGATGCAATTTCTGGAGCATTATTTTTTCCCGTTATTTTTTTTTCAGACTTTTGACCTCAACGTCAAGATTGGAGAGTTTTGAACAAGAAATCAGAGCCAAAAAACTGACCTGTAGTTTTTTTTTTTATTCATGGGGCGGTTTTTAAAACCATGTCAGAAAAAAAAAAAAACTCACAGTATGAACAATAATGAGGATTTCACAAATAAATCACCGGTTTAAGAAATTGTGGTAGTTTTTGACGTGGATTTTGGAGCGAATCAATTTCAAAATACAAGTAAAAAAAAAAAAAAAAAAATCCACAAACCTGTGTGAACATACCCTAAGCAAACGTGCGCGCGATGGGTTTTTCCTGCGTTTTGCTCTCCCAGTAAAATGAATGAGATTTCTGAAATCTCATGCACATGTTGTTTATTTTTTCCTTGGAGTTTCTAATTAGCAGCCTTGTCGATTATTTCAGGATTTTTCACCCATTCTAATAACTGGGGGAAAAACAACGAAAAAAATGCATGTTTTTATGCATTTTTTTCTGCCAAGAGACACATGTTGGATGCCAAAAAGTCCAAAACATACCCGGTTTTAAAATCTGCTTCAAAATCCTCATCAAAGAATATTCAAAGTGGTTTCTGATATGGATCCACTTCAAAATCCACATCGTGAAACTCGTGTGAACATACCCCAATTTTATTTTTAAGCTAGATTTTATAGATGTTCAAAAAACTCAATGGTGTTTACACAGACTTTTTTATATAGATTTTCATATAGAGTTTTTAAAGGTAGAGTTTTTCTTCTAGCTGAGAAATCCAAGCCAAAAGAAAAAACAAATTGCCGGTCATGATGAACTGTCCCTTATAAGCGAGATTTCACATTGAAAAGAGCATTTTAAGCAGTTGTGATGTGACCTGGTAGCAGAATCAGCTCCAAAATCCACATAAAAACAAAACCACAAATGTGAACACAACCTTAGAGAGCTCCTTACTGAGACTTCAGGCCATTTTTCAAACTTTAGAATGTTTCATCACTTTGTGGGTGATAACTCTGGAATGCTTTTATTTATACAGACGATTCTGAAAATGTTTTCTCCCTTTGACTCTATTCAGGTGACAAATTTTGGATGATATGTGTTTGATATCTATTTTTATTTAATATATATATATATATATATATATATATATATATATATATATATATATATATATATATATATATATATACCGTATATATATATTTATTATTTTTATTTTTTTTTTAATAAAAATAGATATTACATATACAGAAAATTAGGAAGAGTTAGCAGTGTTCAAAATCCACTTAAAGTAAGTCAGGAAGGAAGGAAAGGAAGAAAATAAAGAAAGAAAGGAAAGAAAATCAGTAAGGAAAGAAAAACTCAGGATGGATAGGAAGGAAATTAAGGACGAAGGAAAATCAGGATAGATAGAAAGAAAGGAAAGTTAGGATGAGAAGAAATGAAGGAAAGAAAGGATGAAAGAAAGTCACGATAGGAAGGAAGAAAGAAAGGAAAGAGTCAGGATAGGAAGGAAGAAAGGAAGGTAAGAAAAAAAGGAAAGAAAGTCAGGACAGGAAGAAAGAAAGATGAGGATGGGAAGAAATGAAGGAAAGAAAGGATGAAAAAAAATCAGGATAGGAAGAAAGGAAGGAAAAAAAGGAAAGAAAGACAGGATAGAAAGAAAGAAAGATGAGGATGGGAAGAAATGAAGGAAAGAAAGGATGAAAGAAAGTCAGGATAGGAAGGAAGAATGGAAGGAAAGAAAGAAGGAAAGAAAGTCAGGATCGGAAGGAAGAAAGGAAGGAAAATCAGGATGGAAAGGAATGAAAGTCTGGAAGGAAGGAAAGAAAGTCAGAAAGGAAGGGAAAGGAAGAAAAGAGTCAGGATGGTAGAGGAAAGAAGGAGGGATGGAAAATCAGGATGGAAAGGAATGAAGGAAAGGAAGGTAAGAAAAAAGGAAAGAAAGTCAGGACAGGAAGAAAGAAAGATGAGGATGGGAAGAAATGAAGGAAAAAAAGGATGAAAGAAAGTCAGGATAGGAAGGAAGAATGGAAGGAAAGGAAGAAGGAAAGAAAGTCAGGATCGGAAGGAAGAAAGGAAGGAAAATCAGGATGGAAAGGAATGAAAGTCTGGAAGGAAGGAAAGAAAGTCAGGAAGGAAGGAAAGGAAGAAAATAAAGAAAGAAAGGAAAGAAAATCAGTAAGGAAAGAAAAACTCAGGATGGATAGGAAGGAAATTAAGGACGAAGGAAAATCAGGATAGATAGAAAGAAAGGAAAGTTAGGATGAGAAGAAATGAAGGAAAGAAAGGATGAAAGAAAGTCACGATAGGAAGGAAGAAAGAAAGGAAAGAGTCAGGATAGGAAGGAAGAAAGGAAGGTAAGAAAAAAAGGAAAGAAAGTCAGGACAGGAAGAAAGAAAGATGAGGATGGGAAGAAATGAAGGAAAGAAAGGATGAAAAAAAATCAGGATAGGAAGAAAGGAAGGAAAAAAAGGAAAGAAAGACAGGATAGAAAGAAAGAAAGATGAGGATGGGAAGAAATGAAGGAAAGAAAGGATGAAAGAAAGTCAGGATAGGAAGGAAGAATGGAAGGAAAGAAAGAAGGAAAGAAAGTCAGGATCGGAAGGAAGAAAGGAAGGAAAATCAGGATGGAAAGGAATGAAAGTCTGGAAGGAAGGAAAGAAAGTCAGAAAGGAAGGGAAAGGAAGAAAAGAGTCAGGATGGTAGAGGAAAGAAGGAGGGATGGAAAATCAGGATGGAAAGGAATGAAGGAAAGGAAGGTAAGAAAAAAGGAAAGAAAGTCAGGACAGGAAGAAAGAAAGATGAGGATGGGAAGAAATGAAGGAAAAAAAGGATGAAAGAAAGTCAGGATAGGAAGGAAGAATGGAAGGAAAGGAAGAAGGAAAGAAAGTCAGGATCGGAAGGAAGAAAGGAAGGAAAATCAGGATGGAAAGGAATGAAAGTCTGGAAGGAAGGAAAGAAAGTCAGGAAGGAAGGGAAAGGAAGAAAAGAGTCAGGATGGTAGAGGAAAGAAGGAGGGATGGAAAATCAGGATGGAAAGGAATGAAGGAAAGGAAGGTAAGAAAAAAGGAAAGAGTCAGGACAGGAAGAAAGAAAGATGAGGATGGGAAGAAATGAAGGAAAGAAAGGATGAAAGAAAGTCAGGATAGGAAAGAAGAATGGAAGGAAAGGAAGAAGGAAAGAAAGTCAGGATCGGAAGGAAGAAAGGAAGGAAAATCAGGATGGAAAGGAATGAAAGTCAGGAAGGAAGGGAAAGGAAGAAAAGAGTCAGGATGGTAGAGGAAAGAAGGAGGGATGGAAAATCAGGATGGAAAGGAATGAAGGAAAGAAAGAAAGTCATGACAAAAGGAAGGGAAGGTCAGGAAGAAAGGGAAAGGAAGGAATGAGTCTGGATGAGAAGGAAGGAAAGAAAGAAAAAGGAGGAAAGAAAGGAAAAGGAGGAAAGAAAGGGAATAAAAGAAAGGAAATAAAGGAAGGCAAATTTTATGCAGGAATTATTTGTTATAAGTCTAATAATAATTGTGCAAATTTGTAATCAATTTTTTGGGGGCACAAATTCAAAACTCCCATAAATCACTCTGGGACACACCAAAGTGATTAAAACAGCATCAGGATGTTTTCTGCCCCTCTTCAGATGTTTTACTAAAATTCAAGGAAAAATGAGGTGAGGTTTAAGAAAGAATTTCTTTGGTAGATATTCAATAATCTGTTTTTCTGTAATACATCAGCTGCTGGAGAAATGTAATAGAATATTTATTACTCTGATTCTGCAGTTTTTGGAAACATCCCATACACGGCCCTAGAGACGCACGACCACCTTGTGAGTTTTCTGGTTCCTTTTTCTTAGGATGTATTTTCAGGCGATTCCAATAAATTCTTTAAAACACCTGATGAGGTCAAAGTACTCACGACACTCCTAGCTACATTCTTTAGTTTCTAGTGTTGCTTCTTATTTTTTTGGCACCTCAATTTTGTAAAGACCTTGAGGTGCCAAAACATAAAAAAACACAACCCTGGAAACTACACCCTTAAAGGGACACTGTCACCAGAATTTGGAGGGAACAATCTTCAGCCATGGAGGCGGGGTTTTGGGGATTTTGATTCACCCTTTCCTTACCCGCTGGCTGCATGCTGGCTGCAATATTGGATTGAAGTTCATTCTCTGTCCTCCATAGTACACGCCTGCACAAGGCAAGATTGCTTTGCGCAGGCGTGTACTACGGAGGACAGAGAATGAACTTCAATCCAATATTGCAGCCAGCGGGTAAGGAAAGGGTGAATCAAACACCCAAAAACCCCGCCTCCATGGCTGAAGATTGTTCCCTCCAAATTCAGGTGACAGTGTCCCTTTAAAGAATTTACCGTATGTAGGAGTGCTGTCAGCATTTTGACCTCCTGGAGGTTTCTAAGAATTTGTTAGAATCGAGTTGTAGGTTGAAAGTATTGTTTGTTTTTTTTCTCATAATTCAAATTTTTTTCCAGGTAATTGCGAGAAAAATCAATCCAAACAAGATGGCGCAAACACCAGAAATGTACAGCACCTTGCGTTAAAAAATGAACTGTCCTTAGGTCATCAATACAGTAGCTCACGAGATGAGATCCTCAAGTTATCAATATCAAGTCGGTGGGGATCCGAAACCCGGAAACCCCACCCATCAGCGGATACATGCTCCGACCATGGCAAATTAGATTCTATTCAAGAGTATAAGGATAGGTCTTCATTATTAGATGAAACCCTTTAAAAGGAATCCCACAGCAGGGTTGTGCTATGTAATCTGAGCGCAGTATGATACAGGAGCAGAGACCCGGATTCCAGTGATGCATCAATTACTAGGCTATGTGTTGTCTCAAAATAATGAGTGTTTTATCAGCAGAAGATTATCACTGCAGGGCTACATGTGTTGTGCAATCTAGTCAACCTTCTCTGTGTAACCCCGCCCCCACCACTGATTGTATATTGATAGAAAATTGCCAATGTTCACAGCTGACAATCAGTGGTGTGGGCGGGGTTATACACAGCTCAGCTTTCCGAGGTCTGCTAGATCTGCAGCAGAGAAAACTGATTTTTATCACAACTGCTGCACCCAATAAACTAAGTGATACATCTGTTATGCACGTGTCCCAGATCCGATCTTTGCTCCTGTGACCTAGGCCCGCTGAACCCTGTGCTCCACATTGGGCTCTGCAGATGGCCCAGTGTGATCCCAAGTTATCATCAGCCTGGGTCTTTATAAGACCTACTAGGACACACACCTGTATCTTGGTATTAAGACTTTTGTGCTCTGGAGTCCTGTCGGCCTGCAGCCTCCAGAACCACTGCTATCTGTTCCCAGTGGTCCCCGTCCGCCTGCAGCCTCCAGGACCCTGCTACCTGTTCCCGACCCCCCATCCGCCTGCAGCCTCCAGAACCACTCCTACCTGTTCCCGGTGGTCTCCGTCCGCCTGCAGCCTCCAGGACCCCTGCTACCTGTTCCCAGTCCCCCGTCTGCCTGCAGCCTCCAGGACCACTGCTACCTGTTGCCGGTGGTCCCCGTTCGCCTGCAGCCCCCAGGACCCTGCTACCTGTTCCCAGTCCCCCATCCGCCTGCAGCCTTCAGGACCACTGCTACCTGTTCCCGGTGGTCCCCATCCACCTGCAGCCTCCTGGACCACTGCTACCTGTTCCCGGTCCCCTGTCCGCCTGCAGCCTCCAGGACTACTGCTACCTGTTCCTGGTCCCCTGACCGCCTGTAGCCTCCAGGACCTCTACTACCTGTTCCTGGTCCCCTGTCCGCCTGCAGCCTCCATGTCCCTGCTACCTGTTCCTGGTTCCCTGTCCACCTGTAGCCTCGAGGACCCTGCTACCTGTTCCTGGCCCTCTGTCTGCCTGTAGCCGCCAGGACCCCTGCTACCTGTTCCCGGTCCCGTCCACCTGCAGCCTCCAGGACCACTGCTACCTGTTCCCGGTCCCCTGTCCGCCTGCAGCCTCCCGGTCCCCTGTCCGTCTGCAGCTTCCAGGACCACTGCTACCTGTTCCTGGTTCCCTGTCTACCTGTAGCCTCGAGGACCACTGCTACCTGTTCCTGGTTCCCTGTCCACCTGTAGCCTCGAGGACCCTGCTACCTGTTCCTGCTCCCCTGTAGCCTCCAGGCCCACTGCTACCTGTTCCCGGTCCTCTGTCTGCCTGTAGCCGACAGGACCTCTCCCCTTTTTCCACATACCTCACCTGCCTCTGCACTGACACCCATTGCCAGTGTTTCCACCCGGACAATGGGCTTGCAAGATCCAACTCACCAGGTGAGCCTAATAACATAGTTGGAATCAGGGTCTCTGACCCTACATCATGCTGCTCTCAGATGGGGTTATAAAAACATGGATCTGGATTCCCTTTAAGGATACTCTGATGGTGCCAATGCAAGGTGTGAGAGTGTTAAAGCGCTACACAACATTTTGCAAGCACTCAGCCTTTACTATAGAGCACTACTTGTATTCGGTTTGCTTATATAGCGCCAACATATTCCGCCGCACCTTACACCGCCAAGTGGCGGGCATACATATATAGCAGATTATGTGCGCGGTTATGTCTTCTCCACCCTGAAGTACATCAGTCCCAATAATCCCAAGGTCAGCAGCTCATTCTATGGCCCCATGCTGACGATGCATTATACCGCAGCCTTCCCATAACTTGTACAGTAGTCAGTGCCGCCCTTTGACCGTGCAGAGGACTGTGTGCGCTCACTGATAAGAGATACTACCTGGCAGAGAGCAGCACAGATTGATCCAGGGAGAGAGGCACAAAGTACACAGAACTCTGACAGACGGATGAGGAGAGGCCAACGACGTTCACACCATGTCGTCAATGCTGCTAATCCTCCAGCACCAACGTGCGAACTGCAGGAAGCGCCAGACGTCAGGCAGAAACGCGGACGACAGGACGCGGAGCAAAAAATGATAATCACTAAAGAAATATTTCCTTAGAGAGCAATTGCCGGAGTAGACGCTGGAGGGATACGATACCGCAATATGTTTCCTGAGATATCTGATGAGCACAAAGTTGTAGAATATGGCGTACAGCGGCGTGCGTCATACATAACCCCAATGACATATAAAGAAAATAAAAAAAATGGGAGGTGGATCTTTATTATATATCAGCAGCGGGGAAATAATTATTTGATACCCTGCCGATTTTGCAAGTTTTCCCACCTACAAAGAATGGAGAGGTCTGTTATTATTATTATTATCGTAGGTACACTTCACCTGTGAGAGACAGAATCTAAAAATTAAAAACAGGAAATCACATTGTAGGATTTTTACATATTTAATGCAATAAAATGCAACTTAATTACAGCCCTCTCCATTCTTTGTAGGTGGGAAAAGTTGCAGAATTGGCAGTGTATCAAATACTTATTTTCCCCACTGTATATATTGTGACAAAGTCACTGGCGAGGTGCTGGAGGGGAGATACATTTCGCTGAGGCTATTGGCTTCACTGAATTAAAACAAAGAAAGTTTGCTATGTGTTGAGATTGGTTAATCGGCTGGGTTTATGTGGACAACTATAGAGCGAGTGGGAGGATGTCCACCTTATCTCCTCCCCAGGGTGTAGTCTGGAGTCTTGGCCTCCAGTGTTCAGTAGGCCTGGAGAGTGGAACTCCAGTGCTAGGTGTCCTAACAAGGAAGCTGAACCGGTGTATGATGGTTTTCCTGAGCAGGCGGATCCCACTAACCACACGGACTGTGCTGTATGTTTTGCTTAGGCCAGGAAGGCTTTGTTTTATTTTAATAACTCTGCACTGGCTTATGAGACTGTCCTAATAAACCAATGAGAGAGTCTTAAAGAGACAGTGTTCCGTTGTCTACCTCCGTGTGCAACCGAGTGAGCCGATCTACCACAGTATACACACATATACAAAAAAAAAAAAAAGTACCAACACTGACAAATATTTGCGTAAAGGATGCTAGATGTACTTTTATAATGAAAGGGGCAGTCGAAAGAGACTTTCTGCTTAAGGGTACCGTCACACAGTGGCATTTTGATCGCTACGACGGCACGATCCGTGACGCTTCAGCATCGTAACAATATCGCTCCAGCGTCGTAGACTGCTGTCACACTTTGCAATGTACGACGCTGGAGCGATAATTTCATGACGTATGTGCGATGTAGAAGCCGTTGGTTACTATGCGCACATCGTATACAATATCGTGCACACCTTTGTTACACCATGCGATCATGCCGCCACAGCGGGACACTAGACAACGAAAGAAAGTTTCAAACGATCTGCTACAACGTACGATTCTCAGCGGGGTCCCTGATCGCAGGAGCGTGTCAGACACAGCGAGATCGCTGGAACGTCACGGATATATCGCTGGAACGTCACGGATCGTGCCGTCGTAGCGATCAAAATGCCACTGTGTGACGGTACCCTAACAATCATTCATTAAAGGAAAAGTATATAATTTGCACACATCCTTTTCTGTACAGAAGACTTTTCAGTATTCTCATTACCAACATAGACAGGTTCCCTTTACTAGAGTTTTAAATAACCACAAATGAAGATGAGTGACCTGAAAAGTGTATGTTGTCTAATCCAAAAAAAGGCTTGAAGGGGCAAAGCCCCACTAGAAATGACCCGTCTCTAATAAGTCTATAAAATTTGGATATTATATTAAAAATAGATATTTTGGGGGGTAATGAATTAAAATGACAACACTAATTTTGTTATAGACTAGATTATTCTATATATGTATATGATCTAACCTATTTATGGCAATTAGGATTGATAAGAGTTTTCAGCAGGATCACAATGACCGGTAACATAGCCGATAACCGTGGATCAACCAATCACAATAAGAGATGTCATATCTGACCCTTCTCCCCCTCCCTTACCAATGAACTTTGCACACACTCATTAGATGCTTCACACCAAAAATAGGGTCAGTCTGTCTATTGCTGCTAATGTGCATGTGCATTTACTGAAAGAACAGGAAAAGAGTTTAGACTAGACAGCTGGTGTGAAAATTGCTCGATGTATACAATGCTCAGCATAAACGAGTAAGATTTTAATCAATATCTTATGTGAGCTTCTGCTGTCGGGTGGTTACATTTCATTGACGGGATCATAAATTCACAGATGTACTGCACTGTAATGAAAGAAAAGAAAGACTTGGTGCAGTCCTTAAAAATCATGGAGGTCATGCAAAATACTAGATGTACCATCTTTTGACGTGGGGTGTATTCTTTTTTTGCATCAACTAATTTGAAGATTTTGTGAAGAAAGTCACATTATTACTTTTGTGTTAGGAGTTTAAAAAATAATCTATCTTGTCAAATTTGGGATATTGTTCTATTCAATGAGATATTGATTAAATTGTACTTTTCGCATGGGGCGTACTCATTTATGCTGAGCACAAGTAATATATATTAATGTATTCATTTTGTTATTATTTAATACAAAACATAAGAAAAAAATATTATTGAAACAATTTTAAAAGTTACAATTAACATAAAAACAGGTCAGAACAGTAGATTGTTTTCTGATTCCCTTTAATGTTTTGTTCGTGGTTCTCTTCCTGAAAGTTCCGACCCTTAAAAGAAAGTATTTTTACACCCTTAAATGATCCAGAATATGATGATCTGGCACCTATCGTGAAGCCGGAATATAATATAGTGATTTTTCGGTGAGGATTCTCCGCAGTCACAGCATTAGTGAATCACAGTCACGCACACAGAGGTTGGGCGACAACTTCACGGGAAGCCGGATAGCTTTCCAACATGGTTTTGGTTTGTGACACTTATCCAGAATGCCCGTAAGAAACCTACGTTAACACAGAAGAAATGCACAAACTCCTTGCAGGTGGTGCCAGATAATTATGTAACCGGGGAGCGAGCACATTTCTTCTCTTCTTGGCAAACCTCAATGTAAACTCAGAACTAGAGATTTGCTCCTGGGGTTTTCACTAATTTGCTAAGACCTGGATGTATAAAGTTTGGCGGATTCACCTCTGCCAGTAAAAGGTGCGATGTAAAAAGAACACAAGTGGCATAGAAAATAAGTGCAAATATAATAATCTGATGGAAGGAAAGAGGAAAAAAAAAAAAAAGGATCCAATAGCTGCCAGTAAATTGTGCACCTGGCATTCCCGGAAATAGTGATTCATTGTGGTGCGTGAACCCAGAGAATTGGGCAGCACGAGAGGAGAGGTTGGCGGTGGAGGGCACAAGATAAGAGGATATAATGCCATACAAGTAGGGCACATGGGAGTGTGGGGCAGCGAGCGGTTTAAGGGCACCACATGGTTTAATCCAATTAGTCCGAGTCCTGATAAGCAGCAGATAATCCTGTAATTTAATTAACATTCTGCCATTCACAGTGCAAAGGACATGGGCCATAGCCCAGCACAAGGCAGCACAGCAGTAATTAACTTCTCCAACCAAAGAGCCAAAAGCAATTATTACTTGCTGCACTATTTAACCCTTTCCTGCCAACATTATTTTGCAAGATCATTTGAAGTGCAGCTACTGCTTCAGGTAACGTTTCCCCAGAATAAACTGCAGTGTGTGTACATGAGGAATAAGACTATTTGTGACCATTATTGGACTTGCATCCTGCATTTTTTCAACAGTTTTCCCCTCTGCAGGCTCTATCTCTAGTTTTCAGTTGTCTCCGAGCTGGTGGGTGGTAACTAGCTGCTATGTTACAGAAGCATGAGAGATTCCTGCTCTTCAGTCTCTTTTTCACATGTTCAAAAGCAAAAGCAGCATGGCAGACATCGTGCAGCTGAGATCCCAGGCTCTCTATCTCTCCCTATACTTCCCCCTTCCCTTTCCTCACTCTCCTCCTTTTCCCCTCTACCTGTCCCTCTGCTCTCTCTCTAACCTCTCCATCTCTATCTCCCTCTGCTCTCTTTGTCTCCATCTCTCTGTCACTTCACTCCTCAACATTTTCCTCTGCTCTCTTCCTCTTTCCTTTCACTTTAACTTCCCTATTCGCTTTCCCCCTTCTCCCCTCTAGCTCTCTTCTTTCTCCCTCTCTTTTTCCTCTCTTGCTTTCTCTCTAACCTCTCCATCTTCCCTCTGCTCTCTTCCTTCTCTCCTTTCCCATTTAACTCCCCTATTTACTTTCCACTCTCCTCCTCCTTTCTCTCCCTTGCTTTTTCTTCTGCCTCCTCCTTACCTCTCTCATCCTTCTCCCCTCTGCTCTCTCTCTAACCTCTCCATCTCCCTCTGCTCTCTTCCTTCGCCCCCTCTTTTCCCTCTACATCTCCTGCCCTCTACATTGCCATCTGCTCTCTATAGCTTTTCAATCTCCCTTTCCTTTCCCTTTTCTCCCCCCTACATTCCCCTCTGCTCTCTCTCTAACCTCTCCATCTCTCTCTGCTCTCTTCCTTCTCCCCCTCTTTTCCCTGTACCTCTCCTGCCATCTACATTGCCATCTGCTCTCTATAACTTTTCAATCTCCCTTTACGCTCTTCCTTTTCTCCCTTTCCTTTCCCTTTTCTCCCCTCTACATTCCCCTCTGCTCCCTCTCTAACCTCTCCATCTCCCTCTGCTCTCTTCCTTCAAGAGGCAGCAGTAATTTGATCCCTCAGTAAAGGTACCTTCACACTAAACGATGCTGCAGCGATCCAGACAACGATCCGGATCGCTGCAGCGTCGCTGTTTGGTCGCTGGAGAGCTGTCACACAGACCGCTCTCCAGCGACCAACGATGCCGGTAACCAGGGTAAACATCGGGTTACTAAGCGCAGGGCCGCGCTTAGTAACCCAATGTTTACCCTGGTTACCATCGTAAAAGTAAAAAAAAACAAACGCTTCATACTTACCTTCCGCTGTCTGTCCCCGGCGCTGTGCTTCTCTGCACTGTGTGACGTCACCGCTCTGCTTTCCGGCCGCTGTGCTCACAGTGAGTGCAGGAAAGCAGAGCGCCGGGGACAGACAGCGGAAGGTAAGTATGAAGCGTTTGGTTTTTTTTACTTTTAGGATGGTATCCAGGGTAAACATCGGGTTACTAAGCGCGGCCCTGCACTTAGTAACCCGATGTTTACCCTGGTTACCAGTGAAGACATCGCTGAATCGGTGTCACACACGCCGATTCAGCGATGTCAGCGGGAGAGCCAGCGACGAAACAAAGTTCTGGCCTTCTAGCCCCGACCAGCGACAGCACAGCAGGATTCTGATCGCTGCTGCCTGTCAAACTGAACGATATCGCTATCCAGGACGCTGCAACGTCACGGATCGCTAGCGATATCGTTTAGTGTGAAGGTACCTTAAGCTGTAGCAGTCCATCTTGCAAAATGGGTTTTAGCTGTACTCCTGAGTAAAATGGTGAGTTCAAGAAGCAGGTGAAAGAGAAGTGGCTCTTAAGTGGAGAATAAAAAGTATATTTTTATTACAAAGTTTCTCATATTCACTTGTACTATCAATATTTGCAAAGTCTGTTGAAACAACAGAAACCACTTAAATTGTAGGAGATTGGAAAAAAAAGGTCTAGGTTTTCCAGTTATGCTACATGTGAACATACCGTTAGGAATGACCCATAATGCATTGCTAGAATAAAAAAAAAAAAGTGTTCATGGACTGCCCTTTGGTCTCAATAGAAACTTTTCTACCGCAAACAGCTTGCAGGGATCGAAACCCCTCGTGGTCCAACCTTCTATCAGAGACTAGACCATTAGTAATGTGTAATACAAATAACAGTATTCTGTGTTATTATTTATTATTATTTATTATTATAGCGCCATTTATTCCATGGCGCTTTACATGTGAGGAGGGGTATAACATAATAAAAACAAGTACAATAGTCTTGAACAATACAAGTCATAACTGGTACAGCAGGAGAGAGGACCCTGCCCGCGAGGGCTCACAATCTACAAGTGGCTCACAATCTATTCCTATGGATCCGTAATAAAAACCCTACTTTTCTAGATTTGGGGTTGTGAATGAAAGCACGGACATTCTCATAATCCACAAGAAATTAATCATGCATGGCTCCTAAAAGACATTATGGTGTCTCAGTGGGGCAGAATACAGTGACTATAGGTTCATCCTGAGACATAAATATTACCGATGAGCGAACGTGCTGGGATAAGGTGTTATCTGAGCATGCTCATGTGCTAATAAGAGTATCTTCGGCGTGCTCGAATATTATGTTCGAGTCCCAGCACTTGCATGTCTCATGGCTGTTTGACAGCCACATCACAGGCAGGGATTGTCTAACAAACATTCCTACATGTGTTGCAGCCGCGGGACTCGAACATAATATGCGAGCACGCCGAAGACACTCTATTAGCACCCAAGCATGCTCAGATAACACCTTATCCCAGCACGTCCACTCATGACTATTAAATATCATGAATTCTATGGAAGGGTTGGACCCCAAAGTATTGATTTAATGAAATGGAGTACAACGACCAAGGAAACAAATGAATAGCGAGTCACTGATGTACACAGGTGCTACTTTTTCTCGTGGGGATCATGGCGGTTTGATCCAGAGGACACATTCAGGCCTCATTCAGACACTGGTCATTTGTTTCGTAGACACACACACAATAACTATCCAATTTTCATCAGTGTTTCATAAGTTTTACTTCTATGCAAAAAAAGAGGATTTTTCAAGTTACTCTTAGCAAACAATTGATGAAAAACAGACAAAACACCGATGGTATCGGAGCACTATCCGATGTTTCCACGGACCCGCAGACTTTCACTGTCGAGTTTGAGCCGCGACTCGGACCAAAGTGGACAAGTCTCCATGATTTGGTCTTCATAACTACGTGGACATGTGAACACGCTATGATAGGAACGAGATTTATCTGCGAAAGATACGGATAGAACTCAAGCGAGAAAAAAACGGGACACCCGAATGAGGTCTTCGATGGATACATTTTCTACAGCCACAAGGCACGGATCCTCTCTCTGCTCACAATTCCCTAAGGCAGAGCAATTAGCCGTATACAAGAGGTCAAGATCTGCATAGAAAAATATATATAAAAAGTAAGGGATTTCTGAAAGTTGCAGCCTAGACTACAAAATATAAATACAAATTGACCAACTTATCACTCTCACGACGTCCAAGAAATGTCTGAACAGTCCCCGTAATCTGTCCTGAGGTTTGCCGACATCTAAGCACAGGCTGCAGAAACAATCCCATTCAGAGGCATGAAATGGGATTTTCAGAAGAAGAAATCTGCCACGTGTATTTGCCCTTAGGATATGTTAAGGGTGAATTCACACACGGTGACTTTGTTGGGAGACATTTCTGTCACTGAAAATCTGTTCCATACGACATGGATTTTTACAAGCCTCATTCAGATGATTGAGACAGTCACAGAAGTTTCTGCAACAAGTCTACTAATTGGCTGCAGCGGTCGCGTCACATTGTTTATGTCACGTGACCATCAGGATAGACGACGCAGATATTGCAAATAGCGCCTGTACAGGAGGTATGTAGAGTAGATTTATTAAGACGGGGATATCCAGTAGTGGACAGCCCCTTTAACTAAGGCTCTTATTAACATAGTGACACTGGGCACATTTGAAAAAAGGTAAAAAGGTGCATGGAAAAATGTTGCAGCACTGTGCGCTACTTGCCACAGATCGCCTAAATCGTATCCCCAGGTAAAACAATTTGGCTAGCCCTCGTATTGCTTAAAAAAAAAAAAAAAAAAAAAAAGGTCCAACAATGTAAATGTCCTGTGCTTTTGGATCCTGATATTTACAAAATCTCAATGTGCTACATTGGTGGCGTTAGGGTTTTTGTTTCACAACCTAAAGGGGTTTTCTTATGTTTCTTCATTAGCGCGCAACTCCTCTGCCTCCTGGAGCTGTTTCTTCATGAGCACACAGCTCCTCTGCCTCCGGGTGTTGTTCCCTCATGAGCACACAGCTCCTCTGCCTCCCTGTGTTGTTCCTTCATGAGCACACAACTCCTCTGCCTTATGGTATTGTTCCCTCATGAGCACACCGCTCCTCTGCCTCCCTGTGTTGTTTATTCATGAGCACACAGCTCCTCTGCCTCCCAGTATTGTTCCGTCATGAGCACACAGCTCATTTGCCTCCCGGTATTGTTCCGTCATGAGCACACAGCTCCTCTGCCTCCCGGTATTGTTCCTTCATGAGCACACAGCTCCTCTGCCTCCCGGTATTGTTCCTTCATGAGCACACAGCTCCTCTGCCTCCCTGTGTTGTTTCTTCATGAGCACACAGCTCCTCCTCCCGATGTTGTTCCGTCATGAGCACACAGCTCCTCTGCCTCCGGATGCTGTTCTCTCATGAGCACACAGCTCCTCTGCCTCCCGGTATTGTTTCCTCATGAGCACACAGCTCCTCTGCCTCCCTGTGTTGTTTCCTCATGAGCACACAGCTCCTCTGTCTCCCGATGTTGTTTCTTCATGAGCACACAGCTCCTCTGCCTCCCGGTATTGTTCCATCATGAGCACACAGCTCCTCTGCCTCCCAATATTGTTCCTTCATGAGCACACAGCTCCTCTGCCTCCCGGTATTGTTCCGTCATGAACACACAGCTCCTCTGCCTCCCGATATTGTTCCTTCATGAGCACACAGCTCCTCTGCCTCCCGGCATTGTTCCTTCATGAGCACACAGCTCCTCTGCCTCCTGGTATTGTTCCTTCATGAGCACACAGCTCCTCTGCCTCCCGGCATTGTTCCTTCATGAGCACACAGCTCCTCTGCCTCCCGGCATTGTTCCTTCATGAGCACACAGCTCCTCTGCCTCCCGGTATTGTTCCATCATGAACACACAGCTCCTCTGCCTCCCGGCATTGTTCCTTCATGAGCACACAGCTCCTCTGCCTCCCGGCATTGTTCCTTCATGAGCACACAGCTCCTCTGCCTCCCGGCATTGTTCCTTCATGAGCACACAGCTCCTCTGCCTCCCGGCATTGTTCCTTCATGAGCACACAGCTCCTCTGCCTCCCGGCATTGTTCCTTCATGAGCACACAGCTCCTCTGCCTCCCGGCATTGTTCCTTCATGAGCACACAGCTCCTCTGCCTCCCGGTATTGTTCCTTCATGAGCACACAGCTCCTCTGCCTCTCGGTGTTGCTTCTTCATGTGCACATCGCTCCTCTGCCTCTTGGAGTTGTTTCTTTATGAAGCAAGGGAAGAGAATGCACTTCATGAGCATGATTACCTTGCCTCTCGGTGTTATTTCTTCACGAGGGTGCCGCTCCTCTGCCTCCCGGTGTGGCTTCTTTATGAGTGCGGTACATTGCAAGGTGACTCGTTTTAAGAATTTAAAAGAACCTCTTTAAAATGGTACACTGACGACCTGGTGTCACTCACATTCAATAGTATCTGTAGGTCCAAACAACTGGGGAACCACATGCAGATGGTCTGAGTGCTACCGATCTACATTTTCTTGAATTGTTCAGTATCTTTAAAAGGTTATTTCAGAAGAGTACAGGAAAACATCCGAACAGAACAAACAGTGGCAGCATATTTTTTTGGGAGGATTGTGACAGTTCCCTGAATTTTCTCCCTAATTTAGCCTGGTTCCCATTTCCGGCTTTGTCGTGTGCTTTGGTATTCTCTTCCTTCTCATCCACGTATTCTCTTCCCTTGTCCTTCGTCTTTCTCATGCTCCCCCTTTCTCTTTCTCCATTTCCTTATTTGGGTTTTCAGTTGTAAAAAAAAAAAAAAAAATCCTAGAAATGTTCTGGTCAATTGGATGCAGGATCAGGCTGACACCCAGATTGCAGCGGCGCGGTCACTACGCAGATAATTGCAGACCGGTCAGGGGAACAAATAGGACCATGGTCACCATATACAATGAACCAGTACAAAGAGGAGCTGGGAATCAGTCGTGCCAGGATCTGCAGCGTCAGAACTTATTCTCCAGTAACTCTTATCTGACGAGTGCATCTCAATAACGGCAGCAGAATTTCCTTTACAAATCAGCCCTCTGTTCTCTTCAGCAGATATAGCGATAAGACTGGATTCAGTTTCACGATAAAATATATCTCACAGTTTCATCACCGAAACCACCAAAAAGCCGTCCGTAGGGAACTCAACCCACATTCTCATGCAACGTTGTTCAGCTGATAAAGCCATTAGTACCACTTGTATTTCTCCAAAAATGGACCTATCGCTAACAGCTTCCATTACGTACTGATAACTACTGCACTTTTTTTTTTGTACCATCCCTTTTTTTAAGTGGATCTGCCACCAGATTTTATAATAAATATATTTAACACGATCTCTTAGACCTGATGAGGCTGGTGTATTTACTTTGAAAATCCATTTCGGCACAACTGCATAACCCTTTTGCTTGATATTAAAGCTCTTTGCTGGACACGTGAAATACTTCCTTTAGTTTGAGGACTATATAGCCATCACAGCAGGTTCTTTTTTCAAAGAAAGTACACCAGCCTCATCAGGGCCAATACATCAATTTAATAAATTATGCATTTAGGTTTTTGAGACTTGGTGACAGCTAAACTAGAATTCATTAGTATCCTAGGCTTTCTTAAAGAAGTTGGCTAGTTTAGAAAAATATTGTATTAGGAAATCCTGAGTTAATAGATGGGGCGTCAATGGTCACAATCCACTTTTCTTGGCCAGAGGACAGAGTGGGTACAAAAGGGGACTTTCATTTAATGGGGGTAATAGCACAGGACAGGTCCTCTAGACTGAAATTTGGCTGAAACCCCCCAACCATCTGATAAGTACTGTGGCCTCCCAACAGATGATGTTGTAAGAGAGAAGGATTGGTTATTGGCATTTCAGCGCCCAGAGTAGGTGTGTCACTGCCAGAGAAGTCTGGCAGCAGCTTTTTCCCTCTGTCCTCATTAAAAGCAAAAACAATAGGTTGAGCCAATAGCTCATGTATATGGGAGCACAGGAACTGTTTAGCCGACCATTATCTCATAGTCTCCATGTGAATGGGCACTCTGCAATGCTTTATTGCTCCTGTGGTGGCGCTGTACAGAAATTAAACCTTCCTGCGGGTTTCTCCAAAGAAAATACACTGCTCAAAAAAATAAAGGGAACAATTAAACAACACACAATGTAACTCCATGTCAATCCCTCTTCTGTGAAATCAACCTGTCCAGTTATGAAGAAACACCAATTGGAAATCAATTTTTCCTGCTGTTGTGTAAATGGAACAGACAACAGGTAGAAATGATAGACAATTAGCAAGACAACCTCTATACAGGAGCGGTTCTGGAGGGGGTGACCACAGACCATTTCTCTGTTCTCATCCTTTTTGGCTGTTGTTTTGGTGACTTTTACAAATGGTCATTGCTCTCACCCCTAGAGGTACTGTACAGTAGTGTGAGGCAGTGTCTACAACACACAGAAGTTGCTCAGGTAGTGCAGCTCATCCAGGATGGCACATCAATGCGAGCTGTGGCAAGAAGGTTTGCTATGTCTGTCAGCACAGTGTGCATAGCTTGGAGCAGATACCAGAAGACAGGCCAGTACATCAGGAGACATGGAGGGGGCTGTAGGAGGGCAAAAACCCAGCAGGAGGACCGCTACTTCCTCTTTTCTGCAAGGAGAAACAGGAGGAGTACTGCCAGAGCCCTGCAAAATGACCTCCAGCAGGTCACTAACATCCATCCATTAAACTGTCAGAAATAGAACAGACTCCATGAGGGTGGTATGAGGGCCCGAAGTCCACAAGTGGGTGTTATGCTTACAACCCAACACCGTGCAGGGTGATTGGCAGATTCGACATTGGTGCCCTGAGCTCTTTGCGGATGAAAGCAGGTTCACACTGAGCACATGTGACAGACATGACAGAATCTTGAGACGCTGTGGAGAGCGATCTGCTGCCTGTAACATCCTCCAGCATGACCGGTTTGGCAGTGATGGTAATGGGGTTGAATTTCTTTGGAGGGCCGCACAGCCCTCCATGTGCTCTCCAGAGGTAGCCTGACTGCCATTAGGTACCGAGATGAGATCCTCAGACCCCTTGGGAGACTGTTGTGAATTCAGCTTTTGGGCTCCCTCCAGTGGTTGTAGAGGGTAATGCAGTTGTGCCTGGACTGCAGGATTGGACAGGTGTATCTACTAATTGCAAAACTGACTGGGGTATAGAGCCTTGCAGGACTCTTTAGTCTCTGCCAGTTGTCCATTGTTTTTGAAGGATTCACTTCCCTGCTGGTCTCTCCAGTTTGCTGTGCTTTTCTTCAAAGATAAGTCCTGGCTTTGTTTTTGCTGTCCACCTGCTGTGGACCTTATAGTTCTGTGCATATTCATGTTTTTGTCTTGTCCAGCTTTGTCTGTGAAGGATTTTTTGCAGCCAAGCTGTGTCTCTGGAGATGCAGATATACCCCCCATGTCTTTAGTCAGATGTGGTGATTCGTATTTTCTGTGGTGGATATTTTCTAGTGTTTTTATACTGACCGCATAGTACTCTGTTCTATTCTTTCTTTTTAGCTAGTATGGCCTCCTATGCTAAAATCTGATTTCATATCTGCGTATGTTATTTCCCTCTCCTCTTACAGTCAATATTTGTGGGGGGCTGTCTATCCTTTGGGGATTTTCTCTGAGGCAAGATAGGCTTCCTGTTTCTGTCTTTAGGGGAAGTTAGATCTTAGGCTGTGTCGAGGGGTCTAGGGAGCGTTAGGTACCCCCCACGGCTACTTCTAGTTGCGCTGCTAGGTTCAGGGTTTGCGGTCAGTACAGGGACCACCTTCTCCAGAGTCCGTCTCATGCTGCTCCTAGGCCACCAGATCATAACAGGAGACCATATGCTGGTGTGGTTGGCCCTGGGTAATGCAGTGCCAGACCTCATGTGGCTGGAGTGTGTCGGCAGTTCCTGCAAGATGAAGGCATTGAAGCTATGGACTGGCCCGTCCGTTCCCCAGACCCGAATCCAATTGAGCACATCTGGGACATCATGTCTCGTTCCATCCACCAACGTCACGTTGCACCACAGACTGTCCAGGAGTTGGCGGATGCTTTAGTCCAGGTCTGGTAGGAGATCTGTCAAAAGAACATTCGCCGCCTCATCGGGAGCATGCCCAGGCGTTGTAGGGAGGTCATACAGGCACGTGGAGGCCACACAAACTACCAAGCATCATTTCCATGTCTTGAGGCATTTCCACTGAAGTTGGATCAGCCTGTAATTTGATTTTCCACTTTAATTTTGAGCATAATTTCAAATCCAAACCTCCATGGGATATTAATTTTGATTTATATTGATCATTTTTATGTTTTATTGTTCTCAACACATTCCACTATGTAACGAATAAAGATTTGCAACTGGAATATTTCATTCAGTGATATCTCGGATGTGGTATTTTAGTGTTCACTTTATTATTTTGAGCAGTGTACCATAGTTAAAGGGGTTTACAGGTCAGGAATGAAATTCTGCAATCACTATGTGACCGGAAATGGCTGAATCCTCAGTGTGCACACCACACGCCGTCAGGAGTCTCAGGTGTGCCAACGGCGAGAGCAGGCGATCATGTAACTGCAAGTATGTGGCATATTTCCAGCCACATTCCGACTAGATGTGTGAGGCCTAGCTCAATGCAAGTGAACTGAGCGAGGCAACGCAAGTCTAGTCGACACATGACTGCATATATGCAAATCACAAACTTGTGTTCACGTGACCGCCTGCCACCAGCACTGGAGAATCCTGGCAGCGTGCGGTGTGCACACCTTGAGGATTCGGAAGTCTGCAGTGACACATGGTGACTGCAGACTTTCATTCCAAACCTGGACAACCCCTTTAATGAATGGGAGTCCAAGCAGGTGCGGGCACTTTTTGAACAGCTTATTGCGATAGGACCCTACTAAAAAGTTAGGGTTATCCAAAGTAGAGAACTCTTTACTTATTTATGGTCAACATATTTCCTCTTTATTTTTTTTAACCTGATGTAAATGCCGCGGTTGTCAAGAATACCGTGTTTTCCTTTTGTTTCTGATCCTCTCCATTCCTGAGATATATATCCAGCTCTTCTCTGTATGTAAATCTAGTCATGTGCGCCAAAGAGGTGTGGCCAACTCCTATTCATGGGTGTGTTTTGGTGACCACGTCTAGTTGGCTTTAAAGACAAAATTTACATCCAACAAAATGGAAGCCACACTTCAGGAATGGAGTGGAGCAGGAACAAAAGAGAAAACAGTGCCAGGATCAGGAGCACAACGGCATTTGCACCAGGTAAAGGAATGACATTTTTATGGCACATGACAGTATTACTCATGGAAAAGCTGTGAGACAGGGCAGTCAAGACATCCGGGGAGAGATAACAAGAGAGCTGGTCATAAATAGAGGTCTAAAACAAAGGCGTAGTCAGGTCAGAATTCCAGGAACATAGAGGATAAAGACCAAGGGGCTAGGCAAAAGGATGGTCAAAGGCAAGGTCTAAGGTCAGGCAGCAAAAGATCAGAAATGGAGCACTGGAAAACAAGGCACAAACTCCACCGAGCTAAAGCTGTGACTGGCAATAATCAGATACTAACAGCCAGTGAAATAACCAGGTAATCACCCAGAACAGGAGACACGTGGAAGAAACCCGGCACACCCCTGCCCTGATTGGCAGATGGACACAAAACAGACAGTTCAGCATGTCCCTGCCTCAGACTGGATGGCTGGACAGTCCCTCACAAAACAGACAGCTCAGCATGTCCCTGCCTCAGACTGGATGGCTGGACAGTCCCTCACAATACTGACAGCTCAGCATGTCCCTGCCTCAGACGGCTGGACAGTCCCTCACAATACTGACAGCTCAGCATGTCCCTGCCTCAGACTGGATGGCTGGACAGTCCCTCACAATACTGACAGCTCAGCATGTCCCTGCCTCAGACGGCTGGACAGTCCCTCACAATACTGACAGCTCAGCATGTCCCTGCCTCAGACTGGATGGCTGCATAGTCCCTCACAATACTGACAGCTCAGCATGTCCCTGCCTAAGACTGGATGGCTGGACAGTCCCTCACAATACTGACAGCTTAGCACACTCCTGCCCCAGATTGGACGGCTGGACAGTCCTTCACAATACTGACAGCTTAGCACACTCCTGCCACAGATTGGACGGCTGGACAGTCCTTCACAATAATGACAGCTCAGCACACTCCTGCCCCAGATTGGACGGCTGGACAGTCCTTCACAATACTGACAGCGTAGCACACTCCTGCCACAGATTGGACGGCTGGACAGTCCTTCACAATAATGACAGCTCAGCACACTCCTGCCCCAGATTGGATGGCTGGGCAGTCCTTCACAATAATGACAGCTCAGCACATTCCTGCCCCAGATTGGACGGCTGGATAGTCCTTCACAATACTGACAGCTTAGCACACTCCTGCCCCAGATTGGACGGCTGGACAGTCCTTCACAATACTGACAGCTCAGCACACTCCTGCCACAGATTGGACAGCTGGACAGTCCTTCACAATAATGACAGCTCAGCATGTCCCTGCCTCAGACTGGATGGCTGGATAGTCCCTCACAATACTGACAGCTTAGCACACTCCTGCCCCAGATTGGACGGTTGGACAGTCCTTCACAATAATGACAGCTCAGCACACTCCTGCCCCAGATTGGATGGCTGGACAGTCCTTCACAATAATGACAGCTCAGCATGTCCCTGCCTCAGACTGGATGGCTCCTGAAGAAGCCGTCAGTGAAACGCGCGTCGGGGCAGAGGGACACCGAAGGGAGACCACACCAGACACTGCGGGTAATTTGTATTTGTTTCATTTTATACTTACTATGTCTGGGGCTTCCACATAAGATGTACCATATATGTCACTGATAGTCTATATCTTAGATAGGAATACACTACGCAACATATGGTTTACATTGACTACGGCACATGTTCTATTAGACGCAATTGGGCGCCTATATGTGAGGTGTTTAGCCTCTCCTTATCTAATTTCACCGCAGTAGTATTAGATTCGGTGGCTCTCTTATGGTTATGTCCCTCTTTTTATTGGATCCTGCACTCTTTTGTTACTTTTTTGTTTATTTTGTGTCAATTGATGTTTATGTATGTGTCATTTTTGTTTAATAAATAATATTTTATTTAAAAGTACCGCTTGCTTTTGGGATTTACTGTGTAGTAAAATCACCAAATCAATGTGATTTATATTTTCAATATTTAGTGGTACTTGTATCCCCAATTTAGGGGCATTCTATTAAGGGCAACCTATGTGAATCACAATACTGACAGCTCAGCACACTCCTGCCACAGATTGGACGGCTGGACAGTCCTTCACAATACTGACAGCTCAGCACACTCCTGCACAGATTGGACGGCTGGACAGTCCTTCACAATACTGACAGCTCAGCACACTCCTGCCACAGATTGGACGGCTGGACAGTCCTTCACAATACTGACAGCTCAGCACACTCCTGCACAGATTGGACGGCTGGACAGTCCTTCACAATACTGACAGCTCAGCACACTCCTGCACAGATTGGACGGCTGAGCTGTCACTCACAATGCTGACAGCTCAGCACACTCCTGCACAGATTGGACGGCTGGACAGTCCTTCACAATACTGACAGCTCAGCACACTCCTGCACAGATTGGACGGCTGAGCTGTCACTCACAATGCTGACAGCTCAGCACACTCCTGCACAGATTGGACGGCTGGACAGTCCTTCACAATACTGACAGCTCAGCACACTCCTGCACAGATTGGACGGCTGGACAGTCCTTCACAATACTGACAGCTCAGCACACTCCTGCACAGATTGGACGGCTGAGCTGTCACTCACAATGCAGACAGCTCAGCAGGACCCTGAATCTCTAGGGCAGCTGAGCTGTCACTCACTGCGTCCAGGACACAGTGACTGGTGGAATCGTGACAGCCAGGTTCACTTTAACAGTTTTCCTTAGTTGTAAGGACAATCTTGATTTTGTTTTTCACCTACACACAGTAACATGTATATTACCGAGCCCTAAAATTCTAAATTGATAATGGAGACCTCCCCACCCCCCCCAAAAAAAAAGTTAAAAAAATAGCAAACAATAGCATCCCAAGATATTGGCGCACAGACCATAAAGAGTTTCATGTGGTCTGGACCTCAGCTAAAAGCAGCTAAATATGAACCATTGCTTTGTCTGGAGTCAACAAGAACAGAAATAAAGAAGTAGCAGACAGTGACACTGCCATTTGCTGTTCCGGAGCAGAAGTTTGGCGTTACTATGAGCTGGTACTGACTGATCACTTACAGCGACTTCCTGCTGGAAGGATGCACTGAGGTTTGGGGGCATGGACAGTTCAAGAAGTTTTCAAGAATTTAAAGAGAAATGTCAGAAAATTACCCATTTTTTTTTAATCAAGATTTTTATGAGACATGTATTTCTTTAAAAAAAAAAAAATGTTGGCAATTTTTTATTTTCCATATCACAATCTTTATTAACCCCTCTGTGACCTTAGACGTACTATCCCGTCGAGGTGCCCTGGGCTTATCTGACCCTGGACGGGATAGTACGTCATAGCGATCGGCAGCGCTCACGGGGGGAGCGCCGCCGATCGCGGCCGGGTGTCGGCTGCTTATCGCAGCTGACATCCGGCACTATGTGCCAGGAGCGGTCACGGACCGCCCCCGGCACATTAACCCCTGGCACACCGCGATCAAACATGATCGCGATGTGCTGGCGGTGCAGGGAAGCACCGCGCAGGGAGGGGGCTCCCTGCGGGCTTCCCTGAGCCCCCCGCAGCAACGCGATGTGATCGCGTTGCTGCGAGGGTCTCACCTCCCTCCCTGCTTCCTCCAGCCCCGAATCCAAGATGGCCGCGGATCCGGGTCCTGCAGGGAGGGAGGTGGCTTCACAGAGCCTGCTCAGAGCAGGCACTGTGAAGGCTGCAGCGCTGCATGTCAGATCAGTGATCTGACAGAGTGCTGTGCAAACTGTCAGATCACTGATCTGTGATGTCCCCCCCTGGGACAAAGTAAAAAAGTTAAAAAAAAAATTCCAAATCTGTAAAAAAAAAAATAAAAAAAAATATTCCAATATAATGAAAAAAAAATATATATATATTATTCCCATAAATACATTTCATCTAAATAAAAAAAACAAACAATAAAAGTACACATATTTAGTATCGCCGCGTCCGTAACGACCCGACCTATAAAACTGGCCCACTAGTTAACCCCTTCAGTAAACACCGTAAGAAAAAAAAAAAAAAAACGAGGCAAAAAACAACGCTTTATTATCATACCGCCGAACAAAAAGTGGAATAACACGCGATCAAAAAGACAGATATAAATAACCATGGTACCGATGAAAACATCATCTTGTCCCGCAAAAAACGAGCCACCATACAGCATCATCAGCAAAAAAATAAAAAAGTTATAGTCCTGAGAATAAAGCGATGCCAAAATAATTATTTTTTCTGTAAAATAGTTTTTATCGTATAAAAGCGCCAAAACATAAAAAAATGATATAAATGAGGTATCGCTGTAATCGTACTGACCCGAAGAATAAAACTGCTTTATCAATTTTACCAAACGCAAAACGGTAAAAACTCCTCCCCCAATAGAAATTCATGAATAGCTGGTTTTTGGTCATTCTTCCTCACAAAAATCAGAATAAAAAGCGATCAAAAAATGTCACGTGCCCGAAAATGTTACCAATAAAAACGTCAACTCGTCCCGCAAAAAACAAGACCTCACATGACTCTGTGGACCAAAATATGGAAAAATTATAGCTCTCAAAATGTGGTATTGCAAAAAATATTTTTTGCAATAAAAAGCGTCTTTCAGTGTGTGACGGCTGCCAATCATAAAAATCCGCTAAAAAACCCACTATAAAAGTAAATCAAACCCCCCCTTCATCACCCCCTTAGTTAGGGGAAAAATAAAAAAAAATGCATTTATTTCCATTTTCCCATTAGGGTTAGGGTTAGGGTTAGGGCTAGGGTTAGGGCTAGGGTTGGGGCTACAGTTAGGGTTAGGGTTTAGATTACATTTACAGTTGGGAATAGGGTTGGGATTAGGGTTAGGGGTGTGTCAGGGTTAGAGGTGTGGTTAGGGTTACCGTTGGAATTAGGGTTAGGGGTGTGTTTGGATTAGGGTTTCAGTTATAATTTGGGGGTTTCCACTGTTTAGACACATCAGGGGCTTTCCAAACACGACATGGCGTCCGATCTCAATTCCAGCCAATTCTGCGTTGAAAAAGTAAAACAGTGCTCCTTCCCTTCCGAGCTCTCCCGTGTGCCCAAACAGGGGTTTACCCCAACATATGGGGTATCAGCGTACTCAGGACAAATAGGACAACAACTTTTGTGGTCCAATTTCTCCTGTTACCCTTGGGAAAATACAAAACTGGGGGCTAAAAAATAATTTTTGTGGGAAAACAAAAAGATTTTTTATTTTCACGGCTCTGCGTTATAAACTGTAGTGAAACACTTGGGGGTTCAAAGTTCTCACAACACATCTAGATGAGTTCATTGAGGGGTCTAGTTTCCAATATGGGGTCACTTGTGGGGGGTTTCTACTGTTTAGGTACATTAGGGGCTCTGCAAACGCAATGTGACGCCTGCAGACCATTCCATCTAAGTCTGCATTCCAAATGGCGCTCCTTCCCTTCCGAGCCCTCCCATGCGCCCAAACGGTGTTCCCCCCCCCCCCCACATATGGGGTATCAGCGTACTCAGGACAAATTGAACAACAACGTTTGGGGTCCAATTTCTCCTGTTACCCTTGGGAAAATACAAAACTGGGGGCTAAAAAATAATTTTTGTGGGAAAAAAATTTTGTTTTATTTTTATGGCTCTGCATTATAAACTTCTGTGAAGCCCTTGGTGGGTCAAAGTGCTCACCACACATCTAGATAAGTTCCTTTGGGGGTCTACTTTCCAAAATGGTGTCACTTGTGGGGGGTTTCAATGTTTAGGCACATCAGTGGCTCTCCAAACGCAACATGGCGTCCCATCTCAATTCCTGTCAATTTTGAATTGAAAAGTCAAACGGCGCTCCTTCCCTTCCGAGCTCTCCCATGCGCCCAAACAGTGGTTTACTGCCACATATGGGGTATCAGCGTACTCAGGACAAATTGGACAACAACTTTTGAGGTCCAATTTCTTCTCTTACCCTTGGAAAAATAAAAAATTTGGGGCAAAAATATAATTTTTGTGAAAAAATATGATTTTTTATTTTTACAGTTCTGCATTATAAACTTCTGTGAAGCACTTGGTGGGTCAAAGTGCTCACCACACATCCAGATAAGTTCCTTAGGGGGTCTACTTTCCAAAATGGTGTCACTTGTGGGGGGTTTCAATGTTTAGGCACATCAGTGGCTCTCCAAACGCAACATGGCGTCCCATCTCAATTCCTGTCAATTTTGAATTGAAAAGTCAAACGGCGCTCCTTCCCTTCCGAGCTCTCCCATGCGCCCAAACAGTGGTTTACTGCCACATATGGGGTATCAGCGTACTCAGGACAAATTGGACAACAACTTTTGGGGTCCATTTTCTCCTGTTACCCTTGGTAAAATAAAACAAATTGGAGCTGAAGTAAATTTTTTGTGAAAAAAAGTTAAATGTTCATTTTTATTTAAACATTCCAAAAATTCCTATTAAACACCTGAAGGGTTAATAAACTTCTTGAATGTGGTTTTGAGCACCTTGAGGGGTACAGTTTTTAGAATGGTGTCACACTTGGGTATTTTCTATCATATAGACCCCTCAAAATGACTTCAAATGAGATGTGGTCCCTAAAAAAAAAAAATGGTGTTGTAAAAATGAGAAATTGCTGGTCAACTTTTAACCCTTATAACTCCCTAACAAAAAAAAAATTTGGTTCCAAAATTATGCTGATGTAAAGGAGACATGTGGGAAATGTTACTTATTAAGTAATTTGTGTGACATATCTCTGTGATTTAATTGCATAAAAATTCAAAGTTGGAAAATTGCGAAATTTTCAAAATTTTCGCCAAATTTCCGTTTTTTTCACAAATAAACGCAGGTACTATCAAAGAAATTTTACCACTATCATGAAGTACAATATGTCACGAGAAAACAATGTCAGAATCACCAGGATCCGTTGAAGCGTTCCAGAGTTATAACCTCATAAAGGGACAGTGGTCAGAATTGTAAAAATTGGCCTGATCATTGACGTGCAAACCACCCTTGGGGGTAAAGGGGTTAAAAATGAATACTTGAAATCTTGCAATTTTCACACTGGAAACTAGGGCTATTTTTTTTTTTTACTCAACTTCTCGTAAGAAATTTACATGTCCATTAAACACAAGGAACTGACTTACACCTTATCTTTTGGATTGAAGCATCTAATGAGCGTGTGCAAAACTCATTGCAAAGTTAGAGGTGAGCTGTTACATTGCCTATTGTGGTCCTGTGTTCTCAATTGTGTGTAGAGGCCTTACCAGTCACTGTAATCATGTCTCTGCTGATAATCAGACTGCTGAAAAGTCTTCTTGAAAGAACAGGAAGTATGAGTGCAAAACAGCCCAAGTGGCCAGCGTGAAAATTACAAGGTTACTATTTTTTTTATTTCTTTTAAATACAAATCATATAAAAAGGTTTTAAGAAAGCATGCAACATAAAAAGGGATTTAAACAAAAGGTCATTTTCTGATAAATTCACTTTATGGTTTATAATTTGGGTTGAGTATCAAGCTCAGACACAAATATGGACATTTATAAGACAATCCTGTAGAAAAAGGGCGATAGAGCTCACATTAGGCAATTAAAAGGGGTTGTCCAGGATTTTGTTTTGTACTATGTGCTTAAAAACTAACAAGCAAGTAGTTGCTAACTACCTGAATGTTGAACCCAGCGCCGATAAAGAGTAATCGCAATTCAGCTGCTTCACATCAACAGAGCAGCTCTTCTTCATCTGGGCTGCTCTGCTGACAAGGCGTGACTGCTGACATCCTTCTGATTTACAGTTGGCTCCCCGCAGTTAGGCAGCAGGGAGCCAGCTGTCAATTAACATGATATCAACAGTCACGCCCCGTCAACAGAGCATTGTGGAAGAGAAGACATTGCTCTGTCGATGTGATATTAGGCTGACAAGGTGTGACTGCTGACATCATTCTGATTTACAGTTGGCTCCCCGCAGTTAGGCAGCGGGGAGCCAGCTGTCAATTAACATGATATCAACAGTCACGCCCCGTCAACAGAGCATTGCGGAAGAGAAGAGGTTGCTCTGTCGATGTGATATTAGGCTGACAAGGCGTGACTGCCGACAGCATTCTGATTTACAGTTGGCTCCCCGCAGTTAGGCAGCGGGGAGCCAGCTGTCAATTAGCATGACGTCAACAGTCACGCCCCGTCAACAGAGCATTGCGGAAGAGAAGAGGTTGCTCTGTCGATGTGATATTAGGGGAAGCCGCAGAATCGATCTGTGACCGCTCTGTTCCGGCAAACCTATAGGCAGAAAGGTAGGTAGTAACTACCTGCCTATTAGTTCTTAGGCTCACAGTAAGAAAAAAAATAGTCCTAGATAACCCCTTTAAGGAAAATATTTTGCCATGCTGCGGGCAGCTCTTTACATAGGATGGCAATATGCTGTCAGAGAAGATGTATGGTGACATTTAGGTTGAGTGACCCATCATTCTATATTCTCTTGTGACCCATCCCCCATCTTCCCTAACATAAGCATCACCGGGCAGAAGAGCAGACCATGAGAAAAATGTAGATGAGGTCTGCAGCCCGGCCTGGGCTCTCATACACTCATCTTATATACATAGATGTCAGTCAGTATGTAAACTATAGACATGATGGCATGAAATTACGTTAAAGGAATTTAGATTTGTTGCTCTCAAGACCAATCCGCTTAGGAAAGCGCCAAGTTTTTCGAGGAAAGATTATTCTTCACTCATCAGGATCATATACGGCCTTGAGTTGGTGTCGTGACGAAAAAAAAAAAAATACTTCTTACAGATGCATGTCTGAAATCCTGGTAAACGCTACATAAAAAAACAAAAAGATACCAGACAAGTGCGGTAACGTGAAACTTGGCCGAACGCAGGATGAGTCGCTTCTCTTTAGAAGTGGTTAATAAGGACGGTAATTATACAAACTATTTCCTTGTTTACAAGTCCTATTACAGTTTATGACCGTCCTCAATTGTCTGCAGCTTCGGCTTTCATGATGCTCCTGAAAACTAAACAGAAACTGTACAGAAAGGCCAAAAAATGAAAAACGCTCCGCAGTAACGGCCATGCAGAACAGATGGAGTTTGTTTGTAAATGGTAATAGGACCAGAAAAGGAAGCACAAACCAGACCCAGCGAAAATAAAAATGTATCTTTCTGTTCACTTCAGGGATAATTTTTGGACTTTTGTCAAATCTCCAAAATATACCCCGAATATCCATTTAATTTCACAGAAGTGGGCACCTGGCACATTCTTCGAAATGTCAACATCAAAGCATAACTTTTTTAAACAATATTTACTCCCATTACCAATCACAAACTCTATGATTGGTAATGGGAGAGCCTTGCGTATACATCTCCACCTAAAACTGGAAGTTCAAGACGTGCAAAAGATTCACATTGCACTTAAAAGGGCAAATGACTGTTCAAACCAAGCACTGGCACATCTAATACACAACTACACCTGATTAGACTATTTGTCCACTTTGCAATTCGTTTTTTTTTTTCTACTTTCTGTATCGATTACTTTTCGACATTTATGTATCATAGGATCGATCCTATTTTAATCCGATCATTATTATTTTTTTTTTTTTGCTTATTTATTTTTTTATGCAACTATTCATGTAAAAAGAAAAAATCCTTAGATATTTTAGTTCTCTGCAACTGGAGAACACACAAATGATTGACACATCCTTTATATGAAAGCTCAGATTTCAGATTTGTAGTATAGCCTGGACGCCATTAACATGTCATTAGAACACAATGGATCTTTATTTAAAACACGAAAAAAAAAAAAAAAAAAGGATTTTTCATATCTTCTTTCCAGCGAACGCTGCTGGAGAGAAGATATGAATGGCGGCTTCAGCACCACGTGGAGGGGACAGCGCTTACTGTAGCGCTGTCTCCTGCACGGCACACGGACAGTCTATATGTATGGGGTCACCAGCCAACTGATCGGCAGTGGAGATATTGATCGGGCATGTACAATTCTGGATTTCTGATCGCTTTGTCCTCCCAGAGATCAGTCGCAGGCAGACATTTCTGGAGATGGCCTACTCATAGAGAACATAGGAACACTCAGCAGAAAAAAAAAAATTCTATGTATGGGAAAGTCAGCCGAGATAGCTGTTATCCGAGCACGTTCACTCATCACTATTTATTTACCTGCAACATTTCACATGTCATCTGAGAATTAAGAAATATACCCAATTCTCTAACTACACAACTGCTAAACAGTCTTCTATTTTTTTTTTCCTTCACATAGGCGACAAATATTAGAAAGCCGCAACTGCGTAAATAGAAAATAACTGAGGCTTAGTGATACAATGTATCTTTATGTTCGTTTAAACAAACAGAATTACCGGAGGGAAATGATACAATGTAGCATCGCACGGTAAGAAAAGAACAAACACAGGACAAAGAAACAAGGGCAAAATGCTGAACGTCATCACCCGCCATTGGTGCCGAGATCCAGGACCGACCCTACAGAAGGGACAGCAGCACATGAGGGAGAGTGAGAAGTCAGTCTGCAAAAGACTGGGCGAGATCTTGGATCCGATGGCAATCACAGAGGAAAATGATCCATCACATTCTGCACCTCCGTTATTTATTAGGGAATGGCTGAGAGATGGAGCTTTATATTAAGAAAATGTTCAATGTCTTTAAAAAAATAAATAAATAAAGTCTGACATTTCTTCCACAATTGCACCGTACGGATATAATGGAAGGAGGTGAATATAAAAACATTTCCTGCAGGACTACTGATCCCATCAGACGCCTACCCGTGATGTACAGTAGCAGAACGGATGATGGCAAACAAGTGTGGTCGGCCCGGTCTCAGGCAGGGAACTTCCACTTTCATTACTCATTTCAGTCGCTTATCTTTAATATTATACATTCAGTATAAACTATCAGAAAGTCAAACAATCAGACCAGAAATATTATCTTTCATCCAGCACCATTTCCTCCATCATTTATCTGCAGCGCAGCCGCCGCCAACATTTTCCAGCATCAGCAGAATGAAAGCACAGTGTACGAGTGTCGCCAGCGATTTAGGCTGCAGAGGGGTCTAAGGCCGTAGTCACACACTGCAGCAGCGATAAAGTGGAGAGCAACTTCCCGGTCAGATATCAGTATCCACGGAAGGTTTCTGACTTAGAAAACACTTACCCATTACAGTGTATGGGACATATCCTTGTTTTTTTTTTTTGCAGACTGTGATCCCAAGTGATCATCTTCCTGACCCTATATAAGGCCTACCAAGACACACATCTGTATCTTGGTATTATGACTTTCAGTGTTCGTGTTTTGTCAGCCTGCAGTCTCCAGGACCTCTGCTATCCATTTCCAGTCTCCTATCCACCTGCAATCTCCAGGACCTCTGCTATCCATTTCCAGTCTCCTATCCACCTGCAATCTCCAGGACCTCTGCTATCCGTTTCCAGTCTCCTATCCACCTGCAGTCTTCAGGACCTCTGCTATCCGTTTCTAGTCTCCTATCCACCTGCAGTCTCCAGGACCTCTGCTATCCGTTTCCAGGCTCCTGTCCACCTACGGTCTCCAGGTCCTCTGTTACCTGTTTCCAGTCTCCTATCCACCTGCAGTCTCCAGGACCTCTGCTATCAGTTTCCAGGCTCCTGTCCACCTACGGTCTACAGGACCTCTGCTATCCGTTTCCAGTCTTGTGCACACCTGAGGTCTCTAGGACCTCTGCTACTTGTTCCCAGTCTCCTGTCCACCTCCGGTTTCCAGACCTCTGCTACCTATTCCTGGTCACCTTTCCGCCTGCAGTCTCCAAGACCTTTGCCACCTATTCCTGTTCTCTTGTTCACCTGCTGTCTCCAGGACCTCTGCTTACCTGCTTTCTGGTCTCCTGTCTGTCTATGGTCTTAAGTATGTCTGTTACCTGTTTCCCACGTAATGCACGTGTCTGTTGCACCAAAGCCCATGTGCCCACCCGGACCTTGGACTTGAAGAATCCACCTCAAGAGGTGAGCCTAACACATAGTCTTTCCCTTGATTCAAACTCAGGGCTTCTAGCTCGGTAGGCAGCAACTTTTGCATTGAACTACTGTGACTTACTGCTAAAGCTGCTGCCTGCTATGCTAGAGGTGGGGAGTTTGAATCCAGGGACAGACTATGATTTAAAGGGAACCTGTAACCCTGTTTTTTCAGATTGAGATATAAATACTGTTAAATAGGGCCTGCGCTGTGCGTTACTATAGTGTATGTAGTGTACCCTGATTCCCCACCTATGCTGAGAAATACATTACCAAAGTCGCCGTTTTCGCCTGTCAATCAGGCTGGTCAGGTCAGGTGGGCGTGGTGACATCGCTCTTTTCTTCCCCAGCTTTCCGTTGGTGGCGTAGTGGTGTGCGCATGTCGCAGTGACAAATCCACTGCGCGCACGTGAAGAAGCAGCGCGCGATCTGCGCTATTACCCCCTGCCATCGGTGGGGGCGGCCATCTTCCTGGGGCCACGCGTGCGCAGATGGAGTGCTATGCTGCACGGGGCTTCAGGAAAATGGCCGCGGGATGCCGCGCGTGCGCAGAAGAGATCGCGGCGGCCATTTTTCCAAAGCCGAGATGCAAACTATTTAACAGTATTTATATCTCAATCTGAAAAAACGGGGTGACAGGTTCCCTTTAAGAAAAGAAAAAAAAAATAGCGATGTTCAAAAAGGCAAGAGCTGAGATCCCACCTACTATACAAGCGATGGGCATACAAGCCATAAAATGTCTTGCTGGTGTCCTCTAGTTTAACTGCAATGTATGTCATAGACTTTGGACCCAGTCATAGTTAAAGTTCACGAACCAAGAGGCATTTTTTCATAGTTGCTACTTGACTAGGTAGATTTACTATTCTGAGAAAGTTAAGCGATAACCCATATAGGATATTGGTAGTTTATGGTCATCCATCTTTCTAAGAAATAAGTCAAATATTTAGAAGCATTATGTGGGCACCAACATGCGTTTTTACTAATTTGGCCTTTTCCTTTTTATAATGAATTGCGCCCCAATGGCAGTGTGTAAATGGCACCAACGATTAAGATGCCAAGTGCGGAGATCTACGACAGATATTGAATATTCCATTAACAAAGGCAAGAATTGTTTTTTCACACAAAATAGAAAGAGTAAGGAAACAACCTAAGGCCTTATCTCTTCCTAAAGAGAGTGAAAACAAACCGTAGTCCTAAACTGGGTTTATGTCAAGTCTAAAAATAAAGCTTGACGTCTGGAGTCCAGATAAATGCCCGCCCCATGCCGTTTTATTTCTGTAGATATTAGCAGAATACAATCACACAAACCAAACAGAAATACCAGGACATCATAACAAACGTAACTAAGCCAAACTATTTGCCTTAAAGGGAATGTGTCACCAGAACATCCAGAATATGACCTTTACTTTAAATCATGTCTTTTTGTTAAATGTAGTTTTTTAAAAATGTTTGACTTTTTTTTCCCATATCAATCTGTATGCAAAAAATAAAATAAATTGTGCAATTTTCAAACTGGCCACTAGGGCTTTTCTAGACTTTTATCTTCATGTTTCAGGAAATTTATATGTAGATTAGCAGCAATGCTCAGACGCTGACCCTATGTTTTGTATTGAAGCATCTAATGAGAGTGTGCAGAGGGGGTTGTGAAGGGAGGAGGAGCGGTGACATCGCCTATTGTGATTGGTGGATCCTGTGCTATAGGCTGTCATTGTAATCCTGCCTCTATGTCACAATTCCACCACTCACCATGTCCTAGGGACTCAATGAGTGACAGGGGCGTGCTGAGCTATCAGTAAAGTGAGTGACAGCTCAGCCGCCCAATCAAAGGTAGGGGCGTGTTAGGATGTCAGTACAGTGAGTGACAACCCAGCCGCCCAATCTGGCTTGTTGGGTTTCCTCCAGGTGTCACCCATTCTGGGTAATTACCTGGCTGACAATGGTCAGACCATTGCCAGTCGTAGCTTTGCTCGGTGCCTTGTGTTCGGTGTTCAGCTATTCAGATCTTTGTTAACGGACCTCGGACTTTGTCTTTGACATAGTCTGACCTTTGCTGTCTGACCTTAGACTTTACCTTCTGACCATTCCTTTGCCTTACTCTTTTGCCTTTGATTTGCTTTCCTGGTATCTGACCCCAGAATCCCTGACTTCCTTGTCTCACAGCTTGTCCTTGAGAAGTGACTTAGGGTCATAATCTACTGATATTTTTTATGCAATTTTCCAATGTTAAAAAAAAAAAAAAAAAGAAAATTGTAGGGCTGGGGTTGACAATACTACTCCCCCCTATACACCGTAAACTTTTAGGGGGGAAAAAAAGAAGAAGAAAAAAGTCAGATCTCGCAAAAAAGCACCAAAAATTATAACATTTTTGCTCAAGGAAAGTGGAAATTACTGGATGAACTTCCCGTCACCTAAAACGTTATAAAGATCCTGGTGCTTTCAGATCTTCTTGGAAGTGCTGACCTACAAAGGATGGGACGTGAATGTTACTCCAAGAAATGATGGGAGCGATCGAGTCGTCAATCTTCATCTCATTGTTCTATTCAGATGTCAGCAGCAGCTTCAGGTGATGGCAGAAGAAGGGAGTGTGGAGGAGTACGGCATTCTACCCAGGTAAGTCTCGTAGTACACGGGTGATTTACCGACAATTACAGACGGGAATCTGGTATAGATCCAAGTAGGACATAAGCCAATAATTGTCTGGCTGCGCTTCCTTACACGCATGTCCCAAACTTACAGAGTGCGCCGTATCTATGCTATATGGAAAAAAGTATTGGGATGCTCAGCTTAAACATTGAATTGCCACAGGTGTATAAAATCCTTCTCCTCGCCATGCGTACCAATCCTTCTCCTCGCCGTGCCTACAATCCTTCTCCTCGCCGTGCCTACAATCCTTCTCCTCGCCGTGCCTAAAATCCTTCTCGCAGTGCGTACAATCTTTCTCCTCGCCGTGCCTACAATCCTTCTCCTCGCCGTGCCTACAATCCTTCTCCTCGCCGTGCCTACAATCCTTCTCCTCGCCGTGCCTACAATCCTTCTCCTCGCCGTGCCTACAATCCTTCTCCTCGCCGTGCCTACAATCCTTCTCCTCGCCGTGCCTACAATCCTTCTCCTCGCCGTGCCTACAATCCTTCTCCTCGCCGTGCCTACAATCCTTCTCCTCGCCGTGCCTACAATCCTTCTCCTCGCCGTGCCTACAATCCTTCTCCTCGCCGTGCCTACAATCCTTCTCCTCGCCGTGCCTACAATCCTTCTCCTCGCCGTGCCTACAATCCTTCTCCTCGCCGTGCCTACAATCCTTCTCCTCGCCGTGCCTACAATCCTTCTCCTCGCAGTGCGTACAATCCTTCTCCTCGCCTACAATCCTTCTCCTCGCCGTACCTACAATCCTTCTCGCAGTGCGTACAATCTTTCACCTCGCCGTGCCTACAATCCTTCTCCTCGACGTGCCTACAATCCTTCTCCTCGACGTGCCTACAATCCTTCTCCTCGACGTGCCTACAATCCTTCTCCTCGACGTGCCTACAATCCTTCTCCTCGACGTGCCTACAATCCTTCTCCTCGACGTGCCTACAATCCTTCTCCTCGACGTGCCTACAATCCTTCTCCTCGACGTGCCTACAATCCTTCTCCTCGACGTGCCTACAATCCTTCTCCTCGACGTGCCTACAATCCTTCTCCTCGACGTGCCTACAATCCTTCTCCTCGACGTGCCTACAATCCTTCTCCTCGACGTGCCTACAATCCTTCTCCTCGACGTGCCTACAATCCTTCTCCTCGACGTGCCTACAATCCTTCTCCTCGACGTGCCTACAATCCTTCTCCTCGACGTGCCTACAATCCTTCTCCTCGACGTGCCTACAATCCTTCTCCTCGACGTGCCTACAATCCTTCTCCTCGACGTGCCTACAATCCTTCTCCTCGACGTGCCTACAATCCTTCTCCTCGACGTGCCTACAATCATTCTCCTCGACGTGCCTACAATCATTCTCCTCGACGTGCCTACAATCATTCTCCTCACAGTGCGTACAATCATTCTCCTCGCCATGCGTACAATCCTTCACCTTGCCGTGCCTACAATCCTTCACCTTGCCGTGCTGTCTGACTTCGGATTCACTCATCCGTGAGTCACGTTACAAGAAAGATGTAAGGACTGGCCGCAGGTCTCCTGACCCGAACTCGACCAACTCATATATTCCTTGGCCGATAGCTGTACTGCGCAGCCGCCATCTTGGAGTAGGAATTTTTGGTTTTTTAGCAAGATGGCGCTGTCGGTGTCTGCACAGTGTCAGCTATTGGATCACTGATATCTGCTACTGCATAGGTGCAGCCGGCGCCATTTTCAAACTGATTTTTTTATTATTATTATTTTTTGTTTTTTAGGAATTTAAGGATAACACCACAGAAATGAGTTACATACACATTATACATGTGGTAATGCTGCAGCACAGGCGCCACTGCTGGTGCCTACTTGCAGATGGGGAGTTTTTTAAGATTATATAAATGTGGGTGTGTGTGTGTGTGGGGGGGGGGGTCAGGCCACTGAGGGATCAGTGTGACCCCCATCAGAAGCCATACACATGAACCTAACTAGAGCACCACATAAAGACCCCCACAGGCTGCCCCGAAGCACGAGAGTCTCATTAACTAAAAACTGAAAAAAAGTAACAACCACAAGATAGATTTCATCATCGGGTATCATTGTAATCAGCATAATGGCGCCGACCTGACACTGTCTGTAGGTTACACAGCACAATCCTGCTGACAGGTTCCCTTTAAGAGAACATTACCCACCTGACTACATTGTGCCAACAGTAACGTTTAGTAGAAGGGAGGAAGGTCAGCTGCGACATCACCTATCGTGATTGGTGGATCCTGTGTTACCAGCTGTGTATAGAAGAGTAAACTGTCACTGTAATCATGTCTCTGATGATAATGAGACTGTTGCAAACTCTTGCTGTAAAGGGCAAGAAGTATTTCTCTAAAAAAAATAAAGCCCTAGTGGTCAGTGTGAAAATTGTAGCATTTAATACAAACCCTGATTTAAAGAAGAAGTCACTTTCTGATAATAGAATCCTCCTGAGACTAGATAGAAGCACAGAAGGCAGGGAGGAGGGGGATGCAGCTGCAGATGCTCACTTCAGTGAAACATCACGAAAGGCAGACAAGAGCTGAGCAGCTTAGGAAGCTGTAAAATACTACAATAGTAGTGAAATACTGCGGTGGGGATGGACACAATACTGAACACTAGTACTGCCGGCCTTTGAACCATTTCTTTCTTGCACATGTTACCACTTATCCTATGAAACTCGCAGTCTGCTGTAAAGCATTCATTACTCAACGAGTCCATTAAAGCTCTTATAAAACTGGCAGGACAGGTCCTCAGGTTATAACATGCGCTGGCGGAAAAACAAAAACGGGGCAGAAAAGAGCAGTTGAATCCGCCATTATATACGTAGTATTCGTATATCTCTGTAGACCGAAGTTCACATATCCGTGAAGGCAGGCCAGACTGGTCAGACCTACCCTGTCATTTTGGAAAAACCATATTGATATTTACGTGTGAATCATCAGTAAAATACGTAATCACAAAGGAGGCATGCCACACTTCTGAGCTCACTGAACGTCCAGATTCTGCTCGTTTTGCTCCAAGCCATATGTGTGGGAAACCAACAAAGGAAGTTTTCCCCCACACCTAGATGATACAAGGTATTCATAGCGGCACAGGACAAAGACACTATATACGTGGCTACAAAATGGTTGTTTTGATAATTCAGGGTGTATGCCGGGCAAGACATTTCCGTCTAGAATTTATGATGTTTACATGGCGCCTTTAATGGAGGGCAGACATTTACTTTGGATTCCTGGCTCTAGCAACCTCAGCTTATCATCATATCCCATAGAAGTTGTTTATTGGAGCAGGTCGAGCAAATAATATTTATAGATTTCAGCGTTACTTCCTTTAAGCCGTAGTTTCCTCGATAAGCGGAACGCACGCAGCCCTCCTATAACTTCTATGTGTCATCAGGCATAAGAAGAGCAAGGGCGAAAAAGAAACATCTATCAAGTATTTTCGCTCGACCATACTGATGGGCACAAGGAAACTTGGGGCTTAGCGTTGTATCAGCATATAGATACAGTATACGAAAAAATAAATGTCCACTTGCTTTTGCCCAATGGCACACAGAAAAGTGCAATATCTCTAGGCTTTTTGGCATCAAAATAAAATAAAAATTACTTAGTGACAGTCACTTCTGATCCCTCTTACTATAAGTCTGATTTTTCCTAGAAAAAGCGCCACCCCTGTCCATTGGTGCTGTCTGGTACTGCAGCTCAATTCATTTGCTGTGAATGAAGCACAACTGTATTGCCAGACACACAGCCAAAAAAGGTTTTCAGATACTGGACAACAGCTTTAATTTAGTTGGTTAGTAAATTCACATCTCCATTAAGAATTCATATTTTTCTGTTCTTTTATTGGATTTGAAAAAATAAAAATAAAATAAAATTTTGATACAGATATGACACAAGTTGAGAGCAGCGGTGCATGGCAGACCCTAGTGACGTATAATGGGGTTTATTGGGATCCCATCGCGGTTCCTATCAATTTATTGCAAAAAAGCAACGCATAGAAATTTTAAGGAGCATGGCTACCACAGCATCTTGCAGCATGCTATTCCATCCAGTTTGCGTTTAGTTGGACCATCATTTATTTTTTCAACAGGACAATGACCCCAAACACACCTCCAGGCTGTGTAAGGGCTATTTGACCAAGAAGGAGAGTGATGGGGTGCTACGCCAGATGACCTGGCCTCCACAGTCACCTGACCTGAACACAATCCAGATGGTTTGGGGTGAGCTGGACCGCAGAGTGAAGGCAAAGGGCCAACAAGTGCTAAGCATCTCTGGGAACTCCTTCAAGACTGTTGGAAGACCATTCCCGGTGACTACCTCTTGAAACTTATCAAGAGAATGCCAAAAGTGTGAAAAAGCAGTCATCAAAGCAAAAGGTGGATACTTTGAAGGACCTAGAATATAAGACCTATTTTCAGTTGTTTCACACTTTTTGTTAAGTATATAATTCCACATGTGTTAATTCATAGTTTTGATGCCTTCAGTGTGAATGTACAATTTTCATAGTTATGAAAATACAGAAAAATCTTTAAATGAGAAGGTGTGTCCAAACTTTTGGTCTGTACTGTATATGGATGGAAATGCAATGGAGGTGTATCCATGCACTTGGAAGACGCAGTCATGTGCAGACAGGGCACTTCCAGTCTGATGTCTTATTTGATTCTGCAGTAGATTTCTCATGACTGGCACTTCGGATCTCAACAAAAAAGGTAGAATTTTTATAAGTAAACAAACTCCATATGTAAAATGGTACTGATGGATTCCATTTAAATGTAAAAAGAAGCAGACTTTGGACCCATTATATACACATACATAGATATAGCCATATAGTATCATAGAAAATGCTGCAAAATAAAAACGCTTTAAAAAAATAGAAGCGTTAATTTATTTGTATCAATTAACAAAATGCAAAGTGATCTAACAAAAGAGAAATCTAAAACATCAATATGTGATGGGAGTTTGCCCTTGGCCAACAATTTTTCTAAATACACTTGTACAAAGTCAGGGATTTTGTAGGAAACTGGGGTTTCAAGGTGTGCTGTTCTAGCTCTTTTGAAAAACTACCAAGAATTAGCAACATTGAGAACTGTAGACGCTGTGGTTGGCCAAGGAAACTTAGTGCAACAGATGAAGGACAGAAGATGTCCAGCAGTGACATCAACTCAGAACTGGCAGCAACCAATGGGACCCAGCTACATCCATCTAGAATTGCAGCAAAAACAAAAAAACAAAACAATACCTTCGACATGGAAACAACGCCAAGTGACTGTGCTATGCACAAAAACATAGGAACTGAGGTGCCGAAAAATGGTCTGGAGAGCGTTTGGTGGCAGCTCCTTGATAGTTTGTGGATGTATTTCAGTTAGTTAAGCTGAGAGTTTGGTCAAGATTAAAGGTGTCCTCAATGCTGAGAAATACAGGCAGATACTTATCCATCATGTAATAATATCAGGGAAGTGTCTGATTGGCTATAAGTTTGTTCTGCAACAGGACAAGGACCACAAACATTACAGCCAATGTTATTAAAGGGGTGATCCGAAACAAAAATGTATTTTAATCCTAAATCTCTTTTTAATTTCACAAACTATTCTTTTTGTTATATATTTTAATTAAAAATTCCCTATTCTTCGATAAACATAAATAAAGCAGTTAAAGTTATCATTTCCTGCCTGGTGACGCTTTGCTTGAGAATCTCAGAACATGATGGGACAGCCAAAAGAGACATCATCAGGGTGCATAGGAAGTGTAATAAGTGATGTCACTTGCAGGGGCAGCGCGGGTTTCTGCCCGTTCTTTCTCTCCTTACAATGTGCACTGACAGTGCACTCACTTGCTGGCTCATCACTTTTCATCAGAGGCGTGAGGGAGCGCACTGTCACTGTGCACAGAGAGCAGTGCACAGTGAGAGACAAGATCTTGGGGAGCATCTGTTGGAATTGACAACAAATGGCTGCTCAGTATAGCAGGGATTAGCCAAGTCTCTGAAATGGATGTCACTGATGACCTCAGCCTCTGCCCCTTGATGACTTGTTTGAGTATCCAATATGCACTGGGATTCTCAAATGAAGTATCAAACAGGAAATAGTAAAAAAAAAAAAAAAAAAAAACAGCTACAATAAAAAGGGAATGGTATGGACTTTTTAATTTAAGTGTATCAGAAAGAAAAATTAGATTATAAAACTTTAAATAGATTTAGGATTAAAGGAAATGCTAATTTCAGACCACCCCTTTAAGAACTTTGAGGGTTTAGAAGAACAAGGTTTGGAAGTGATGATATGGACCCCATGGATCCCTAATGTAATCCCAGACAGACTGGATGATGTTGACATGAAGAGACAGAAGCATTTGTAAAAGCCTCATACACAAGAAGATCTGTGGTCAGTTCTACAAGATGTTTGGAACAACCTTCAAAAACTGTGTGCAAGTGCGAGAGGAAGCGATGCTGTTTTGAAGGCAAAGGGTGATCACGCCAAATAGTGATGGGAATTAGATTTTTCTTCATTCATTCACTTTGCATTTTATTAATTTAAAAAAAAACACTATAAAACCCTGATATCTTTTTAACACACTTATGATCACACGTTGCAGGTTTTGTTGTCTCTTGTGCATGTTGATAAAGTTTAATGCCCCCCCCCCCCTAAAAAAATAAATAAATAAAAATCACAGATTTAGCTTCCATAGATTTTTGCACCAAAAAAAAAAAAAACGCAGCAAAAACGGATTCTTTCATTTTTTGCTGCATTTTTGCACTTACTCATTGTTTCCTATGGGTGAAAAAAAAAAACGCTGAAAGAAATGACCTGATGTAGTTAGCCTAAAACTGCGGCGTTTTTGCAATGTGGACACGTTGCGGATTAGGCTTAGGAATTTATGGTGCGGATTCTGCATGTCTTGACAGAAAATGCAGGTGTGGATTTGACGCTTTTTTTGTGCGGATCCGCAGCGTTTTTGGTGCGGCTTTTTTGCGGATTTACTGCTTTTTTTTACCCCTGCAGATTTCTATAATGGAATGAGTACAAAAACGCTGCAGAGTCGCAAAAAAGTGACATGCTACTTCTTTTAATCAGCAGCGTTTCCGCGCAGAATTTTCAGCACCATTAGCACAGCGTTTGGTTTTTTTTTTCACATTGATTTACATTGTACTGTAAATCACTTGCGGATCTGCAGCGTTTCTGCACCGCAAAAAACGCTGCGGATCCGCAGGAAATCCGCAACGTGTGCACATACCCTGACAAATCAGCCAGGAAAATAAAACCAATGTGTGCATGGCATTTTTGAAATCTCAGAGTTTACTGGTACTGTAAAACGCAGCTGAAAATTCGCATAAAAAAAATAAAATATATATATATATATTATTTCACACACAAACTCTTTTCGTATACATCAAAACTGCAACATGGAAA